>NC_133555.1:37051205-37676205 GCF_048773025.1 Camelus bactrianus
CCCTTCTGCAAAATCTCACTGCAGTAGTCCCTATACCTTTAGCAAAAGTCCCCCTGAATAAAGTCTGCCTCACTATTTTAACACGTGGATAATTTTTTCTTTAACAATTCTTGCTGATCTGAAAGTTAAGCCTAGCACTGATAGGTCAAAAGACTCATGATGACCTCTGCAAACCCAGCGTCCAAGAGGTCAGTAACCAAGAAAATGTGAGTAGATACCTTTCTGAAGAGCAGTCTTGGCCTTGAGTGGCCTAGAGCAAAATCAGTACGTATTTTAGGTGCCTGATATTAAAAAGTACCCATTTTGGCATCCCATCCAGGGTACAGTTTGCTAAAAGAGACCTCTTTTGTTGACTTTTAAAATTTTAGGCTTTTCTCCCCCTGAGATGCCTTACAATTTTGAGTATATGAAAAAAACCCACTTGCAGTGACTCACACCACAATTATCCTTGGATGCAGAGACAAACCTTGGGATTTAAGCTTTTAATCTGTTCATTACAGGGGAGGAAAAAAATCCTTCCCATTGCTGCAAATCTCCTTAGGCCCTGTGATTGCTTCTAGAAAAAAATAATCCTATTTGAAGAAATACTGAATGTATAAAACAGTATTGAGTTACATTTGACCTGAGATATTCAGAATTTACTCTTTTCAGTCTAAGAGTGGGCTATCAGTTCCATATGTTTATCTGCAAATGTATGAAATATATCTTGCCCATCTTTTGGTGATATCTGACATTTTAATAAATAAATGTGAATAAGATCTTATAGGTCCTACACCTCTGCCATTAATTTGGGTCACACCACCTTTTGACATCTCTTGTATTCTTGCAGAGTTAATTAGTCCTTGAATTTGTATATATATATATCTCTTCTCTTCCCAAGTAGACAATAAATTAATTAAATCAATGATCACATTCCTCTGATCCTTGATCAGCAGTGTAGTTTTGTACACAGAGGATGGCAAGTTGTGTGTCATTCCCCGAGATCTAGTTTAGCGCGTTACAGCAGACGAATAGACAAAGCATAAGCTTCAGCTTCCAACTCTGCCCAATTTGTGAGGTGTAGGAGTCATGTATGGAAAGAATTTCACAAGTACTAGGCACGTGGAGGGAGCGTAGGAGGTGGTGGGCTGCTTTTAGTGGGAATGATGATGTAATAGCCCCTCAGTGCCCTGCCGTGGCTGGAGGGACTTGCCAGTACGTCCTTCACCTGACAGTGGCTTCCCAGTGGCTGGTGACAAACACACCCAGAGTAGAGAGGATGCACCAAAGAGTCTCTGCTTTTCCTACTCATCCCCTTTCAGAACAACCAGACTATGTGTCTGAGGAGCACCTCAGAGTTCCTTCTTTCTAGCCTCTTCTCTTTCCACTCCCTCTTCATTCCCTGTGGATCCCTCCCTCTCTCCCACAGAGTTTCTAAATCCTTAAGACAAATAAGCCTTTCTCTTCCTAATACTGGTTGTCTTTCATAACAGAATTTCACGTTCTTATGCTGAATGATCTCCTACCCACCAGGAGGGGATAGAAGATGAAAAGAATAAAAGCGGAAAAGGGACTGAAAATCCTGATGGCTGAATAATAACAAGGATAAAATCATCAGCATCTCCAGCACCATCACCGTTGTCTGAACTCTTGGCCTGGAGCCCAGGGTGAAAGTAGGATGGGAGAGGGAGGGAAGAAAGAGGAGTTGAGCTGAGTTCAAAAGCTTGATTGACCACAGGAGGAGACGGAAGAGAGGGAAGAGGAGGAGGAGGAGGAGGCTGGGCAGGAGGAGGAGACTGAGGAGGAAGAGAAGTACGTGGAAGAGGGAGAAGGCGCCTTGGGACAGGGCACACAATGAGATATTGTCCCTGGCTCTCAGCTCAGGGTGGGGAAATGCCATTCCAGAGTCTGCAAAGGGTTGAAAACAGAAGATGACACTACAGTGCAGTTAACAAGTCAATTGCACTACTTTGCAACCATTTAAACCTGGACCGTCCTGTCCCCAGAAAAAGGAGGAGGATGCTAACAGCCTTCAACTACAGAACCCTTGTTGCAGGCCAGGTACTGTGCCAAGCCGGGTGGCAGCAAGCTGGCTATCTCACCTCTCTAATCTTCAGGCTCTTCACCTGTAAAGAGCTAGAAGTGGTATCTACTTCATAGATTTATTGTAAGAACTCAGTGAGAGAATGCATATCAAGTGGTTAAAGGCAGTCTTTTAGGGGCAGTGGGGCTGCCCCTTCTAGAAGGTGTGGGTGGGGCAGGCATGGAAACCTTTCCAGCGTGTAGATCCCGTGAAAGTGTAGCCCACTTGGTGCTGATAAATCGCAAAGAGGTTCAATACTCTTCTTCAGGTTCCATCTCCACATTGTTTCCAAGGTACGGGACAGGGACGTGGTCCAGGTTACTTAAACCTCTGTCCTCAAACATGTACATGCATATAATCACCCAGGGGTCAGATAGTCTGGGGTGAGCCTGAGATTCCACATTTCTAACAGGCTCCCAGGAGACAGCAATACTGCCAGACCACAGACTGCACTGAACACAGCGAGGGCTAACTGATAGCTTTGGTGGGACAGAGTCAACTTATAACATGAAAGCAATGCAGAAGTAAGGCAAGATGCATGAGTACCGATTTACTTCCTAATATTCATTCTCTTAATTTGGGGAACAAAGTCCCATCTGAATGAATGGGAAGCTTGAATAATGAAACCTCTAATAAAAAAGAAAAAAGGAAGGAAGAAAGGAAGGAAGGAAGATGAAACTAAATGAAAGTGAATTACTACTAAGGCCATACAGTAAAAGGCGATGAGAGTTGAGCGAATTTTGCCAAACAGAGATTGGTCCTATCGAACCTACTTGAATAAACACATTTAAATCATTTGAAATTAGCCAACTGTTCACCAAATGGGGCTTCCAGAGTGCTTGGAAAAGATTTTCTTTTTTTAAGAGTGCTTAACATCTCTCCACCCGAGTCCTGTTTACATATTAAATTTGCACAGCAGATCCAAAAGCAAAGACTAATCCCTATCAAAATAACCATGTTTCTTTTTGAATCGAACTAATCACATACGAACAATTCAATTCAACCCATCAAATAACATCTGGACATCCTGTACGTGCTGAGCAGCGTCTTCCACTCTGGAAATGAAGAGAAGACACTGAATGTGAGTTCTCAGAGCTCAGGGTCTAACGGTGGAGACAGACACGGAACTTTCCCGCATCTATGACAGTGGTCAGCACAGGGACGGCAGGGCACAGAGGAGGGACACATCTCAGCCTGGAGAGAAAGGAGACGGCGCAGTGGGTATAAATCAGGAAAAGCATCCTAGAGGGGGCAATTTGAGCAGTTCCTTGTTTGTGTGATTGGAAAACAGCTTCTGGATGTTCATTCTTCAAGTTCCCAAAACTGGATCTTGGGAGATGGGTGGTCTACTGCCAGAAAAGCAATCTCCGGAGTCCTCTGGCCTCCCTAGTAATGAACTTCTGGCTGGGAAGTCTTCGGTTCCTTGGCTTCTTTGCTAACCCATTACTCTCCCCCCTTCCTCCCATCCCTCTACCTCATGGCCAATAGGGAGAAGAGGCAGTGGTCCTGAGCAAAAAGAAGTCTCCAGGAATTACACTAATGTATGCAGTAGCATCTAATTAGCATCCTTTGCCAGCAGAAAGCACATAAATAATTCATTGGTTCTGCTCTAGAATGTCTGATAGAGTGGTCCAAACTCCCTTGCAGAAAGGGGAAGCCTCAGGAGCTGGGGGAAGGCTGAGAAGGAACACCAGCTCTCAGGCTGGAAAGTCTTCACTCATGGGCCCACAGTGCTGCTCTGATGGAAGCGAGCAAAGCCATGCATCACTTTCCTTTTTACCCAAGAAGGAGATCCCTATTCTATAAACAAGACCCTCTAAAAGAGCGGAAACTGACCAGTGTGACCCACTTTCAAAATGGAATAGAATTCACTGTCAGGAAGCCTTAAAAGACTGACTGGTGCTTTCTACTTTCTGTCTCTTGGAACACTTGCTCTGAACCCTGAGCAGAATGCAATCCAATTACCCTGAGACCATCCTGCTGGAGAGGCCATGGTAGATATTCTGGTCAACACTCTGAGCCCAGCCTTCCAACCACCCCCAACAAGGCTCCAGACACGTGAGTGAAGCCATCCTGGACCCTCCAGTCCACCAGCTGAGTAGCACTGAGTAATCTCAATGGACACCATGACGGGTCGATCTGCCCAGATTCCTGACCCACAAAATCACGTATTAAAATTGTTGTTGCTTTAAGCCATGGCAGTGGATAACAGGAACAAACAGTATTTAACATATTTTAGTTCAGTAGTTTATAACTCTTGGTTTTATATTTAATAGGAGAAATCTCTTTTCCAATAAAATCTCACATGGAACCCTAATATGTAAAGAGATCCAAGGACCTACTTTGCTCCAGGATGGAGGATATGAACTCCCTCAACTTTTGTCTCCCTGCCCCATGGCTAAGGCACCTCCAAAAAAGTGTATGGTCCTCAGAACACAATTTAAGACTGCAAATCCAGTCCTACTCCTTGTTTTACAAACACTATACTCAAAGTCCAAGGGCTAAATAGCTTGCTTTATGTAAGCAGTTCTCAAAGTGTGGTCCCTGAACCAGGAGCCTCAATACCATCTGGAAACTTGTCAAAAATGCAATTCTCAGGCTGTACCCCAGATCTACCAAATCAGAAACTCTGGGGTGGGGCCCAGGCATCTCTCATAACAAGCCCCACAGAGGGTTCTAACGCACGCTAGAGTGTGGGAACCACTGCTCTGTGGCACAGAGTGAGGTAATGACTTCGACTTGATCTGACCTGGGTTTGAATCCTGGACACTTCTTATCTTTGTGACTGTAGGCAAGGTATTTAGTGTCTCACAGCCTCCATTTCCCTCTCTGAAAAGAGAAGAGAGGAGTAACTACTGTTGACTCCCTCTTCCATTCTTACATCCTCCTCTGATGGTCCCAACCCTTCTGGGTAACTGAAAAGGAGAGAGGGCTCTAAGCCCCAGACTGATGTGGTGACTCTGAGCCCTGTTGAAAGAGTGAGTGGCTGTCATTTCCTGAATTGGGTTCTGGAGTTTCCTTCTAAGCAAACTTGATTAATTCAAGAAGAGCAGGGAAGGCAAGGAGGATATGCAACCACTGAGATTTTATTTACATTGAATGACCACCAAAATTTCTGAGAGGAGACTCAGGGGTCTCTAGCATGTGCGCTCAAGGGCACCCCTGTACAGAAGACCCTGTCTTTCCCTCCAGTCCTCAAGCTTCTGTCTGCAGCATCAGCCCAAGAGCTGTCTGCCCCTGCCGGGCTCCTCCCCGGACCTCCCCCCCAAGATGAAGCAAGCCAGACCACAGCTGGTTCTGTCCCTAATGACTGTTTTCTTCATGTGCCTGTTTTTCCTTCTTTCTCCCAATAATGCCAATACCAGAGAGGAGGTTGTCAGGGCAACCCAGAGTGGAGGTGAGAAGTTCATCCTTGATCAAGACCTTAAGTCTGTTTGGTTAAACACCCACTGAGTTCTTGGCTGCCCTCTATTTCCTGGAAGCAAGAATGTAAAAGTTCTACATTTTCTGTTTTTCTCCTCTTTTCTCTTCTTCTAATCATCTTTATTAACTTCTCTGTCTCTCTCTCTCTCTCAAGTCAGCCTGACCTGTGTACATTCTCCTGAATTTACTAGCTTTAACTCCCTCTGTTTCTACTAACTAACCTTGATACCCTTTTCTCCCTGACTCAATATATTGAGACCCTCCAGTACCCTGTCGGATCAGTGCTGCCCACACCATCCATCTTCATACACTGGTGGGGGAGGGATTAGATGTGGTCCAGCACCCAGAGGGCTGGGGGCATGTGGCAGATACACAGATGTTGGGCTGGTGATATTACTGTCTTATTAATCCCTGTCTCCTTGGCTGTCATTCTCTCCATTACAAAACCAGGATGTTAGTACTTAGGGCTGCCACAATTGTGTTATGATACCATTCACAATTAAAGAATAGAGAGAAATAAACCAGAATACAGTGATTAGGTCTAAGAGATGAGAGAAAAATTTTTACATTTTTCTGTATTCCCTGATTTTTCAGTAATGAGCATACATTACTTAAAAAAATTTTTTATATAATTATAGATTTATAAGAAATTGCAAAAATAGTACAGAGAGGTCTCATGTACCCTTCTACCCAGGTATATATTACTTTAATAATAGAAAGTGAAAACAAAAAAATACTCCTAAGCACACAGGAGCCAATTTGAGAGTTCCCAATGGCTAAATCTGAGAAAATCTGAGCAACAAATAACCGTAGGAATGGATTATAACCCATAGGAAAAGAATCCACAAGTCCATACTGATATAAATACTTGAATAAGTAGATAAGAAAGAGATGGGACAGTTTCTTCTTTACAGTAGAATTCCAATTAATAGATATAGAAGGAATGATAGAAACAGGAAATCAACAATAGACAAATAACACTGTTAATAATTGTTGTCCAGAAGCATTATCAATGGCTGCTAAATCAATGGGCAAAAGAATGAGAAAGAGTATATTTGCACAGTCTCAAAGTGTCTCCCCACAAGATAATTATTAATTACAAAAGGAAAAACAGAAACCGAGCAGACACCCAGCACCTTAACCAAGTGATCAAAGTCACCATCACCAGTAAGAAGACATGTTGGTATCATGGATCCCTGATATGATACACAACATCACTTCTGGTGTTCTTATCCAAAATGCATTACCTCAATCTAATCACGAGAAAACCTCAAACAAACTCAAGTTGAATGACATTCTACAAAATGCCTGCTCAGTACTCTTCAAAAGAGGCAAGGTCATAAAGGACAAGACAAGACTGAGAAACGGTCCCAGGTTAAAGGAGCCTAAGGAGATGTGACAGTTAAATGCAGGATCCCATGAATGTGGGATCCTATGTGGAATCTAAACTATAAAAGGAGACTACTGCAAAAACTAATGAGCATATCAATTAGGGTTCTTGGTTGTAAGCAGTGTAAACCAACCCTGGTGAAATACAATTTATTGGAAAGCCATCAGGGCGGGGAAGAGGAGGCCAGGCTTAAACCTAGACAGACTGGTTCTGTAAGTCTAGCTTCTAACAACTGCATTTTGTTTCCTTTTGACAAATAAATAAGCCTTTAGTGAGACTTTCTGTGTTGCAGGCACTGGAGACACAAAATTGAACAAAGAATTGGTCCCTGATCTCAGTTATTCACAACCATGTTGGTATCACCAGTCCTGAGCACAGTGCCAGACTCCCAGCAGGTGCTTAATGGCAATTGAATGAATCAATGAACCAAGATGGCCTTCAATGATCCTCACTTCCAGATATTGACTCTTTAGGAAGTCCCCTCCTATACTTAGTAGCGTTGTCCTGTGGGACCAGTTTAATATGGTGGAAGTGATGGTGTGTGATTTCTGAAGCTAGCTCAAGAAAGGCATTGTGGCTTCAACCTTCTTTTCTAGGATCACTTGCTCTGGGGCAGCTGGCTGCCATGTCACAGACACTTAAGCAGTCCAGGTTCACATGGATAGAAACTAAAACCTCCTCCTAAAAGCCATGTGAGGGAACAATTTTGGAAGCAGATCCTTGAGTCCTCATTACGCTTTCAGATGACCGCAGCTCTGGCTGGCATCTTGATTTCCCCATCATGAGAGACCCTGAGCCAAAACCACCTAGCTAAGCTGCTTGCTCTTAAATTCTTAACCCACGAAAGCTATGTGATAATATTTATTGTTGTTCAAGGCAGCTAAGTGTTCGGAAAGTTTGTTACCCAGCAATGAATAACAAATATAGTCAGTGAATGAATGAATGTCAGACCTATTCTTTCCCTCTTGTGTCTTGTGCTTATTTATCATTATAGCATTGCCATGACGACATTTGATTGTTTACATGCCTGCAGCACCTGGATGCCCTGAGGACATTGATGGTCCTTTATCTCTGGGTCTCCAGTGCCTGATGCTCAATAAATACTTGTTGAATGGATGAGTGCAAAGGGACAGAGTCCTAAACCTATCTTTATCCAGAGTTCTCCAGTAGTCCTAAAAGTATTGCTACTGGGAAGAAAGAATAGATTTTTACTGAGAACACTGAAGTCAGTAGGGTTTTTTTCCTCCTGACTTCTCATCATCAATGTTTTCCAAATATTGTATTCCAAATAGTTCCAAATTTGACATGTAAGTGTTTAGTATGGAGATCAGTACTCTCCCACCACCACGTGAGTTGAGGAATGGCACCTCCCTCCAAGCCACAAAGGTATAAAATGACCCTTCACAGGTCCCCTCAGTGGGCTGGTTTGTCACTGTTTTGTAAATAACACAATGTATAGAAATTAGTTATATTTAAAGTTAAAAATTTCCCATCTGCTTGGAAAATTAACAAGCAGTCATTGAAAATTAGGAGAATTATTGATCGATATGGAAAATATATAAAGTTCAGTGGGAAAAGCAAGGATAATATCATATATGCATCACAAAGACTGTATTGAGCAACTCTTCAGATGTGCTTGGCCCTGTCTGTCTCTTAGTCCAGCGCATGCTGGAGGGACCAGTTCTGGGGGGGCTCCAGCCAGCTTTTCACAAGTGCAACCTGACATTATGTGTCCTCTGCTTATGCCTCTCACGCTGGGGCTTCTTGTCAATGCTGTTGCCTGGGACCTCAGGGAAACCCACTTGGCACCTATGAAAGGCAGCTCACAAATGGGGGGATTTACCTCACGGGGAAAGTTTTTTGCCAACAGGGGCTGGAGCCAATGGAAAATGCTTCTTCCTTTCTCCCCCAACCCATGGAAGGTCTTCCTGTGGCTCCTCAGATGATTTTGGATCCAGCGCCCCAGGTGCACTCAGCTGTGGCCAATTTAATGACACGTTCTTGCCTGCTTCATGCCCTATTCCTCCTTCCTGCTCCCTGGAATCACGTTCCTCAGTAAAATCCTTGCACAGAAATTTTTGCTCCAGATTCTGCTTTCTGGGGAACCAGGACAAGACAAGAATCACAACGTTTAAAGAAAATGTATTTATAGGGACAGAGACTGCAAGGAAAAGCACCAATATGATGATAGTGGTTGTGTTAGTTGGGGGTGGGGTGAGGATTATGAGTGATTTTTTTTCCTTATTTAAAACTTTTTCTTAAATGAAGCTTTGCTTTTACAATTAAGAAACATACATTTAAAAAATCATTTCCAGGGCAGAAGACCTAAACAGACATTTCTCCAATGAAGACATACAGATGGCCAATAGGTACATGAAAAAATGCTCAACACCGCTAATTATCAGAGAAATGCAAATCAAAACTACAGTGAGGTATCATCTCACACCAGTGAGAATGGCCACAAATGATAAATGCTGGAGAGGGTGTGGAGAAAAGGGAACCCTCCTGCACTGCTGGTGGGAATGTAACTTGGTGCAGCCACTATGGAAACAGTATGGAGATTCTTCAACAAACTAAACCTAGGTGTACCATATGATCCAGCAATCCCAGGGAAAACTGTAATTCAAAAAGACACGTGCAGCCCAGTGTTCATAACAGCACTATTGACAATAGCCAAGACATGGAAGCAACCTAAATGTCCATTAACGGATGATTGGATAAAGAAGTCGTGGGGTAAATATATGATGGAATACTACTCAGCCATAAAAAGAATGAAATAATGCCATTTGCAGCAACATGGATGGACCTAGAGATTATCATAGTAAGTGAAGTAAGCCAGACAGAGAAAGACAAATATCATATGATATCACATATGTGGAATCTAAAAAAATGACACAACTTATTTACAAAACAGAAACATACTCAGTCATAGAAAACAAATTTACGGTTACCAAAGGGA
Organism: Camelus bactrianus; assembly: GCF_048773025.1. Lineage (NCBI taxonomy): Eukaryota > Metazoa > Chordata > Mammalia > Artiodactyla > Camelidae > Camelus > Camelus bactrianus. The sequence continues at coordinate 37,061,040 of NC_133555.1, forward strand.
AAAGGGTGGGGGAGGGATAAATTAAGTTTGGGATTTGCAGATACTATACTACTACAGATAAAATACATAAATAATAAGGTTCTACTGTATAGCACAGGAAACTATACTCAGTATTTTGTAATAACCCAGACTGAAAAAGAATATATATATAAATATATAACTGAATCACTATACTGTACATTGAAAACTAATGCAACATTGTAAATCAACTATACTTCAATTTTTTAAAATCAGAAATCATTTCCATTTTTAAAGTTGTTGTCAGAAATGGTACTGAACCAGACAGAAAAACTGACAGGATGTCATTTGGAGACCTCTGCTCATATGTTAATTACCTTTCTTAAGGGGCAGGGGCAGGGGAGAGATACTGCCAGGGTCACTGCTCTGTGGGGGACACAAGGAGTGGAGGTAATTGGTCAGAGCATTGCTAAGGAGAATCTGCCCTCTCTACCGTGCTGGTTTCGGAGTTTGACGTGGAGTGTTTTTCAGCATTTTGACCAGCTATAATTTTGGCATTTTCTTTTACTTAAAAACCCTCTACTAATATTGATATATTTAAATATCCCAGGAACTTTTGAGGCTCTTCTTTGGGAAAAGCTCTTCAGCTCTTATGGGATCTCCTCATCCCACCTAGTCAGTGGCCAAGGTTAGGGCTGGGGTCCCAGGGAAAATGACATAAGAGATAGCGGTTTTGGTGGGAGACAACCTAGGAGTTCCTATGGGTCAGAACAATCATGACAGCATCTTTGGGGCAGGAGAAAAGCATTGGAGCCTGGAGGAAACCAGGGTTAACAGAAGGAAGGTCAGGAGCAGGGTGGGGTGCGCCAAGCAGGGATGTCCCCTTTGGGCTGGTCTGGAGTCTTAGCCCTCCTTTTGAGACTGGTCCTGGTAGGTGACACACTTGAGGTTGTCAGCTCCAGTCCAAGAAGGCAAGCAGATATCTGGAAATTTCAAGCTCCAAATCCCTACACTGTGTGCATTTCCTAACAATGTTTCCAGAGGCACCCCGATGTGTTGGTTTTGCTTTTCATGCATCGATGTGGGAATTACCAAACAGAGAATCCCTGGTATTCCAGGAAGCCAGATAACAGGGCTTAGGATAGCATGTCGGGTACTCTCTGGGCTTCCCTTCACTAAAGTGGGGGTGTCAGTGAGACCCCAAAGATGGTAAAAAGTCAGTTTCAGAACAGAGTCCCCCAGGGCCTAGCTTGTTCCTGCAGCAACTCCACCCCATGCCCCCCGCCTGACACACACACAAACATACACACAGTGATGCTGAGATTCCTCTGTTTGGATCTGAGCCTTAGAGTCTTCAAATGTGCTTTCACACACCCTGGAGGTACCTGGGGTAGTGATCCACATTATCACTCCCATTTTACAGAGGAAGAAACAGGCCAGAAGAAGTCAAGGGGTTAGAAACACAATAATCTGTGTCAGGCTCAAACCTGCCAAGCCCTCTGGCCCCCATGTTTAGTGGTCTTCCCACTATACCCTTAGTCCAGCAATTCTCAAACTTTTCCATTTCAGAACAACTTTACACTCTTAAAAATTACTGAAGCTTTTGTAAGCTCCTTGAGGGCAGGGGCAGGGTTCAGCTCTTCTTCAATTCCCTGTGCCCACCCCTCCCCACGGAACTCACACACGGTAGGTGTCAATTCTTATGACGGGTGAGAGAGAGGGTGAAAGAAAATGGAAGGAAAAACGATCCCAAGTCCAACATGACTGTGGTGTTACCCACCCCTCCATCTCAGCAGCTCGTCCCTGGATGCCCCTGCCGGTCATAAACACTGCCCCTTCATGAATGTTCCACAGTGACCGACAGTTAGAGCCTACAGGCCAAGAGGAGCTGCAGACAGTCGAATCGTCATCAGAGAAGAGGCAGCATTTATTGAATATGTACTGTGTGCCAGGCACAGTCCTATCACTTGACATGGGTGGTATTTAACCCGATGTGTCAGCTGGTATTATCTTTACAGATGAGGAAACTAAGGTGCAGGGGAGTTAAATCACCTGTCCATGGTTACAACATAAGTACATGGAGGAACCACAGTCTGCTCCAGACTCAGCTGGCTTAACCACTCCTCAGTGCTGCCTCTCAGAGTGGGAAAAATTAATCTGGAAGGGGCTGCCACAAGATAGGGGCACTTCAAGGGAGACGACAAGGCCTCAGTGAGGGAAACACAGCCAGGGAAGCCGACCCTGGGCCACACGCACCCCTGCATTCACTTACAAATATACCCAAGTTCAGTGGGGTGCAGGGAAATGTTTAACGACCAGCTCTCTGGAGTGGGAGGGACTGATTTGTAAGCATTTGGTCATTTCCATTGTGTAAACATTCTCCCACTATGGCTAACTTTAAGAGACTAATGATTTAACACCAGTTTACAAAATTCCTGAATATTGAATTGGCTCTTGTGAGCCTGTAGGATGCGACTCCAGCATACCTCTGTACAAGCCCACCCAGCAGCACTGATTTGGCCCCATAGGTACCCAGCCACATGCTGGACACTACCTGAACGACTACCACAAGATGGGCTGTTAATGACATTATACAGACAGTGACATTGCAGCTTGCAACACATAAATAATTTTCTCAGGGTCACGAAGCTGGAAAGAAATTGAGCAGGGACTCAGATTCAAGCCTCTAGACCTGCTCTGTCCAGGACAGTAGCCACAAGCCACAGGTGACTATTGAACACTTGATGGGAGGGCTGGTCCAAACTGAGATTTTACTGTAAATGTAAAACACATGCCAGGTTGTGAAGACTTCATAAGAGAAAAAAAAAGAATGTAAATTACCTCATTTATGTATTTTTATATTGACTGTAGGTTGAAATGATCATTTTGGATATGTCGGGTTAAATAAAATCTACTTTTGAAATTGATTTTCTTTTTTTCTCATGTAGCCACTAGAAAATTTAAAGTTACGTATCTTGCTCACGTTATATTTCTATGAGCATGACTTGACTCCCGCAGCATCAGTCTCTTTGAGGGGTTCTTCGGAGAGAAGGATGTTTGCCTTGGTGCTGAAAGATTACGGCTTGTGAATCTGAGCTGTAGGGCGGACCCCTGAGAAACGACAGTCTGAGCTGCGGTGTCCCAAGATGAAAAGTGGCTCCTATTGGGACCCAGCTTTTCCAAGCTATCTTCTTCCTGAATTTTAAGGCTTGAATTTTTCCTAACAGCAGTTGCCTATGACCAAGAGGGTGCCATGTCAGAAGCTCATTGCTGCCTGCTTCTCAGTGAATTTGCACACCCTTGTGTATGTGTGAGGAGAGCAGGAAAATCAACGTATTTTCTCTCAGGCTTCTCTCCACCTGGTCTGCTAGACACGATGAACCTCTGTTTCACCAATCTGCCGCTATCTCAGGACAAGCAAAGCCAATCGCAAGGAACAACTTCGGCCTTCTGCAAAACCCACCAATCTGCATCTACCCTTCAGCACACCTTATCTGCATAGCAACTTCCACTTCCCCGGACCTGAGTGAGAACTATTGGCGGGACCGTTCATCCCCGCCCCTCTTTCAGACACGCCCCTTTCAGGCTCGGTATACCCACCAATCAAAATTTACTTCTTAGTACCACTTATTTGCATAAGAACCCATCAATCAGCTCATTTGCATAATAATCCACCAATGGGGATAAATAACCCAGCCTCTACACAGAAAAGCAGGCCGACTGGAGATCCTCTTGCAGGTTCCTGCCAAAGCCTGCATGCAGTGTGGGTTCCAGTCTAACTGGAGACCCCCTCTGCAGGTCTCTAAAAATAGGCTTGATTCTGCGGTTAAGCTATCTCTCTTTCCTTTTTTTCTCTTCGACTCTGACATGGTCCACAAGCACAGTTGTTCAGTACACTGCTGGTTGTGCTTTGGATTCATCACACTCAGTAACTTTTAAGGCTATTTAAAAGTTAACAGTCATTGAATATCTCTAAAGGGCTTTGTTTTTTCCTTCCCTTAAGCAAAAAAAAAAAAAAAAAAAAAAGCAGCTCTTCCGGCCCAGGTGACATTAATCTGACAATCACATGGAGGTAATTATCCAAATACAGCCTTCAGAATCCATAAACATACACTGCCACAGCCTCTAAGGCGCCCGAGAAGGACGCTGCTGCTAGAGGTCTGGGCAGCCCCTGGTATCCCTCACAACCAGGGAGGGTTTATAGAAAGGCTCATCACAAAAAACAGGTAGGCTCTGGAGATGAAGCCTTCCTGCTCATAACTGCTTAATTAGATGGAATATTGCCTGCTGGATTCAAATTAGATGAGCTTCCATGTAGACACAGCTGGCTACAAAGGCTCTGGAAGGACAGGGGCAGGGCAACACTGACGATTCCAGAACATGTGATAGGACAGGGTGAGGCCTGTGTTAGGAGAAGGGAGTTATTAAAGTCTCTTGCCTCTCACTGCCATTCAGTGTCTGCAACGTTGGGCTGCAAGTAGCAGAAAATCCAGCTCAAACCGGCTTGTCATTTATTATATCACATAACAAGAGGCAGAAGAGACTGTGCCTCAGGCAAGGTACTGTCATCAGCTCGATGTCTTGGGAGGCCCAGGTTCCTTCCCTGCTGCCTGTGTTTAGTGGCACCTTGTCATCACAAGGTGGCTATGTTCTCTCCACGTAGTACATCCCAGTTCGGAGGCGAGAGGGAACATCTCTCTCACTGGAGAGGAGGAAGCCTTTTCCCAGAGGCTCCTCCCAGAGACCTCCCCTCACATCTCATTGGAGGAACTTGGTCACATGCCCACTCCTGAGCCAGTCATTGGCAAGGAACATGGGACTACCTGGATTAGCTCTGAGTTTAACTGAGTCACCTCTGAGTCACTGGGGGGGACCACGGCCTCTGCAAAATTCTAAGGTTCTGTTAGTAAGGAAGAATGTCTTCTACAGATACCACTTACATTTAAATGGAACACAGGACAGGACTGGTCCTTCTGCATTCCCACTGACCTTCTTCCATTTGTCTCTTCCTCCTTTTTACCCTTTTAATCTCTCTGTTCTAGTTCTAATTGTAGAGCATATAAACCAAGTCAAACTGGCTAAAGACTTGAAAAAAATTGTTGGCTCAAGTAGCTGAAAAGTTGAAGGGAGATTTGACCCAGTTTGAGCCAGGGGTTTGAAGGTATCTTCAAGGAGAGCTGGATCTTTGCCCTCCTCTTCTTTGATAGCCCTGTGCCCGCATATTTCTCAGGCCAGCTTTTTGTCTCTATTTGTTAGCTGATATGGCCTTTGGCAACTCTAGGCTTCTACAGTCCTCTGAATCCAGGATCTAGAAGGATGGTGTTCCAGCTAATAGGAGCCACCTATGCAGTTAATAGTAGTTATTGCTGTATTAAAAAATCACTCTAAAGTTAGCCTTCCTGCTATGTGCTCACATGGTCTTTCCTTAATGAGTGCTGGTGACAGCTCTCTGGTGTCTCTTGTAAAGGCATTAATCCCATCATGAGGCCACCACTTTCATGACCTCATCCAATCCTAATTACCTCCCACAGGTGCTATCCCCAAAACCCATCACGTTCAGGATTAGGGCTTCAACATATGAATTTGAAGGTATAACATTCATTTCATAACAGCCAGTAAGACTCAAATGGCCAGGATCTGGTATCATCTAAGTGCTTTTTCACTCCATGTCTGGCACAAGGGGTGGGATGACTCAATGATTAAGGGCTTATATTCCCTCTCTCCCCTCCCCTGCCCTCTCCTCCTCTCTTCTCTCTGGTCTGGCGGCTCAAGGCCCTAAGAGCAAGTGTGTCAACAAACAAGACAGAAGCCACATGATCTTTTAAGCTGGAGTCTTAAATGTCAAATGGTGTCACTTACATCATATTCTGTGGTCAAAGCAGTTATGACCCTGCCCTAATTCAAGGGCAAAGCCATGGGCTACAGTTCTAAGGCAGGAGTAGCAAAGAATTTGTGGCCATGTCTTAAAACCACCACAAGGGGTCCCCCTCTCTCCCAGAGTCCTCAGGATCCCAGAAGAGGACACTGATTGGCCCTACTGGTGTCCTAGGACCACCTCTGGACCAATCACCATCAGCACATGGATGTGGTATATGTCTTAAGTGGTCAGTCTTGGATATAAGCTCCAACTTGTGCCAACTGATGGACTGTGTGACCTTGGAGGGAGAGGGTTGAGCCGAAGAGTGCGTGTAGGCCAGCAGGGACCTTTGGGTTCATGACTAGAGTCTATTAGTCTTAAAATGATGAAACGTACAGATTCTTCTCCACTATTTCGCGTTGGTAAAAATCGAGAAAGAAGAATAGCTAAAGGCAAATAACATTAAAATTGTGTCCAAGCAGACCCCACTCCCTTGCCTGCCCCAAGACTGTCCTTTACTTGAGAGGACCAGGCAGAGAATTAGCCACTACAACCCCTAGCCTTCACTCAGCTTTCTATGAATTGCTACCTCCATCTGGTCTCCCTAACTCTGTTCTCTTCTCCCTCCAAAACAGCCCACCAATGGCCAGATTTAACTCCCTGAAATGTGACTTCTACTTAGGATGTTCTATGGACCAAACTCCGATCATGTCATTTAAGGCTGATGAAAGCCTGGCCCCACCTTACTTTTCTGGCTGTATAATTTTATGACTATATCTGACTAGCTTATCAGCATGAACCCCTGCCTCTGGCCAGGCAGATCCTGAGAACATGCCTGGTGAGGCCCTTGTTCCACTTCTGGCCATGGTGCCTTTCTGCTCGTCTGCACCTGATCAGCCTTCAAGGTACGACAGCTCACCTCCTCCTGACACCACAGACCACAGGGGTTTCCTCCTTCCCTGAGCAAATGCACTGCCCATTATAGACCATTACTGGTCTCTGCATTTTTCTTCTCTATTCTGTCTCCTCTAAAACTCACCTACAAACCTGGCATCTCCACTCCTGGGAAGGATTCTCCTCTGAAGCAGGAGTTTAAAGAATTCCAGGGATTCTGTGTTAAGTTACTCTGGTTGCCACTTCAGCTCCAATAACTGGATTCCTAACTTGTGCCTGACAAAAATAATGACATCCAACATATCCAAGTTCTGTCTACGTGCTTTCCATGTGTGTTCCCATTTCATAGTAAAAACAGTTCTAGCATTTTTTTCCCTCCCCTTTTACAGAGGCAACTGAAGCACAGAGAAGGTAAAACCTGCCCCCTCTTCAATGGAGAGAACAAAGACTCTACCTCTTGATGTGAAAGTGGCAAACTTTTGGAAGACCACATTGCATCCATGTTTAGAAAACACAAGCTACGACAACATGTACTCCTTCTTAAAATTACTTTCCATTTTCAAATAATTGTGAAGATTTGCAAAGACAGTACAGAAAATTCCTGTGTGCTCTTCCCCCAGGTCCCTCTGCTGTTAACATCTTACATAACTGTGAGTCATTTATCACGGCTCATCCAGTCACCAGGTCTCCATGGCCTCCTCTGATCTGTGCAGCTTGTCAGCCTTTCCTTATCTCTCATGGCCATACTACTTTTGAAGAGGACTTGTCAGATGTACACTCATGTTGCTAAATATACAAATCTCACATCCTGCTTTAATGATGTATGAAATTTAAAAAGTAAATGAAATTCTATGACCACAATGTTGCTGTCATGTTGTATGCTTTTCCCACTCTGCATGACCACAGGAAGATTATGATTTTGTCACCTGAGAGATATGGGCCCTCTTTCTCATATGGAAAACTATTCATTGGCTTGTCTGAGCCTTATTTTCCCTATTTGACAATAGAAGAGGGGTGGGGTGGGGCTAGATGGTCTCCAAACTTTGCCTCAGCTCTCAAAGTTGATCCCACAAAATCAGTTCCATTAATTTAAAGTAGATTTTTTGATCCTTAAAGCTTGGTCAACTTTCTACCTTGATTCCTAGGTAATTAAACAAAATTGAATGAGTTCCTTTAAAAGCCTGAAACCTAACTGGTCTCTGTCTCTGGGCGTTCCCTCTCACCCTCCCCTCACTGCACAAGACTCAAGACTCTGGGAGGGTGGGGTGGACCTCAGGATTCACCATGCCCCAGTGCTCAGCCGAGTGGCCAGCCTCAGTCGGCACTCTGAACATTGGATAGATGAATGAAATCACTGCAGATGGACTGCCCCCATTTGCCTCCACATTGCTCTGTTTCTTTCACTAACTTCTATAGCAAGTACATTTTTTTTCCTTCCAAATTACACACTCAAGCCCTCCAGGGTGGTGACCTGGGGTACTATTTCCTTTATCCCTCCCCACACTGTGCCCACTGTATCAACCTCAGAGGGTGGTCGAGGAATATTGTGGAATGATCCATTTGTTCCTTGGGCATCAGCACAACTGACTCTGGGCACATTTGAGTGAAAGAATTTGTCATTCATTCTTTCAGCAGATACTTACTGGAGACCTAATACATGCCAGTGGTTTTCTAGGTGCTATGCCCTGTTCTCCTGGGGATAGGATGGCCAGTCTCTTGAATAAGAGGACAGTTGAGCAGGGCTCTTAAGACTGATGGCTAAATGTATTGGAAAGATAAAACAGGGTATATGTGATACCAAAGCAATCTGTGTCTCAGCTTAAAAATAAAAAGAAATATATGTATGTTCCTATATGACTGAAGTATTGTGCTGTACAACAGAAATGAATACAACATTGTAAACTGACTATACTTCAATTAAAAAATAATAATAAAATAAATAAACAAGATATTTTATTCCTGGTGAACTACATTATTGGTTTTGCTTTATTTTGCTGGTGGGTCTTGGGTTATTTTGTTTTGTTTTTGACTCAAGTGGCCTATTCATGAAGAAAAGCCTGAGGGACAAGGGCAGCCTAGAAATGTAGTCAAGGTAAAAGGAGGTGTTTGGGTTTACAGTCCATCTACTCTAGAGCCAGACAATTAAGTGTCACATTTGGAGGTGGGGCTTGGAGGTTCACAGCCAGGCCAACTTTGATTAGAGTGGTTGACCTGGTGTGCTGTCCCTGAAACTGAAGGATGCCATTTGGAAGCCACTGGACAGCAGGAGACCCTCAATTCTTCTGGAAACCTAACCCCTCTTCCAGTTCTGCACCCCTTGCTCAAGTCACCTGTCCACCACACCCAGAAACCACGACCCTCCCTCGGCTTCAGGCCAAGTGGGGACAGACCATGCTTCTGAATTTTCCACCCTGGAGGGGCTCTCATTTCATTTGTCTCTCTGTTAAAGAAAGAAACATATTTCCTTTCAAATGGAATCCAACAGTTTAAAGAAAAAAATCTATTGAACTTTGTCTTTCCCTTTGGTCTCTTGGTAAGACAGATTTGGGGTTTGATTCTGTCAAAATGAGAAATTTGCATTGTTCCCTAAGATCAGAGATTGGAGGAGTTTCTCTCTTCTTTCTCTTTCTTTCCTTTTTTAAGCCCCCAGGGGCACTGACTGTCAAGGGAGCTGCATCTGACTCGGGGCTCCCTAGCATGGCGCCCGCTCTTCCCAGTGCACACCTCAAGCACAGCCAGCATGGGCTCCACGACCCAGGAGTCCATCTCAGGGTGCTGGGTTTCAGCACCATGTCACCCCAATTTCAGGAGGCACCACTCACATCCTCATCCATGGTGGGGCAATGCTGTGCCTGACAGATAAGAGGAAGCGCCCACTTGATGAGGCACTGCCTCCCCAGAGGCCTGGGTTTAGTGGAAGGAACCCGCAGTGATCCTGCCTCTAACTGCTGTGTGACCTTGAGCCTCTCAGACCTGTGTCTCAGCTGCAAAATGTGGGGTTGAAACAAATGAGTCTTTTCTTACATGCAGGTCCTTTATCGACTGATGCTAAAAAGGCAACAGGTCACAACGCTCAGAGTCCCATCTTGACCAAACTCCATTGGCCCCATAACAAAACATAAAGTGTTTCTCCCCAAGTCCAAGAAATATGAAGCTTTACTTTTTCCAGGTCTGTCCCACCTCTATGGCAGTAGCTACAAAAATGACACTTTGCAATATAGAATGAATGAGGAAGTGAGAGAGTCATAGAGGCGGGGCTGGGGTGAAACACAGATTTTCAAACATAGCAAAGGTTACTGATGGGTGAGTTGGTTCTTGCTAGCACCGCTCCCCTTTTTCTTCTGCCAGGTTCTCTTTTGGGGAACCCCATCTTGCCCTCTGGAGGTGCTCTGGAGGGACAGTCAGCCAAGGTTCCCTGCCTCCTGGGACAAGGGGCCAGCATCTGTCCCAGGCGAGGCCAGTCACTCTGTTCCCAAAAAAGATGGAGTGTGGACCCACTGCCCAGCCCTGGAGGCAGCGGGAGAGGCTCCACTCAAGGGCACTGTTGCCCCAAAGAGACTCTCCATTCCTTCCTGTTGTCTACATGCTCCTGTCTTCCTGAGACCTAGATGTTCAGCTTCCCTTACATTCCTTCCTTTCTTCCTTCCTTCCTTCCTCCCTCCCTCCCTCCCTTCCTTCCTGTGTGTAATTTGGGAGGAAAAAAATGCACTCTTTCTAGAAGTTAGTGACAGAAACAGAGCAACGTGGAGTCAAATGGGGCAGTCCATCTGCAAGTGATTTCATTCATCCATCCAACATCCTGAGTGCCGACTGAGGCTGGCCATTCTGCTGGAGGTAGGGTGACAGTATTTTTGAAATGTGTTTTTGCCACAGAGGCCCTTTTCTCCAACTAAATCTAGCATGGACTACCCAAGACAGATGAAAGTAGAGCTCCTTGTCCTCCTGCCTGTTCTGTTTCAGCTTCCCCAGATCTGCTTCCTCCAAATCCAGAAATCTCAGCCACCGTTTCCTCTGTTAATACCTACATGTGAGAAGTTAAGCTTCCTCGGGACGAGGGGGCAAGGAAAGATGGGGAGTAACAGCAGCATTCATAGAATACCGCCAGTGTTCCAGGCACAGCTGGGAGCTTCGTACACACTGTTTTAGTTAATACAACCAACCTACCAAGTGGGTTCTGTTGTTATCATTTTGCAGAGGAGGAAACCCAGAGATCCAGCAACTGGCTGGAAGGCATACAGGTGTAAGTGACAGAGCGGAGATATGAACCCAGGTCTCTTGTGATCTAACACAGGGAGACGGTCCCCCACTTGGCACTGTTCTGAGGTACATAGTATGCCTCTGCCGCTCCTGCACGTCCATACCACCAGCAATCCCCACCCCAATGGCCCTTGACTTACCCCAAATCCTTCCATTTCCACTAACAGAAGTGTTGATATAATAAAATTCAATAAAGTGTTGAATAAAAGAACACGGATTACATGGAAGGAGTACAGTTTAAAGGTGAAGAATACAGGGTCTAGCATCACATGGCCTAGGTAAATCCTAACTCCACTGCTCACTAGTTGTGTGACATTGGGCTAGCCACAAGACCTCTCTGTCTCTCATTTTTCTCACCTGGAAAATAAGACATAATAATATTATCTATCATGATAGGCAATATAACAGCCCCACAGATGTCCACATCCTAATTCTCTAATCCCTGGAACGTGTGAATGTTATATTATGTGAGGAAGGGGAAGTAAGGTTGCTAATCAGCTGAACTTTAAAATAAAGAGATAATTCTGGATTATCTGGGTGAGGCCAATGTAATCACAAGGGTCGTTACATGAGGAAGAGGGAGGCAGAAGAGTCAATGTCACAGTAATGAAATGTGAGAAAGACTTGACCAGCATCACTGGTTTTGAAGATGGAAGGGGACCATGACCTAGGAATGCAGATAGCCCCTAGAAGCTGGAAGAGGCAAGAGAGTGGTTTCTCCCCAGAGCCTCCAGGGAGGAATGCAGCCCTGCTCACACCTTGAGTTAAGCCCAGTGAGACCCATTTCAGGCTTCTGAGCTATGGAACCAAAAAGAAAATAAATGTGTCTTATCTTAAGACATTACACTTGTGGTCATTTGTTACAGCAGCAAGGGAAAACTAATACACTCCACTCAGAGAGTTGTGGGGACTACTGGAGACACTGCTGGACATGCAGGTACGCAGTGAAGCTGTGCTTCCTCGTTGGCTGGTGTGCAGAGCCGGGAGCTAATGAGAGTGGTGCTGAGCCGAGCCCGGTGCCTTCCAACTGTCCCTGTCCACCCGCCCACCCCTGCACCTTCATGCCCTAATTGCATTGGATGCTTCTTCATAATCATGCCCTGGATGACTCCCTTCCTCATGCTGAATTCTAAATTGCACTTGAAGTAGCTGGTATAATGGGAGCCCTCTGATTAGCTTCTGTCTGAGCTCCAAAATGAGGGTAATCAGAGTGGTGGACAGATCTCACCGTGTGCCCTGGGATTGAGGTGAGGGCAGGGGATCTCTCCACCACAATTTTCTAAGAAGACTTGAAGAGCTTTTAAAGAGCTGGCTCATCTCACCCTGCAGGGCTGTGGTCATCCTCCCTCCTCTCCCCTCCAGAAACACAGGTTCTCAGACTTGTCCCTCTAGGATCTGACAGCAGCTGCCTTAAGCCCCTCCTTCATCCTATTCTCTCCTCCTCCAAGATTAGACTTTGTTCTCAAGGGTAAGAAAGTCACATCCAGCCAGCCCCTGAGATCTAGATCAGCTTGACTCAAACTCCTTCCTCACGTGGCCTGTGGAGCCCAAAGCCCCCTCGAAGATTTCTGAGGATTTTCCAGCAGGGTCTGGCTCTCCTGTGGTCCCGTCTGCCCAGCAGAAGTTCTATGGGAATGCTAATAAAGCTTCAATTCTAGGGCTATTCCCTTGTGGAGGCCCTAGCAAATTGTTCACATGGCCATATGTTTTTGTCAAATTGGCAAAAGTTTGATATTTTTACATTCTTTTTTCTTACAGGGGATCCCACCAAACTGTATGAGCTTCAGATTCTACGAAATTTGAATCTGCCCCTGTACCTAGCCCCTTGTCTGTGTGCTACAGAGTATTCACCCCCACACAAGGCTCAGCTCTTTGTTTTCCTCCAAAAGGTATCCAGGTATTACTGAGTGTGGCATATACAATGTGTGTGTGTGTGTGTGGGTGGGTGTGGGTGGGTGGGTGAGTGGGTGCATGTGTTGGGGAGTGATGGCACTGTGGATGTGAAGAAAGCGTTTACAACTACAACTGGCCACAAGGCGTCCTCATTCTTAGAAATTTCCTTTGGCCACCACCATTGACCATCTGTTTCTGTGACCTTTACGCCAAGGGACACACCCTCTGGGTAGCTCTGGCTTCTCTCTGCCTCATTTCTGTTTCCTTTTTCCTCTCAGGAGCACAACAAATTCCTTTTACTCTCTCATCTCTAACTATTACTTTTGACTTCTTACATTGTAACCTCCCTGCTCTGCCCTCAAGAAGTTGATTGTGGTATTTTTCCAAGCCAGCTTTCCTAAGAGGATTTAAGGTACTTGCTAAGAGAATATACTTTACATCACAACATGGTTATCACAGAAAGTGTTGGGTTTTTCTTTCTAGGGCTGACCCAGGAGCCTGGAGGATCACACAGCAATTGGGGTGCAGGGGAAACCTGCAAGCTGAGGTGATTGGGAAAAGGGAGGTTGGCTGAGAACTTTGGTTTAAAAAGGTGTATTGAGATGCTGGTCCTACATCCATTTTTCCCAACCCTTTGGAAGGCCCTGGGACTTACTGCCAGCTGAATAACACTAAGGAGAAGGGACTATTCCCTCCTTTGTGCCCAGCTAGACCCTAACCACTGCTCACAGTGGCTCCCATAATATTTTACTGAATGTTCTGTTTATGCATCTGCCTCTGCCTCCATGATTCTAAGTCCTTGATACCAGCACAATATGTTAGTTTTTTCTTTTCCTTCCCATTTAGCATAAGGCCTGGCACAATAAATATTTCTTGAAAATTTCTTACTTGTGAATGGTGACAATATTAGAAGTTATCCCATAGAGTGATTCTATAGATTGAATGAGGTAATCACCTAAAGTTCTTAGCATAGAGTTTGCCACAGAGTAAATACTCAAAAAGTACCCCTTGTTAATATCATTGAATGAATGAATGAAAAATGTACTTTGGTTTAACTCATCAGTACAAAGTTTTACATAGCCTTGGAATTCCTTTTGCAACCTTTTTTTTTTTTTTTTTTTTTGCTATAGAGAACTGAAAGAAATGGCATGATAAAAGAAAAGGAAGAGAAATAAAGTGGAAATCACAACTGTTTAATTCTAACTAGAGATAAAGATTTTGCCTTTTAAATTTCCTGCGCAGTAATCAAATGCAATGCCACCTATGGCTGGAGAAATGTATGCATTGTCAGTGAAAGCTGCCTTCTTATTTTTTTTTTTTTCCGGAATTACAGCGAGCCTTCCACACCTGCAGACTTAACCAACTGCAGATCAAAATTATTCAGGGAAAAAAAGATTTCAGAAAGTTCCAAAAAGCAAAACTTGAATTTGCTGTGCACTGGCAAATCTTTACATAGCATTGTATTTCTAACTGTTTACATAGCATTTACACTGTATTAGGTAATATAAGTAACCTAGAGATGATTTAAAGTATACAGGAGGATGTACATAGGTTATATGCAAATACTACATCATTTTATATAAGGGACTTAAGCATCCTTGGATGTTGGTATCTGTGGAGGTTCTGGAGCCATGGGACCACTCCAAAGTTATTGAGGACTCATCATGAGACATTCACTGTGCTAAATACGTTACCTACACTCTCTTATTTAATCTTCACAAGAACTCTATAGGGATCCTGTTTTGGAGAAAGAGAAGAGAGAGATGGGTGCTGAGACTCAGAATGTATCTATAATTCAGGGGAAAGAGACATTAAGGAGACTTCCGAAGAGAGAAGATGAGCTGGAGAGGTTGGAGACGTGGTATGAAAGGAAGCCTTGGGAGGAGAGAATTCCGAGAAGCAGTAGTGGAGAGTAGGGCAGAAAGTGTCAAGGAGAACGAAAAAGAAGACTGTGAAAGGTAGAGGTCTTACAGTTGGGAGGCTCGGGGTGACATGGAGGAGAGCAGCAGCCAGAGGGCAGGATGTGAAGGAACTGGGGGCAGGGAGGAGACATGGAGGCCTGGGTGCAGACGTTGGGCGGTAAGTCTGTGACCTGCGTCTGGACTGGAGAGGGGCTGGCCCAAGGGAAGGAGAGAGGGACTCGGGAGAGGGTGGAAGCAGTGAGAGAAGGGGCTGAGGTGCTAGGAGGAAGAGAGAGGGGTTGGGCCCCAGGAAACAGGGAGAGTAGGGGAGATGAACAGGTCAGGGTCCCACTAGACATTGCCAAGGCCCTGAGGGGTATCATTGCGGCAGGAAGGGAAAATGGGAGAGGACGCTGCAGACTGATCTGGGGTGAGAGGAAGAGGAATCCAAGAAGAGACAAGGAGAGTTAGAGAGCAGAAGCCTAGACAGGTAGCCCTCTCCGAGCGCAACTTCCTCCAGGGCCAGTGATCTGCATGTGCTCCTGTCAGAGGGGACGGACTCAGTGAACAGGGTGAGAAAGAAGACAGGAAACTGCGGACAGACAGATCAAAGCCTTGAAGGAGGTGAGGGAGGAGAAGGAATCTAAAAGTTTGGAAAGGACAAGAGCTTCCCCACTTCCCCACATGTAGAAAGGAAAATGTAACTCATATAAACCCAGAGCCCCAAGTCCTCCTGCAGGAGACATTCAAATAAATACCAGGTCAACGGCTGAAAATAACCGAAGAACCTCTTGCTAAATTTCTTCAGATCTTCTTTATCTCTCTCAGATGCACCAACCTCCTCTTTCAACTAAGACTGTAGGATCTGGTCTCAGTCTCTCCCCTTTCCGACCCCCTCCAACTCCCTTTCCGGACCTACTCCCCCAACCCCGCCTTTTCTCTGACTCATTTTTATGCAGATCAATTGGACCACTCTGATTTCCTTAGTTGTAGAAATCTATTTGTCTGTTCATCTAAATCTAATTTTTCATCTTTCCTGTTTACCCATTTCCTAGATAATACAAAACAAAGGATGCCGACCAACAACGCCAAACCACCCTCCTTAGGAGAGGGAATGCAAACTTTTACAATTTAAGATCCTTTCCCAAAAATCCCTATCAGAAGAGAAAAGGAAAAAAAGGGCAAAACAATAGAAACACCTTGAGGCAGCCACAGAGAGATGGGGAACTAAAGAGGGTGGATCCCAGTGAAGTCTGGAAGCCCCACCGTAGGTCCGTGCTCCCGGCCCTGGATAGACTGAGTGAATTCAGAGCTTGGTGACCCAGCCTTGGTCCCACGGAGCAGCTAGAAAGGACTGATGGGAAATGCAGACCCACTTGTCTGGGTGTTGGGAGGGAAGGCAGATTGTAGGGGGCTTTTCAGATGCAGCAAGCAAGTGCACGTTACCAGAAAAGCCGCCTACACAGCTCAGGAAAATAAAAAGATTTCCAGGCTGATTTGATTCTTTTGAAAAACATTGATCTTTGACTTTATAGTCACTTGCAAATTCTGTTCAAATCAAGAGGCCAGCTGGTCTCCCATGGAAAGCTAGATTTTAGCTGGGGAAAAAGAGGAATAAACAAAGTCTTAATTTTAAAAAGGTAATCTTTTACACTAAGAAGGCAATGTGTTTACTCTTAATTTACAATGAACTCCTTTTGGTTCCAAAGCATTCTAATTATCTAGAATTCATGATGACTTGAAGACCTATCCACACCAGCCAATTATCAAGCTGTGTCTGCCCTGAAAAGGGTTACAGAGTGGGAGTCAGAGTTTATCTGTTAGCAGAGAATTTGCCTGGGAAATGATTTATGTTTCCATTATATCAAAATTACATGGGCCATTTTGGAAAATCCTATATCATAAATGTTAACACTAGAGCTAGAAATGAATTCAAGGGTCTTATGTTTATCCCTCTCTTTTCTGGAAGATCTCTGACATCTGAAGCCAATGATTGTTTAAGTCTGTTTTAGAAAGTCCCCAGGAGGCAGAATTTCAGTCTCTGGTTTTTAGTACCTAATCACTATTCCTATCAGGATGCTCTTTCCAGAGAACTTGATTTTCTCCATCTGCAACTTAAGCACAGGTCTAGGGAAAGCAGTAATGAACCATCAGTGTGGTTTTTAAGTACATACGTCCCCAGGGTTAAGGCATCTCTGCTGTGTTTGTTATTCTCTCTACCTCTCATCTGTTCCCAGCTCTGCCCTGTGTACCTCAGGCTGGTCCTGAGGATGGCAGGACTGTGGGTTCCCTCACCTTCTGGATTCTGGTTGGGTTGGCCAGTGCGAGGCACCAGCAGAGACCTGCGTGGAGGGGGAGAGCCAGGGAAGGTCTTCCCTGTTGGCTCTGCTCTGGCCCCGGCCATGGCCCTGGCCATGGCCCTGGCTGTGGTCCTGTGACCCCAGCCCCTGTGGGGCTGTCCTCCTTCCCGCTCCAGCTCTCTCAGGCCTCCAGGAAGACCTTCCTCCTTCTCAGCTCTTCAGATCCAGGGATGGCAAGAGCCCACACTGTGGCTGGTCTCTGGGTTTCCTTAACCTGTGCGGACTCATTGAGCCCCAGCATTGAAGTCCCTCAAACTATAAGGGCTGAATTCTGTTCTGGTGAACAGACCCTGACCAGTGAACTGGGTGACAAGATGTCTTGAGCCTTTTGACGACACAGGGCAACCCCTTGAGGTAGCACATTTATTCCATTTCCTTTCTGAATTACTTTAAAGGGTCTGGGTTTCCCCAACTGCTCGGAGGCCAAGGGACCTCTGTGTGTCGTGGACACATCATGCTGTGCCCACCATAGAAGGTGCTGGAGTGGGAACTTGGGGTGGTAATGAGGAGAATCTACCCTGCCATCTAGTGCCGCAGGGAAGCCAGCAGAGCACCGTTTTTCTATTGAGGGTGGAGTTTGCTTTGCGGGGTGGGGGCTGCAGAGACAGCCTCCAACTACAGCGCGGTGCCCTGCCTTTGGTGCTCTGACTTCTTTCACGCTGCTGTGCTGTGCAGACCCCTCCTGGAACCCAGCTCCCCTTCTCCTGCCCGGCACAGCCCTTCTTCTGGAACTCTCTCCAAACATACAACAAGAAGTGAGATTAAATGCCTCAGGAGCAGCCAACGACATGGGCCTAACAAAGGATATCTGTGATGTGGGACAAGCCCCTTCTCTCTCTGGGCCTCAGACACCCCTCTGTAAAGGGAAGTTCCGCCCGCCTCCCAGGGGTCAGCCAAGACTCTAATAATATGCACATGAGCACTTTGAAATGGTTTCCGTATAAAATTAACTTTAGCATCATCTAATCTATTCTTTTTCCTCTGACACCCAGACCCAAGACATCAGGAAATCCCATCAGCTTGTCTTTGAAAAGGTACCTAGAATCAAGCCCCTCAACCACCCACAGCCTCCGAACTGGTTTTCCCCCCATTTACATCTACTTTTGCACTCGCCCCAGGGGTCTGTTCGCCACTCAGCAGCCAGAGTAATTCTTTAACACAGAAGTGAAAAAACAAGTCAAGACCTGCAAAGGCTCCCCAGCTCACCCAGATACAACCTAAAGCCATTTAAAGTCATCTACAAAATCCTATGATCTGCACCTGGCCTTGACCTTGGTGCCAGACTCTTTCCCTGGTCCACTCATCCGCCCTCCTGCAGGCCGGCTGTGCCACACAGGCTCCCACCCCAGGGCCTTTGTTCTTGCTGATCCGTCTGCCTGGAGCCCATAATGGGCTCCCTCTACTCATCCAGCTCTCTGCTTCATTTTCTCCATTGCACTGCCCTCCCTGTGATGTGCAGAGCTGCCCCTTCCTGGCTCCCTGCACCAGAATGTCAGTTCACTGCTGGTTCCCCATGGCAGCGCCTGGCACAGAGCAGATACTCAGCAAACATTTGTCACATGAAACAATGAATGAAGGGGATTAGATTTATTCCCACTGCTTTGACATAGGTCTCTCTGTTCAGAATTGGGGCCTGGTGTGGGTTTGCATCGTTACAAGGCAAAGCTGTGTGGCAGGAGTGTGGGCCCACGGCTCACATGAGCTTGTGATGAAAGTGGGGGACAGAGATGGCGAAAGCCCACAGGCAGATTCGATTTTTTCTAAAGAGGGGAAAATTCAATTTTGAAACAGACATGTCAAAATTAGACTTGGAATCACATGGTCTTCAAAACAAAAGAAGAAGCTAGGATTGAAATATGCTTAGTGCTAATATTATTCTACAAACATTCTGCAAACATCATTCTAGAAATGTAATGTCTTTATAATTTCCTACCTGCTGTAACAATACAAGAGCGCTGATGCAACAGTCTCTCACTCCCCTGCCACACGCACACACAGATGAAGAGGATGAAATAGCAAGTGGTGGCAGGGGTGGGGGGAGATGGAGGGAGGACCTTCTGGAGGGGACCCCCGGCTTTGCCAGCTCAGACAGATGTGCCAGGAGTTGAGAGGAGGAGGGAGCCACTGGCTAGTGGGGAGTTTTGTGCAGGAGGGAGGAATGTGGGCTGGGTCTTTGAGATGTGAGTAGTGCGTGCCTGGAAGCAGGGATGTCATAAGCACAAGAAAGAGGTGGGCAGGAGATGGGGTGCAGATGACCTGCACTAGAAAAAGAAGGATAGGAAGAGGCAAGGAGGCTGGTTGAAACAGGTGAGAAAGAGCTTCCCTGCTGGTTGGAGTTGTGCCTTCAGCTTTGGTGTCTCAAGCCTCACCCCCTCTTCATCCAGAGCATGTGGACACAGCCCTGGGTGCGGGGCAGGTGCAGGTCTCGTTGCTGCGGATACAGCAGAGAGCAGGCAAAGCCTCTATCCCGGGAGCTCTTGGTGGGGTTCGAGTGGGGACTGAAACCCAGACACCTGGGCTCTGGGACCGATAAAGACAGAATCCACCACCTCTCTAGTTACCACTTCCCTGGCCCAGTAACCCTTTGCCTGAACAAAATGACACCAAATGAGCCCAAAGGATTTAAACTGTTGGTTTGTTTCCAGGCCAATGGGAGCTTCAAGAGCCACAAAAGGACACGGTCACACAAGAAGACCAAGCAAGCAATTTGTGATTAGAGGGTTCGGTGTTTGAATCCAGACTGCCACTCAGTAGCAGTGTGGCCTCGATGTGGCCCTAGGTGGCCCTGGCTTCTCCAAGGCTCATTTCCTTGTCTGCACAAGAGAAATCCTAGAACCTGCTGTGGGGATTCTGTGAGACAGTGTACAAAATACTCTCTGCCCAGTGCCTGCCAGGAGGACGTGCCTGGGGACACGCCAGGACGATCTCTACAGGAAAACACAGCCAGTTGGTACTTCCCAGACACTGACACTCCTCTGCCAAGAGCAGGGCACCGCCCAGTCACCAACCTGGAGGGGGATGGGCTCAATTTTCAAGAGACATGCATTAATGACAATGACCTAGTTTTTTGCAGGCAAAAGCACACCTATAAACTTCTAACCTTGGCCTGCTGCTTTCGGCGGTTCAAAGTGTTCCCACATCTCCTATTTCATCTTATTTGTACGTAGGACAAATGAAGGAGGGAGAATACGGGAGGGGCAGTCCAGCCTGTCCCACGTGTCACTCGTCTGTGAGCTGAGGACGAGTGGCCCTGACCAAGTCTGGCAGTGTGGCATCAGCTACCCTGAGCATCCTTGTCCCTCAAAACTCAGGCCCCCAGAGCCCAACCTGGAGGAGACCAGGCTGTGGCCAGGAGTGTCCAGCTGGAGCTGGACCCTGATTCTTGCCTTGGCTCATCCTGTCCCCATAAATGTCCTCCTGGGGAGAGGGTGGATGGCACACAGGTTCCTCTTACCCTCCTTCCTCCTGCTGTCCGGGCACCATAGCAACAGATGCACCTCCCGGAAC
This sequence comes from Camelus bactrianus, assembly GCF_048773025.1. NCBI lineage: Eukaryota > Metazoa > Chordata > Mammalia > Artiodactyla > Camelidae > Camelus > Camelus bactrianus. The sequence continues at coordinate 37,081,667 of NC_133555.1, forward strand.
TGTGGCTTTTCTGCTGCTTGGTTCTGAGCAGCACTGCTGGCCAAGTGGACCCGACGAGGATCCACAACTGTTTAGCAACACCCCCACCTTTCAGGTGCTGATAGCTGGGCTGCTGGCCACTTTCAGGGAGTAGGTCCTGCTCTCACTGTTAACTGTGGGACAACCCCTGGAGGTCTTTCCATGAATTCCCTGGCTATGCCATGCTTTAAAAAATGGTGTCCATCTCCTTAAGACACTGTAAGACTCTGAGGACAGGACCCTGTGTTTGTTAAATCTGCAGCCACAGCATCTTACACATGGTAGGTGTACAGAAAAGGTTTGCACAGAACGCCTTCGTGCCAGGTCTCACAGGCTATGACAGGAAAGACCAGGGACTTAACAAGGTCAATAGCTCACTATGGGGGAGCCAGCCTTGGAAACCAGAGCACAGCATGGTGGCAGCTAAGAGGACGGGTTTGTGGCCAGGCTGCCGGGGTTTGAATCCTAACTCTACCGCGTATTAACTAATAACCTTGGGCAAGTGGTTTTAACACTTCTGCATCTCAATTTCCTCATCTGTAAAGTGGAAGAGATAAAAGTATCTTTGGGGCGGGGGAAGATATAGTTCAGTGCTTGGCATGCATGAGGTCCTGAGTTTAATCCCCAGTACCACCGTTAAAAATAAACGGATAAATAAATAAACAAACCTAATTACCTCCCCGGCAAAATAAATAAAACTTTAAAAATCAAAAAAAACTTTTTAAAGTATCTTTCTGTCTAGTACTTGAAATGATTAAATGAGATACTATCAGTAGAGTGTGGAAAATTGGTCCCAGTACATAGTTAATGCTCCATCTGTGTGGACTGGAAGTATTTAATAGTTTTGGTATGCTAAAGTAAAAAAAAAAAAAAAAGAAAAAAGTTAAAAAACAGAACATTTTGTGTGAGTTATTAGTATATGTATGCAGCAAAGAGATGGAAGTAGTTACTCCAAAATGCCAGTGAGGGTTATCTGTGGCTGGTGGGATTATTATGGATGACTTTGATTCCTTTTACATATGACTTTTGAAATTAGGTATTCCAAAAACTTGTTTTAAAAAAACAACCTGGGGCCTCTAATTACTACCTCCCCCACCTCTTCCTGAATACGATTTTGGATTCTAAGGAGACACCCCTGCTGTTTCCAACTGCCTGGGAATGAAAGGAAACCTGCCCGAGACATTTCAGCTGGTAGTGGAGGCTACATTTCTGCAGTAGTTTGCTCGCACACCCAACTAGGAAATGAGACATCTTGTGTTTTGAGTGAATCTCTCCCATTAATCATGGGGATACTACAGGTCTATCCCGCAGAGTGACTGGTATAATTACAGCCGCCGTCTGCACAGATAATGCCAGCAGCAAAGAGAAGTGTGCGTGAAGTAAGTCTGAGTCTTTCTGGAGCTTCTGGAAATGTGATTGCTTCTTGGAGCGACAGAAGCCAGAGGTGAGAAGGTCTGAGTGGTCCCAAGATCTCAGGTGGAGAGGAAGCGTTGTGACAGCTACTCAGGGGCTTTCCTAAGACTCTCCAATATGTGAGTAAATGTGGGGTAGGCCAGAATATCAGAGAAGGATTCCACAGTCCAGGAATTGCCTTCAGGACAGATTACCCAAGTCTGACACAAGATTTTCCCAGTCAGGCTCTGTGTCTGCTTTGCAAGCGAAAGCAGTTTGTACCCATCAAAATGTTATGATGTGCTCAGAAGCGCATCCACATACTTCACTACAAAACGTACAAATTCTAGGGCCTAAAGAAGTGGACGGAAGGATGACCAATAAAACATGTCCATTCCCAGCCACCTGCTCTGGCTGTTCCCTGCCCTCTTTCTAGCTGTGGGCTCCCTGTGGGACCCTGAGCAACGCCAAGAATGTAGAAACTGAGACGGCTCTGAGAACCATAGAAAACGGCGTTCTCCTCCCTCATGGTATCCACAGTGTCATGGGAAAAAGTCTTAAGCACGTCTTCAGAGAAGTTCAGAGAAGAAAACTTTTACGGTGGTTCATATACATTATGCCCCTGCCTATAAATAATCACATAAAATCAAAACACCAAAACTTTTCCCCATTCAGCCCTCTCCTGTCACCATAGCAACAGTCAACCCCTGATAAATATTAAGGGTGGCTATCAAGACAGCTGGATAGTTCTCACTGGGACTTTTCACCACTGGGTTCTGGCCGGACAGATGAGGCAATTCTGACACACAGAATGAGAGACAGTGCGGTAGAGTGGTTAGCAGTGCTGGCTCTGATGTTTGAATCTGGCCCTGCCCCTGCCCCTGCTGGCTGTGAGACCTCGGGCAGGTTAGTAACTTCTCCCCTGTAGACCCTTGGCTTCCATCCCTATACACGGGGTTAATACCAGCCACCATTTCTCAGGGTTTACCTGAAGATTAAATGAGATTACGGACTCAAAAGTCCCTAGGGCCAGGCACACGGTAAGGTGTCTACAGAAGGTAGCCATTATTAAATTATCAAACTGATTACGTTTATTCTGTGTCTCCCACCAGGGACACAGAATAAAGCACAGGCGTGTGGACAAACTGTATATAAGGGTCCCCCAGAATGTTTAGGACTTTATGCAAAAATCAGAAACTCCAGGAATTTAAACCAAGACATAAATTTCCTGATGCAAGGATTTTCTTACTCAGAGCAAAGACCTATCAAGGTATCAAGAAGCTAAGGGATTTATTTCTAGAACATATTTCTCCAAGTTCTCTTGGTAATTACCTAACTTTAGTTGACTTCAGAAGAGAAAAAGCAGGTGTCAGCCTTTGTGTGGGAGTTTTCTTACACAAGCATTGTTACATGTTTATCTTCCTGAAAGGGGGAAATAAAGGTCATGTTAACCATGTTTAGGGTTCAGAGCACAGACACTCATTTAGTTTTAAAAGGCACATGTATTAAAATAACTTTTCAATGGTCAGCATGACTTGGATGGAGACACATTCTGAATTTTACTATTATTAAACCTGTCTCTCTAAGTGAGATAAAACAATTGGGACAGAAATCAGACTTTCAGACCTCAGACTGGGTCACAGGGAACATTTCTCTATTATAAAATAGGCATTGTACAATTTGATCATAAAAAGACAGACAACACAATACAAAAATAGGCAAAAGATTTGAACAGATACACACAAAAGAATGAAGATACACACAAACGGCCGATAAGCACATGAAAAGATACTCAGCATCATTAGTCATCAGAGAAATGAAAAATAAAACCACAATACACCACAAGACAATGGCTAACACAAACACACAAATTCACAGCAAGAAGAACTGACAATATCAAGTGCTGACAAGGATGTGGAAAAAGTGGGACTCTTACCCACTGCTGATGGGAATGCAAAATGGTGCAGCCCTCCTGGAAAACAGGATGACAGTATCTTTTTAAGTTAAATATAAACTTACTATGTGACTCAGCCATTCTACTACTAGGTCTGAAATGAAAACAGCTGTCCACACAAAGATGTGTGCGTGAATGTTCACAGCAGCTTTATTCGGAATCACCCAAAACAGGAAGCAACAACCAGTGGGTGGATAAACAAACTGTAGAATATGCAGACAACAGAATGGTACTCGGCAATAAAAAGGAACAAAACAGTGAATCGTGGAATGACACAGAAGAATCTCAAAAACATCATGCTAAAGTAAAGAAGTCAAACCCAAAAGGCAATGTATTACATGAGAGCATTTATGTGAAATTCTAGAAAAGGCAAAACTGTCATGACAGAGAGCAGCTCCATGGCTGGGTGAAGCTGGTAGGGGCGGAAGAGCAACCGCACGAGGGGATTCTTAGGGTGAGGGGATGGTCTGGTCTGCATCTGATGGTGGTTACACATAATTAATTTGTACACAATTACTCACTCTTCAAACTGTATGTGGGTGAACTTTACTATATGTAAATAATATATTAAATGCAAACATAAGCATTGAGTTCCGACATGACAGCCTTGGGGAGAGGGAGCTGCAATCAGAGGATAGGACTGGGGTGGGAGGGCAGGAGGGATGCTGTAGGGCATGGCTCACCCATGTGATGCCTGATCCATATGATTTATCCTCTAGAATCAAGCCCATCAGTTATACCTGGGAACCTAGCACAGCCAACCTCTGTTCCAAGAAGGGCTGTTAATATCATATCTATAGGTTTTTTTTTTTTTTTCATAATACAAACCTAGTGCTTTTTACTGTTATATTGATTTTTATTACAGGGCATGACTCATCCATGTGATACCTGAACCCAGTGATTTATCCTCTGAGATCAAGCCCATCAGTTATAACTGGGAACCTAGCACAGCCAAGCTCTGTTCCAAGAGGGGCTATAATATCGTATCTACAGGTTTTTTTCATTATACAAACTTAGTGCCTTTTATTGTTATATTGATTTTTATTACAGCTACAAAAGGAAATGAGGATAGGTATCACCATACGTCAAACAGCAGATGAGAGTGGTGAGGACTACGTTTATGGAGAAAGCATATGTGAAGTCGAGTTCATAGAAGACATTCACAAATGGCAACTATTATTATTTGCCTGTTGTTGATGTGTCAGCATAAAAGTGTGAGTCCAGGCTTCTCGCAGGGGAGAAGCAACACAGAGCACCAAGAACAGGATTAGAGCAGTGAGTCCCCAGCCTTCTTAGTGCCAGACACCGCCCCAGTGACTTCTCTTTAGAACAGGTATTCTTATGATGCCCTTTTTAATATCCTGAACGTAACAATCGACTCATACACATGATTTAAAAGAAATTAACACAATGCCCTAACTGCAATAAAAAGAAAAAAACAAAAGGAAAAGAATGTATAATAAAATAGCATTCATTTCAAGCTGTAAATGCTTGATGCAAGTATGCTAGAAAACACTGATGGCGACACCAACATCTGCTCTGAAATGCAGGCCAAGAAAGGTGAGTTGAATTAGCAACTCGGTTGCCACCACCGCATTGCTATTGGTGACATGATCTTCCAAAATGGTGAACAGCTCTGGGAAAACTTCCAAACCAAAGTGTATCAATTTGGGTTCCAGACATAAAAGCTAACAAAATCAAATAGGATACTCTGGGGAGAGTTCAATAAAGATACTGTTTCAAAGGAGAAGGCAGAGGGGAGGGGCACTAAAGGGATGGTTTCCGGCCTGAGGCTGGGAACTGGGTGTGTGTGGTGGGGGGGTGGCGGGTGGGAGGGGTGGTTACTGAATCCTATTCCCAGCAGCTGTCTCCACCGTGGGGAGGGCCCTGACTGAGAGAGAGCATCTTGTCACCTCTGGGCCAGGAGTAAGAAAACTGGAGATTGGATGACTATTTTCCATCTCTCTCTCTTTGTCCACAACAGGTTTCTAACAGCTGTTTTCTTTTAAAAATGTTTGGTGGAAAGAGAGCTTAGATGATTTAAAACAAGCAGCCAGGTGGGGAAGACCTACAAGAGACATGATCAGTTGGTCCAGCTAACCCAGGACCCTCTCTGAAGCCCCTTCTGTCTACAGTTTCTTGGCTTCCAATCTGACTTCCTGTCCCTGCTGTCCAGGCCAGTGTGGTGGTCCTCCCAGCCCCCACCATCATTCAGATAGCCTCCAGCTTGCTCTCCTTCTGTCTCCATCTCTTCCTCCAAGCTGAATTGCTGCATTTTAATCCGGTCCAGGAAGAGCCAAATGTGCCTCAGGAAGCCAAGAGGTCCCAGAACGGCCGAGGGGAGCAGGGCAGGGGGTCCTGGGCTTCCTTCCACAGCCCAGGCAGGGGGCTCCAAGTCACAAGGGCTGGGCCCTGGTGTCCAAAGGGGTCTGAGATCAGCTTTCGGAGGTGCAGTCCTCTGAACCAGGCATTCTGAACCACGATTCTGGGGGTGGGGCTTTTGCAAATCAGGCCCTTATAGACTGGGGATGATGTTCTGTAGTTCAATGGAGGGAAAATCAAGAGGTAATTCTAAGCAGGTCTGGACTCACAAGGAGCAGCTGAAGAGAGATGAATGAAGTGGGAGGTGGGGAGACATGGTTAGGAGGAGCAATGAGCTTCATCCTGGTGGTTTATTACGGGCTCCCCATGGTCACAGGATGGGACAGGGCATGAAGGCTTACTGGGATCATGAGCATGCTCCCAGCCTTTGCTCAGTGTCCCCTGTGTGCCAGGCCTGTACCAAGGGCTTTGTCAACACCACAGCTCCTACCCTCTCAGCAGGCCCCAAATTCCAGAGCAGATCCCAAGGAGAGAGGAGCTGTGAGTGACATCTGAGGTTGTCTTTCATTTTACAACCTGATAAGAGTGATATACATGACACAGGATTACTCTTCTTAATATAAAGGATGGTGCAATCAAGAAATTATGGAAAACATTATACTAAAAAAACCCTACGATGGGCTAATGAGCATATGGAAGTATGCTCAGCTTCCTTAAATAATCAGGTATGAAAACTAAAATTAGATACCATTATGTCTTCATCTATCATAACATTTTTAAAGAAAATTCTGGTTTGGTAAAGTTTTGACAAAATGGGCTGGCGGATGTATAAATGAATCAACCATGGCACCCTGTCAGTGTATATCAGAAATCTTGTACATAGTACTAACCTAGTAATTCCATTCTAGAAGAAGATAGATAAGGATTTGTTTGCAAGGATGTTTGTCATATGTGTAAAGAACAAAAATTGGAAATGCCCCTAATGCCCAACAATAGGAAAACTGATCAAATATTGGATGGATCTCACACACATGAACACATACACACACACCTCCCCACACAGAGAATTCATGAGCTTAATTTTGTTCTTAAAATGAATATTTGTATACTTTCTCTCTTTGTCTCTTTATATGCATGCAGAGAACAAGACTGGCAAGAGATGTACCAAAATGTATTTATCTTGGGATGGTAGGACTATGGGCTTTCTTTTTTCCTTTAAATTTTCCCACTATGACCTTGAATTCATTTCATTATCAGAAAACAAAATTTTTTTAAATCGGTGAAGTATGCTTGCCCAAAATGAATCTAATCATTTACCCTCTAACTCCCACTTTGCACGAAAGAGGGAGAAACAAGTGAAATGACACCACCAAGAAACGATTTGACAAAACCCCCAGGAACCTTCTCTAAAGAAACCGATCATCTTCTCCAAAAGTCAATACGACAAGGGACAAAAAATTGGGGGAAACATTCTAGATGAACGAAAACTAAACAGGCACAGCAATCATACACCATGCCCCTGACTGGGTCCTGACTCAGAGCCAGGTCTAAAAGACACTGTGGGAACAACCAGGGAAAGTGAAATATCTGTCGGCATTTTGATGTTTCCTTGGCCAAACTACAGACGTGCCGCCCAGCTGGCAACTACCTGACCTGCAAAAGCCTCTAGAATCACAGTCCGTTATTAGACACACTCAGAGAAGCCATCATAGTATGTCCCTAAACCTGAGGGACATTCTGCATAACTTCAAAATAGCAGCACATTTTTCTTCTCCATGTTACATAAAATGTCTACCAGAAAACTAAAGTCGGTTTCGATAACTAAACTTCCAGTAAGTACCACTTATTAAACAGCAATGTCTTGGCTTACTGCACAGTAATTCCCATCCAGGGGGGACACATGAGATGCTGCAGGTGGGCTGAACAAAGGAGACCACCCAGCACTGTCCCCCGTTCCCTACAGGCACCTGACATCCCCCAGGTCAATCCTGAGGTCAGGAGATGTGGCTGTATGTTAATTACATGTAATTAACAAAAGGTAGGAAACTCTTGATTGGGGGCCCGATTTTACAACATGTGGCCAACTTTACCTCACTAGATTCTGTTATTTGGTTCCAAAGCTTTCGTTTGCCGGTGGAGGGACAAAAATACCTAACTGCTAATAATTGTCGCTAAAGTTAATACAACAGCCTATGATCTACAGAATTCTTTTACAGACGTAGCACATTTAAAAGGCTCCAAATCTCCCAAGTGGGCAACTGTTCCTTTCAGTCTTGAAGTGTGCCTTGGCTGATGAGAATTTTTGCTAGTCCCCCGTTTTCCTCTGGGATGCAGGGGTTGGGGTGAGCAGGGAACCCACAAGTCTGTGTGTAGGTGAAGTAGGGGATTGTTTTCCCCATTTTATAGACTTTATACAAGGATAAGTATAAAATATATAAGAAAAAAGATGTATAATGTAATATGTATATTTATATATAAGAATATGTGTTTACATATATATAATATAAACATTATATATATATAATGTAAATATAAAATATGGGAGATTGACACTCAGAGAAGAGCCAACTGCCAACTGCAGGCAAAACCCCTCCAGGATAGCCTGCAGGGCCAGCAAACTCGGCCTATTCCTCTGTAACGAGCAGGGAGGTCAAGAGTAGAAGATTGGGGGGGGTGTGGTTTGAGATGGATCTTCAACAGTGGAAAGCTGGTGGGGACTGGACTAAGTTCTTGATATAATAGTTGAAATACAAAGAAAGGAAGTTTTTGAATGAACCTTAAGAGTAAACAGCCATTTGTCGTGAGAAAGGTGCTGTTTACCCTGGCGAAGGCTAGTTGAGTGCTAAATAAAAATTCAGATAAATAGATTTTCAGGAGTTCATGAAACCAATAATTAAATTATTTGTAACTTTATCCTCCCAGGCAGAAATTTTCTGCAGAGACTGGAGGATTAATTTTCATGTACACTGTGGTCTTAGAACTTAATCCTATTAAGCTGGGGCGGGGGGGGGGGCTGCAGGTGGCTTCGTGCTCTGACGGTAGTGACTTGCCCAAGGTTGGCTGGAGGTTGACCTAAGTTTTCAGATCCGGGCCCTGGCCCTTCCTCGCACCACAGTGCCTGTCTTCAATACAGTGATGCTGAGCTCACCCTGCTGAGACTTTGCCGAAAAATCCTCAGACAGAGGATGTGTAAAGATATGGAAGCCCCAGGAATATTGTGCTGGGTTAGTGTTCCCCTAAAATTCAGGTCTACTCAGACCTTCCTTGGTCTTTGTAAGTATAATTGGTTAAGATGAGGTCATACCAGATTAGAGCAGGCCCTGAATCCAGTGACAAATGTCCTTCTAAGAGGGTCATGTGAGGACACACAGGAAAGAAGGGGCAGAGATTGCCATGATGCAGCTACAAACCAAAGAACACCAAGGATTGCCAGCAACCACCAGACACTAGGAAGAGGCAAGGAAGGATTTTCCCTGAATCTACCAGAGGGAGGATGGGTTACCCAGATTTTGGACTTTCAGCCTCCAGAACTGAGAGAGAATAAATTTCTGTTGTTTCAAGCACCAACCCCCTCTGCCAAGTGTCGCGCACACTCTAGATTTGCAGCCCCCACCAGGAACCCTGGTGCCTTGGGGTGGGCTGTGCAGCCTCCTTGGGCTCTGAAGTGGGTGGGGAAATCTAATGAGGGCAGAGGGACACTGTCCAGGTCATACCTTTTTCTGGTAGCCTGGCCACTTTGCCAACATTTAAGAAGGGACTCTAAAACATCCCCCTTCCACCATGAATCAATTTTGGAAAACCTTCCAAGTACAACATCACTCCCCACTGTGTCCCTCAATTTTCCCCTCCAGAGGGGACAGCCTCGTGCCCTGTCCGTGCTGCACAGGAGAAATCAGAGCATGTGGGAGGGCAGGACTCACCGACCTCCCTCCTGGGGGGCAGGCAGGCAGCCTTTCCATTAGGACAGGAGCACTTAGAAATCTGGGCCACTTCAGAAACCTGCCGGCAGGAACCAGCAGCTGTTTCAGAGGCCTGCTCAGAGTACCGACTTAACCCACCAGCCTAAGAATAGCTTAGTCCTTTTCCCCATGAGAAATAAGGGTGAAGAGTCATTCATTTGGCAAATGATGATCAGGTGTCCCATCCCTGGGAGAAGACGGAAGTGACTCCAGTTGGAAATCAGGAGATGTAGGACATGAGGTCTTGTCCCCCAGGAAGCTATTGGTGAAAATATTAACTAGAGTTTGAGTGCTTGAATTTCCAGAGTGAGTCCTTACATATCCTTTCATCCATCTTGCTGGTGAGAAACTGAGGCTCAAAGAGGCTGAGTGATTTGCCCTGATCTGGAGCCCTCAGGGGATCTCACCCAAGACGGGGAGCTGGAACCACAGTTCAGTTCCAAGTTTCACGCTCTTCCTCTGGGGACACGATGTGTACACACGTTTCCAGGGATGGAGGAAGGAGTGGCAGATGGCCAGAGGCAGTGGGAACGGAGGTCCAAAGTTCCAAACTGATCCTTGAGTGTGGAGGAAGGAGCCTACTGAGAACCCCACCATAGAAGCAAGGTGGAAATCTGTGGGCCCCCAGCACCTGGGAGGCAGGCATGGAGGGCAGGCGAGCAGAGAGCCTCAAATGTAGACTCTGGGCACTGTCTCCAAAAACGGAGAACAGGGAAGGATGGAATAACCAACCACTCCTCATGACTTCGTAAGTGGTCTTAATCTGTTCCCCAAAAGCCCTCACGTGGCTGGGGTGGGGTGGGAAGATTTTAAAATCCTGAGGATGGTCCCAGCCCCAGAGATCCTGACTTCATTGGTTGGGTGTAAGGTGTGGCCTGGGGCTGTCGGTCCTCTCGGGGGTGCTGGGGGCAGCCAAGGAGGCGGACCCCTGCTTCCGAGATCTCTAGGTTCATAATCCTGTGTCAGTGTTTCTCCTCCTTCTCTCCTTATAAAATTATACAAGGAGCCTCAGGAGTTGTAGGCAGGACATGGAGTTAACATCCGACCACCAGAGGCCTACCCAGGGCTGGGTGAGGAGAGCCGGCCTAAGGGACCTTGTGTATGTGTATTTTGTGTGTGTTCATATTTAGGAATAATTTACCTATAGTAGAACTGACCCTTTGAGGTTTACAGTTTTATGGCAGTTTTGACAGAGGTATATGATCAACCACAATCAAGATACAGAACAGCTTGATCATCACAAAATAGTCTCGAGGGACACTTCTGAATGTAGTTCTGGTGGCCTGATTGAGGGCAGAGGTTCAAAACCTTATCACCCCAATTCTCTGCCCCTCTCACAGTAGCGTGTCTCTGGTATCTTCTATTTCTGGTCCAGGTAACTTTCCTGCTAGCTGGAAGCAATTATTCCCTAACACGCCAGCTCTGCCTCGTTAGAGCCTGTTGAAAAAAGCAGGTTGCTAATGTCACTTTTCTTGCTTCTCTTGAGACCAATTTTCCTGACCTGCCCAGCACCCACTGTCAATACCTCCTACGATCACTAAAGCCACTGCTGGTGGGGGGGAAAAATTCACCTGTTCCCCAAAGCCATCATAAGCACTTTCCTCACACAGCTGTTCCCAGCTCCTGAGACATTATTTAATTGGTTTGGAGGTCACAGGATCCTCTTCCAATTAGGGTCCTGTCGCAGCAGCTGTCATCTGCACCGGGGACAATCCAGACCCAGCTTTGGAGGACAAACAGTCATCCGCTCTTTGAAGCAGCATCAGTTCCTTAGCAGCTGTCTGGTTCCTTTCCAAAGGCAGGCTGCCCTGGAGGCTGGAGATCATCTTTACCTCCAGGTCAATTACTGGGGAATCAGGATGGAATGAACAGAACAAGAATTCCCAACTCTGCCCCTTTCCCTTTTCCGGAACACAAGGGTAGAACAGGGTTTCCAGATGGAAGGGGCCTTCGAGATCTTATCTTTCAGATTTTATGGAAGGAGAGGTGTCCTGGCAGCAAGTCAACTCCACCATCCCTTTCCCTATGATGCTCATGCCACAAGAACTCTGACCTCAGTGTCCAGGCCGGGAGGGGGCCCAAGGACAAACTGAGTGGCAGGAACATGATGAACAGGGAGCAGTGCCTGTGTGGAAGTGTATTTAACAAAGTCTTCCCAGGTAAGGAGGACTTGTGAAAAAATGAGAGGCCAGACTGGGACTTAGGTTATGTGGTGAAGTCAATGAAACTGCAGCTCAAATGATTCCTCCTCCACAAGTCACTCCTTTATTAGTTTAAAGTAATGTCCCCGTGTTCCCAGGACCCTGCAGATCAGCCCTCCCCTGGGCCTTGGAGTGACTTCAGTTCAGGCAAAGCCTCCCAGACAGACCAGGGCTGGGGCCCTTCAAAGGGAGCTGGGAGGCTTGTCTGGGTCTCTACTACCCTCCCAATGGATTTGATGTTTCATTTCATTTTGTTTGGTGGAGATATATACATGACTTTACCTTTTTTAGAGCAGTTTCAGGTTCACAGAAAAATTGATGGGAAAGATGCAAAGATTTCCCATATACCCTCTGCCCTACTCACACATAGCCTCTCTCAGTATCAACATCCCCCACCAGAGCGGTACAGTTGTTACAATTGATGAACCTATGTTGACACATCATAATCACCCAAAGTCCACAGTTTAAGGGAGGCTTCACTCTTGGTGCGGCACATTCCATGGGTTTGAACAAATGTATAATGACATGTAACCACCATTACAGAGTCATACAACATAGTTTCACTGCCCTAAATATCCTCTGCGCTCCACCTGTTCACCCCACCAGCCCCTGCTATCCCCCCAAATCCTAGAAACCACTGATCTTTTGATTGTCTCCATTGTTTTGCCTTTTCCAAAATGCGATATAGCTGGAACCCTATAGCATGAAGCATTTTCAAATCGGCTTCTCTCACTTAGTAATATGCACTTAAGTTTCCTCCATGTCTTTTCATAGCTTGAGAGCTCATTTCTTTTTAGCACTGAATAATCATCCACTGTCTGGATGGACTACAGTTTATTTATCCGTTTGCCTACTGACTGGAGACACCTTGGTTGCTTCTAAGTTTTAGAAATTATGATTAAAGCTGCTATAAACATCCATGTACAGGTTTTTGTGTGCGCCCAACATACCTGTTTTTCATGGGAGTGGAAAGAGGGAGACCCCACATCCCCTCCCCTGCCCCAGGCTCATCCTGAGACCATGGCCAAGCTCCTGGGCATTGCAGCCCCATGGACCACGCTCCTTGCAGGTGAAAACTGCACGTGCCCTCATTCGGCCTGGGGCTGCCTAATTACCTCCAGATTTAGAGGATCCAGAAGTCAAAAGCAAATAAGACTAGCTGAAATCGTTGTGCTGTCTTGAAGACAAGCAGCACCTAGTGACAACCAAGCTGCGTTGGTTTCTTGGGTCTCCACTTAGGCTGCTCCACATGCTGTAAACCCTGTCCCGCCCAACCCTGCAGGCTCTTCAACAGCTTAGACAACACCTTGTCCACGAAGCTGCCCCCGAGTGCCCAACTAGGAAGCAATGCCTCCACTCCCTCACCCCATTTTTAGCAACCTAATTTTAGAATCACTTTAAATTCATGAAGAAGTTCAAAGATAGTAGTGAGTGTTCCCATATACCCCTCACCCAGCACCCTCTAATGTTAATATCTTAGGCTACCATGGTGCATTTGCCAAAACCAAGAAACCAACATTTGTACACTACTGTAAACTAACACTTACACTTCATTCAGATTTTGCTAGTTTTCCCCTAAAGTCCTTTTTTCTGTCCCAGGATCCCCTCCAGGCTGCACATTACATTTAGTTGTCATCTCTCCTTAGATGTGACAGTTCCTCAATCTTTCCTGGTTTTTCATGATCTTGACAGTTTGGAGGAGTGCTGGTCAGGTACTTTGTAAAAAGGCCCTCAGTCTGGGTTTGTCTGATGCTTTTTCTCATGCTCAGATGGGGTTATGGATTTCTGGGAGGAAGGACAGAGGCTAAGGGCACCCCCATCCTCATTACACCTCATCTTAATTACTTATTGCCACATTCTCCTAGCCTCTCTTCCTGCCTCTTTTGTCCAATCTTTCCCCCACAGAATGAGTCACAAGAAGTACCTATCATCTCAGGCAGATGCCTGAGTGGATGCCACACACCCAGCACTGTCCTCGCCCTGAGGTTCCTAAGATACCATCAGAAAATAATAATTACAATAACAAATACCTCTTCCTGGTTCCTTAGATCTTGGGGACCTAAGAGAATCAAGCAGCAGGGATGGTTTCCTATCCTTGGGGGAGGTCTTGGTTCTCCCTCTGGTTCTTTTGGGTGCTGGTGGCATCTGCTGGTGGGGTGCTCTCTGCAAAGATGGTAGGCCTGGCCCTCATGAGGTGTGTTCTGCCTCAACTCAGCCCCCTTTGTTACTGAGGATGCCCTCAGAGAGGGACAGCTGGGCTTCCTCTCCAGGGGGTGGGTATCAGCACCCCTTCCTTCTCCCACTAAAAACATGGGGTTCAGTTGGGAACAGCTACGTTTGAGTGGAGTGAGGGGCTGGGGGAGGCAGATGTGGGTCAGAAGGCAGTGGGGGTGGGACTGGATAAATCCCCTTAGTGTCCTGGGCAAGAAGAGACACCTATCATCTGTCATGCCTCCTCCCTATATGTAACTCCCAATGAAAATCAAGACCAAAATGTGTACATATGCTGAAATTATAACAACTTAATTACCTGGTTGCCATGGTTCTGCATAGGTCTGTTGAAAGTGAATTTCCCTCCCTCCTTTCGCTTTGTCTCCCCACCACGAAGCCCAGCTCACGGCTGAGATCCCTTTCATTTCCCAGTGCCTTCCCAGCACTCCTCCTCCCCGTGTCCCCAAGGTCGGGACAGTCTCATTCTTCTCTGGCTCTTTACTCTTCAACCATGTTGAAACCAGTTGCTTTTCAAACGTTAGTTTTGCAAAGATCTTGGATGCATTCCCTTCTGAGAGAGTCGAAGAGCAGCGCTCAACTCCCCAGGGGTCGTCAGTGGCCAATGGCTCACAGACAAAGGCATGCCAAGAAGCTGTGAGGCTGGCACCACCCATCAAAGAGACACAGGGCACTCTGAACCCCGAAAGCCCACAGTCAGCCTGCAGCGTCACTTCCTTCCAGATGGTTGATCTTCCCAGATCATGCCTCTCCTTCATTCACATCCCCAGCCAGGGTGCCGGAGCCACTTCTCCTGGCTCCAGAGCCCATTGGGCGCATCTCGTCCCAACTTTATTCTGTGGCATCATTTCAACAGCTTGAAAGAGGCCACGGTGGGAGTGATTACACCATAGCAATCAGCAAACGCTACAACCCAGGGCTCCTGCTCTTCCCAGAGCTGGTGACTGCCCATCCCTACTTGGTTTCCCAACAGCATCACAACCCTTCTCCAAAAAAACCAATCAATGGGGGATCCCCTTTCCCCAGATGCTTGACAGAAATCCCCTTCTTTCCACAGCTTTTCTAACCCCATAGTCACACCTCCAGTACCCTCCTTCCTAGCTCCACGTCCTTGGGCAAGTCCCTGGTTTTTGTTGGCTTTCTGGCCTCCCGCCCATGAAACAGGGAGAGTACTATCCAGCTTGCAGGCAAGTGGCATCTAATGGGGCTTTAGAATGGACCTATGCCACTGTAATAGGTGCCTTCCGGGCAGTGCTGAGTCTACGCCTCTGTCCTCTGGAGGGAGGTTTTCCTCTTCCCCACAACCAGCTCCCCAGACTCGTCTCTGCAGACACAGAACCTAACCCTGGCAGCGTCCCAGGGTAGGGGCAGTGGGAGTGGTCCACTGTGCGGTAGGCACTAAAGGGGTTGCACTATCTGTAGAAAATTTTAAAAGAACACAAGACTGGCTGAAAGTTGGTCTGCTTTTTAAAAGTCACCATGTGCCAGTGATTCTAAGAAATGTCAATGATAAAATACTTCTTACTGTAGATCACAGGAAACTATATTCAGTATCTTGTAAAAACTGATAATGGAAAGAATCTGAGAAGGAATATATATATACTGAATCACTTCGCTGGATACCTGAAACTAACACAACATTGTAAATCAACTGTACCTCAATAAATTATTTTAAAAAAACAAAAAATAAGTAAATAAAATATTCCTTCCCTCTTAAATGCAGGAAACTGCTCCCACCACCTTTCCCCTGAGCAAGCCTCTCCTGGCAGCTGCCCATCCTGGGTGTCCAACAGTTAAGGGAGAGACCTGGTTACAGTGAGGCTTTGGATACACTCACAATCACAGCCCCAGGTCTCTCACTCATTGGCCCCACAAATACCCTGCTGTCTGGTGTTCTGGGAAGATCACATCATTTTCCTACACTGGGGTCTGCCACAGACTTCCAGAGTGGCTATCATATTTTGCAGTTCATTCCATCAAGTCAAATCGAGGCTATTTCCCCTTAAATCTGGACTGGCCTAGGATCTGCTTTGACCAATGGTGTGTAGCAGAAGTGATGATGTCCAAGTTCCAAGTCCAGGCTTCAAGAGGCCTTGCATGCTTCTGGGTTCACTCTTGAAACCCTACCACTACTGTGTGCAGAAGCCCAGGCCGCCTGCTGGGTGATGAGAAATCACACGGCTCTGTCAGCCCCATCGCCTGAGTTGACAGCCAGCCAACACCAGCAGCATAAGTGAGGCCATCCTAAACTAGACACTTACCAAGAGACCTGCCAGCTGACTGGAGACATGTTAAGTCACGCTGAGCTCAGCCATATCTGACCCAGACACACAGGACCACTCAGGTGACTGGTGAACTCAGAAGCCACAGTTAATGTCAGTGTTTGAAGCTACTAAGTTTTGAGGTGGTTTTTCATGCAGCAAAAGCTAACAGAGACAGTGTCTTTGCTCTTCTTGTTCTTTCTCTCCATGTCTGCAGGATGGATTTCGACTTCTCCCTCCAGTGGAAGTCATTTCCTTCTTACAGCCTTCTCAGATTTCCCAGATTGGAGCTCATCTCTTCTTCCTACAGCTCTTGGTTCCTCCATGTCTGTGTTTATTGCGATCTGCTTTGCCTTAGATGGATCTGCACACAAGCCCTCAGTCAGGAGGGGCGTCAGGTCTTGATCATCATCGTAACCTCACAAGGACCTAAGATGCAGTAACTCTGAGCAGAAAAATCACTCAGAGAGCTGGCTAGTCTTGCAGATTCCCAGACCACTGCCAGAGATTCTGATTAAGTCTGGGAAGAGGCCCAGAAATCCCTATGCTCACAAATACCTCTTGGGATTCAGTTGCCTGCAGTGTATAGACCACACTTAGACCAGCACCACAACAGGGAAATGCCAATGAAATAAACACAGGAGGACTTTGAGGCCCTGGGGTTGGGGGCCAAGTAACTTGTCCAAGATCACACAGCTGGAGAGTGATAAAGCCAGGATTCAGACCAGTTCCAGACAGAGATGCACATACTCTCTATATATTCTTTGGGAAGGAGAACACACCATGTGGGCCATTTGTACGGGTCCAAGCTCTAAGGTTATAACAGTAGCCATTATGGACTTTCCTCCTGTAAAGGAGATAAACAATTTCAGGAGAACATGCACACACACACACACACACACCTTTAAACAGCTGTTTCTCAGAGGGTCTGTCCCAGCAGACAGCCCTCCTCCTACTCAAACATACTCCTCTCTGTCCTGGGAAGGTGTTGGATTAATTGCCAGATGTTGCCGGCATCACCTCTGATGAAGAACCAGCCTTCTGCCCCAGTGCTGAGAAACACAGAGATCTCAAGGTCTGAATTTGCCTTCCCCAAATCCTCAGTGAGGTAGCTTTGATGATGTACTAGAAGGGGCCAGGTGTGGAAATAAATGAAGACCACCCAAATGAGAGCCAGCAAAGTCTCTTTATTCAGAGTTGCTGTAGCAAGGGAGTCAGCTCCATCACTTGCTTTTGGCAGACTCACGGCAGGCAGAGGAGTGGGAAAGCTTTGGAGTGGAGGAAGGGAAGGCTTCAGGTGTGCCCTGATTGGAGGCTGTGGGCAAGGGGTGCTGGAGGCGGGGAAGCTTCTGTGGCTGATACTACATTGGAAGGGGGATTCGCATTAGGGAAGCTGGCAGTTATCGATGACAATGTCCAGGCCATTTTGGGCAGGCTGTTAACGAGGGCTGTGCCTTGGCTTCCTGAGCTGGTGGCAGCAGATTGTGGGTCAGAGTTCTATTTTTATATACAGTGTGGCTGTATGTATTCGTACAGTTAGTCTCTCCCTGTCCTTACTTCCTGCAGAGCAATCCAGCGTCACAGTTTCCATGACATGTGAGATGTCTTCCCCCAACCCCCGCCCCGACCCCCAAGCTCTCAGTGTCCAGAGGACACAGCTGAGTGCAGCTTAGACAGAAATGCCACCTCTCTGGGGGCTCAGAGTGAAGCTCTGCTCCCATTCACGTCCCAATCCAACATCAGAGACATCTGTGGAGGAAAATCCACCTTCTGAGTCACCAAGAACCCCTGTGATGCCCACTCCACCTCCACTGCCTCTACGACTGTTCAAACACAGTCAACCACCTTTAAGTTTTCACCCTGGGGCCTCTTAGGAGGGAAATTTTGCACAGAGGACCTCCTGACATATCACTAATTGTGGAATAAACAGATTTCCGAGAGACAGTCCACCCTCCCACTTCTTTTCATGGACAATCCTCCTTGTGGTTCACGCAGGGAACCTGGGAGTCATCCGGTAAACTGCCTGCCCACCTCCTACATGCAGTTCAATGTTTCCCCCAGTCCTATCAATTCTACTTCCAGAAGCCTTCTCAATTCTGTCCAAGTTCCCAGCTTTCTCGTCCCTACTGGCCCCATCTTAATCCAAACCTGCAACCTCTGTCACCTGACTTTGCAAAAGCCCCTTACAAGACTCCTGGGTTAATTTAAGTGACCCAAAGCTAGCAAACTTTATTTAAAAAAGAGATACAGAGAGGTCTTTTTTTTTTTTTTTTAAAGAAAGCATAGTGGAGGGTTAATGTTCTCCTCTAGGCTTAAAAAAGAAACCCCTCAAATATTTATCACTTTTAGAAAACAAAGATGGCATTTAAAAATCTCATTACCAGGGCACTCAATTAGAACAAGAGACATTTTAGAGGTTAAAGGTCATAGTTATAGGGCAGAGCAACCAGCTCCAAAATCCAGATATCTTAGAGACAACTATGTCAGAAACAGCACTTGCAAAGACAGTTTTAAGATGTAGAATAGTACCTGCTCTTCTACAGCTGCAGGGAAGGAGGCCACATTTTTCTTTCTTAGCGTGATGAGAATTCTTTCACCAGTGGTTAGAAGGACCTGCAGTTTCAAGATCAAGCCCTAGAACTTGATTAGGAAACAGACGAGTTTGCCCAAGGAGCTCAAAACTTGTGGAAAGACATATGGCAGAAAAAGAAGGCTGACCAGTGGAACGTGCTGCAGGGGTGAAGTGTTGCCTCTGCACCCTACTCTCCTCCTCTCCTTGTAGCTGGCTCCTCACTCAGCAGAGAGGGATCTTGTGAACATGACCATGTCCCTCCTCTGTTTAAACACATCACTTGGCTGTGGGACCCATTACTTGTTGAGTAAAGGCTCCACCCTGCTGGGGATGATCAGGTCCTGTCCATCCTGTCCCCTCCCATCCCTGCTTCTCCAGCTGACTTTTTTGTCCCTGTTCCCTTCACTGGGGAGGACTCACACACACTGCCCTCATGCCTGGCACACTGTCCCTCCAGGCCAGGCCCACTCTCGTTTACCTGTCAGGTCTCAGCTTAAATGGTTTGTTTTATCTCAAAGAGGCCAACTTTGACCCCCCTCCACCCTCAAAAACCAAAACCAAATGATATCTTTCTGTTATATCCTTCCTCAGCACCTAAACTTTTATAACACTTGTCACAATTTAAATATGTGTAACATATAATAAATATTTATTTTTACTTCTTCATTTTATATCTGTCTCCCCTCTGGACTGTAAAGTCCATAAAGGCTGGAATGCTATCTGACTCTTTTCAACACTATGATCTCATCTGTAATACTTAATAAAAATATCAAGTTATAATGTAGCTGGCCCTATTCTGAGTGCTTTAAGGTAATCAACAGCATTTAATAATATTTACTGAGCAACGATTATGTCCTAGGCTAGACATGGTCATAGGTGCTGGGGACACATCAGAAATTCAAAATAGGCAGAAGTCACCACCTCAAGGAGCTGACATTCTAGTGGGGAAGACAGGCAAGAAACAAGATTAAGTCAGTAAGTACAGTATAAGGTGGTAAGTGCTAAGGAGAAAGATAGTATTAGAAAGGGGGTTGAAGAGGTATACAAGATACCCATTTTCAGGGTCCTGTAGACAAGGAAACTGAGGTACAGAGGAGTTAAGGAACTTGTTCAAAATCTAATCCTCTAGCTATTAAGTGGCACACTCAAAACTGAAACCCAGATTCTGATGCCCCATGACTAACCACCATCCCCTCCTGCCTCTCAAAATAGGAGCTCATTAAGACTGGATGAAGGAAGGAATGGAAGAATGAATCCAGGGGTTACCTGTGCTATTCAGAGACCTAGCATGCACATCTGGAGGGACCACTGTGGTTTAGACAACTGGTTTTCAGACTATGCTTCATGGAGACTTAAGTCCATTGAGACCTCTCAGGAGCCACTGCAGGAAAGGGGGAGCAGGCAGCCAAGGACATAGGGCTTCCAGGCCCTCTCCTCCCTCCAGCCAGAACAGCTCTCCTTTTATCTGTCATATATTGGGCTTCCCGGTAACCTGTGTTTTGAAGGGAGAACAAAAATTTTACAACATCTCTTACAGACAAAAGCATAATCAAGGACACTAGCATAGTCAGAGTCAGTGTTGGAACTAGTTGGGGCTTTAGACATGATTTGCCCAAGCCCTTCACTTTACTGAGGTGGAGAGTGAGGTTGAGAACAGTGACAGGGCTTATCCAGAGTCACAAGGCCAGTGACACAATGAGTACTTGGACTCCTATCTTCAGTCCAATCCCCTTCCTCTGTACCACACCACCACTGATGACAGACGACTGGGCAGCAGGGAGGAGAGTGGGGCTGGCACTGGCCCCACAGAGACTGCTGTGAAGTCGGCTTGGCCAGCATGGCACTGGTTAACGATCACCAATCCCTCTTCCTCTTCTTCCTAGCCATGTGGCTAGGCTACATTTCCCAGTGCCCCTTACCTATACATTCCCCAGCCTCCCTTGAGATTAAGTGTGGACTAGTGGCTGGGTTCTTGCCAATAGAAAGTGAGCAGCAGTGACAGGTATCACTCTCCAGGCCTGGCCATAAAACCCTCCCACATGGGGTTCATATGTGCCCTTTCTCCATCTGCTGCCTTGACTTAGAGGAAGCCACATATCGAAAGGGATGAAACCACAGGACGGAGAGAGCCTGGGTCCCTGAATCTCCACTAGGAGGAGAGCCACTGCCAAATCATTTGTTTTAGACTTTGGGTGAATGGAAAATAAATTCTTATCATGTTTGAGCCATTGTGTTTTGTTAGGATTGTTTGTTCCAACAGCTGGCATGACCTTAACTAATCAGCCAGGACCTTCAGTCAACAGCTCTCAGAATCTCTTCTCTGCTTTTTAAAGATGAGGATTACATTACCCATCTCTTGGGTTGTTGCAGGATGATGTGGAACTCCCAGCATGAGGCCTAGCTCAACTCGTGACAACGGAGATAAGCCATTAAAAGGTAATTCTGCTAGAGCTGCCAGATATTCAGAACCACATTCCAGGATGACGGAAGAGAGGAACATAGCTGCCTCTGATAACAAAGATCTCTCAAAAATGGTGGATTGTGATTGCATTCAAGTCTAGCAGAAAAATGGAGAGGAAAAAAAAAAAACCCCAGAAAACCTGAAACAGTAAAATACAGCAGTTGAATTCCAGGTTTTGGAGTTGGACAGAACTAAATTTGAGTTCCTGCTTTGCCACTTAGAAAGCTGTGTGACTTTGACAAATCTTTTTATGTCTTGGAGTTTCCATTTCTTCATGAAGATAAGGTATCAACTAACCCACCCCAGGGTAAGGGAATCGAACGGTATTAATGAGGACTCTTGGTTGCAGACAACAGAATCTGTTCTAGCTCAGGAATTTATTAAGGAGAATAGAAAACTTACAGCAACATTATAGGGGCTGAGGAAATTGGCTCTGGACTGAGCTTCCAGGAACAGCTGCCCAAACCACACTGCCCAACTGGCCCACCAAAAGAACTGCTCCTGTGCCTAATCAGGAAACTGCAGGATCAGGAAGCGGCCACTACAATAGCTGACTTGAGAACCACGTTACCTCCAGCCCAGCCTGTGCCAGGTAAACAGGTGCCTTGTACACTGCTTCTCTGCTTAAGTGACTCAGGTACAAATCAAAGTCTCATAGGAGAACTTCTGGAAATGAGCTGGTAGGGGATCTGGAAAATACCTAGCTTTTCAGTCGTTGCAGTGTAGAAGGGTATTCTGGGAAGAGACTGGAAAGGGTGTTGAGTGAGCCAATATTTCCATGGAAAACAGTGCAGTGCCTGGCACACAGAAGGTGCTCAATATGCTGTAACTAGACTTAGCAGAGCTCAGTTGCTAAGGGCCTGAACTCTGCAGTCACTCTGCCTGGGTTCAAATCCCTGCCCCACCACTATCAGCGTGTCACGCTAGCAGCTTAATCCCCATCACTATACTTCAGCTTGCACATTGTACAGTTAGGCTTGTTTCAGTTCACTCATCATAAATTATTATTACTTTTATAATAAATAAATGATTATTATAGGTCTTATACCTTGTTGGCTAGCCATGGATATTAGATGAGTCAATAAGTGAAGCACTTAGAGACACGCCTGGTCGTGGAACTTCAATTAACATTAGCTACCACCAGCCCACTGTTTGGGCTGGTTTTCGGGGCTCCAAAGAGTAATTGCATTTACTAAGGGCCTCGGTGACACCATGTGGACATCTAAACTCTGCAAGCCCTGCAGGTCAACTTTGCCTCTCATGATTACCTCATTCCTTTCCCCAAATGTTACTGAGTCAAAGAGCCTGACGATGATAAATGGTAACCATTAAGCCTTCCATTAATTGCTTTATTCATGATATTGTATTGGTCCTCCCAATATCCCTTTGGAGACTGTTATTGTCAGCCCCACTTTACAGGTTAGAGAACTGAGGTTCTGGGGTGTTAAGTGAATTTCCAAGGGTAAGTATGGTTGGTTAGTGTCAGATGTGCTATCAGAAGCCAGCTCTCTGCTCGTGGTTGTAAAATACTAACCTACATTCTTTTTTATGCTGTCCCTAGTTCAAGGGAGCAGAGCTGTGCTCTCCTAGTGGTTTGGTTCTGATTTACTGATTCCTGAAGTAGAGCAGTAAATCAGAAACAGTCCTTGTGTTAGAGGAGCCTGCTGTCACCTAGTATATAGACAATTAAAATGTGATCCATGCGATGGGAAGTGTGTCCAAGGTACAGAAATAACACAAAAGCACTCTAGACTAACTAGGGCTTCGGGGAGGAGGTGAAGGCTGAGGGGGCAAATCACTAAAGTTGGGGCAGAAGGCAGGGCAGGAGAGGAAGACACACCACACAGAGAGCAATATGTGCAAAGGCACTGAGGTATGAAAAGTAGCATGAGGTGTCCAGGCAGTGACAAGGTCTGTGTATCCGAAGCACAAAGTACGATACGAGCAACAGGAGAAAACAGGATTGCAAGGATTGTGGGGAGCCTTGAGAAGCCACATTAAGGTAGAGGGGAGCCAGGAAACAGTGGAGGGTTTTCAGTAGCTGAAGGGCAGGTATGGCTTATGTCAATGAAAATTCAATCAATTATCAAGTTAAGAAGAAAAAAGGGAATTTTATTCGAGCCAAACTGAGGATTATTACCCAGGAAGCAGATTCTCAGAAAGCTCTGAGAACTGCTCCACCTGTTAAAAGTTGAAGGCACAGCCTTATATGGTTTTGAGACAAAGGATCATACATCAAAATGACATATTGATATTTTACATAAAATTCACCAAGGATACATAGTCCAGGTAAGCAGGCACAAGGCGAGCAGCAAGTCACCAAGCCCCCCTACAGAGCTGGGAAAGAACATTATTCTTTTTAAGACGTTACATTGCTAGTGTCAGAAGAAAGAAAAATAATTGATCTGTATGGTTGAGCAGGCACTCTTCTCTGAGGTCTGGTTAATGGTAATGCAGATGCACACTGCATGTTAGGGAGGGAGGAGGCCCCAACAGACAGAGAATTTTTTTTTTTTGAGTTACTGCTATTTTTAATTACGAAAAGATGCTGAAGTAAACTACAAATACAACACAAGATACAGAATAGAAAGAACTGGCATTCTTTGGAACTTAAAGATTTTTGCCTTAAGTTCTTGAACATATTTCATAGTCTTTAGATTTTCAAATGGATGTATTTTTATATCATCCAGGCAAAGAAGGAAAGAAATCTTCATGTCTGTTACCGGCAATATTGAAAGCAGAGGAGATGGATTGAGACCAAGGGTCCTGTCCCATCAATATATCCTGCGTTTTATGGCTGGAGCAACCCTTTGTAGTTACTTTCATATTTTGTGGCTTTGGCTTTTATTTTTTTTTAATTGAAGTATAGTCAGTTTATAATGTTGTGTTAATTTCTAATTTCTGGTGTACAGCATAGTGATTCAATCATACATATATATATTTCTTTTCATATTCTTTTTCATTACAGGCTATTACAAGATATTGAATATAGTTTCCTGTGCTATACAGTAGGACCTCGTTTATCTGTTTTATATATTGTAGTTAGTATCTGTAAATCCCGAACCCCCAATTTGTCCCTCCACCCTCCCTTTCCCTTCTGGTAACCGTAAGTTTGTTTTCTATGTCTTTGAGTCTATTTCTGTTTTGCAAATAAGTTCATTTGTGTCATTTTTTTAGATTCTGCATATAAGTGATATCATATGGTATTTGTCTTTCTCTTTCTGGCTTACTTCACTTAGTATGATAATCTCTAGGTCCATCCATGTTGCTGTAAATGGCATTATTTCATTCTTTTTTATGGCTGAATAATATTCCTGTGTGTGTGTGTGTGTGTGTGTGTTTGTGTGTGTGTGTGTGTACACATATATATACACCACATCTTCTTTATCCAGTCATCTGTCAATGGACATTTAGATTGCTTCCATGCTTTGGCTACTGTAAATAGTACTGCTATGAGCATTGGTGTGCATGTATCTTTTCGAATTAGGGTTTTCTCCAGATAGAGATGCCCAGGAGTGGGATTGCAGGATCATATGGTAAGTCTATTTTTAGTTTTTTAAGGAACAGAGAGAGAATTTTATGTTTAAATTCTTTCTTGTCTTGCTTTAAAATAAAATTTTATTTCATCATTTACATTTTAGAACAATTCCTGTTTAATGGGCAGGGCTGAATAATGTGCTGCTAAAGCGGGTTGTAGTCCTGCCTCAATTTGGGGAATGGACACTGAGTTGGAAATATTCCCAAATTCCAAATGCTGAGTCCTAACCTTGTATGATTAAGCTCTCACTCCCTGAGGAATTTAGGAGAATAAGCCTGAAAACCAGTCTGGTCCTGGCAATTTGAGGGATGCTTATAGCCAGGTAGCCAGCTGTCTACTTTCATCTGAGTAGGTTTTAACTTTTAATGTGGTATTAACATGTATACATAACAAGATCTATTGGCCACTACACATGTCTTTTTTTCTACCATCTGATCTAAAGCAATTTTATTGTCTAAAAATTTTATAGTTACAAGAGGAGACATTGAGGTCATAAGTTTGCAGCTGCCATCTGCCAGCAGACACTGCTTCCAGAATGGCTGGTGGCATCTCAAGTATGACAGTTCAGAAAATCAGAGTTCTCATCAATTCAGGAACATGTCTGAAATCAAGTCCACAATGGGCACCTAGTGTTTCACCTTGAATGTCTGAACCACAGCTACTCCATTTTGATCTTCAAATGCATTCCCCTCCTAAAGGTCAAAGCAGATGTACAATGCATGTACAAAAGGTCATAAAACAGGCTGCTTTGGTCAGTAAAGTTAAGCCAAACCATGCAGAAGCCAGATGACTTCCCCATACCTCAACATGTGCAGACTTTCCTATCATTTCCCCTTCTCATTAAAAATAATTTAATATAAATCATTGATGATTAAAAATATCTGTCCCTCAATGCTGGGGTGGTGGCCCTTGCTCCAGGTTTAGATCATGTCCCTCAGTGCTAAGCCTCCTTTATATATTTACCCACTTTGGGGGAAAACTAATCAGATATTGGGAACAGGCTCAGTGGTATGTTAATGGAGAAACACTTTACAGCCCATATATTTTATCACTTATACCCAATTGTTACAAAAGCATCATACATGTGCTTTTAGCAATTGACTTAAAGCAAGCATTGTTATACCTCATGAGTAGTTATACTCTATGACAACTCCATTAGAAAATTCTCTTTCTATCCTAAACACTGGGGGGAATATTGATAGGGAGACAAACATTTGGTAAACAGCTCAATTAGAAAACATAGATTAAAGGCCAGTAATATTTCAGACAAAACCAAAAAACTAACCATATTCATCGGTTCATTCAATCCATGTAATCAATCCCCTTTACCAAAAGTTCCATGAAATCAGACTTTTCATCAGAATTTTAAAATATCTTACCCAACTCAGCAGTGTGATTTAAGAAAAAAAAAAAAGTACTTGTCAAAAAGCCCTTTTTATGAATCTTCTTGAAGATGAAACAGTTTTGCAAAGCAAGAGCTTAACTGTCTATGAATGACAAAAGACCCCAAAAGGCAAGGTAAAAGATCCCATTACAGTGTTTTTGACAAAGAAGCTTAACCAAGTTGCTGTGACATACAACATTCTAAGGCAACAACGAGAATCATGACTGACAGCATTATGCCAGGACATATCCAAATTTCAGGAACTCCACGTAATTTCTAGAATATCTATACTAACAACATTTATCCATACCGTATAATCTGAGGAGGCTTATCACTCATTTGACAATGCTTCCCGTGTAATTCAACATACCAACCAACCCCAGTTAGTTTAATATTTCTCTCTGGGATGTCTCAGGAGCCCTCTGAAGCCCTCCCAAAGCCAGCTGAAATCAAAAGAACATTAATTAGAACTTCATACAAAGTTTGTCAAAAATATTGAAAAGTTTCACAAAATCTGTCTAAGTAAACTTGTTCCCTTAACAGAAAGAAAGCAAATCCAGTCCTTCACCAGACCACTTTTAACAAAATCCATTTACCTAATTAAGTTTCATCTAATCTCAGCCCAACCATGCACAGAACTCCTTTTTTAGAGCTCCACTTCTGCAAACCTTCCATAATTTTCTGTATTCTGTATTCGTATATCAGTTTGTCCCTCATTTTTTTCCATCTAGAAACAACCAGCTCTGGGACCAAATCACTTCCTTTTGCCTTAACAAAATCCAACTCCATTCCTCATACCTTTTTTCACTCAAAACATGTATCTTACTTTCCTACTGTATACCAAGATGTTTCCTTTATTATTTCTAGTGGCCTAAATTACACATTTAAATTGGAATCCTTAACTCTTAAAAATCTTAACCTCTAGTGAATGTTTCAGTATCTTATGTGTTTGGAAATGACTGAGCTATACAACTATTCAATAAACTTCCATCATTTAACCCAATCTAGCACCAACTCCAAAATTTCATGTCACCAAGTATCTAAAGAGATCGCCTTTAAGTAGACATTCCAAAAACATAATCATTTCCAAAGAGTTCACCCAAAAGCTCTTATATCACCCGTGCACAATTCATTCATAAGAATTTCATCATTCCAAGCTAATTAATGTCTTTCTTTCTGCTGACAAACTCTGCAACAGAAACATGAACATCTTGACCTAAGTACAATAAAAGACATGTCTGTATTGATTATACCAACAAGCTTAAACTAGCTTTAATATCAGATTATCAATACTGAACATTTCCTAGATCACAGTAGCCTGAAATTTGTTCTGTCTAGTTTCTTTTACTTAGAAGTATTTAATTTGTAAGCCATTACTTTTAAGTCAATTACACAGAACTCATTTACAAGTTAATTTTTTATGTAAAGACAGACAGAACCAGAGATCTCAGTTTTTCTGCTTCAGTTTAAAAAAAAAACCCAAAACTTTGGTGTTTTTTTCTTTTTGAGAGCCCAGGTAGACCATTTACATCTCAAAGGCACAGGAAGAGAAATGCAAATCTCTCCTCTAACTGCTTTTACAAAACCCAACCATCTTGGCTATTTTCAAGGATTTATTTTTCAGTTCCCAAATATACACTAGACAATGACATATATATATATAAAATTCACTCACATTCACATGTCTCACTTTCAGCAAAACCAAGAAGAGAAAACAGGACTTGGACTCAAGTACCAAGACACACACTCACACACACACACACACACACACACACACACACACACACACACACAATAAAAGCCAAATTGCAAAAGGCCCACTTTGATATAATGGCAGAGCCATTAGGGGCCTTTGTTCCCCAGATCTTAGGGACTACTGAACCCACACAGTGTTACAATAAAAATATCATTTTCTTTCATTATGGGGGCATAGCTGAAGAGCTCCCAGTTTTGCAAAATAAACACTAGGAGGACTGTAAGATGGAACAGAGCTCTGATCATCCATACTTAATTATTCATGGCCGATATTATCAAATAGCAAGCAAACAACAATTCAAAACAGTCTTGCAGGGTCACAGTTCCTTAGTCCCAAAAGGGAGATTCCCAACCAATGCCCTGTCAATCCAAAAGGGGAGAACCCCAACCAATGTCCCATCAGAGATGAAGCTGAATGAATGACTAAGGCTATCCTAAAAGGGCAAAACCAACCGATGCTCCGCCACAGGTGAAGCCAATGCAATAGAGAAGGATACCCTGGTGTTGTCACATATGAACACTGTTACTCACCAAAGATGTCTCAACCAGCCAATGCAAGTACTGACATGCATACAAGCAACAAACATGGTCCCATAAACAAAAGATCAGATGAGGTATAGCCCAAAAATTCCACTTTCACTCCCAGATGGAGACTTCCAGAGTAGCCTGGCTCCCAAAAGAGAGTGGATCTAGAGTGGCTCCCAATGAGCCCAAAAGAGCTCACTTCCCAGAAGGGAATGAGTCCAGATGGAGAGGATAGAATTTTCTCATCCTGCACAAGCTGGAGTGGTTCACCCCAAAATGATACACATAAAAACACAAACAACAAATAAGCTTTGGTTGCACAATCAGAGGCGATGACGTCTAAAATTATACTTCCACTCCCAGACGGACGCCTCCAAACACATGGGTCCAGCTTTCAAAAGAGAATGGACCCTGAGTGGCTGCAACAAGCCCAGAGTGGCTCACGCCTCGGTGGGAATGAGCCCAGATGAACCAGAGAGAATTCCCAGCCTGCACAAGCTGGAGTGACTTATCCTCAAGTGACACAGAATATGGACCACAGCCGTACCTTTGCTGGGACGGCCGGAGCCTGTTGGGGGAGCCCCTCCCAGTTTCATGGAAGGAAGTGAGATCCAGCAGCTGCTGAGACCCACAGAAGGGGCTGCCTCTGGCTAGGGCTGAACGGCCACAGGCAGAGACTCCTGCTTGGCTTTGCCCAAACTGTTACTGAACACAAGTTCATGTGCCTAACACACCGTGAGGCCAAACAATACTGAAACGTTGGCTAGTTCGTGCCCAAAAAACTCCTGAACTCACTAAAAGATTTCAGCTGAGCCTTTTCTAAAGGCTAGCAGAGGGAGAAGCATTCCAGGGTGTGTGATTAGCTGGGCACAATTCTCAGATTGGTTGATGGTGATCAGTCCTTAGGTACTGAAGGTCTGGGGGTTACATGCTCATGATCATCAAGTAGTTAATTCCTTCCCTTTGGTTGTGGTTTTTAGCATCATAAAAACTCAGGAAATATACATGAGATACTATTATCTGGATGCTTCAGACAGGAGCTACCCCAGAGGATATGGGGGAAGGAGTCTGTCCCGGGAAGACCCCATAGAGTCCTGCTCCGTCACATTTTGCCTGATATTTACATAGCCACTCTAGCCCTCTTATGGTTGCTGTTTGTATGGTATATCTCTTTCCATTCTTTTACTTTCAGTCTGTTTATATCTTTGAATCTGAAGTGCTTTCTCAGAGAGTAGACAACAAGAGGCAGGGTAGGAAAGCAATGGGCTTTGGAGTTAGTACTCGGTCCTAAGATTTAAATCCTGTCCCTGGAAGCTGTGTAACTTGCTATGATTCTTAACTTGTGTGAGACCCAGTCTTGTCATCTGCAAAATGGAGATAATAATACCGACTATTGCAAAGAGTGAGATGGTCTACGTGAAACTCATGACAATAGTCCTGCTACATAAAAGAATCAACAATAACTTAAGGGCAATGACAGGGAGTAATTCCAAGATGCAGACCCAAGATGCTGAAGGACCCTTCAAACTATTTGAATGGAGCCCTTAGAGACATCTTAAAACAACTCATCTCTTTTTCCACCTAGAAGTTGAGACTGGTTTTTTAAAGTTCTGTAGCATAATCCTGATTTTAATGGGTGTCTCCTTGGCTGTCCTTTAGACACAAAACCATCTGCTGTCTCTGCTCTATCCCCATCTCCCCACTCCCATTAATACTCCTCTCCAGTTTGACACTGGACTTGAAGAAAAGATGTGCATTTCCTTTGTGGACATGAGAATTGTGTTGTTCCAACAAAAGCTGGCAGAATCCTCTTTGGATGTGTTGGCAGCATTTTTATCACCTAGACATCCACTAAAAACTTGAACATGTCTGGCTTTTAATTGCCTTGCCCACCCACACAGAAGCTGTTTGGAGCATTAATCTGGGCTGTTTAGTACTTTCTGATTATAACTCTACCGATGTAAACAGAACCACAGCTCTTTGTTGAGATGAGAGAAGACTTGAAATTTCTTCTTCTCTGGTAGGGCTTTCTTAAGAATTATCATCAAAGAACCCATCCACTTCATAATTGCAAGGGATATACAAAGAAGCCATCAAACTACAATGATAAGGTCACAAATAAAAAAAGAGGGGAGGGAGAAAAATGGGAGAAAAATGTAAGAGAAAGAGGTGATAGGGAAAATAGTTATTTAATGGGATCAATGCCAACATCGTCACAAATAAGGGAAAGTTGGAGGGGTCAGGTATGCCCACTGTGGATCTCCTGTGCATGAGCCACTGTGTCAGAGTGAACTGGAATCAAGAAGACCTTTCATCTGAGCTGGTACCACCCATGTAGGTGGCTAAGAGAGGCCATCTATAGACACTTTGGCAACTCTTGTAGGGACAGAAAAAGTCAAATTCACCCTGCCACAATGATACCAGGGGTATGATAGTCATGCTCGAGGTAGGGAAACATTTTCCTTATGTTAAGACTGGACTTACCTCTGAGGGGAACAAGGTCAGTGCTTGCTTTGTGAATAACTTAGTGGGGAAATTGGCTACAGCTATCATGGGTGGGGAGACTGGAATGGAATCCTTAGCAGGGTGTCCTCTGGGCAGACAAAACAACGAGTGTCTATTTGAGGTAATCACTGAAGTTCGTGGATTCTTCATCACACCTCAGGAAGGACTCTGCTTTTCACTGAATTAGATGACGTGACCCCAGCAGCTATCGGATACAATACTGCACGAGTTTTCTACCTCCTCCACAAAAGCCTCTCACAACCTTCAGTTCTCCCGTCGTCCTTTGAGCTTTGAGGTGGGGATGGTGATTACAATACTAATTACAACAACTAATTAATAAGGATTTTCCATGTGTTATGAACTCTACTGAGTAGCTTCCATACATTCACATTCATTTCATTTTCACAGTAGTCTCAAAGCTTAAGCACTGCTAATGTCACCATTTTACAAATAAGGAAATCACATGCATAGAGATTATCTTGCTCTAGATCGTAAGGTTAGTACATGACAGAGCCAGGATTTGAAGGTGTGCCTGTTTCCAAAATCCATGTGCTTAAGCACTGCTGAATGCCGATGGCAAGGCGTGAGCTAGATAGAGCATGAATGAAGAGAGAGCAGGAACTCACCTCTTTTTAATCTTCTAGAGCACCAAGGACAAAGCTTTGCACAATTATGTCCCTCATGAAAATCTATCTGGGCTCTTCTCTGGAACAGTGAAATATCAGTTTCAAGACCTTTGGCCTCACTTACCTGGAGATTGTTGAATAAGGGAGGTGGGTGGATTGTTTAGAGTTTGTTGCAAAGTATCTAATAGACAGGTTAGGCTTCATGTGTACTTAGAACAAAAGCATGTGATTGTGGTTCGTGCTGATTTCTGTTTTCTGCCGAATCGTACTGTAATGCCCATAATTTTCAGATCTAAGAAGATTTATATCTGAGTCCTTAGTGTTTTCACAGACTAACGTCAGTAAGTCTATCCACATTGAAACTGCCTGTTTTAAGAGGTTAATGAGTTTCTTCTTCTACTGATTTGGTAGATGCGTTATTTTGTGGTCTCTAGATGATCCCAGTTAGGCACCAAATGCAGTCTCGATGGGAACTCTGGTTCTAGGGGTGAGTTATTATTTTTGATATTACTGAGGTCCTGGGATAAAATGGAGAAGTCAACAAAAAACTAGGAATCAGATGTGTGTAGCAGGCGAGTACCAGATTTAACCTTTCACATGAGAGGATGGAAAGCATCCGGAGAGAGAAGCTTGGGGGCTTTCTCACCAAGAAGCCAACGGGAGAGAAGAACATGGCAGGGGTGGCAGAGTGGAACTGGGACTCTCCAGGGCCTGTCATCAGAACTCCTCTAAGGATAACTTTGGGTGGGTAGGGGCTTACAAACAAGAGAAATTTATTTCTCACAGTTCTGGGGACCAGAAGTCCAAAAGCAGGGCGATAGCATGGTCGGTTTCTGGTAAAGGCCCTCCTCCAGGCTGCAGACATCTGACCTCTTGCTGTGTCCTCACATGGTGGTAAGGACAAGGCAACTTTCTCAGGCCTTTTTTTCCCTCCTTTTTTAATTAAAAAACTTTAATGCAATTTTAAAGGTTACTTTCCATTTACAGGTATGACAAAATATCGGCTCTAGTCCCCGTGCTGTACAGTACAGCTAAGGCTAACTTTCACTCCTCCAGTCCTGGAGATTTCATGTGTAGAACCTGAGGCCAGCATGTTTGAGTGAAAGTCTAGCCCAGGTTCCATTCCTCCAAGCCTTAGGCCCCACGGACTGGTCTCTTCTGAGTAAGTTCTTAAATACAGACATGAGTCAGACTTGGGCTTTTTATCCAAAGAAACATGTTCACCTTCTCAGGTTCACTTGAGAATTCACTTGCCTCCTTCTTTCTCTCCCTTGTTCAACAGCCCAACCTCCATTCTCAGACTTGGAAGAATCACAGGATGCCCTGGTGGCCTCCAAGGGGCCAGACGATGCAGTGCAGAACTGAGGGATAGTTCCCTGTGAGGCGGACTCTGACCAAGAGGAAAGAGACAAATGATGATGAAGAAGATGAACCCGCCCTCCTTTCTCTCTACTGTAAAAGGCTAGCTCTCCCTTGCAATCGTTTTGGAGGAGTCCCATGTGCTGGACAAAGGTGCCTGCGAAGTTACCTGCTTGTCCCTTCTCAGCTTCTCATGAAGTGGTACCCAGGGCGGTAACACATGGCATCATGTTGTTTTGCATCTTTTCTTATCCCCTTCTCCTTCTCTTTTTCCTTACTCTCACCACCCCAGGCTAGACCCTTCTCAAACAATAAATGTCAATGGTTTAATCTGTGCTTCAGGCTTTCTTTCCCAGAGGACCCAAGCCAAGAAACCCTTCTCATTATCTTGTCTGGTGTTCACCCAGATATTTGATCAAGTCCAGACTAGCCACATCCTTAAAGAATCTGGAAGTGACCATCCTTCCTTCCAAATTGAGAACAGTCTGTGCTCAACTGTAGTATCAGTCACATCAAATAAAAAAGGAAATAAAATTTAAAAAGGAAATGAGGCAGAGAAAGAATCAAAGCAATAAAAAATTTTACAACCACACACTGAAACTTTTCTCTGTAAGGTAGATTCTTGTATCTTCCCATTTGCAAGTGACAAAACTGAAACTCAGATGTTTTATAGCTTAAGTGACTGAACTGGAACTCTTCCCCCATTTTCTAGATGCTCATTCTCCTCCTGGTACCTCTCAGGACCACGTCTTAAATCCCCACTCCAGTAGCTGCCAGGAGAGAGCAATGGGGTCTCCTCACCCATGGTCAGCATATGCTTGGGCAGAACTTCACAGGTTTGGGCCCAGGACAAGTGAGCTGGCTACAGGCCCCACCCCTGCCAAGAGTTTCCTCAGTGGGGAAAATGGTGCTGTGTCAACCTTTTGCCCACCTGCGCTCCCTCGGACCATGGAACCCAGGTGTCAGCAGGCTTGCAGAAGAGCTCACAAATCTGAAACCCAGTTCTCTTTCTTTGACAGTAGCTACTCTAACAAAAGAGATCAGCAAGCTGCCCTTCGTTGCTTCTTCTCCTCCTTGTTCACCCCCATTAACTTCTGATCACTTCACTGTCAGCCCCAGGCAAGAGAGGAGAGATGCCACCATCAGCCTGTCTGCTATTTAACTTCACTCTTAAAGGTTTCACTGGCAAGAGGTGCTCCTATTATGTGTGGATTTCTTTACCCCTGAGCTACCTGAAGTTTGATCCCCCACCAGCACCATCAGCATTATCTGGGAATTTGTTAAAAATGCAGGATCTCAGGCTCCACCTTTGACCCACTAGACCAGAATCTCTGCTTGTGGGACCCAGGAATCTGTGCTTTAACAATCTCTCCGGTGACATTCATGTGCATCAAAGTTGGCCTCTCAGAATGGGTATACAGTGTGTGATAATACTGCTGTCATGTGAAGAGTCACAAAAAGAGCCCTTCTGGAGAGCAAGCTTTCAAAAGTGAGATGGGCAATCTGACCATGGGTATCAATCACCTCTGCCACCCCAATGGGCACTCAAACCAGTGGCTATAGCGGCACAGACAGAGATCACGTACGAGCTCAGCAACAGGGACTTCCCCTGACCAGGATGATCTGGCTGCTGCCCTCCTGTTTTCCCAGTTTGCCAGCAGCACATGATTTGGTACCTACTTCAGGTACCCAGTGGCAGGTTGTTTATAACCCCTATCACCTGGAAGGGGGGCACTGATTTGTCCTCAGGTAGAAGAGCCCACTCTGGATTTAAATTTGCCTCCCATGGCCACCACATTTCTTCCATCAACATCACGAGGGGACCTAACTGAACACTTTATTCCACCATTGCAGTATCCCACATCACGTACATCTCAGAAAGGAATTTATTTTAGAGTGAAAGAACAGAGGAAGTGAGATGAAAAATATGGCATTCACTGGTCTTATAGAAGGTTAGAATGTTTAGGAAAGACTCAGTAACAGTGTTTGTTGAGAGAAAACCCCTTGCAAAGTTGAGTCACTAGCCTATCGAATGAGTCTGTGCTTTGAACTAGAAATCAGTGTATGGTGCGGGTTGTCCCACAGGCAGAACACCTGGCTCTGGGAAGTCAAGTAAAAGTGGGTGGACATGGGACGGCATCTCTCACTATGCCATCTAAAAACCCACTTGCAAAGGCTTTTATTTCCTATTTATGCTGGTTATTCTGTGTTTGTTCTCCCAGATCTCTTCTCGCACCTTCTGGCCCGTGATAGCCCTGCAGACTGTCTCACTTGGCTCCCACACTGGCCAGCCTCTGGATCAGCCAAGGGACAGCACAAGCAGGTACGTGGAGGCCAGAGGAAAGAGAGAGGCAGCTGGGTATTTCTTCTCCATCTCTCCAAGCTTTGGCATCGCATCTTTGTCAGGGGCTTTTTCCTACAATATGGTTGCTGCCGGGTGACCCCACTTCAGCTCCTCTCTCATTGGACTCAGGTAACAGTGCTTCCTTCTCGTACATCTTCCAGCCTGGGAGCCTAGGGATGGTAACAGCTTTCTGCTCTATGTTAGTCTCTGGGTGTCTCAACATCCTGTGTTCAGTCCTCTAACCCTGACCTCCCCTCTGTCAGTGGCCCCTCAGCCAAGTCTCTTCACTTAAATCAAGTGAGTTGGATTCAGTTTCCTGCTGGGATTCTAACTGATACATTTCTGCAACTCAGCTCTGCTGGCTGCGAGGGCTAATATCCAAGAAAGGAGACAAAAGAATGGTTTCATGATATTGAAAACTGCGACTGCCACTTGTCCATCTCAATGTTTTCATGCCACTTGGTGAATAGGCACAAAGAGCCTGCAGGGACAGGTGCTCTTATACAAATAATAGGGGCTGCGAGCAATACCACCTACACAACAGAGAGGGTTAACCCTTGCTTACATCAGGCCCAGTATAAAGAAAAGTTAATGGAAGACTTCTACAATCCCATTCAAGCAGGACCACCAAGTACACCAATTCCTCAAAAATCACGGTTTAGGGCACCTCACTGGGTCAAGAACTCTGTCCAGCTGAGATGCTGTTAAAGAGAAAAGGAATGTGGAATAGGTTTAGAGGAAGGATGTCAAAAACCCCAACTAGGGCTAAGTGAACCCTGTTGGCAAGAGTGAATGCTGAACTATCTACCCATATTTTCTTCCATGCATGTATTTTAGTTCTTTCTTGCCCCCCCTTACCTGTTCCCCTACTGTTTTTAAGATTTATTGCATGGATAAAGGGGTATCAGACTCTGGGAATGCCACTTGTCTGATAAGGAGGCCTGAGGCCCTGAGAAAGTCCAGCCTAATCCGCCCCCCATCAGGCCCCACACTATCGCATGGCTCTGGAGAAGCGGGGCCAGCTCATTAGAGCCATCTGTGCCCCCTCCCAGCACAGCGGGTATTTTTACTACATGGCAGCCACTGTATCCCCTGGCATCTTGAGTGAGGTCTGTGAATCATTTGCAAGATTGGCAAGATGTGCCAAAGGGCATCTTTGTTATATTTAGCAGGGACTGTTTTTGAAAGACTTGGGGTTGGGAAGAAAAAAAATTAAGTTTCATGGTTACACCTCGTGCTATGCAATCTACTGAGCTGAAAACCAGAAGCCAGAGTGGCCTGGCCGGGGTGGTTCCTGTTCTCCAAGTGGCTCCACCAAGGGTACTGGTAGACACCAGGGCGACGGAAGGAGGAGGCAGAGTAGTTCAGTGTGGTTCCCAAGGGGTGCGGGGGTCCTCAAAGTGCAGAGAATGCCTCCAGTGTAATCATGGGACAGTGGGGGCTGCAGGGGAGCAGAAGGAGCTGGCATTTGGGTTAGAAGACATCATTCAGGTTCTAGCTGTGATCTTCACTAACGACAGGCAGACCACAGAGAGACTGTGGGTTGGGTTCCAGAGCACTGCAGTAAAGCGAATATTGCAATAAAGCGAGTCACAAGAATTTTCTGGTTTCCCAGTGCATAGAAAAGTGATGTTTACACTATACTGTAGTCTACTAAGTGTGCAATAGCATTATGTCCAAAAAAAGTACTACCTTAATTAAAGAATATGTTATTGCTAAAAACCGCTAACCCTCATCTGAGAGACTTCAGTGAGTCACAGAAGTAACATAAAGACCACCGATCACAGATCACCATAACGAATATAGTAATAGTAAAAAAGTTTGAGAGGTTGCAAGAATCACCAAAATGTGACACAGTGATATGAAGTTAGCAAATGCCATTGGGAAAATGATGTTGATATAGACTTGCTCAGAGCAGGGTTGACACAAACCTTCAGTTTGTAAAACAACAAAAACCCTCAATATCTGTGAAGTGCACTAAAGCTTGGTACAATAAAACGAGGTCTGCCTGTTCTCTCCTTGAGCCAGCTACCCTCCTTCTTTCCACCTGCTCTCCTTTCCTGTAAAATAAGAATAATACTGAGCTTGCAAGGAATCTGGCAAGCAGCAAGTCAGAGAATCTGAGAAAAGACTTTGGAAACTGTAAAGTGCTGGGCAGAACAGCAGCTGTTAGGGAGAGGTGAGAAGGAGAACCTCAGAGCCTCTGGGATTTCCTCTTCCTCCTGGGCAGGGCCGGGTGACCTGGAAAGTAGGCTAGACGAACTCCCACAATGCCCTGGGGGAGGAAGTATGTCAGAGCAAAATGCTTTTCAGCTCTGACTTCAGTCCCCATGTCACTTTGTTCTCACTACTTCCTCTGGGGAAGGTATGTTTAGCAGTGTTTAACTGACACTGCCTGTTTTGGTGTGGGCAGCCACATGCCCAGACAGGATAGGACAGAGCTGATTTCTATTCTGACAGTGGAAAAGATTAATTCTAGGCCCACTAAGCTGGCAAGATCCTCTTCTGTGACCACACAGTCATAGATACATGGCATCCCAGCAAAGTGTGGAAGCCCATGCTGGTCTGTGGCAAAAGAGGGAGGCTGGGCTGCTGCTCCAGTGAGCATTGGTTTACACTTCTCTTCCCAAAGACGGCTATGCAAAGTGAGACTTTTGCCATATCGCATACAGTCAGTAAAGGAAAATGTGTTTGCATTTCTCAAGTCCTGTGAACCACCTCTGGGAGACAGACTCCAGCAATCCCCTTTTTTGGTGAGTTCACAAAGAAAAGACCCTTGTTTCCTTAGCAAGCACATGTTCTGTCTTTTCTGGGTACCCGGCTTCAGGCTAGGAATGCGGGCAGGGTTTCAATAGATGGTAGCATTCCAGTTCTTATTTATAAACCACTAGGGGCAAAGGATACTGGACTTGGAGTTAAGGGACCCAGTTACTTCCCCTGTCTGTGACGTGGTTTCCTCATCTTTCAAGTGGGAGTTCAAAGGATTGTAAAGAGGATGAAATAAAAAAAGAATGGTTTACGTAATGCAATTGTGAAATATTAGAGCTGGAAGAGACCTTAAATGTGTAAGTAGTTTCCCCAAAATGTCCCTCCACCCACTGGGGAATCAAGTCTCTCAGTATTCACTCCCTTAGATCCTAAGAACCCTTGAAGCTTCCATGACTGAGTCTCTTGGTAAGTTTACTTTTGGGATACTTGCCCTTAGAACCCAGCTACCAAGTTGTGCAAAGCCCGCAAGCCACATGGAGAAGCGATGTGTAGGCACTTTGACTGCCACAGCTGAGCTCTCCGCCAGTAGCCAGAACCAACTACTAGCCATGAGAGTGAGCCACCTCGATAGCCAACCCAGTCAAGCCTTCTGGTGACCCTAGCCAACATCTGATGGCAATTGGACAAAAGACCCCAAGTAGGAACTGCTCAGCTGAGCCCAGTTAAATCCAAAGAATAGTGAGTGATAAGAAATTGTTCTTTAAGCTACTAGGTTTTAGAGTGTTTTGTTATACAGCAAGAGAGAACTAGAAGGAAAATCTTCTATCTCAATGGTTATTAAAACTGGGGGGACAGAGGCTCCTTTGAGAATAGTAATCATACTGGCTACATTCTAGGCCTTATGCCACATGCTTTACTAGTAAATAAGATTAAATACAAAGTCCATTGTTTAATCCTCCCAATAACCATCTGAGGTTGGTACTGTTATTATCACCCCCATTTTACAGATGAGGAAAACAGAGGCTGAGAGAAGTTGTCTGATGAAAGCCTCTTTTCCTAGAAAAATATTCTCCTGCACCAACCATGATAACTCTCGGACACTTCTCTGTGGAAGAAGCCCTGATAAGTCTAACTTCTATATTTGACATTAGCCATCTGTGGGGTAGAGAAGTGCAGCAATTTGCTTAGGAGTATTGCCTTAGTTCACAGGAAACCTTTCTCAAGTTGGCAGGTAAAAGCCGTATGAGCCAAAAGCTGGTGAGCCTCCCTAAGGAAACGGGCACCTCAGTCAAAACACGTCCTTTATACATGGCTACTCCCCAAATAAAGTATGTGTGACTGTGCGTGTGTGTATGTGCATGAGTGTATGTGAATGTTTAAGGAATGAAAACCATAAAAGTGCTGGAAGACAATAATGGTAACTACAGCTAACAGGAAACTTGAGAGAATTGCGAAAGACAGAAAACAGGTAAGTCTGAGTTGATTTGGCAAAGTGAAATAAAGATCACATAAGCTTACTCCTCTAACTCCTACGGAAATGACAAAAACAGTAATCAATCAATCAACCAATCAATAAACAAACAAACAAACCAGAAAACTTACCAGTTGGAGCCAGACAAGGGCATAATCTAATGACATAAGAATTCAAGAAGCAGTGACAAAGGGGAAAAAAATAACTCAGAATATGATGGAGTGCAGCCTACCTCCTACATGTAGCTCTAGTGAGTCAACAGGATCCTGAGAATTCTACTTATAGACCTATTCTGGAGAGAATGTGACATTTTCTTTTCCTCTTCTATTTGGGTGGGGGTGGGGTGGGAGGGAACGTAAAAGTGGTGGAAACAGCCACTGAGAGGAGAAGGGAGATGCTTTCTCAGGTAAAAGCAAGGGCTTCGGGACTCCATGGTGAATTAGGAGAACACACACCCCTACTCCATGCTCTTAGATTACAGAACAAGAAATACTTGTAGGGAAATTTCTCACAGAATATACTCTGTGTGGCTATAGTTGCCCAGGTTCCAACTATGAAAACATACCCCAATAAACAAAAGGAAAGAAAAGAACAAAGCTTGCCAAGCTTGAACATATTCTAAAACAAAATACAACTCAAAAAACAGAACATGAGTGCTTCTTCTAATGAATTCAATGACTTAAATGGAACAGGAACTAAAAGGTAAGCTGATAAAATCGATAGACTATAGTTAAAGTACATCTTTCAGAATTAATAAAACAAATCGAGGACAAAGAAAAATACCATGAAGGAATTAATACAAATATTAGAAACAGGAAGAAACAGAAGGCTTAAAATCAAATTGCTGTCATAAAAGAAAAATTTATAGTATGATAATGCAGAGGAAAAATACAAAGATATTAATGCACGAGAAAGATGAGAACAGATATTATGAATAAAGACAAGCCAATGCAAAGAGGATTAGAATGCCTGAAAAAGAGAAAGAAGCAATTTGAACATCCTAAGACCTTCCAGCAACAAAATATCTTAAAATGATACACACACACACAAACTCCTTTAGCGCAATTAAATAGTCTGCAAGAAAGTAAAGGGATTCCTCTGTGATTCAGAAAGTCAGCAGGAATACACCCCTCGGCGGTAAATAAAAACCAAAAATCACTTCGCAGCAGTGGCAGAGACCCAGAGCAGCAAAACCCGGCATCAGTCCAGGACTCAGAGGGGATTACACCTTGAGAAAAGGGGTGAAGTGGAAGAAATCCAGCCTATCAGAGGCTGACTGCAAGAAACAGTGACCAGCCCTGTTGGAGGAGAAATTCTTCCCCTGAGATTTCAAGGCCACTAGCCAACAACACTCATACAGTTTTGTACACCGAAATATACCCCAAATCCCAAAGTAAGAATTTAATTTAGAGGGGCCCAGGTCTTCCGTGCCTAAAACTCCTGAGAGAGACAAGAATGTACCTTCAACCCAGGCCTCATAAAACTCCTGCAGGGAAAATTCCATCTTACATGAGGTCACCGTATAAATCCAGAAAACGCCCCAATAAACAAGTCACCGTGATGAGTAAGAGCCAGCAAGAAAAAAAAAAGTTACTCAGAAAGATGAGATATTAGAATGATCAAATATAAAACATTGTTATAATATGATTATGTAAATAACACAGAGACTTTAAAAGAAGCAAGAAACTATACAAATGAGCAAATACACTATAAAAGAACTAAATAAAACTTCTTTCAGAAACGAAGCCTATGACAGAAATTAAAATATATGAGAGGGCTGGGAAAGCAAAACAGACGCAACTGAAAGAAGAATCAATGAATTCAAACAGAAATCTTGAAGAAATTACACAGAACGCAGCTCAGAGAGGCAAAACCGTGGAAAACTGCTTAAGAAAGTCCGACGCTCATTAGAAAAGCAGGTATCACAGGGAACGGGGGGGAAGCGTCAATATTCAAAGAAATACTAGCTAAGAGTTTTGTTTTTATAGAATTGGGTAAAGATAGGAATTCTCGTGTTTAGAAAAGTTCCCCCCAAATCCTAAACAGGATAAACCATAAAAACGTCCTACCCGTTCCCCCGCCTCAGACGCTTGAGCAGCCGCAGCCACGCCGCTCCCGGAGCCGCCTGCCTTCTCCCGCCGCGCGCCCTGCCCGCCTGCGCATGCGCGGCGGCCGCCCGCGTGCTCGTGGCCGTCTCCTCAGGCGGCCGCCGGGCCCCGAGGGCGCGAGCCGGGCCGCGGTTCTGCCTGTGTGAGCGCTGCGCCGCAAGGCCGCCCCACCCGGACCCCCAGGGCTGCCGATGACAGAATTTAAAACAAAACAAAACAAAAGCCATACCCAGACACATCAGAGTGAAAATACAGAGTGCCAAAGACAAAGACAAGATCTTAAAAGGAGGCTGAAAGAAAAGATAGATTATCTACGAAAAATATAAAGATCAACACCTGACGTCTCAAATATGGAAGCCAAAAGACAGTGAAATAGTGTCTGCAAAGTGCTGATGGAAATAAGTATTGACTAGATTTTTTTTTTTTTTTGAGTGATGTTGATGTTATTGACATCAATGCAAAACAAAGACCAAAAGTTGCTGTTTAACAGGAACAAATATTGGTGCAGTTTCCTTCCTGGAGAGGGTATGCACTCAGTTCATGAGACTTAGGATAAAACAGAATGGATTGTCAAGCACCAAATAAGGGTTAAGCTTTACTTACTAAGATAAAAATTGCTAAAGGCAAAATGAGATATTTTAAAATATTTTTATGCTAAATTTACATAAGCAAAAACAAAAAATAAAACTAATCCTAAAACTTGAGGACATAGGCTATAGACATGACATGACTATTTGAATTTTTCCATAAGTGAAAATTTGTTATATCTTTCACTGTAGTTGTAGTATAATTACATGCTTGCTGCTTGTACACTACACAAAGTCAACTGTCGACTGAACTTAAAAACCCAACAAAACAGTATTTCTAGAAGGAGTGAGAAGAGAGGAAGAGTGGTTGCAACCACAGGGAGAGGGTCATTAAATGACAGTGCAGTTCCTTGGAGGTTTATGCTACCATGTGGAAAATAAAAAGTTATGACAACTATTAGGTAATCTAGAAAAATGCTTAAAATAGTGAGAAACAGGACCTACACTTATATGTTAAATATGCCTACCCAGGGCAACATAATAGAAGGAAATAAACTTAAGCAGTATTAGTAGTGGTATTAAGAGAGTGGGATATTGACTTATTTTTAAACTTTTCTGAAATGGGGTTATTGTTTTTATAGAAAACTTGAATTTCCCCAGGCCTTACCAAACTAGAGAAACAAGTTGAGGTCATAGAAGCAGTAAGTAGTTGTGCTGGCTTTGCTTTCTAACAGATTGGTGGACTGATGGTGGCTGCTTGGAGAGCTACACTGTGATGTATTCCGAAGCCCCATTGAAGCTCAAGGGCACAGAATGCTGAACAATTAATAATGTCTGTTACAGGAGCAGAATCAGAAGCAATAGTATATGACCTTTGTGTTTGTTATCCTAGACCAGGAAATTCCAACTTGCTTATGGCTTTTTTTTTTTTTTTTTAGTTGAGATATCCTTAGCACACAGCAAAGTGCAATGATCTTAAGTATTCAGCTTGATGGGTTTTGACAATTGTCTACACAATTGGAACTACCACCCCAAGCAAGCTATAGAACATTTCATCATCCTGGAAAGTTCCCTCATGTTCATCGCAGTCACCTTCCCCACCTGCAACCTCATTCCGATTCTTATCACTACAGATTTTTTTTGACCATTCTTGAATTGCACAAAAGTGACAAAAAATTGTGGAATTTATTTATCCATTCTCAAGTTGATGGGCATTGGGGTTGTTTTCAGTTTGAGGCTTTTTAAGAAAATAGTTGCTTATGAACATTCATATACAAATCATCTTGTGGACATGTGTTTTAAATTTCTTGGGTGAATATCTAGGAATGGAACTACTGAGTCCCAGGGTAGTCACAGGATATATGTTCAACTTTACAGGAATCTGTCAAACAGTTTTCCACAGTGGTCATACCATTTCGCATTCACACCAGCAGTTGTTCCACATTCTCACCACCAGGTGGTGTCATTTTGAGGTTAGCCATCCTTGTAGCCTGAAATGGTTTTTCATCGTGGTTTCAATGTCTATTTCCCTGATGACTAAAACATGGGAGACCTTTTCATACACTTAGTGGCCACTTGTATAGTTCTTTTGTTAGGGGTTCCTGTGTGTTATTTATTGAGTATTAAAATGGTTTCATCCTTAAAAGGGAGTGTTTGGGAAGTCTCTCCCTGGGCTGCGATCTGGCTTCTGTAACTTTATTTAATTGTTGTTTGGTTGCTACAGAACAGAAATTGCCATAACTGGCTTTCTCACCTCTGGTAACCAGGGGCTCTTTCCTCCTGCTTATCTAGCTCTCTGAGTGCTCCTCCCTGAGACCTCTCTTACTCTGCCTTGAGATGCTGCTGTTTTCAGTTCTGTCTGCCATCCAGCCACATGCCCCTGGTTGCCCTGTTTCAGAGTGTGGGTCTGTTGCTTGGTTACCAACTCAGAGGCCCAGCTCTGGCTGGTCCATTCCTGCCTCGCCTCCCAGTTCCTCCTGCCTCAGAGCTGGGCATCTGGACGTGACTGCTCTAGGAAGGCTCGGGGTTCGAGGGTATTGATTCCACACCCATTAGTAGCAGCTGCTAAAGAGACAGTGTGATCTAGTTGTCTGGCTGTCGGGCTTGTTTTTCCCCTGAGTTGAGTACTTTATGGGTACTTTCCTCCCAAATGGAAACAAGAAAAATAAAACTATTTGTCACTACTCTAAGTGGGAAAGAAAAATGCTGGTAACGTGAGCAGATGGAACTTCATTTCTCCTTTTCTCATAAAAAACTATTCTCTCCATATCTTACCGTCACTGTTCCCAGCGTCCTCCTTATGCATTATTTCTTAATTAAGATCAATGTTTTAGTTGTGGAAGAGCCTTAATCATGGGGATAGAATTTACATCTCTCTGGCTATGTTTTACCAAGACAAGTTAATAGCCCCATCTCCTGCTGGGTGGCTCACGAGGGAATGAATCAAAATAAGTTAATAACCAGGGCTTTTCCTGCCATAGACGCAGCTGCCTGGTGTGTCTAGGCTGGGAAGACAGTGGACACAGCTGGCAGAGTACCAAGAACCAAAGCTGTAGGGGATTGTTGCATATCTGTTTGGAGACCTGTTTCCAGGATGCACAAGGGTGTTGGGTGGTGGAGTGACCTGCACTTAGACTCAACTGTGTTATGAACTGACCATGACTTGGGATGGTTCTTACTCTCCTCCACTCTGTTTTCACTTCTGTAGAATGGGAATAACAATGCCTGCC
This sequence comes from Camelus bactrianus, assembly GCF_048773025.1. NCBI lineage: Eukaryota > Metazoa > Chordata > Mammalia > Artiodactyla > Camelidae > Camelus > Camelus bactrianus. The sequence continues at coordinate 37,126,616 of NC_133555.1, forward strand.
TTGCCCGTGAATTCAGCAAATAAATATTCAGCCACGTGCCAGGTGTCAGAGCTAGCACTTGAACAGCACAGAGGCTGTCTCTGGCTTCATGAAGCTAGAACCCTGGTTGAGGAGTTGGACATTAGAATCAGGAAATAAGTAATGTGTGATGAACTTTATACTGGAGAAGGACAGAGAGTTACAGGAGCCTAGAGGAAGGGCACTTAAAGCAGGCACAGAGGTCCAGGGAGGACTTCCAAAGGAGGTGGCATCTAACTGGTCCCCAAGGGAGAGTGAGAATTAATCGGCCAAGGAGATATGAGAGGAGCATTCTGGATTGGGAAGAGCATGTGTGGAGGAAGGACCTCAGTAAGAGAAAATGCAGAGTGTGTTAAAGAAACTAAAAGACTCAGATGGCTGGGCCTGGAAGGCAGAGCAGGCAGAGAAAAAGGAGAGTCAGTGAGAACTGGGCTATACGACAGCGTGGAGCAGAGACAACTTGCACCTACTATGTTCTTTTCAAACTCCTGACCTGGGGGGAGGGTATAGCTCAGTGACTGAGTGTGTGCTTAGCCTGCATGAGGTCCTGGGTTCAATTCCCAGTACCTCCATTAAAAAATAAATAAACAGATAAACCTAACTACCACTCCCCCAATTCCTGACCCAAATAATTCACAAGCATGATAGTAAATGGTTGTTATATGCCACTGAGTTTTGGAGTAATTTGTTACCAAGCAATGGTGACAAAGTATGTGTTATCTTAATGAAGTTCAGTGAGGTTAGAGCAATGGAAAAGTGACGCCTGCAAAGCTGTGACTGTCCCTCCTCCCTTGGGTCATTTCATCTGAAGACCTGACTGAGGGAGAATCTGCTTCAAGATCACTCATGTGGTTCTTGGCAAGATTCAGTTCCTTATGGGCTATTGGACTGAAGCCCTCAGTTCTTCCCTGGATAACGGCCAAAGGCTTCCCTCAGTCTCATGCCATGTGGACCTCTCTTTCCACAGGGCAGCTCACAACAATGACAGCTGGCCTACCTCAGAGCAAGTGAGTGAGGGAAGTCACCTGTGATAGAAGCCATAGTCTAATCTCAGAAGTGACATACTACCACTTCCGCTGTATTATGTCCATTATGTGAGTCACTAAGTCCAGATCATTCTCAAGGAGAGGGAATTACACAAAGTCATGAATACCAGAGGAGGGGATTACTGGGAACCATCTTATAGACTTGCAAACCACATTGTAATTCACCCCACTAAAAACTCAGAATAAAGGAAAGGAAATGAGATCATTTCATTAGTGAAGAATAAGTGCTTGACAAAATTCAATATCTATTCAAAATAAAAATAATTCAGCAAGTTATTAATAGAAGACAACTTTCTCAACCTGATAAAGGGCATCTATGTAAAATCTAAAGATAACAACATACTTAGTGATAAAAGAATGAATGCTTTCCCCCTAAGCCCAGGAATAAGGCAAGAATGTTCACCCTTATCACTTCTGTTCACCACTGTCCTAGAGGTCATAGCAAGTTCAATAAAGCAATAAAGCAAGAAAAATAAATGAAGGATATAAACATGGGGCAGGAAGAAGTAAAACCATCTCTATGTGTAGACAATATGATTGTGTATAGAAAATCCTAAGGAATCTTTTAAAAACTTACTAAAACTAATAGATGAGTTTAGCAAAGTCACAGAATACAGTGCTAATATATAAAAATTAATTTATTTTATACTGTCACAAACAATTGGAAGATAAGAATTTTAAAGGTATCATTTATAATAGCATCCAAAAAATACAAAATATAATGAAAGATGTGCAACACCTTGCTGAAAAACTACCAAAAAATTCAGAGCAAACTAAAGATTAATGGAATAAAGGATAAAAGCATTCACATGATCATTTTAACAGAGGCAGAAAAAGTCACTGAATAAATGTCAACTCTTATTTATGATCAAAAATCTATTTTAGAAAACTGAAGTAAAAGATAAATCCTTAAATATAGCTGCCAGAAACATATATGGTCAGTTATCTATGGCTGGGATGAGAAACCACACCAAAACATAGAGGCTTAAAACCACCGCGGTGTAACACTTTTCATGACTCTGTGGGTGCTGAATTCGGGCAGAGTTCAAAGCTGGGCCATTTTTCCACTCCATCTGGTATTGGGTGGGGTCACTCACTCACCTGCATTCAGACAGTGGCTGGGCTGGGTGAGAAGGTTCCAGAAGGCTTCACTCACGTCTGGCACCTCAGGCTCCTCCCCTGGCCTCTCCCTCTCTGAGTGGCCTCTGGTCAGCTATAATCTAGCCCACGCTCCTTTACTGCATGCTGCAGCCTCTCAAAGGCATAGCATCACTTACAGCACATTCTGTTGGTCAGAGCAAGTCATAGGCCAGCCCAGAAACAAGTGGAAGGGAAGGGAAGGGAAAATAAACCACAGCTCTTGATGGAAGGACATGATGGAAGGACATGATGGAAGGACAGAGTGGCAGGAATTGATGGTGACTATCTTTGAAAGCTATCTACCACAATTAGTGAACAGATGAATGAATACGTCAGTTATAACCTTCCTCCCAATTCTCACTCTGGTTAAAGAAATGAGGAGACAAAATCCCACACTCCTGCTTCTTTTTAGCCTGTCTTTCCTTTAAGCAGAATATAAACTGGTGACAGGTTTTTTATGTGTTTCCTGGTCTGTATAGGCTCTAGTATGAAGTTAGCTTAACATAAAATGACTGATAACTTTTAGCATCTTCCTTTAATGTCCTTTTCTTTCCTCCTGCCCCTCTACCCTCTTCTCACATTCAGTTTCTTATCATCCTCTTCTCTCAAATTCAAACCTAAGACCAGAATCTCTCATTTGAGGGTGAGGAGGCTATTTCAACTATGTGCACCTTCTAGGACCCAAAGAAATGACACTCTAGTCTTAAAAGGTCACCAGTCTAGGGCAACTGTTATTCAGAACTGGGGCCTTCATACAGAGCCCAAAAGTTTTATCCCACTGGCAGGTCCATGGCCTCCATTTGGAAGGCAAGTTCTGGCCAAACCTAATTGTTATGTGGCTTGCTGGACCTTAAGCCTCAATAGTTACTCTCTGGTTTGACTTGAATCCCCTGACCACCCTTTCGGAGCTCTGTATCTAAAATACAGTAGAGCTGTTATGCTATTCGATAAACCCAAAGCCCCAGGCTGAGTGACAAGTCAAGAGCACACAATACAATCTAACAGAGGGGAGGCTGGGAGAGCCAAGGCCCTTTTGTTTTACATATAAAGGACACAGTCCAAGTTCCAGGAAGCTAGTGACTCAAAACCATTGCAGAAACCAATGAAGGATTCCATCCACATATAGGATTTTTCTTCCTTAAAAGGCAGTGTATAAAAAGGAACAAACCAGCAATATTTCCTGGAATTCGGAGCCCAGACAATGCTTTCATATTTCTTTATCTTGGGCCTTCTGGAGAAAGTCTCTCAGTGCTGGAGGAGAGGAAGAGAGCGCCCTGGGAGTCCTGCTTGCCCACAGCATTTCAGCAGACGCCAGAGTCTGGTAACATCGATTTTATGTATTTTGTTGAAAAGATTATGTGAGTGGGTGTGTGTGTCCTGATGCCCCTGGCTTTAATCATGCCCTCATTCCTTTCTCTTTTGGAAGAGAGAAATAATGTATAATTTGAGAGCTAGAAGAGACATTTGAGGTCACACTTGCTCATTAACAAATGTGTACACAGAGACCAGAGAAGCAAAGTAACTCACCTGAGGTCACACAGCTGATTGGAAACAGGGCAACAACTCAAGGCTGGTCTCCCGTATTTCAGTGAGAGAGTTTGTGCATCATCTAAATATAGGTGAACACTTGCTAACACATTTCTAGGTACAGGGAATTTGATCAAAATGAGCTTAAGTGTGTACACTCTAGAACAAGTCTATTCAATGCTGTGGCCACTACCCCATGTGGCTTCTGAGCACTTGAACTGTGGCTAGAGACACTGAGAAACCAAATTTTTAATTTTATTTAACTTTAATTAATTTAAATGTACATGTAAAAACTACTACCTGCTTCAGTTACTGGAAAACTTGAAGTTTATATGGAACAGCTTGGGTATGTGTATCTACATAAATTTTATGAAATATAAAATACAGATCAAGTATTTCCAATGAAAATACAGTGATTGAATTGGGATGCACTATAAGTATAAAAGGCACACTGGATTTCAAAGACTTAGTATGAAAAATGTAAAACATATCACTAGTAATTTTTCTGTTGATATGTTGAAATAATCTTTTGGATACATTGGGTTAAGTAAAATATATTAATTTCACCTGTTTTTTACTTTTTGGGGGGTAATTAGGTTTATTTATTTATTTATTTATTTATTAATGGAGGTACTGGGGATTGAACCCAGGACCTCATGCATGCTAAGCACTCACTCTACCATTGAGTTATACTCCCCACCCCCTTAATAAAATTTAATAAAATCCAAATGACAAGTTGATACCAGCATATTGAAGGATTTGGTGGGGGAGGACAGGTTGATCTGTTAGTTATAGAGGGCCTCCCAAGCTGTGGATTCCCATCTAGCTGGTGACACCTTCCTCACTAGTACTGCCCACCCATCACTCTCATCCAACCCTTCTGGGGCCACCCCTCCTATCTATGTGCCCCCCTGGGATTACTCAGCATCTCCCTCCTCTTCCATCCTCTGAGACCACCCAGTACCTCTCTCTCCCATGGTTGTAGTGAAAGGCAGCCTCAGATTGCATGACCACAGTCTAGGAGTCAGGCAGAGAGTCTGGGACGGGGCATGGAGTTTGGACCAACACATTTAGGCCCACACAGCATGCATGGTCTCATGCACAAGCAGACACAATTGCATTTTAGCAAGTCATACCCAGATAGCATGATGTCCTAGGTACATTTTGTTATCCTCTGAATACAAAACACCATGAACTTCACACTTTGCCTCGTCAGCCAGCAAGGTGCCAGACAGATACTTGCCTGACGCTAAAGATGATCACCACGAGCCAAAACACTCCTATGCCTGGCTTACATTTTCAGTCTGGCATCTAGGAAACGCTTCTTGCAAATCAGCCCTCTCAAGGAAGCTGAAGACCCTTAGGTGACATTTTAAAGCAGTTGCGCTATGATAGCTTTGAATATGCTGAAACAAGAACAAAAACTCACAAAAAGTATTTTTAGCTACTATAGTTCCCAAACAACAGTACTCTAAAAACTGCACAAGAATCACCTTGAGAGGCGTTTAAAAATATGGATACCAGGGATTCTGGTTCCGTTTGTCTTGGGTGAGTCTTGACATCTGGGTGACTAGGATTCTGAAATGCAGGAAGATAAAGGCTCTGTACTTGAACTTGTTGCCACCCAGCCATCACTTGCAAATGGGCAAGGATTTCTGGAAACAAGGATCCAGGTAGAGAAGGGTTGTATCTCCATCCAAACAGTATGCAGATTTGTCAGGATGGGACACATAGAGCTAAAGGGTCAGTAAAGCAAGCAGCTTAAGTAGGCATTCCTAATTGTCCGCCTATTTGAGACATAACCATTTCTCTTCCTTCCTGTAGGATTTTTGATATAAGGAGAGTTTATCTGCCCACCTCATCCTCAGGCTTTTGGGCGTTTGATTTTCCATTAACCTTAGTGAGTAAAATTAATAATGAGGCCCGTAGTGCAGGAAAGTTGGTTTATGTTTTTTGTACACGAATCTTGTCAAAATAGGTACCAGGCATTCTAAGGAAGACCTAAGATTGACTTCAAATTCCTTATTAAAGTATCAGAGGAGAAACGGAGTCTGTATGTTTTGAGTTTTGTCGAAGACTGTCAGGCTTCCTCACCGTTGCCTGGGTTGTTACCATGCTTGGATTAGAAGGTTACCCATCCTTGCCACTGCTCAGCCCAGTTTAATTAACACCTCACCCTCAGTCCCCAACATCCCTTTAAACCACTGCTCTCTGCCCAGATAGACTTTTACACCTGTCTTAGCAATTCTGAGAAGGATGCTTTGAAGTGCCTTTTCCAAATCCCCTGTTAATGATCTGGTAATTATTGTGGTGACTTTTCAACGAAGTGTGAAGTGCTCAGCTAGCTGTCAGCCAAGAGAATCCCCAGGCACCTCAAAAGAGGGACACATGAAGGGAGAAAGAGCAAACAAAACAAAACAAAACAAAACAAAACACCCTGAGCCTAGGTCTGTCCCCATGTCACAGGGGCAGCCCCATCTGGCCAGAGAAGAGGCCCTGCCTGAAGCTGGGAAGGCCCCAGGAGCTCCTGTTGGCAGATAAGAGCTCTCTAACTCCTGGGAAGAGTGCGACTATAGAATCTGGGGAAACTACATAAATGACCCTCAAAACCCCACTGGTACCCTAGTAGGTAATGCTGCATCCCCTGGCTGGCTCCAGGGAGAAGCCACAGTCCTGCACGTAGACTACCATATTGTCCTTGGTGCCCTCCTCCCTCACCAAGTGGAGCACGTCCCTTCCCTTCACAATCCACATCTATTGTCAGCAGTCAGGGCTCCTGTCCAGAGAGGCCCGAGCGAGAGCTACTGATGCTTTTCTCCCTGCCCCTCAGATCCCAGCAGCCAGCGGGGGGGGGGGGGGTGTCAAAGAGGGTCCAACTGTGCTGGGTACTCCCCACATCCAGAAGCCAAGTATGCCACCCATCTCCACACCTGTGCTTCCCAACACCCTGTTCCACTGGTCAGGGTGTTGGGTCTCTCACAGCCTGACGACCCCTCATAACCAAAGAGGCTGCAAAACACATCAAGGACTCCTACCTGGTCCACGTTCTCGCAACATCTGAGCTGGCCCATCCTCCTCCTTCCCCCACAGCTAGAAGACAGTCCCAACCGAGAAGTGAAGGGCCAGCCCTGAGGACCCATTTGACCATGGAGTCTTAAGGAGTAGAGGACATCATCTGGGCCAGGCCCCTTGTTTTACTAATGAGACACTGGAACTCAGGAAGGTGACGTGATGCTCTCAAGACAGAAGCCTCACCAGCGAACGCCGGGGCGGGACTAATACCAGGTCCCGGGGGCTTCTCTACCACCCGTGGCTCTTCCACCAGCGCCCACCATCAGTCTGAGGTGCCTTCATGTCTTCATGTGCTGACCTGGCCTGGTCCTCCTACCCCCAGCCTCAACCAGGAGAGAGCAAGGGCCTGGGGAGGGGGCAGAGACAGCGAGGCCAGCTGTGCCCTTGGCCGTCTCTGACATGCCCTTCGTACAGTGTTAACTGAGTACAGCTGCCAGTGGGTTGATGGTCTGACCTGGCTTCTGGCGCCCAGACTCTAACCCTTGCTGGCACTGCCCTGCTCCTGACACGGCTCCCCATGATGGCACCTTCTCTGCCCTGGACACCATGGGAGCTGCCCTGCTTAGTTGCTGGAAATCATCTTCCCAAGTCATGGAAAGATCTGAATCTCTTTAGTTAAGCAAACCCAGCTGATGGGCAGTCTGGGATCCCCTTCTCTGTTCCTCTGAAGGAACTGGGAAGGAGATGCTCCCAGCATAAATATTTTTTGTAACTTTTTCCATCTCCAGGAATAATACAATAATAATATGTGACAAGAGGAAGAAAACACTGTTCACCAAAATTCCTCTTAGGGAGAGTATTCTATATGTTCAGAAGAAATGCTCCGAGCCAGTGGTTCTCAAAGTGTGGTCCTCAGATCACTGCATCACTTGGAAATCACCTGGGACCTTGCTGGAGATGTAGATTCTCAGGCCCACTCGTGCCCCCCATGTCCTGCTGCATCAGAACCACTAGGGTGGGGCCCTCCAGGGCATTCGGGCACAGTTAAGGTCTGGGAAGCCAATTTTGGGGGAGATAGGGAAGCTCCAGAACACACCCCAGTGGCAAAAACCCAGGCTCAATGGTCTTATAAGGAGGAAGGGTCTGGTTCCTGGCATGGCTTAGGTCAAGGGAGTCCTGGGATGAACTGGGAGGTAGGAGCTGGGGGAAAACTCTTCATGACAGAAAGGAAGGACTTTTGAGGTTCCCCGAGGAAACCTAGAGGGGAGGAGAGTGAAGGTTGTGAGGCTGGGTGCCGCGCAGGAAAAAGCAAGAGGAAGTCAGACCCCTGTAACAGGGAGTATCTCATGAGATTGTTGGTGGAATCACAAGCCTTATGCAATATGCCTTCTCCCCAAACTGCACACAGCATTGGCAAAGATTATACAAACAACCACAAGAGTCCTGGGGGTTCCACACTCTGGACATCACAAGAGGGGCTAAGTTCTGCGTGGTGGTCTCAGTGCCACCCCCAGCAGAAAACTCTCTGTAAATAGAATTGTCATGGCTGCATACTCCTTCATAGTGAGAACATTTCTGTATTTCCTTAACCATCCCCTTATTTGGGGGCATCTCGTTGGTTTCCAATTTTTCTCTATCGTAAACAACATATGATAAATGTCTCAGAGCTACAAACCTTCTCTTTACTCATGATTACGACCTTGGAACACAGATTCACAAATGTTGAACAACTTGGTTCAAATGCTGAGTACTGTGAAGAACAGAAATTTCCCCTGAGACTGAGTAGGGGAGGGAGTGCTGCCCAGAGCATTTATGAATATGATGTAGGAGAGAAAAAAAAAGTGTCCTCTTTCTCGGAGAGAATTATAGAGGTTCACAGAATAGAGCCAGGCATTCCGGGGGCTGTGAGGAGAGGGCGTGTGGAGGGGCTTCCCAGTAACATTAAAGCTGTGTTAGAGCTGAGGGTGTTTTAAGTGACAACGAGAGGGTTGACAGAGAGTGGCTGCATGTATTTGGTTGCAGGTGTCACACTCTTACCTCTAGCCAGCTGCCAGCTTCACAGCTGTGCTTTTAAGCTCACAGTCTGGTCAGAGCAGGGGTAGTGCAGGCTTCAAGTCCCGCAAGATCTAGGGTCTCAAATGACGACACCAGGCCTTCCAGCATCTCTCAGCTCTTGCTGTTGAAGATTCCTTCCTACTGCAAACAGGCTTTCTGTGTGCAGGGAGAGAAGGGGCAGGGAGTGGAGGAACAGGGTGGGCAGAGCTGCAGACAACTCCAGTCTCACTTGGTCCCAGCTAGAGACGCCAGAGGAGAGAGACGCCTTCACTCTTCAAGCTTCATGTGTCAAATTCCAAGGAACATCTCTGATTGGCTGGCTTGGGTCACGTGCTTGTTCAGTAGACAAACTCATCGTGGTTACACAGTTGGGGCATTATGATTGGCTAGGCCTGGGTCACATGTCCATCACTGAAACCCAGTCCCGGTGCTCTAACTGGTAGCTACACCAGAACCATATGGATTTAGGGAGCAGCAGATACCCAGGAGAAAGGGGTGTCCTTTCCAGAAGAAAATGGTAGACAAAACCACAGATGTTCACTATCTGTATTTCTTCATACCCTGGCAGCTACTGTTGATTCATCACAGTATTTCCCCCTTGAGCCAAGATTCAGCCTTAGAATTCTTCTTAACACAGCACTCAGGCAATGAATTCTAACCAATCCAAGTTAGCCTACAAGATAAAAGTGATTTGCCATTTTGGAGCTTAAAGCAAGATGCCAGATCATTGATGAACAAGAGACTAAAGTGAACTGGATTTAAGGAAAGTAAGTCACAGAGGTCAGTTCAGAACTCTAATGGGTCCCCTCTGCAAGACGCCCTCTTGGGGGACGGTATGTCACTGCAGGAATGAATGTCTGTGACAGTGCAATGGTTGGGCATTGGTGGAGTACGGGACATTGTAAGATTCTCTGTTTGTCTTTGGGAGGCCAAATATGTTTTCTTTCTATTACTGTCACTCAAAAGTGAGTTGCAAGTGGGCAGTGCAAGAGATGTCTGAGCTTCATTCATTAGATTTCCACAGGGTTTTGGCTTTAGGAGAAGTCTGGTCCCTCCCATTTGTGTGCTCCATCATTTGGTCAACAGCCAGCCAGAGGGGGTGAGCCATGGTAGGCTATGGTGCATAGGGCTGGGACCACAGGCCCAGCTCCAGGGCAGCACTGGGTTCTTCCATGGAAAGGCTCACAGCTCACAGCTCACATCTCCAAAGTGCACAGGGCAAAGCAAACCCAAGAATAATCAAGATGGAAACTGCTATTGAGGGTAGCCAGCCTGGGTGGTAAGGACAGGGCACAGCCATCTCTGGATGGCCTTGGTACACACTTTCAAGCGGGTAGTCACTTGAGGATTCTGATACCATGCGAGGGACTGCAGGAGTTTGGCTAGCAGACCAGGTACCATGAAGCGTGACCATATGGCCTCAGTGATCACAGGCTTCAAGTTCCTGCCTATTCCCGTGGACTTCTTTAGGACCTGAGGCTGGGGTTAGTTCAGCCTGGGCTCCCAGCTCACATGCAAGTCTCCTGGGGCCTGACCCAGGTCCTCAGCAGAGCCGGAGGAAGCAAGGCTTAATTGCATCGGAAGGGAAGCTTGCTAAGCATGCTGACACTCTCAGCCCATGCAATCAATCTTCCATCCTGTAAATGGAATTAGAAGTGTGATTCCGGCAATTATAAAGCCCATCATTTCCCTCTTTTTCTCTAAGTAAATTAGAAAGGCTCTTTGCTCTCACTTTGCAACTGGACCTCATTTGTAAAGTGCAGCTGTAAAAGTGCTGCAAAGGACTGCACTTCCAGAGGTGCCACATTTGATGCCCAGCTGGCCAAGGGTCTTGGCTTCCTTTCAGCCCTGGTTTTGCTGCCAACCAGACTATGATTTTTGGCAAAGCCAGAACCCCTCTCTGGGCCTCAGTTTCCCCATTTATAAAATGAGGAGTGTGGATGCAGTGGCTTCTGTGATTCCTTCCAACTCTCATGGCCAGTAGAATTTAAATTTGCTTGATTACCGGAATGGCTCTGTGTAAACAGGGGTAAAGCTTTTTTTAAGCCAGGAGCCATCCTGCTCTCTTCATTTCCCACTTACAATGCGGAACCCCTGCAGGTACAAACACATCCATTTTCACAGCAGTATGAGGACAGAGGAGCCACGTGCCCTTGTTTCTGGAACCAAAAGCACTAACCACACCCGCTGAATGCTGACCCTGTGCAGGCCCTGACCTGTTTTGCAATAAGAATCCAATTGAACCCTCACAAGAGAGCAGCTTTTAGGCCCATTTCACAGATAAGAAAACTGAGAAACAGCAAGGTAGTGTATCCAAGCCAAGTCTGCCCGGCTCCGAAGGCCCCGCCCATATTCACAACTTTCTCAAATCCCCAAATTCCAGGACTTCAGTAGAAAAAGAACATGTGGACCAAGAAGACCCCTCAACATGAAGGGAATGCCAGGCAGCACCCCTGAGTGATGCAGTGTGCCCAGGCAATTGGGAGATGTCCCTAAACATGTGGGGCCAGTTGGTCCACCAGGAAGGGGGGTGGTTAGAAGATGTGAAAGACTTTGACAAATGTGTTTCAATGTTCCTGACTCTCTAAATGGGCTCTTGCTTCCTCCGCCTCCTCTGCCTCCTCCTTACCTTTGGAAATGGAATGCTAACGATTTCATCTGAAGGGAGTGTTTGGTGCTGTTTAGAAACAGCATGAAATAAATTTTTATGACTCTGGTAAGGGGGTGATGGGGAACATTCAGTTGCCTTGGCTCTGATGACCCAGCTCTGTCTCCCACATTTCCCATATTGAAGTTCTCAGAATTTACAATTATAAATGCTGAATGACATTTTAATTTTTTATAAGGTGGATAAAAGAACTACAAAATATCATTTGTTTTAAGGGTTGTCTTTCCAAATAAATTAAAGTACCATCAAAGTTTTAGAAATGCACATTACCCTACTACAAAAAAAATGTTTTCAAAAGATAGTTTCAGTTAGGCTCCTCTGGCAGATGCTAACTCTGGAAATAAGTGTTAATGACAGTTTTTTTCACAGAAAAGACTCTGCTGTCCCCATCAATGTGGTTTAGTCAATACCTCTTGAATACTTCTTCAGGTAACTTATACATACGTTATCTTAGGATCCATCAATGTCATACCTGAGGGCCCCCACGTTATCTCAGGAGCCCTAGGCTGGATGTCAGCCCATCTGAGCAGTCCCTGCTGAATCTTAGGTTCCTGACCGGCACTTACTGAGCACCTGCTCTGTACCAGGTGCCCTGCTGGCCCTGGAGGCAGAGCAATGGACGTGGGGAACCACAATCCAGGGCTCCATCTGTAAGGATGCACCGGATGGGGAAGACATCCTCTAGAATTTCAGTATTGGTGGTATTTATAAGTCGGAACTGAGTGCAAAGTAGATGTAATTGGAATGCTGAAGAGATGCAGATGACCTGGACTTTGCCAGCAGCCAGGCTATCTTGCACCTGCTTCCTCATCATTAAAACAGGACAATAACCTCCAAATCACAAGGTTGTTGGTGAAGGCGGAGGCCATTTAGCAGGGATGTGATTAACAATGAGGTTGCCGGACGAGGTTTGAATTTTGGTTCCACCACTGTGATTTTGTACAAGTGACTTATAATCCCTCTGAGCCTCAGTTTACCTTGTCTGTAAAATGGCCACAGTAATCTCATCTCCAGGAGACAATGGTGGGTATGATTTCAAGTGCTTGACACAGTGCCTGGAGCAGAAGAAGTGTCTTTTAAGGAATGGTTATCATCGGTAAAGGTACCAATGCCAGGCCAAGCTCAGAAGAGGGGCTCACTTGGCAGGATTTCTCTCCCCTTCAAATTCTTCTACACATGTATCACCCAGGCCCCATTTTCCTCCTCCCAGGTCTCTCTTAGACAGTCCCTGTCTTTCCATTACAGCCAAAGTTTATTTCCTCAAAGTCTTTGCTGAAATCTTACCAGAAGCCCAGCATGATGTTAGACTCTCTGAATAGAAAAGAAACACCAGCAGTGGCCCTGCCCACCACACACACAGGGTATCCACAAGCAAATAATGAATGCACCAGACAGAATTAAGTCTTAGTAACAGCTTGAGCTGGCAACAGCAGCCTTGTCCCAAGGCAGCCCGTGATTAATTATCAAATGAATTGTGCAGGCTGTAATTGCTACCAGAAGTGTGTGGAAGAAAATCTCACTTCTGACCACAGTGGTCAGGGAGGATAAACCTTCATACCCTGGAGATCTGGCTGAGACACTTGTGGAAATCACGAAGCAACAGGAAACTACAGGGAACAGGACCGTCAGGCTCCAATCACCCAAACACTGGGGGCTTCCAGCCCTCCCCCATGCCTGCTACAGAGGTCCAGCTCTTCAGCTGTTTCAGCAATCAGCCCACAAGTTTCCCATCTGAGGAATGGGGTTTCTCAGGCAGGTAGGAATGAAAGAATTTTCTCCCCCATTTCCCAGTGCCCCCCCCAACACACACACCGACACAACTACCACAACCTGCACAAGTGACTGATATAGTTGAACCTCTGCTTTCTAAGCCCCTCTTTTCTCTGTCCTATTTTTACGATTCTTTTGGGTTTTTGCTTATTTCTCAGTCTACAGCATGTGGTAATAATACATTCACTCCACCCACATAATAAGAGAGAACTAACAAGTTACTGTACCTGTAGCACGCTGAGGTCATTGGATGAAAGGAATTCAAATAACCAAGAGAGACCTTTTTGTTAGGTATAATTTCAATAGGCAGCACAAGGAAAAATAAGCCAACACAGGGGAGGGACATCGGAAATGAAGTGAAAGGACTGGGCGTCATTACTAATTATTTTCTTTGAAGTCCTCATGATTGTTTTCTAACAATACAGTTCAGGTAGAAAACTTGCTATTTATATTTTATAGACAAAATAGAGATGTATCAAAGTCTTCCATTTGTCTGATAAAAATGATAGGACTTGGGGAGATGGAAGGAATCTCATTTGCCTCTCTCCCTTAAATCTGATAGAAGGAAAGTCTGGGCTTATCTGGAACATTCTTCCTAGTCTTTCACTTGCCTTGGCTCATACCCCTCAGTGCTGCTGGCCGTCAGGCTCTGGCAGATCAATTCAGCCTTCCAGTGCGGACTCTGCCCAGCCAGGAGGTTCCCCATGGCGCCTGGCTCCTCCACCAGCCTGGGCAGGGCAGGGCCAGGTGGGCGGGTCCTGGCCCGCAGGCTGGTAGGAGCTGCGTGAAGTCTTGTTGCCAAGTCAGAATAATGACTTGCCCAGCAGGGAAGAGGCCAGGTAGGTTTGGGACCTTTATTTTGGGGCTGTTTTTACATCTTCCTCAACCTGGTTTTACTCACTGTTAGAAACAAGAGACAAATCTGCCAGAAATGTATCATCAGCCACCAAGCCTAGCAATGTAGCTGTGTTCAGAGAACTTAGCTGGTTTAGAGGAAGTGTTGTTTTGGTGAGGGTCTGTTTCTGCTCCCTCCAGTCCTTCCCACAGACTCAGGAACAGCTGGTGCTCAGGGAGCAAGCACACTGGCTTTAGACCACAAAGATGTCCCCTTGGAGCAGCATTACTGAATTTTCCTACCAAGTGTAAAAGGCCACATTGCTACTGAAGTGTTTTGTTTTGTTTGTTTGTTTGTTTTAATATAAATCTGATCTTGGCACATTATTTTTGACAGGTCTCCCTCCACTTAATATCTTAACGGGGATGACTCTTCTCTTGACACGCATTCTACATAGAAATCCTTTCTATGCATCCTTTAAATGCATGCTCACTGGACCTGCCAGGAAAGGGCCCTGCACCAGAGGAGCTGTTTCCCGGGAGTTGAAGTCCCCATGGGGAACCCCAGAGCCACAAGGCTACGGGGCTCACCTTGCCACCACTGACCCTCTCCACTCCGAACTCCTAGAGTTCTTGGAATTTTCCTCGGGGGTTCGCTTGCGGTGAGAACATCAAGTAAATCTATTGCATTGGAAGAGCCTTAAAACCCAGCCAAACTCTCCAGATTTTAAAAGACAAAAGGCAAAAAGACTACTGGCCAGGAGGTCTGGTTCTGGCTCTTGGGTGGCCTAGGGAACTCATCCCCTCTCTCGGCCTGTTTTTCCTTCTGTAAAAGAAGCGGGGTCCAGCCGAGGACTAAGGCGATACATCGCAAGCCCCGCTCAGCTGTGACGACGGGGTGGTCGCCGGGCCCCCGAGCCTCCCTCCGAGGACGCAATTATTTCAGAGCACCTTCTCTGCTAGGAGTTGGACTCAGGCGATGTAGCGGAGCCGCCCCGTGAGTCCGCAAGCTTGGCGGGCCGGGCCAACCCCCGCCCGGACGATCGGTTGATCCCCACCGACGCCCCGGCCCCGCCCACGCGCCCGCCTCCGAGGCCCACCCCCGCGCGCTGCCTGCACCCCTCCCGACCTGCCCCGCGACGCCCCCGCTCCCGCCGCTGAGCGTGCCGCCCCGCCCTCCCCGGAGTCTCCGTACCACGCGGGCGGAGGGCTGGGCGGGACGGGGCGGGACGCGCGGGAGGCGGAGCCGAACCGGGGAATCCTGCTCCCGGCGAGTGCCGGGCCCCGCAGAGCAGCCTGCCCGTCCGAGGGCCCCCGCACCGGGGGCGGCGGGGAACCCCAGACGCCACCGCGCCGGGACGGAGCCCCGCGCCTAGCGAGCAGCCGCCACTGCCTCCGCGCCGCCCTCGCGGACTGGAGGGGGGCCCGGCGCTTCCTCACTCCGCCCGCCGCCAGCCCCCGCGGTCCCGCCGTCCGCTCGCCGGCCCGTCTCCCGCACGCCATGCAGCCGCCTCCAGCCCCGCGCGCGTAGGCGCCCGCCGCAGGCCATGCTGCCCCTGCTCGTCGCGCTGCTGGCCGCCGCCTGCCCACTGCCGCCAACCTGCGGCGGGGCTACGGACGCGCCCGGCCTCCTCGGGGCGCCCCTCAACGTTTCGGTCAACGCGTCGTCCGCTGGCGAGCCCGCCGCCCCGCGGCTGCTGGCCTCGGCAGCGCCTGGGGCCCCCGAACAACCGGGCCCGGAGGAGGAGGCGGCGGCGCCGTGCAACATCAGCGTGCAGCGGCAGATGCTGAGCTCGCTGCTCGTGCGCTGGGGCCGCCCGCGGGGCTTCCAGTGTGACCTGCTGCTCTTCTCCACCAACGCGCACGGCCGCGCCTTCTTCGCCGCAGCCTTCCACCGTGTCGGGCCGCCGCTGCTCATCGAGCACCTGGGGTTGGCGGCGGGCGGCGCGCAGCAGGACCTGCGCCTCTGCGTGGGCTGCGGCTGGGTGCGCGGCCGCCGCCCCGGCCGCCTCCGACCTGCCGGCGCCACCGCCGGGGCGCCCACCGCGCTGCCCGCCTACCCCGGTGCCGAGCCCCCTGGGCCGCTGTGGCTGCAGGGCGAGCCGCTACATTTCTGCTGCCTGGACTTCAGCCTGGAGGAGTTGCAGGGAGAGCCGGGCTGGCGGCTGAATCGCAAGCCCATCGAGTCCACGCTGGTGGCCTGCTTCATGACCCTGGTCATCGTAGTGTGGAGCGTGGCCGCCCTCATCTGGCCGGTGCCCATCATCGCCGGTTTCCTGCCCAACGGCATGGAGCAGCGCCGGACCACCGCCAGCGCCGCCGCCGCCGCCGCCCCCGCCGCCGTGCCCGCGGGGACCACCGCCGCCGCCGCAGCCGCCGCCGCCGCCGCCGCCGCCGCCGCGGCCGTCACCTCGGGGGCGGCGACCAAGTGACCCACCCTGCTCCTCCCCGCGTCTGCCCTGTGTCCGTGCTCTCGGTGCCTTTCCCGCCGGGAGCCTCGGCCGGTGTGCTTCGTGCTGTAGTGACCGTTAGTTCTTCTTCCGGGGAGGGGACCGCCGGAGAGGCCCCAGAGTGTGGGAAAAGCAAGGTTTGTGCCGCTCTTCTGGCTCCGAAACGCGGATGCAAGCCCTTGCCCTGCAGGGTGGGATCCGCAGCTTGGAAGGCTGAGAGGAGGGAATTGGGGTCCTTTCCCCTCTTCGCGTCCCCCTGCCCTCCTCCCTCCCCACACCCACGTGCCCTATATTCATGGCAGAAAATGACCAAATCCTGTGTATTTGTTTTATATATTTAATAACTGTTTTAAATGAAAGTTTTAGTAAAAAAAAAATCAAATTGCTATTGCTGTAGTAAGAGAAGCTCTTTGTATCTGAACATAGTATTTGAAGTTTGTTGTTTTTTAATTTATTTAAGGGGGGCATAGGAATGATTTAACACTGATATATTGTTACCGCTGAAAATGAACTTTATGAACCTTTCCCAAGTCTATCTATCCAGTGATGTGGCCAGGTGGGCGTTTCTTCTTGTACTTCCGTGTTTTTTTGGCTTTTAATACAGACATTTTCCTCCAGAGATGCGTATGTAGCTTTTTCTTTATTTGATTCAGAAAAGGACTCCAAGAATTATAAGATGATCCCCTGAACCGTGAGGAAGGGAATCCTCAAAAAGTTAGAGAAGTGCTAACTCTTGTTTCCCTCGCCTGTCCGGGAGAGGTAGGATAGAAACCATATTGCTTGCCCTAATGGCAGTTTTTTTGCCTCTTACCACACTGTCCCCCACCCAATACCCCTCAGCCTCACTGACACTTGTCAGGGTGGCATACAGGGTTTTATGTGATTTATCGCTTTACCCATTTCCCCCAAGCTCTGCAGAATACCAGGTAAAGTGCCAACATGGTAAAATCAATAGTTCTGAGCCAGTGTCTTTGACGGAAATGATTCATTTTAAAAGGCATGCAGATTTTCTTTTCATATGTGTAAGCTTTACTGTATGAACATGTTTCAAAAGCTGATTTTAAAACTTGAGATATTTTGGCATTAAGATTTTTTTCAAGGTAAACTCTTAGGGACTAAATAGTTCATGATCACACTCCTGGGTTCCCATGTTACAGTGTCTGCTGGGCAGTAGTTTCAGATTCTTCCCAGTTTTCAGAAGAGTAAATGAAAAGCCCTTAAAGTGACTTAATATGAAAGCCATTTTAAACACCTTAAAAAATTTTTAAGCTACTTTTCCCTTGCTCCATCTCCTCCCTACTTTTGAGTGAATACTTGATACTGTGTTAGAGCATACTTGTGTCGTGAATACTAGGTACTGTTCTTGACAGTTCTCCAAGTGGGATCCCTGGAACAGCAACATCAGTAGCATCTGTTAGAGATGCAAAACTGGGCCCCACCCACCCAGAACCTACAGATGCAGAAACTCTGGGGTGGGGCCCAGCAATATACTTAACAAGCCCTGGGAGAGATTCCGATGTGTTTCAAGTTTGAGATCTGCTGCCTGGTAGCAGAAGGGAACGTTCAAAGTATGTAGCCTTCTTTTATCTTGAGATGCCTCTACTATATCAAAGAAATGGGACCCTCTTTTCACCCGAATCTGTCTGAAGGAGAGGCTGGGTCATTGCCCTGCAGCTTCAGCTGTCCTTCTGGCTCTTTGGGGTCCAGGATATCGCTGGCAGAGAGGAAGGGGTGAGGGTGGTGGTCTTTATCTCCTGATCCAGACACTGAAGAAGTTCAATGTAATGTAAATCTGCTAGCCTCACAAGTCATCATAAACCTTATACCTGCAAAGCAAGGTGGTTGTGAACTGCACTCTTCTCTAACCCTGTGCTAACTAGTAGGAGAAAATCAATAACTTTGCTAACCTTGGTCAATTTTAATATAATCATAGCATGTGTCATTCTGGAGGGCACATTAAGTATTCCTAGGACAACACACACATACATTATTCTCTGTGATTTTTTCCAAGATGGAAACTGAGGCTCAAAGAGGTTTAGCATTTTGCCTACAATCATACAGCTACATGAAGAAGCAGAGCTGAAACCAAACCTGGGTCTTCTGCCTCCATGACTAGTATTTTCCCATCACCAGAAACTTCCCTTCCTTGGAGAATTAGGAGCTAGCCACTCAAAGTCTGATCCTCTGTTGACCCACCCCTGTCACTGTCAGATTCTGGGCAGCCATGAACACAAAGGAGCCAGAGAGCATTAATTTTAAATAAGACACTTAGGCACTTGGTAAAACTTTCTATTTAGATAGATAGATAGATAGATAGACAGACAGACGACCGACCTAGATCTACACACCCACACACACGCATAGACATTCACACTGGATGGTCTGGTTAGTTCTCCTTTATGCTGACTGGCTGCTTTCTGAGAGCCAGAGCTCTAAGCAGGAGACTACAAAGTGAGGATGAAGCCTGTGTCCTGTTGGTCTCTTTAAGTTGGGACCATTCACTAGGTAAAGGAAGTCAGACACTGGCAAGCTCGGCTTCAGGGTCTGTGCCCCCCGTCAGTTTGATTTACATCATCTCAGCAGTGGAACACTTCCAAGATTGCATTTTACTAAAAGGTCAATCAGTACTTCTTTGACAGGAAAGAAGTGTGCCACTGTAGCCTGTGTGCATGCGTGAGCACATGCATGCAGAATCCCCAGATTCCAGTCCATTCTTAAAGCTTCCTGGGGACAGCTTGAGTTGCCTGTGACGTAGCTAAGTCCCCAGGATAAATCATCATTCTCAGTTATTCTTGCTTTTCCTGAGAGAGAGAGATTCCCCCTGAGGAGGAGGTGTACCCACCCTACCAAACCCAGCCACTGCTGTCAGCTGCCCTACTGAGTTGTCTACATTCCTCATGGGAGCTGCCCTCAGCCCTGAATCTACATACCATGGTCTCCTCCAGGGCTTGCCTCAGCTGAAGAGAGCCTCCCAGCCCCAAGCCACACCCCCTTTCCAGGGCCCCACATCCAATGACTGACCGACACCCGGCATAGTACTCCCTGGACAGCTCCGAAGGGCACTGCATCTTCAGGACTCCTCACCGGGTTAGCTGAGGCTTCCACTGAGACTCCATGGAGGCTTTTGATTTCTCCCTCTGCCCACTCCTGCTGCCTCCCATCCCTTCCCTTCCCTTCCACAGGTAGTAATCCAAGAGCACTCCCTAAGAAACCTCCTGAACACTGATCCTAGCTCATAGCCTGCTTTTCCGGGAACCCAACTTGTGACTGGCAGTTTACCTAAGGAGATGCAGAGTTGTTCCAGCCACATGGTCATTAGGCATGTCTGAGGAGCAGATCACATGAATTCTTTTTACACTGATCACATGTTTCTATTTTTCTCTTCTGTTTGGATAGTTCTTTAATATCCACAATTAATGGTGATATGGGACATATCCCCTAATGCCAATTCTTGTTGAATTATTGCACTATGTATATATAGTCAAAAGAAGAAGGCCTGTTTCTTACCCTCTCAAATCATGGTATCTATCAGTCCAGATACACTGGGTTATGCTGCAATAAGTAACCCGAACATCTCAGCAGCCTAACACAAGGAAGATCTATTCCTTGTTCATGCTACATGTCAGGTGAAGGATGGGCCACAGGAAAGGCATTTGGGGGACCTACAATGGGATGGGCACTGGACAGTTGGGAACAGGTTCTGCTGGCTTCCCTCTTCTAAGAGCAACCCCTGAGTCTACAGCCCCATCAACTCTCCTCTGCCCCAAAACAGTCTTCTCCTTTGGCCCTGGAAGGCTCGCATCACTGAGTTCCAAACTCTCTCACCCAGCCTGAGAGGCATGCCCCATGGTGCTGGCTCCAGGCTGTCACCATGTGTTGAGAGGGTACCCGGGGTGATTAACACAGCTCAGAAAGGACACTTTGCTACAGAGCATCATCCTTGTACTCTTGCTTGAACACAGATGGTATCTATTCATTGTAGAAGTGTTAGAAGTGATGGCACTAAAAAAGAAGGGAAAGAGAACTGATCTTTCTACTACCCCCAAATTAGCCCTGCCAATGTTTTGGTGCATATACCTCCAGTCTATTTTTACACACATATATGTGTCCAGGAGTAGTTATTTATATTGAAACTAGAATTGTGCTGTACCTGTTTTGAAAACTTTTCTTTGTTATACAAGTGCTACATCATAGAAAACAGAAAATACCCTTCATAAGGTAAATGAATCAATGTCAGCAACAACTACAGCATCCACAGGGATCGTGGCTAACATTTATCAACAAACGTTCATGCATATATTATCTATATTTTAACGCCAGCAGGCGCCTGCTTCTCAGAGCCCTGCTTTCTCCACTCAGGGCCTCCTTGGTGGTTCCCTCCCTCTACAGAAGGTAATGGAGGGCTTCTCGGGGCAGGGGGTGTATGAAGGCTGTATTCCTGATGTGGGTCAGAGGTCAGCGGCACAGGATATTGAAATCTATCTGAGGGCCAAAGGCTTGATGGAGACTGTTGTGGGGAGTTGGCAGGGGAGGTCTTCTATCTTTCCAATCCCAACTCTATGATCTCCAGATACATATCAAAGCCAGACCAAACTTCCCACCCCTCCTGGAAAAACATCTCTACTTGAGTCTGAGGTTTCAGATGAGGCTGATAAGGAACAGGACACAACTTTAGAGGTTGGACAATGCGCTTCATCTCCTCCAGTCATAACCACGGAGCTGCCTTGTATTGTCTGGGTTTATTTGAAGTCTTTGGTATGAAATGAATTCTGAGATTCAACAAGCAGGAAGGATATTGCTCCTGTATAATGCTGCCCCAAAAGCTGTCACAACTCCAGATGGCCAAGTCACAGCTGCATTCAGAAGCCTCTGCTGCTGGGGGCGGGTACCAAAGACAGAACCTCCCAGATAGAGGAAGGAGATGGGGCCAGAGGTGGGGCATCTGGCCAAAGACAGGAACCATCACTGAGTCAAAATCTATTCAGTACCAATCACAGTAAAGGGACTGAGTTAAGCCCTTCTTGGGGGATCTCGTCTAGGACCGGGTTCCCTAGAAGCTGAGCCTGAGATGAAGAGATTCATACAGGGGATTTAAGGTGGGATTCTCTCAGGACAGAGAGCAGAGGAAGCAGGAGGGGTGTGGGGAGGAGCACGGCAAGGGTGTGGTCTCCGCTGGAGTCGGCTTCAGCCTGATCCCATGGGGGCTCTGGAGCAGTAACTCCAACACAGAGCTGCCCCCGCCGGCTCCTGGATGCAGAGCGCTGGTCTTTTGTCCTCCTATTTCAGTCACTGGCCAAAGTCTGGGTGTCAGGGCTGCACAGCCTCTCTGGCAGCTCCCACTTAGCTCGGCCTAGTTCTCCAGAGAACAGCAGCTGGGAGATGTCAGCAGCCCACACTCCCAGCAGCTCGGGGAGGGGTGCGCAGGTCTGTAAAAGGGGTCTGGGCGAGGCACCCACAGGATCCACTGAGACCTCACCTCACTCGTGAGTCCCATTCCCAGCAGGGTGGGTGGGGAGTGAAGCTGAAAGGCACCGGGTGAACTGCAAACTGTCCCACTCGTGGGCTGACCTGTTTCAGGCCTTTGCCAGTCTCAGGTGATGTCTGGCTGGCCAGCCTTGCCTCTGCTTGTCCTGCACTTATGCTAGCTGAGCTCTGTCTGGTAGGCTGGCCCTCCCTGATAAAGTCAGAAGTTCCTGCCATTCGCTTCTGCATTCAACGTCCTGGCTGCCTGGTACCTGGCATTACAAGGGAGGTCCCACAGCATTAGAGTAGCATAAGATACAGCATTAGCATCCCTGAGACTCTCAGCAGACTGGCAGGAACATATGACAGGGCACCAGGCCACCTGCTCACGGTACTGGCCTTGCCATTAATGAGCTGTTTGGCCTCGGTTCCTTGCCTACAAAACAAGGTTATTGAATGAGGTGAGCCCTTTGTCCTTCCAGGCCTGCAGTTTCCAGGTTAGTCAGACCACACCAGCTACAAAGACATACCCCTCAGGCATTTTTTCACTAGGGAGACTGAAACAGAGCCAAGGCCACTCATCTTTCTGGGTGACTTGAATAGGAAAAATATGATACAAATAAAAGAGGGTTTTTAAGATATCAGAGAGGTGCTTTTTTGTTTGTTTGTTTGGTTTTTTTGTTTTTGCCACTGGACAGCTTGCATTGGCTGCCTGTGTGGGTCTACTAATCTATAAAATTATGATTTTTTGCTTTCCTCTATTCAAATGGCCAGGGCCAAGGAATAAAGGTCTTTTAAGCCAAAGAGGTGAACAAGAAATGAGAAATTTTTCACATTAAAAACAAAATGACTTCTTTGACTTTTGAGCTAACACTGGCTTTCATACTCTCAGGCAGGGTCTACACAAGGCCCAGGGACAGGAGGCAATTAGCATGGTTGTGCACCTATGACATGCCGGTAAGTGGACCTTCCAAACCCTCACAGCAATCTTAGGAGAGAGGCAATATTTTCACTGTTGTAATGATTTATGGACAGTTTCAGGCTCTGGGAAACTGTATACCTTACTCCAGTTCACAGCTCAGACACAGAGGAGCGTCACAAAGCCCACCCCTCCTACGAATCCATGCCCCCTTGCTAAGGAAGGGTTTACACACCCGTTCTAGTAATTCTTCCGGAAGATCCTTTAAAGCACACAAACAAACGTGAACGCATCTAACACCTGCATCCCTTTGTTTGCTTTTCTTTTCTTTTTTTTTGTTCCTGTATAAACCAGATTTAGAACATTTAGATCTAACCAGGCATATTTTCATTTACGGTAAACAGAAGTTTATTTTTAAGCAGGTTTTTCCAAATTAAAAATTAAATGGTCAGTTAGGGAAATTGTTTTTCTAATAAGAATCTCCAGTGCCAGACTGAAAATATGCATCCCACAGAAGACAAGGTCATTCTTACATGGACTATATAAGATTTGGAGTTTGGGTGCTGGATATTCAGGGAAGTTCCAGGAGAGCCTGCTGCCTAGAACCTGTCATGTGAGGACACAGTGAGGTCACAGTGAGATCACATGCAGCCTTCCCTACTGGAGGAGAAGCCACCAATGCCAAGTTGAATTTGGGAGCAGCACACACACTCTGCTGGGGGAAGAGGGAGAGCTTGCTGTAGACATTGCTCCCAGGTCATCCTGACTATTCCCCTATGGGTCCCTGTGGGCTCTGGGCAAGATGCCTGTTCTACACGAGACATTGGCAAAATTCTTCTGTAAAGGACCAAGTAGGAACTATTTTTAGCTTTGTGGGTCACGCATACCGTCATCACGACGACTCAGCTCTGCCAGGGTTAGCTCAATGACTGCCATCAGAAATATAAAAATGAATGGGTGTGGCTCTATTCTAGTAAAACTGGGTATGGACACAGAAATTTGAATTTTGTATAATTTACACAAACTCTATATACAAAATTTGAATTTTGCATCAGTTCCATACATTATGAATTGTTTTGATTGCTTTTCATCCATTAAAAATATAAAAATTATTCTTAGCTTGCAGATCGTACAAAAGCAGGTCCTTTGCCATAGTTTGCAGACCCCTGCTCTACACCATCCATCTTCCAAGTCCAAATGACTGAGGAGTTCCATCCTCAGGCAAAGAGCTGGAAGCGGGGGGAAGATATAGCTCAGTGGTAGAGCGCATGCCCAGCATGCACAAGGTCTTGGGTTCAATCCCCAATACCTCCATTAAAAAATAAATAAATAAACCTAATTACTCCCCCTGTCCCCCCAAAAAGAGCAAGAAGCATGTGGAAAGGAGGGTTTGCAACCAAGGAAGGCCCTGGGGAAACTCTTTCTGCTCCTTCCCTGAAATGCCCGTCTCAGGGTATCAAAGTTCTGATCGTCCGAGTTGACAGACCCTACTACAACACAATCATAAGTGTGATGGCGCTTTATGGACCCCATTTAGAAGTTACGTGTCCTTGTCTGTCTACCTGGTAGATTAGAACTGGGAACATAGCAGACTGAACCATGCCCCTATTACTATCCCAAGGGCAGGCACCAGGCTCTTTCAGGTGTGTCCGACGCTGAGGGTCAGGCTAGAGCCCACTTGCTCTGTGAGCAGAGCAGGCAGAGGAGAGGTAGCAGCCGCTAGCCAGACACACTGGCGTGATGGTATAACGATGCTGCAAACTGATTCTCAAACCCTTCTGCAGGTCTCCTGGCCACAGCAGGGAATGCCCCTCCACTCCGGGGAAGCTGAGGTATTTACCTAATGCTGCCTCTTGCAAGAGGGAATTTTTTTTTTAATATTATGTTTTATTTTTAAAAATTCATGTAAAATGTATCTGCTACCCCACAGTTTGTTTTCTTAAAATTTAGTTATTTCAACTGATCAGCAAATGGTTCTCTTCTGGTTGGCAAGGGCTTGTCCTATGGGGAAGGCAGCGAACAGACATGGGGTCCCTCCAGGAGTGCCCCAGCCCCAACTCATGCAGCTTCCAAATCCCTTCTAAGTATAGATCCATGACGAGTGGGGTTATTAAGGTCAAATGAGCCGTGTTTATTATGACTCACATCCGTCTCATTCAGGAGCCCCCAGATCACACTTAATTAGCCAGATGAGATGGCAGAATTCCTGTAGACTCACTCCAGCCTACCAGTTCCATCCAGAGGGGAGCCAAAGACCCAGCAATGCTTGACATCTTAGCTCATGGGATGGTTCCAGCAGAACGGAGTGAGCAGCAGGGCCGGCCAGCTGGGGCAGAGGCATTGGGCAGTGAGGCCAGAGTACTCACGTTCAAATACTGGCCCTGCCACTTGCTAGCTGCTTTCTGGGCCTCAGTTTTCTTGTCTGTAAAGTGGCAGTAGTAACAGTACCTTTCCATAGGTATTATTGTAAAAACTTTAAAAGATAACCTAGCCAAGAGTTTACTTCCTCTCCATGCTCTTCCAGGAACACAGATTCCAACTGGAATCTGGCTTTGCCATGTACTCCCTTGGGTTAAATACTTAACCTCAGCTTTCTTGTCTGTAAAATGGGTATAACAAGGCCTATCCTTGCAGGGCTGTTGGGAGGAAGAGTGAGTGTGAAGCACAAGGCTCATGGACATGCTCAACAAACAGTACTGGCAGTATTATTACTCCCGGGCAGCAGTCCACTCCAGCCCAGGAGACCACCTGTCTCAGTATCACTATATGCCAGGCAGGCCATGGTGAGCCCTGGGTACAAAACGGAGATCAAACAGGCCTGGACCTTGCCCTCACAG
Source organism: Camelus bactrianus (assembly GCF_048773025.1). Classification (NCBI taxonomy): domain Eukaryota; kingdom Metazoa; phylum Chordata; class Mammalia; order Artiodactyla; family Camelidae; genus Camelus; species Camelus bactrianus. Next base: position 37,152,355 of record NC_133555.1, read on the forward strand.
AACATGCAGCCTCACCTAGTCACTTCAAAGGACCAAATTTTAATCCATGCTTATGGGTAATTGATAGAAACACATGTATGTTATTCTTACTATTAGTTGCTGTTCTCAGAAGCATCACTGAAGAGTGTCGGTGACCGCTGGTGTCATGGGCAGCCGGGCAAGCCAGGCCAGTGCTGTGAAAGGGTCGTATGGACTGAGTGCCTTTGTTCCTTTTAAAAAGTGTACTTTTTTTTTAAGTGCATAATGGGGTAGAGATGTAAAGGACAGACTTGCCTCTATCAACAGGTGAAGGGATAACATAGTGCAGTCTGCACATATCATGGAGTACTATTCTGACTTAAAAAGGAGGGAGATTCTGACACATGGCACAATATGAATGAATCTTGAAGACATTATGCCAAGTGAAATAAGCTAGTCAAGAAATGACAAATACTGTATGACTTCACTAGTATTATGAGGTACTTAGAGTAGTCAAAATCATAGAGACAGAAAGTAGGATGGTGGTTGCCCAGAGGGTCGGAAGAGGAAGAATGGTGCCTTGTTGCTTAATGTGACCAGACTTTCTGTTTGGGGTGATAAAAAAGTTTTGGAAACAGTGATGATAGTTTCAAAACACTGTGAATATAATTAGTGCCACTGAATTGTACACCTAAAAGTAGTTAAAATGGAAAGTTTTATGTTATATATATATTACCACAACAAAAAAAAATTTTTAAATAATAATGATAGAACTAAGGCTTAGCTGTCTCCAACCAAGAACTGACCATAAAAGGTGGGTTTGTCGTCTGCCCAGGGGAGTGACCCAGAAGCAGCTCCTTGCCCCTGAACCAGGAGCCACCCTGCTCTCTGTGGCAGCCCTGCCCATCCCACTCCGGGCTGGCCTCCTTCTAGTGCCACGTGAACCTCATCACCAGCACTGATGGTTGTGGACAAGGCATTCAGGAAGGAGAGCTGGCAGACCCTCTATTCCCGGCAGTGATGCCGGCAGTGGGACCCTGGGTTTCTAGCTCCTGGTGGATAGGAAGCAGGGCTCCCTGGGCAGACAAGCTCCAATATTCCACGAAGGAAATGAGAGAGAGAGAGGCCTGCTGCCTTTTCCTGTTTCAGCCAATTCCCTCATCTCTCTCAGGTCTGAGTGGTGCAGGAAAAGCATGATAAAACCATTCCCTCAGTCTCCCCTACCATTGAGAATTATTTCTTTTGTCATTATTCCAAGACTCCCAGTGTGTCTCGGGGGCTGGAGGCAGCCACGGGGCTTGGATGGAGTTCATTATCAGGCACAGACTCAGGGCAGAACATAAAAGATTCAGCCTTGACATTTTACAGAAGGAAACAAATTTCTGCAAAGTCATTGTTGGGCTCAAAGACAGAGGGAGAGCATTTTCATCCAGGCACAGGATGAAAACCCTTAACAACCCTGGCACTGGTGGTGCCCACAGGAGACCAACACTGACATCATCTGACCCATGACCACGATGAGGCACTTACATTCTGCTAGACTTGGATTCTTAATCTGTAATATGAGGGGACATCGAACACCTGCTGGTAGGGCTGTTGGTGCCTGCACTCCCCATAGCACAGTCTAGTACCCCTTCTAGTTTCTCAGCCATGCCCTACTTTGCTGGAGAAAAGTGGGCTACACTGGACCACTGATGTGTACTAATATTGAGAGCTATTGTTTACTGAGATGCTACTGGTGTCAGTCTGTTCTGAGAACTTTTAAATATGCATATAGAAGACTTTCATGTTTTCCCATCCACACTTCCTCCCCAAGGACCATGTCCATCCATATTGGACCAGCTTCCAAATACCATCATTTCTGACTCTTAGGACACTGGCTGCTGAAGCCTGCTATGCCCATGCATGCAATAGGCCAGAAGTGCTGAGGAATTAAGGCACCCCAGGGGGACCCCCAAATCAGTGGATTTACCCCAGCTCCATAGCCGCTCAGGCCAGGTAACACTGATGGGGGCTAAGCATCCAGTGCCCCCAGTGGCAGCACACTTGCAGGATAAGTCACTCTTGCTGCTCTCTCCCCCTCCCCCATCTCACGTTCTTCTCCCCAAGTGGTATTTCCTGAGATCACCTCCAAAATAAAGTACTTACATCTGAATCTCAGGGTCTGCTTTTGGGGAACGCAGATTCAGATAATGCATAATTGCATTTATTCTTTACAAAGAACCCAGGGAGGCAGATCCTTTGCTCTCCCTCTTACAGATAAGAAACTGAGGCTTAGAAATATTTAGTAACTTGTCTAAGTTCCCACAGTGGTGAAGCTTGGGCTTGAATTCCAGCATCTGGTTCCAGTGCCCCACGAAGCCCTCAATCACAGCTAGCCAGCCAATGTGCCCCAGGCAGTGGCTTGCCAGGGAAGCGTGAGGCTGCAGGAGGCAAATCTCCTCCCCTTCACCCCACTTTAGTCCTCACCGCGAAGGACGCACCAGCTCTGAGAGAGCGAGAGCGAGAGAGAATGCCCACCACCAGGTGGCGCCCTCTCCAGGAGGCTCAAGCGGGCTCTGCGGGGACTCTGGACACTTAAAGGTAAAAGGTCGTTAGTTCTGGCCCTACTTGCTCAGAACTAGCTACTTGGAAGAACCAAGGTTCCTGCCTTCTGCCTTCTGCCTTTCTACAAAAGGCAGAGCCTGAATTAGGAGGTTTCTCAAAGTCCCAGGACTTCTGGGCTGTCTGAATAACCCACACTCAGACTTTCTCAGCTGCTCAGGGGGATGACTGAGCTCCTCTCTCCAAAGCTGCCGGGAGGGTGGAGAGTTTTAAAACCCTCTCTGTGGTCACTCAGGGCAGCAAACCAAACTCTATTTCCACTCAGCCCCCTGCATTGTGGGACTAGGTACCCCATTCTGCCTCCTCCTTCCCCAGGGCCTGTAGATGGACCTGGGGCGTGGGGCCAATGGTCAGGTGCAGTAGGACGGTTATTTTGGTTGAGCTGCCCCTGCTCTGGCCTCTGGCCTCACCTGCGCCCCATTCTCTGAGGTGATTCCAGCCCCCGCAGAAGTTGCTCAGCACCTAGTGTCACTGCCCCCAGGACACAAAATGAGCGCTCAAGATGTACGGGGATCCCACTCCTGCCTCCCTGCTGTTAAAGTTCTGATTCCAGACTCACATGTCGTGGGAAATGAGTCTGACTTTATTTTTTACTTAATAAGCTGTACAAACAAACTCAAATTCCCAAGTACACCTACAGAATCTGCTATTTTTTAAAAATTTATTTTAACATCTAAAAACATATCACTGGCTGTCTTAGGTCAGGTTCCCCAAGCAGACGTTGAGAAGAGCTCTGTGTGCAAGTGACTTATGAAGGATGCAGTCTCAGGGAAGCCACGCCAGGGTGCCATCTCAGGCAAAGTGCCATGGAAGGTAGCTTTAAGGCTGATCCGTAGGAGCCTGTGCAGTGTAAGTGGAACCTCAGAATCACCCGCCTCCCACCCTCAGTGCTTCTAGACAAGACTTCCACGTTGTCACACCCCATCAGTCATTGGTTAAGGGCCACCCTAGAGGGATGTAAATTCTCAGGCAATGCCTCCCCAAATAGCCTAAGACTGGCTTTCCAAAGACTCAACAGGGTCAGCTGTTGAAAGTGTGGCAGTAGGGACACACACACACACACACACAAAACAGTAAAAGGGATCTGGGAGATCTGAGCAGAGCATCATCATTGTCCTGCAAACCTGCCTTATTCCATAGCGGATACAGGCTGGCTTAACAAAATTAGGTATAATACCAAAAATTTTAAATGATTAATTGTTGGAGTTGAGGCAACGGAGAAACAGAGATAAATAGTAAACAAATCCAGAGAGAAGAGGCCATGATGGTAGAGCAGAAGGAGCAGGAGCTCATCTCCTCTCACAACCACAACAAAACCGCAACAACTGCAGAACGACTATCGATAAAAAAAAGACTGCAGCCTATCAGAAACGATCTTCCACAACTGAAGACATAAAGAAGAAACCACAACGAAATGGGTAAGAGGGGCAGATTCTCGACATAATCAAATCCCATAACCTCTCCCCACCCCGCCCCCCCGCCCCGGGTGGGTGACGCTGGCAAACTAGAGAACAGTTACATTGTAGAGGTGCTCCCACAGGAGTGAGAGTACTGAGCCCCACATCAGGCTCCCCATTCCAGGGGTCCAGCACCAGTAAGAGGAGTCCCAGAGCATGTGACTTTGAAGGCCAGCAGGGCTTAATTCCAGAAGCTCCACAGGACTGGGGGAAATAGGGACTTCGCTCTTAAGGGACCCATGCAAAAATCTCACACTCGCTGGGACCAAGGGAAAAAGCAGTGATTTCATAGGGGCTGGGGCCAGATCTACCTGCTGTTCTTGGAGGGTCTCCCTGGGGAAGTGTGGTGGACGAGGCTGTGGCTCACCCTGGGGACACAGACATGGTGGCGAACAGACTGGGGAATATTCATCTGCATGAACTCTCCATCCTAGAGGCAGACATCTTGCTTAAGTCATTAGCACCAAGACCTGGCCCCTCCCAACAGCCTGTAGGATTCATTGCTGGGACCCCCTTCCTCTCCAGGCCAAACAACTAACTGGTTGGGACGCATCCCCACCCATCAGCAGACAGGCTGCAGAAAGACTTATTGAGCCCATAGCCACCTCTAGACATGCCCCTAGATACAGCCCTGCTCACCAGAGGGCCAAGACCCAGCTCCACCCACCAGGGGCAGACACCAGAACTAAGAAAACAACAATCCTATAGCATGAGGAATGAATCCACAAACTCAGGCCAAACTCTACCCTGGGACCAGCTGGCCCCTGGCCCTTGGGTGACAAGAGGGGAGTGCACTGCTGGGATGCATTGGACATCTCCTATAGAGGGTCATTTCTCCAAGGTCAAGAAAAGTAGATGTATCCAGAAGGAAACTCAGTATGCTAGGAAATTTCTAGGTAAGGATTACAATGTCAGCATCGAGTTTCCCAGCAGCCAAATCAAAGAGGGAAAATTAATTGAATGCAAGATGTATGATGCCCACAGGGTTTAGACTCTCTTGCTGGTCCCAGGATTAAGAATTTTCTGCTGGTGGGAATGCAGTTTGGTGCAGCCACTGTGGAGAACAGTACGGAGATTCCTCAAAAGACTAGGAATAGACTTACCGTATGACCCAGGAATCCCGCTCCTGGGCATGTATCCAGAAGGAACCCTACTCCAAAATGACACCTGTACCCCAATGTTCATAGCAGCACTATTTACAATAGCCAAGACATGGAAACAGCCTAAATGTCCATCAACAGATGACTGGATAAAGAAGATGTGGTATATTTACACAATGGGATACTACTCAGCCATAAAACCTGACAACATAATGCCATTTGCAGCAACATGGATGTTCCCGAAGAATGTCATTTTAAGTGAAGTAAGCCAGAAAGAGAAAGAAAAATACCATATGAGATCGGTCATATGTGGAATCTTAAAAAAAAAAAAAAACCAAAAAACCAAAGCATAAATACAAAACAGAAATAGACTCATAGACATAGAATACAAACTTGTGGTTGCCAAGGGCAGGGGTGGGAAGGGATAGCCTGGGAGTTCAAAATTTGTAGATACTGACAGGCATATGCAGAATAGATAAACAAGATTATACTGTATAGCACAGGGAAATATATACAAGATCTTGTGGTAGCTCACAGTGGAAAAAAATGTGACAATGAATATATGCATGTTCATGTATAACTGAAAAATTGTGCTCTATACTGGAATTTGACACAACATTATAAAATGACTATAACTCAATAAAAAATGTTTTTTTTTTAAAAACATGATCCCACTGCATTATTTAAAAATGATATAAATGCAAACAAAAGCCAACAACAGATATTACTTTAGAACTGTTGAATGAGGAAAAATGTTTTAAAAAATCTTAATATCTAACGCTGGTGAGGATGTCCTCATGCAGGCACTGGTGATAGTATAAATTTATGAAAGCAATATGGACTCTAATTTGGAAATACATATCACTACCAAACCCCTTCAAAGCAGAACAAATGCCCTTGGCAGGAATGGGTACTCCTGGGAGACAGGCTTTTGACTTGACCTATTTTCAGGGCGATCACTCAGGAATGTGCTAGAGTTATTCTGTACCACCGCTCGCACGTGGTGAGCGTGCAAGTATGTAGTCAGAGTCTCTAAAACATCCTGGGTTACAGAGGCAGTAATAAGAGAGATAAACCCACTCACTCCTCCCATGAGAATGGCAGAGGGCACCGCGTGGTGCCTTGGCGGAGTCTCACTCTGAAGTTGGCATCACTCGCAGGGGGCTGTCCTTGTGGGGATTCTGGGGACCTGGGAAGGCTTATGTCTCTCTGGAAGCAGGCTGGGTTGCCTCCTGCTTTCTGTAACCATTTCTATGTGTTTCCATATCCTTCATCAGTAAAGAGACTTGACTTCCTCGAGCCATGTCTGCTGCATCTTCCCATCAGGCACATTGCATCCTGTGCTGACATCCATGTGGCCGTGTCTTCTTGACACAGGCTTCCCAAAAAGACTCTTTCAGCTGCTCCTGGAAAGGTTGTGCTTCTATAAACTCTCAGACAGATCATCAAAATCCAGAGCTGTAACCATGGGGAAACGCTGAAACTTACATCTGCCCTGACAATCAGAACAGCTTAATCCACTTTCCTGGCAATACCTGCATTTTTGTCGGCACTCTGAGGGTTCCCAGAAACGCTGCATCATCCCCCTAAGTTAAACCAGCACCTAAGGTGATACGTCCTGGGTTAGTGAGTCTATTTCCTGGTGTTACTGTCATGTTCGTTTGATCTGCTTATTGCACAAACACCTATTCTTTGAGTAGCAGCTAAGTTCTCGGCCCTAATCTCTGTGAAGGAGGGTGCTCATGCTGAGATGGATCCCAGCTTTTTGACAATCTTGATGATCAGAGGAGGACTGGGTGAAAAGATGGGCAAATTTGACTCACTCTTTTAAAATGAGAACTTTTTTTTTTTTTTTTTTTGCTTTCCTCAAGTCAGGAGTTTGAGTTCATCTTTGAAGGAAGTCTGCTTCTTTGGGGAAAAAGCCTTCAATAGACGTGTTAGTCAGGGCCTTTTTTTTAATTGCTGAGGGCATAAACCCATTTCAAACCAACATGGGCCAAAAGGGGAATTCTCTGGCTAGATTAAGTAACTAAAGCCCAGGAAGTTGGGGCGTGCAGTGGAGCTCAGGGGAGGCAGGAGCCAAGATTCACTCACAATTCTCTCCCTCTCCTTCTGTTCCTTGTGTCTGCTGCTCTTGGCTCCCTGGCTTTCTCCACAAGGATAGAACCAACTTCACAGTCAACCCTCACCTTACTCTGGCTCCCCACACCTGCCCATTCCAGGAGAGATCCGGAGGAGGTCTACTTTCTGGTCTTTGGGAAGGAGGAGAATGTCCTAGCAGTGCCAGCAGCTGAGGGCAGAGGTGAGGGAGGGGATGGATGGAGTGTGTGTCCAGGTCTCATGGACTCCACAGAACTTCAGGAGCTGAGGTGAGGATCAGGGCTGCTGTAGACTGTTGTGTAGGTTGTGTACTGCACAACCTTAGGAACACCACACACTGGTGAGGGCTGAGTCAGTCTCTCTGAAAGCGATTTACAGTGCATCACTCATGCTGAGAAAACAGACTGCACAGGTGACACAAACCACAGTCACTTAAGCGGGGGACACAGTGGAAAGAGCCAAGACTGAAGTTGGGTCAGATGAGTGATTATTATTTCAACCCAGACCAGTGGGAGCCTGCAGAGAAGGACAATACTGCAGGGCCCTCCTCAACTGCTCACATTTTTGAGATAAAAAGGCTAGGGAAGATGCCTTCATGAAGAGAAAGGGCCTTATTAGGAAGTGTACACTCTCACTTGGCTGAAAGACATAGTTATGTGAAGTGTTTTTGGTACATTTTTTAGTAAAGGATCAGAAAAGTACATAAATTGTAAGTGCCCAATCCGATGCATTTTCATAACACAGTAAACACACTTGTGTAACCAGCACCCGGTCAAGAATCAGAACTTACCAGCACCCGGAGCCCCTCAGTTCCCCTCCCAGGCACTTTCCGAGTCAGTTGTGCCCTTTTCTGTGTTAGAATGTACGTCAGTGAAAGCTTCAGGCAGCACAGACGTGTTCTGCCTGGTGTTGAATTTCACCCAGTGGAGCACACAGTTGGTGTTCTTTTGTGGCTGGCTCCCGTGGCTCACCATGGCTCACTGTTACGTCGGGGACATGTCCGTGTGTGGCTGTGCACCATCACAGCTCATGTACCCGTGCTGGGTGGTGCCTCATGGCGTGAATATGCCACCACAACAAAGTGCCACAAACTGGGCGGCTTCCACAGCAGACATGTGTCCCTCACAGCTCTGGAGGCTGCAAGTCCAAGAACAAGGTGGCTGCAGGCCTGGTGTTTTCTGAGGCCTCTCTCCTTGGCTTGCAGACGGCCACCTTCCCACTGTGTCCTCACATGTCTTTCCTCTGTGCACGTATACCTGGTATTTTTCTGGAGATCCAAATTTCCTCTTTTCACAAGGACACCAGGCAGATTGGCTCAGGGCCCACCTCAACAGTCTCTTTTTAACTTAATCACCTCTTAAGGGCCCTACCTTTAAATACAGTCACACTTTGAGACACAGGGGGTTAGGATTTCAACTTATCAATCTGGGGGGGACACAGTTCAGCCTATAACAGTGCCGTTCCACTTCGAACAGGCATGTGAGTAGTTTTTGGTCTCTAGCAATTACAAATAGGGCTACTGTGAACATTTTTGAACATCTTTTTCAAAACATATTCACCCATTTTGGTTCACTATACACCTAGGAGTGGCTTTTCTGGGTCATACAGTCTTTGTGTGCTCAGGTTAGTAGTTACTGCCAGCCAGTTTTCTGACGTGGTTATTGCAGTTTACTCTCCCATAAGCAGTGCAGGGGAGTTACATTGTTCCACATCCTCTCCAACACTTGGAATTGTCAGCCTTGTAACTTTAGCCATTCTGGTGGATACATAGTTGTATTTCATTATAATTTTATGTTGAGCCTTGAATGGACTAAACTGCACCCCCCAAATTCGTATGTTGAAGCCCTGGCCCCCAGTATTATAGTGCTGGAGACAGGATCGATACGGAGGTAATTAAGGTTATATGATGACCTAAGGATGGAGCCTGGATCCAATAGGATTAGTATACTTAAGAGAAACCAGAGCCTTTTCCCTCTCTCTCTCTCTCTCTCCATGTGAGGACACAGCAAGAAAGTAGCCAGCCAACTATAAACCAGGAAGAGAGCTCTCACCAGAAACTCAATCAGCTAGCATATTCATTTTAGACTTCCAAGTCATTTGCCCATTTTCTACTGAGCAGTCAATCTTCTCGACTGCTGTGTATGAGTTCTTTATATATTCTGAATCCTCTGTTGGATCCATTTACTACAAATACCCTCTCTTAGTGTGCAACTTCTTTTTCACACTCGTAAGGGTATCTTTTGATGGTCTGAAGTTCTTAATTTTAATACAGTCCACTTAATTAAATTTTCCCCTTATGGTTAGTGCTTTTTGCATATATTTAAGAAATCTTACTCTACTCCAGAGACTGTTCATTTTAAAGGCAATTTTAAGTGAAAAAAAAAAAATGAAGGTTCAAAGTAGGGTGAATCATTTAAAGAATTTTAAGCCATATTTTTATGTACATCTGAGTCATAATGTGAAATTTTCAAATCCTTAACATAGATTTTATATCTAATTAGATTCTGAAAATGAAGTTAACTGAGGAGGTAATTTTTAAAATCATAGAACGTCAGGGTTGGGAGAGTCTTAAAAGTCTGGCCCTTCAACAGTTAGATTCAGGCTGACAGATACTCCTGAGCACAGCCCTGTGCCGAGCTCCCTGCCAGGAGTCAGGAGTGTGAGAGGAAGGGGGAGCGCCGTGTCCACAGCACACGGGGCCTGGCAGGGAGGGCAGTGGGCACCCAAACTGTCAGGATGCAGATGCCAAAGGAGGGCAAGTGGCTGTGATGGAGGAGAGTCCAGGCACTACGAGGACCCGAAAGAGAAAAGCACATCTGCCTGAGACGGGACTTCTCGGAGGAAACAGAGGCCAGGGAGCGGGAACAGAGGGCCTGTGGTGTGTGTTCCTAAGGGGCTGGACTTGAGTGGGGCGTGTGCAGTCTGCCTACAAGGCTTCTGCGTGCCTCACAGACCCAGACTCCACAGCCCTTCCTAAACCTGGGACGGCAGCAGGTGACTGGTTGGGAAATCTGACCTCCTAGATCCAAGGACCAAGGCCAGGATGCTGGGAGGGCTGCATCCCCAACTTGGTAGCATCTCGTTACCTAGATCTGCTCTTCGCAAGAGATGGATTTTCAATGCACCAGAAGACTCCCTTGCAGAAAAATTGGCTTGGAAGGCCATAATATGAAAAGGAAAATAGGCAAAAGGAAACTTCCTTCGCCGAATCTCCCAGAATAATAATAACCTACCCTTTAGTATAACCATGTTTTGATTTTTAAATGCCTTGCTTTCTTGCAATAATGCACAACTATCAAAAGAAACAAGGTGGAGACTTGTTGCAAAATTAAAAAAAAAAAGATGCTATTTGGATAATAAAGAGGGAACAGAAGAGAACAGACTTGATTAAGCACCAGCTGCATCTTAGGCTATTCTACACACTTTATGCATATTATCTCATTTTATCATAACGCAAAGGTAGGGTACAACATTTCCTATTTGACTGTTTCTGTGAGCAGAGATTCAGAGAGGTTAATGACTTGCCCAGAGTCATACAGCTCAATGGGGACAGAGCCAGAATTCACACTTGGGACTGAGTCTCACCTTCTTTGCCTAGAATTACTGCAAAGAAGCAGAAATGCATGATGCGTGTGGGGCCTGGTTATTTCACTGCCACAAAAAAAATACAAATACCCCAGGGTGGAGAGGGTAGCAGCTTAATGTGACTCAGGGGACCTAGCTGATTCTGTGAACAGGTCTCTTCTGGCCAGAAGCTCCATGCTCCTCCACGAGCCTGCGCTTCCTAACAGTCACAGAGGAACACCCCTGTCTTTCTGCTGTCTGGCCTCCAGATGTTCCCGTCTTGACCTTCCCTTCTAGGTCATCCTCTGGGCTTCTAAATAGGTTCTCTTTTCTGTTGATTAAAGTAATAATAATAATATGTTATTGTTGTTGTTATTATTATTTAAGGCTTTGATTCTAGGCCTGCAGCATACCATTATCCTTAATTGGGCTGCATGATGATTAGTGATGACTCACTTATTGGCGATTTGGGAGTGTCCTTACATGCCTGCAAGCTTGGAAAATATTCCCGGAGAGCCTTTCCTGGTCCCCAAGTCCATTTATCTTCCTGGCGTCCTTCCCCAGCCTTACACTCCCCTGTTCTCCCAGTCCGCCCAGCCCCCATATAATGAAGTGTCTCACTGATGTGTGTCTTGCTCAGATCAAAGAACTCGGCGATGTTTCAATCAGCCAGCCGTCCCCCAGCTGCAGTGCATCTTAGTGTTCTGTGGGGCTTCCGCACTCTCTTTGCTCACAAGAACTGTTAGTTCAGCGCCTTTTTAGGAAAAGATCCCTCAGCGGGAAAACAGGAGACCTGGAGAGGTTTCCACCCGAGGCCCTGCATACCAAACATGGCTCAGGAGGAGAGGAGCCAAAGTGATTGAGGAGCTGGGGGAAGAAGGGTGAGCGGAGATGCAAGCAGGTAGGAAAGGTGCCTGAAAGTGGATCAGGAAGGAGCACACAGACTGAGGCCGCCTTAGAGGAAGCCAGCCTTGGAGGAAGACTCGGGAGAATGATTTCACCCTGCGTGGAGAAGGTGGTCGTGACTGTATTTCCCGAAGATGGGTGCAGCAATGTCTCCCACCCCTCCCCCTCCCCCACACTCTTCTAGAACCTTGCCAGTCCCCCATCACGAGGTGGGGTCTAACTCCTTTCCCCTTGACATCAGATGAGCTTTTGTGACTGTTTCCATGAACAGTCATGCTTGAAGTGATGCTACGTGAGACTTCCAAGGCCAGGCCATGCAAGATGAGCCACATTCCACCTGTGGTCCTCACATGTGAAGCCTCCAGCCCTCTGGAAGCATTTTGACTGCCTTGAGGCCTCCATTTGTGAGGAAGCCTAAACTAGGCCACATGGAAAGGCTGCCCAGAGGCCCTGACAGCACTTGAGGAGACAGAGGTGCCCAGTCAGCTCTCCGAGGGCTGGGTGCCATCTGATCACAACCACATAAGAGACTCAAGCCACAACTGCCCAGATGAACCTTTCCCAAGCTCCTCACCTACAGAAATCATGGGAAGTTACAAAATGACCACTGTCTTAAGGCACTACATTGTGGGGTGATTCGTTATGCAGCACTGGATAGCAGGAACACGGGTTCCAGCCAAGTGTGTATTGACAGGAAATGAAGTGGGGAGTTGAGGTCACTGCAAATCACCTGAGGAAAGAAACAAATTTGCTTGCCTTTCCTGGACTTTTCTTTAAATTAAATGAATGGAATCCTCACCAGCTAGTGACTTCAAAATGATGCTAACTTCCCTTATCACAGACCAATGGTGAGGTCCCACGCTCCAGCAACCTGATCACTGGCTGTCAGCAGCTCTGTGGTTCAACCTGCTCCTTCTGGGAGTCCCAGAGCGGTGCCCTCTCAGGCCTGCTAACAATGCTGCAATTTCCACCCTCCACTGCCCCCACTTCCTGCCCCAGCTTTCACTCCTCCTGGTCGGGAGTCCCTGCCCACAAGGCCACCTGACGGAGGCGCTCCACTGCCACTGCTCAGTATCAAACACCAAGGAGCAGACCAAGGGCGTCCCCTCGGCAGGGCAGAGGTGAGGTGACCAGTCCTCCCCACGGCCAGCTCCTCACTGGGCTGCCTGGCCCCACGGCAATTGTACTTGGATCCAGGGGCTCAAAAACTCTCACTTGAGTAGCCTCAGCCTCAAATCCCTTCCTCCATCGTGGTTCAAAGAGCAGGTGACGTAGCATCCCTCCTGTAGACCTAGAACTCCTCCAACCCACTCCCCCACATAAAACTCATCCCTCCTCCCCTCACTGCAGAGCAAAAGCTCCCATGTATCCAGCGATGCTGGGTGGAAGCAGTGTGTTTTTTACACATCGAGGCCCCATGCAGCCCACCAAAACCGCTCTCCTAACCAGAATTATCTCAGCTGAAGCCCTCATCTCCACGGTGTACATCAGACCTCTGAAGAGCCAGAAATTCAGAAAAGGGCTATTTAAATTGCATTTCAGTGAAATGAGGGTGAAGGAATGGAAACACAAAAGCTGCTGACAATAAAACCCTTTCAGTTATGGGAATCCTTCCTGGTGGATGTTGTGAGAGCATCATTGCAAGTTTCATTCTGGATGTGAGCAGACACCAGTGCCATCATGGGAACATATCACAGCAGAGTTATTTGCAAACTACTTTGACTTAAAAATGCATTTAAATGATGCCATGCAAAAGGAGATGACTTTATACCTGGAGACTGGAAATCAGCTAAAAGCTGGTTATCTGAGTCCAGGTCTACACGATTAGTTGAATCCATTAGTAGAAAGGTACTTTCATCAGGGCACTGGAGGGGTCTGAAAGGCCCACCATGGTTGGACTGAACATTTTTATAACCGTGCAGAACAGAATCTGGGTTGAAATTTGCAGCTGTTTCCCTACTTGGAGTGTCTAGACAAGACATTAAAGATAAGGAAACTATATTTCTTGAGACCTTATGAAAATTAAAAACATGATTTAAAAAAAAAAGTAAAGATATAGCTTTAAAGATTTTGAGACAAGGAAAGACATGGTCAGTGTTAGAGAAAGTCAAAGGAAAAGGAGTTAGAATGGAAATGTTGAAAGGGAAACGACCGTGATCACAGCCTGCGAATGAAATCTCATGGGAGACTCTCCCAAGCAGCAGCATAGTCAACAGAGCTTACACTCACGGCTGCTCAGATTAACACTTCCCCTGGCCCCTACCTGCCCTGAGGCTTTTTAGGAAATAACCAGAATGTCCTAGACTGCCAACAGTACATCACCCCAGCAGAGAGATCTGTCTGACCCCCGTCCCTTTCCTCCCCCACCAGGGAAATGACGACCTTCTCTGGCTGGGCCCTCTTTTCGCTCTGTCTTCCATGACTTTGAGAACAATTAATTCAGTCCCATGGAGGCCGACGTCGCTACGTACCCAATCACCCGTCCAACAAACCCAGTTTTATCCTGATATCCACCCTCCTCCGTGGCAGTTATATAATTTATGGGGGTTGAGTCCATCCTTATCCCTAGGAGTGTGTCCTAATTAGTCTAAGCCAGTGTTGGTGGTACCATTTCCTGGCCTGTGATTGGCTTAGGCAGGAACATATGATAACACAATCCTGGCCAATGAGATATGAGTGAGAGTTTATGGGGAGCTTTGGGGAACTATCTCTTTACTGATGAAAAGAGACACACAGTGGGAGATGCTGCTGCCTTTTGTCCCTAGATGTTGTTGGGTCCACTCATGATGCCGGGGCTGAGGTGACCATCCTGTGACAAAGGGGAGCCGAGGACAGAAAGAACCTGGGTCTTTGGTAATGTCACTGGGCTGCTGAATTGTCAGCCTTGGAGACACCCAGACTTGGGTATATTTAATCCTTGATCCATTTCCAGTTGGTATTTCTGTTGCTTGTATTTGGAAATATACTAACTGACAATTTAACTTTCTTCCTCCTCCATTCTTCCTACGTGTGCCCAACTCATGCCTTAGGGAAAGGGAATTAGGGATGCTCCTTCTCTTTTTCCTTTTTTATTCTTTATGTGAGCCCAAAGATGGCCCTAATAAGTGCTGTGAAGTTTAGGAGACAGCTCAACCTTGCACCTGTATCGTAGAAATAGAGACAGACCCTTGAGTTTTAAAGTGAAATGGGACTTCAAGATCCAAAGCATTGGATCTAATTTCAGAGATCACAGATATTTTTGAAAATCTGATAAGAGCTGAGAAGTAACATCTTGGAAAAATGCACATGCCCACACAGTGTGCCCACATGCTAAGCTTTCAAAGACGCTTCTGGAAGCACTATTGAGAATCCCTACAGCTGAAAGGATGTTCATGGTGCTGTGAGTGCAGACTATTCTAGATTGCTTTATTCAGGAAATGAAATGAAGAACATTTTCTCCACCAGAATTCAGGAGGAGGCTTTAAAACAGAGCAGCGGGTCAGGAGGAGGGTAGGAGCATACGGTTCTCATGAGAGAAGTCATAAGAGACTGGAGTGTGTTCTCCCAAAGTTGGTGGAATGAGAGGGGGATTGGGGTGAAGGGAGAGGGACTTTGGATGACAACCAGGTGGGAAGGGGAAGAAGATCGGCAACCACCCAGCTGGCAGACGGCCCTGTGTTTGATAGGCTTCTCCTTATGACCCCTCACATCCTCAGTGAAGTTTCCAAACTCGGGAGATGTTGAGAAAGGTTCGGTTTCATGCGGAAAATAGTGATGGGGCTAAAGTTCACATCTGAGTTTGATGTGAGGCAACACACACAGATGTGGAGTGTGGAGACAGAGAGCAGCATAAAGAAGAAAGTGTGTGAGTGTGTGTGTGTGTGTATGTGTGTGTTTAAGCATTAGGAATTGGAATTTGCAAAAATGTAACGTCACCGGGCTGCTGCTGCTGAAGCAGACTATCAATGACCTAATCCACTACACAGAGTGTTCAAGTCAAATGTGCCAAATCTCCAAGGGGCAGGAAGGTCCCACATGACATTCAGATCACACACAGCCCTGAGCTCAGCACCGTGCCCAGAACGACACAGTTAGCAAGGGATGAGCTGGGAGCCCAAGCCCATTCTGACTCAGATCCATACTCAGATCCATAAAGTAAAGAGACGCGTTTTCAATGTTCCTTTTTTCAACTCCTGGTATTGCTGCAATATCATCTACTGATTTTTTTTTATTGTCACTAGGCAACAATCCAGCTGGATTCATTACTCTTTCACCCATGTTACTTACTCAAGAGTCTATTATATGTGTAAGGTATTCAAGGCTGGGTTTTGGTTTTCAGATCCTGACTTTCCTCTCCTCCCCTCTGGGATTTCTCAGCACAGGAGCTGCACTCACCAGGAAAGAGAACTAAACGGGAAGTAAAGCACTGCCACGTGAATACAGAGCAAGAGCCTGAGAACTGCGGGGACCAGGTACCCTGGGTGGCCTGGAATGTGCCCATTTTGTGACTCTTTTCCCCGTATCCGTATGAATAACTTGCCCTTTCACTCTCAAAATGCCCCACTTGGGTGATAGATATATGGTGGCCCAACTAAGACTCCCAGTCTCAGGGACAAGCTGGTTTGGAGAAGGCAGCTCAGGGTAGGGGTCACTAAGTGGTCACTTGATTCTCACTCAACCCCCAACCCGCTGAATCTCAGGTACCTGCATCCACAGCCTCCAACCTCAGGTGGAGAAAACGGACTGAAAGAGAGGTAGACCTTGCCAGGTGTGAGGACTGCACGGAACAGAAAGCAAAAGAGGGTGGCTGGGCCTGCCCTGAGAAAACAGGTTTTTCTTCAGCATACTCATCCCATGGAGATGGGAAGGGCAAGAGGAAGTTCACCAAGGTGCCCTCACCTGTAACACGAGTGAGCTTGCCCCTGAGTAAAACGTGGCCCAGTGGATGTCTCGGGCTCTGACCAACCATACTGCCAATGCTTCCTTGCTTGGGAGGAGTTAGATGGGGGAGACAGCCTAGGACGACCCCCTCTCCCTGTGATAGGCAAAGCATCCGGCAAGGGTGCCTTCAAGATGGAATAGGGTAGGTTCCTGGACACTAGGAGCATCTATGCTGCGGCCATGAAGTCGGAGGCGTAGTTCACATTTCATTATTTTACACACTGAAGAGCTCTGGATGCTGTATCTCTTCACTGGGTTTCCCGACTCTACAGACATCATGCAGTTTGCAGGGGGTGTGGCGGGAAGGCATGTGCACCCACGGTGCGAGGTAGACTGTGGTAAGAAGCCTAAGGGAGATCCAGATCGTGCTTCGGGTCCTTAGAGGAGGAGGCTTCTGGAGGGAAACCTGGGAAGACTTTAGGCTCAGGTGAGATTTGAAAGAGAGAGCGGGGCTTCAGTGTGTGGAAGTGGGAAAAGGAAAGCATTCTAGACAGTCTTTTTTTTTTTTTTTTTTTTTTTTTGGTAGCAAGGGAAAAAAAAAAGCCAACTCAGACTGCTTCATGAAAAGTTTTTCTACAGGCAGAGAATAGGAGGCAGTGACTTGCCAGGTTCACGCAGGTAAACTTGCTTGGTAACCAAGCCAGGACTAGTAGTCTTTCTTCTGGCTTGGCTGCATTATGAGGGAGGGGGAGAGGTGCAGCTCCCTGGATTCCAAGAAAAATAAACTCTCTCCAATGATCTCCACTAAGAGAAGGTGTAGTTACTGCGAGGATTGTGCTCAGAAAGCCAGGGAAGCCTAAGATCCAGTCCTGGGGAAACTTTGGGATGGGAACATACAGGTAGATGTACTTGGAAAACTTGAACTCTGATTCTCCTGAAGGCTCTGTGCCTGCAAGAGGGGCTCACTACCCACGGTTAGCGGAAGCACTGCCCCCTGCTCGATGACCATGCAGGAGCCTAAAATGAGACAGAGGCCTTAGAGGACAATGCTTGCCCTCCCCAGGATCTGCCCCACCTCTCCTCCTGGCCACCAGACCTACAAGTAGGGTTAATGTTTAGCCTAGCTGGAATCTTAGCATAGCTAGTTTGTTTGGTTGGGGAAGTGCTGGACACACACACGAAGGAAGGAGAGGGACTGTGTGTTGAAGAAGCTGCAGCTCTTGCCTAATAAGTACCAGCAGGATCTGGGAGAATGTGCCTGGAAGGAGAGCCTGCTGGTGATGCATCAAGGGGGTCAGAATCTAAACTAAGCAAGGGAGAGTTGTTGATATGAGCACTCTCTCCCATGACACAAGATTTAATACCCAGGGAAGGTCCTAGGGGCTTGTCCTGATACCCTGCTGAGATGACTCTTAGAAGCTTGGGTAAAGCAAAGCCCACATTAAATGAAGTTGAAATGCCAAATCCACCACGGAAGATTCTAGGAAAATAGATCAAAAGATTCAAAAGGTGGGCAGCTAGAATAGGTCTAATGTATAAGACTGAAAGACCCCTGAGCTGACTGTGTTCCCCAGGAGGGCCTGGAGGTCATTCCATTTGCCAAGGCAGTAGGAATACTCTGGTAAGGGGGCACCAGATTGTTGAGCATCTCAGTGCTGGCTGTCTGCTGTAGGCAGGGGATAAATATAAGACATATTATTACAGAACTGGGCTCCCTGGTAGCCATGAGGATGATGGGATGTAGGGAGCACTAAGTCTTCAGGTGATAGCACTTAACCATCAGACTCAAGGTGGGCGTAACTACCATAATGGACGACAAACTGGAATGGCAACCAACAGTGCCCAGCCTGCACAGATCTACAGATATAAATAATATAAGATGATGCTCCTACTAGCAAAATAGACGGTCAACTAAGAAGGGTAGGCTTTATACATAAAATCAGGAGTGATCAAGGATGAGCAGAAGGCCAAGCTCAGCCACCTCAACCAACAATCACAATCCCTTGCTCTGTTTCCAGACTTGAGCCAGTTCGTAGACTCAGAGCCCATCAGCTAAAGGAGATGCCAGGTCCCCATAAGGAAGAAGCCTGCAAAATCATGCCAACTGAATACAGGAGTGAATCTCTCAGTCTCTCCCCAGAGGAATCCCCGGATGTTTACTCAGGTAACTGCACAGTGGGGAAAGAGAAGTGCCCAGATCTCGGCACCAGAGAGCCATCACATCCCCCCTCCAAGACCGAGGCTTGTAAGGGTTGGGCAATAAGTGAAGCTCCCACCCAGCTTCATCTCACAGCAGGTCTGCTGGGTCCCTGGACCTATGCAGTGGTCATGTTTTCAGCTCCCAACTGTTTAACTGCAAAGGACTTACTCCTCTCATTTGTTCCTTTACCAGTAAAATAAGAGCTCCTAAAACCATATCCACTCCTGCCAAGACAGTAAGTCACAAATGGTATCACACTTCAGGGGGATGACAGAGATTAAGCCACCCACAAAGGTCATCCCCAATATAACCCCATTTAATTCAACAGCCTGGCCCCTGCAAAAGCCAGACTGACCACAGTCTGATGACAGTAGTCTTCCACAAACTCCATAAACAATAGCCCTGTTGCAGTTGCTAAACCTGATATGGTATCTCTGAGCAGATTAACATAGCTCTGGTAAGGGGTGTGGCAAATGCATTCTGTTCCATACAGACCAGTCTACATTCACATGGGACAGACAACAGTATACACTCATGGTCTTGCCCTAGGGTTATGTTAACTCACCTCCCTGCCCCCACAGAGTCTAAAGGGACCTAGACTGGCTAGATACTCCTGGGAACTTCGTCTAGGTCTACTCTATAGATGCCATTATGTTAATTGAACCAGATGTGCAAGATTAATGGCAAGTACCTTGGATGAACAGTCACTTCAGAGAATGGGTCACACAAGGACTTGAGGGTCCAATGGTTCTGGGACACAGGGAGACATTCTGTTCAAAGTAAAAGATAAAATTTTGTCCTTTTAGTCTTCCATCTCTGTGAAAGTAACACAACACTGCATATCGTTCTGAGTTTTGGAGGTAGCATTTTGAGAAATATGCTAAGATCCATTTTAGGAGTGACACTGAAAACTGATGGTTATGAGTGGGGCCCAGAACAAGAAAGGGCCCTGCAGCAAGTCCTAGTACAATCCTTGCAGCCCTGCTGTGTGGGGCACGTGACTGGTGGGTTCCCATGCTACCAGAGGTACCTGAGGAAGAAGAAGAAAAAGATGCTATGGGGAGCCTCTGGCAAGCCCCAACAGGAGAGGCACAGCACAGACCCATAGGGTTCTGGATCAAGGTCATACAATTGCAGGGAAGAACTACATTCCACTCAAAAGAAGCAATGGGCAAACTACTGCATCCTGGAAGGGACTGAACATATGCCCATGGGACATCAAATGACCATGTGGCAGAACTGGCCAGTATGAGCTGGATAATGTCCGACCCACTAACTCATTAAGCTGGCAGGCTGAGCAGCAATCCCTCACACGATGGAAGTGGTACATCCAGGATCAGGTATAAATGGGGCCAGAGGGGACAACTAAGCTGCATGACCAGGCAGCACGGACCTTCAAGCCACATCCATCAGTGTTGCACTGACGTCTCTCCTGCAGCGCACCTCAGACCCGATGACGGGTCCCCTAATGCCAGCTGACAGAGGAAAAGGCCTGAGCTTGGCTGCTGGGTAGGGGAGCCCAGTGTGTGGGTGGATGGATACTGGTGCACTGCACCCGTTGTCAGGGTGAAAGACTAGAGAGAAAGAGAACATCCCTGATGTACGGGGTTTGGGGCAAAGTGCACCTGGTCATCCATCCACCTTGCGTGGTTAGAGAGCGGCCTGAGGTGAGAATGCACACAGATGCATGAGCAGTGATAAGTGACTTAGGCAGTTGATTAGGGGCCTGGGAGGAACAAGATTGGAAGATCAGGAACAAGGAGATCCCAGGAAGAGGCACAGGGTGGACCTACGAGTGTAGGCACAAGTTGTGAGGATTTCTGTGCCGCATTTTAACACCCATCAGAGAAGATCTGCTCCAGAAGAGGCATTAAATGCTTAAGTGAACAGAATGACTCGGCCAGGAGTTGTGTCAGTCTCTGCCCCCGACCACCCAGTGTTTGCACAGTGGGCTCGTGAACAGAGCAACCACGTGGCAGGGGTGGAGTCTGTGCTTGGGCCACTAGCTTGGGCGTCCACTTACCGCTTGACACTGCTGAGGGTCCTCCCTGCCAGCAACAGACATCACTGAGACCCCACCCCAACAAGCCCCGTCACACTTCCATCTGTTCCCTCCCTTACACAATGAGGGCTACACTTACAGCCCCATTGGCATCAGGCATCAATTAGCTAAGGGTGGTCTTCACCAGCCAGAGATTCTACACTCAGCAGTAATTACAGACGGCGAGTTATTTCTGCAGAAGCCCACTCAGTGCAGCTCACTTTGTAAAAGGACAGGAAACTGTCTGCCTTCCAGGGGTGGAGCATTGTCTGGGAAAACACCAACATTGTGGAATTAGGAGTCCTTTCATTCTACCCTGATCTAAAATGGTACCTTTTGAGGAGTGCCTGGATGGCTATGACTTAATTCCCAAGATGCGCCTAGCAGGGCCCCAAAGGGCTCTTTAACCCGGCTCCAGAGTGGAGTCCCACAGTCCTGACCTTCATTTTCCTGGAAGGCAGAGGGAAGCTAATCGCAGTGAGAGCCCCAGTACCTGGTACCTCGTATTCTCACACCTGCTATCACCCTGGACCTTGGGACAACTCCACAGATGACAGGAGTTCCCTGTGTTACTGGAAGGACCTGAAGCTCCAAGACGGACAGCCCATGGTCTTCAGCTGCTATGAGCCAGAATCTGTCCCATCCCTCTGTCTGCGGAGCCACTGGCCATGGCCTGCTTTTGTCAGGGTACCCTCTGGCCCCCTTTGGTTTGGGCATAAAAACCCAACTGTAGTTTCATCACTTTTCTGTCTCACATTTAGAAGCCTAGAGTTTGGGGGTTGTCTCTTTTTCTTTCAGCAAGTGAATCGCCATCTGATGCCTCTCTGGAAAATGGAACAAACGAACCTGCTCAGAATTGAACCTCTACCTCCCCGGCCCCAGCCCCTTAGGTTTGGCGCTCTGTTTAAAGAAGTGCATGTGTGTAGGGCTGGTGAGAACACTGGCTTTGGGACTTTTCACGATGAAAGGCAGGAGCACACAGATGCTCCTGTCTCCTAGGCAGGTGGGGTCACTCTGGCCCTTCTCGGGGTGGCTCTAAGCCAGTAGCTGGACACATGGAGAGATGCCTGGACAGGGTCCATCCCCACCAGGCTTCCAGCAGCATGTCCTGCTATCGCTCTGCCAGGGGAGAAGGAATTGATGTCAGCAAACGAGAGGGAGACACCAGGACTCACAGCGACCCTGTCCTCTGCTCCAAGTCCATGCACCCATTTGACAGATAGAGCTCAAGCTAAACCTGAAGAGCAGGTGCTTGAAGCCCCTGGGAAAATGGGAAGAAGGATGCCTGAACCGTAAACAAGATCCTAAAACAAGAAGTTGGTGGCCTGAATCTTTGGGGTGGGAGATATCCTGACGGCCCCAAATCCAGCCCCTAGCGCAGCACTACACTTGGTAGGTCTTCAGTAGCGGGCAGTGGTGGGATGTTGGAATGAAAGAGGACTTGAGCCCTTGTGGCTGGGAATCCTGTTCCCACAGGCTTCATATTAAGCCCCATTGTCTGTCTTTTTCTTTCCAGATTCCCCAGCCCTGGGGGGGCAGCCCTCCACCCTAAGAGAAACAGAGACATGGATTAGTCAGGACATTCCTTCCCTGCCAACTCACCCTGCCTGCCTGGGATCAGAATCGGCCAACGCCCATTTCAAACACACTGGTTCCACTGGCCAGCCACCACCCTCGGCTGATACCCACCCAGTTCTGCCTTTTAAGGGTGGCACCTGGTTCGCTGTTTCTCGGAGGCCCACACCCTCTTTGCAGCTTCACCCTCTATTTTAACCCTCCCACAGAAGCATAGAAACAGATAATCCTGGCCCCTGGGAAGCACCTCCAGTTCTCAGAAGTCAGGTAAATGAGGTCTGGTTTATACTCTGCATACTTCCGAAAGGACAGGAGGCTGCTTCTTACAATAAGAAACAAATAGACAGTCCACTATCACTGCCAGGAATGAAACCACAGTAACGATCCAATGAAGTCCCTGTGTGTTTATTTGGCAGGGGGCAGGAATTTCTTGTATCAGAAATCCTGATTCAGGAAGAGTACTGCAACTTATCCAAAAATCTTGCTCTGAGCCTCCTAGCAGGCAAGGGGAAAAGTGACTTATGCTACTTTCATTATCAAATAAAAGAAAGTACCATATCTTCTCAGGAACCCAGGTTCTCAGCAAATTTTTCTAACCCAAAGAGAGCCTTCAGAAAAATAAATATGGAGGGGAAGGAAAAAGAGCAAACTTACTCCCAGCTTTGATGCCTTGACTACTAAATGCTAATTAATTATTACCTGCAGACAGCAATGAATTAGCATAAGCAGTAGCATTCATGGAAAGTTTTACAAAATACACCAAGTTATTTTCCCAGTGCAGTTTCAAAATCAACTGCAAAGCCTACAAAAATGCAAAACTCTGACCCCAACCTTAGACCTATAAAATCGGAATTGCTGGAGGGAGTGACCCACAAACACACACTTCCCTTGTGCTCCCCCATGGAATTCCTGGACACCCTAAAATTAGATAACTGATTCAGAATTTCCTTATATTTGGCAAGTGCATTCCAATTTGGACCAACGAAAAGCTCCTCTTCCCTTACAACTGTACTTTAAGCAGCGAAAGATGGCCCTTCTCCCAGGACTATGCCAGCTGTATTGAAATGAGATGTTTGTAAGTCAAGCCTGCCTACTCGCACCTCCCCTACCCGCCTACTCCCAGCTCCGCCCCGCTGTGTTAGTCCAGGTCCTCAGAGAAGTAGATGCCAAGAGGGATTCAACATGCAAGGATTTTATCAGAGGAAGTACATGTGGCAGGAAATAGAGAGGGAGCAGAGAAGGCTACAAGGTGAGTCTGACCCCCAAGTGGGGTCGCCAGATTTAGCAAATAGTCAGCATGCTCAGGTAAATATGAATTTCAGATAAACAATACATTATGTTTTACTATAAGGATATCTCATATAGTATTCGGGACATACTTATACTAAGAATTGTTTGTTTGTCTGAAATTCGCATTTACCTGGGTTTCCTATATTTTATCCCACAGCCCTGACTCCAAGCAAAGGAGAAAGGTAGGTTGAGTGGGAGCATCCTGTGCTATCTAAGGAAGGTGCAGCCAAGCCACTGGGGAGTCCTTGAGCTAAAGTTAGGGGACATCCGAGCAGTCCCCTGTCCCCAGCAAAGGACTGGCCTTAGTATGCCTTCTGTACTCAGTATTGATGGGTCGTGGGAAGTGCTGTGGCCTCAGCACAAGGGAGGGGTGGATTCAGGATCCAGGAGCCAGGGCCCTGGGGTCAGTTAAGCTCTCCGTACTTGGAAGTCGCCAAGGCACACACTCAGAGCCGCCATACCCCAACACACAGCCCAGAGCCAGCAGCAGCTGCCATTGGACACCTGTCTTCCAGCCCCAGCTCAACCTCCTCGAAAAGATGTCAAGGAAAAACATCTCTGCACCAGTTGCCCCCTCCCTACACTCCCTACCCCATCTCATAAGTACACTGGAAAGAGAGACGAAGTGATGGGCCCAGTACTTCCTCAGTTCCCTCTGGCTGCCCCCAAACAGTAGAGGGAAGCCACTGCCTAACCCCACATCCCAGACAGAGCGCCGACCTGGAGTCAGGCCCGGCCAGCTCGGGCCCTGAGGGCAGGCAGCGGGCCTCCCCAGAGGCTGCCCAGGTCTCCTGGAGAAAGGAACTAGATCACACTTCCTTCCAGACATCTGTCTTATGTCTGACAAAAGCTCTCAAACTTTAAAGTCAAGATTTTGTCAACTTTATTCTTGGTCTTGGTCCCTGCAGCCTGAGCTTTGGAAAGCCTTCAGAGAATGAGCGAGGAAATTCAGGTTCGTTCAGCTCTCTGCCAATCCTTGCACCAGCTCTGTGCACCCTTCCCCCAGCTTCTGCATGCTTTGCTCCAGGGCTGACCCCTGCAACTCTCAGGAGATTGCACTGGAGCCGCCTCGCCCTTACAGAGAGCCTCCCGCTCACCTATGACCAAGAACTCTCTTCGTGGGAGGACAAACACCAGCTCTTCTGCCTCCAGGTGAGACAAGCTGAGGGCTCTTGTGATGCCCAGTATCTGCCCGAGGCTGCGCTTTACCCGAAATGTCCCCCCCGGAGGCAGAGGGCTCCTTCCCTTCCCTCTCCTGCTTTCCCCACTGCCTAGGTTCTCCAGAGAACACTCCCTTCATAAACTGCTGGCACAAGTCCTTGGCCAGGTTCTAGAAGAATCTGACCTGAGACTGTGAAAACACAGTCTTTAAATGTCACTGGACACAGGCTTATGAGTTGGGCTGTGCCCTCTACCTTCAGAGCTGGATGTCAACAGGAGTGTTTGGGACGCCAAGTCACAGTTGGAGAAACTGGGCATTCAGGAGGTGAAGAGACCTGCCCAGCCTCACGGCAAAGGCAAGTGCTGGGATTCTGCCTCTGATCTGTTCCTCTGAAGCTAAGCTCCAGCTGGCCCTCTCTGCCTCCCCAATCTAGGCTGGTTAGGAGGTGTTTCTACTTGTTTGTCTTTTAAATTAAAAAACACTTTAATTCAAAGCTCACCCGTTAATGGCAGTGCCAGGATTCCACCCCAGAGTGGTTGGTTCCATCCTGGGCAGAGTTCCGGAGGCAATGCAGCCACCTGCTCCCTTGACAATCGAGCCTGGTGTTCAAATGTGGCTGGTGGTGACAGGGGATGGGTTAACACCATACCCCAAAGGCCGTGGCAGGGCAGAGAAGTGCACTTTCAAATGGAGCAACAAGTTCCAGCTTCAGACTCCCAGAGGAGGTGTTCTCAGCTTGGGGCCCTGGTAATGTCTTGGGGGATAAGCTGAGACTGCTCACCTTCACCAGGTTTCCCCAAGCAATCCTGGTTGGCTCCGTTCTCATCTCCATGACCTCTCTCTCTCTTTGTGCTCCAATGACCCTGAACACACAGAGCTGCTCCACCCCTCCCGGCCTCAGCTTGACTTGTTCCCCTGCCTGCACTGCCTTCTCCATGTTCCACTCTGTAAACAGATCTTACACCATCTATTATATTGATGGCTGTTTGGTACAGTGGTTAAGGGCTTGGGATCTGGCTCTGAGATCCTGTGACCCGGGCTCTGTTCCAGGCTCTGCTGCTGAACAAGTGTGTGAAAATGGGCAAGTTATTTAGCTTACCTACAGCTCTCGCCATAAAGTTCTGGGGGCCGGGCATCATTCTGGGTAGATGAGATGTAGACAGGGCACTTGAGACGCAGCGTAGACTCTTAATGTTTAACTAGAGTTGGACTGACTTGCTGTACCTCACCTAGAGCAGTAGAATGTGCTTTGCAAGACAAAGAGACAAATTAGTGTTGGAGTTAACAACCCAGACTGCCTTCAGCCGAGAGCCTCTTCATGGACAATGTTGGTTTCAAACCCCAGCTCCTCCCTTTCCAGCTAGGTGACTTTGGGCAAGTCTCTGATTTACTTCCCAAGGCTGTTGGAAGAAAGGATAAGTGCTTTGGACAGCATAAAGCAAACGCCATACAATGGGGAGATGTCTGTGCCAAACAGGGGCTTCCTGGAGACAAAAACAACAACAACAAAAAGGCAAAAGTATGGCTTTCTAATGGTGAAATCTAAAGCACACCCAGGCCAGAAGAGGAGGTACATGTAGAAGCAGGTGACGTGCAAGTTCTGGAGGACCCAGCTTTGACGGTCTCACCTAAAGCTGATTCTGGGCTCAGCCAAAGCACCATCAGTCCTAGAGGGAGAGAACTCCATAGAAATTCAGAGTGAAGAGTTCTTGATAAAATAAAGTTTTCATTCAGGAAAAGCTGTGTGTGGAACTATGCCAGGTACCTACATGTTTTATTAGTGGCTCATTTATGCTTATGACAACTCTGTAAAGCAGATGTCATTACTCCCATTTTATAGATGAGGAAACTGAAGCTCAGAGGTATGGCAAACTGCCCAAGGATATGCAGTCTATTAATGACTGTGCCAGGATTCCAACCCTGTGTGACTGGTTCCAAGGTGAAAATTACTGTCACTTATTGCATGTTACAATCTTCCTCTCCTGTATTATCTTATTTGACCTTATCACCAACCTCTGAGATAACAAATCAATCCCTGGTCGAAGTTCAGCTCACAGTGGGTCCAAGTGGTCCATCCATGGAGCTGACTGATAGGCATTTCTGCAGTCCCAAGTGTATAATGTGAATGGATATACTTGGGAGTAAAATCCTTCATTGGTTTCTTGGGCTGGAGGGTGGGAGCTACGATGGTGGAAAAGGCCAAATGGAAGCCCCTGGAACTGCCCCCACCCATGTCATATCCCTCGGAGAATGGCAGAGACTAGTGCTGCTCTCAGCATCCTAGAATATGCAAGGATGGTAGTCCCCTACCAAAGCCAGATGGGTCCTGGAAGATGACAGTGAACTACCTTAACTTTAATGAAGTCATAGCCCTGATTGCTATTTCTGAATATGGTATCCTTGCTACAGTAGATGAACAAGACTTGATCTCGTAACCTAGAGAATGGGAGAAAATATTTGCAAATGATATGATTGACAAAGGTTTAATTTCCAGAATATATACACAGCTCATACAACCTAATAACAGAAAAACAAACAACCCAATCCATAAATGGGCAGAAGACCTAAACAAGTAATTCTCCAAGGAAGATATACAAATGGCTAATAGGCACATGAAAAAATGGTCAATATCACTAATTATCAGAGAAATGCAAATCAAAACTACAATGAGATATCACCTCACACCAGTCACAAAGGCCATCATTCAAAAGTCCACAAATGATAAATGCTGGAGAGGCTGTGGAGAAAAGGGAACCCTCCTACACTGCTGGTGGGAATGTAGTTTGATCCAGTCGTTATGGAAAACAGTATGGAGATTCCTCAAAAAACTAAAAATAGACTTACCATACAATCCAGCAATCCCACTCCTGGGCATATATCTGGAGGGAACTCTAATTCAAAAAGATACATTCACCCCAGTGTTCATAGCAGCACTATTTACAATAGCCAAGACATGGAAGCAACCTAAATGTCCGTCGACAGATGACTGGATAAAGAAGCTGTGGTATATTTATACAATGGAATTCTACTCAGCCATAAAAAATTATAAAATAATGCCATTTGCAGCAACATGGATGGACCTGGAGCATCATTCTAAGTGAAGTAAGGCAGAAGGAGAAAGAAAAATACCATATGATATCACTCATATGTGGAATCTCAACAAAGGAAAAAGAAGACACTAATGAACTCATCTACAAAACAGAAACAGACTTGCCGACATAGTAAACAATCTTATGGTTACTGAGGGAAAGGAAGTGAGAAGGGATAAATTTGGAAGTTTGAGATTTGCAGATATTAACTACTATATATAAAAATAGATTTTAAAAATTTCTTCTGTATAGCACAGGGAACTATATTCAATATCTTGTAATAATCTTTAATGAAAAAGAATATATGTATATATGTATGGCTGGGACTTTATCCTGCACACCAGAAATTGACACACTGTAACTGACTATACTTCAACAAAATCATAATCATAATCATAACTGGCAAAAGCATTTTATTTCCCCCACCATCCTTGTCAGTAAAGGGGATCAGAAATAATTCATTTTCACTTGGGAGGGACAGCAGCACACACTGATGCACCTGCCAATGGCTGTTACCTCTCCCGCCCTCTGTCATACCATAGTCCATCGGGACCTGTCTTACCTGGATATCCCTCAGAACATCCTTGTTCACTGCATTGAGGAGACCATATAATCAGAACAGAGGACCAAGAACTGACAAATATGTTAGAGATGTTAATCAGACACATGAACTCCAGAGAGTGGAAGAAAAATCCTAGCAGGACTCAGGTATCCACCAGACTGGGCAAGTGTTTAGGGGTCTAATGGTGTGGGGGCATGCCAGAACATCCCCTCCGACATAAAGAACACATTGGAGAATTAGTGGAGAGGGTGATCTGAGAGGATGGGGTGCCATCCTCCAAGAGGCACTATGCACCCTGGCACCCTGAGTCAGTGGGCATTGTATAGGGCTGTGTCCCCATTAGGGGAATTCACAGTCTGGAAACCAAGCAGGGAAAGCCAGAGTGGCCCCAATCACTGTCACTTCTGAGAACCCCAGTGGAGAATTTCATGTCCCACCCCCCCCCCCCCCACTGCGGGTTTAGAAATTCTGGTTTCCAGAGGAGGAAATGCTTCCACTGGTGACACAGTGAGGACTCCATCAAACCCCAAGCTGCAGCTGCTGCCCAGGCACTTTGGGCTCCTCGGGCTAGATCTCAAGCTTGTGGGCAGCTGGAGGCAAGAAATTCATTACTTCTCCAAGTGTTTTGTGTTTCTGAAGAACATAAATGGGAAGGAAGTGGGTTCACACCAGCCTCTGCACCCAGGTCTGAATTGCCAAAGGGCAATTCAGCTCTACCAACAATTCTGGCTAATTTTGGTTTTGTTCAAGGCTCTGTGTTAGGCACAAAGAGAGGGGTACAAGGAAGGTCAACAGTGGAGGTTAGAAAACACATGTGCAAGTTCTTTTACTTTCCTCACATAAACGATGGCGGCCAACTCCCCTTCCCTTGATGGGGCTCGCCTTTGGTTAACCGATTCTAAGCAATAAAACACAGTGGGAACGACACCTTGACTTCTGAGGCCAGGTCATAAAAGAAATACAGCTTCCTCCTGTCTGGCTCACTCACTTTCTCCCTCTCTCTCCCCCTCCCCCTGCTGTGAGGAGGCCCAGGCCATATAGAGGGAGCCTCAAGTGGGCCAACAGCCCCAGCCCAGGTCCTACGCAAAACTGGTATCAGCCACAAACCGTGTGAGTGAGGAGCCTTCAGATAATTCCTGCCCCAGCCTCCTGCTGCCCCAGCTGTCGTTGTAAAAGTGAGCAACACAGAGGCAGTTGTCGTTTTAGCCTCTACATTTCAGGACAGTTTGTAATACAAGTAATAGGCAGGTGGGCACAGATACACAGACCCAGTCCTTGGAGGACAGACGAACCCACCTCTGGACAACACACAGCTGAGCACAGTTATCTGGCACATCCTAATGCTCCTTAGCTGCCAGATGTTTGTTCTGTTTGTTTTCAGACGGAAGAAGTCAGTTCTGAAGTGGGTTTCAAGCACCGAGTTTGAACAGAACAACAGATGGGCAGCCCAGGCAGGGGCAGTGAAGGAAGGCCTCGAAGGGGTGAAGGCATTTGTGCCAAACCTTGGGGGATGAGGAAGAGAATTTCAGGAGCAAAGGGCAGCACCGATCACAGAGCTGGAGCTGGAAGGGGCCTTGGAGCCCCCAGCCAATCCCAGCATCCTCGGTTAAGGATTGGTGGTGAGACCCCAGAACCCATGTTCCCCAGTGTCCTATTCTGGGAGCCTGGACACTGCCTCAGCTGGGCACCCACAACCACAGCTCTCGCCCTGGCAGGTGTGAGGGCTTTGATGTTTGTCCACTGGAACTGGTCCCAGGACGGACGTTTCAACAGCGTGTTCTGCAGTCCTTATCGCTTATTCTTGTCTCACTCTCCACCTTGACCCCTGCAGGGCCCAGCAATTTCTCTCACTACTCAGTGCTTAATCAGCACTGGAGTAAATTACTCAGACTTCATCAGGCCCTCACTGATGAGCACTTCCCTCTTGTCCTCCTGCCAACATTGGGGCTGGGTCGACCAGCCTTCCCTGTGGCTTAGCGGGTAGTGGTTGAGAACCAGCTTCCCAGATGAACAGCTGCTTAGTATTTTTTTCAAGTTATAAAGGCACGATAACTGTATTACAGTAAATGTTAGACGATCAAAGAAAAAAAATTAGCCGTAATTCCACCACACCACGCTGCCAGCTCATCTGCTCATCTTTGTGTATTCTTTTCCTATAGCATTTTTAAAAACTTGTTAGAGTCATACTTTACATTTAATTGTAAATCCTGAGTTTTCCATTTAATGTTGTAGCATACGCTTTTATCATAATTTTCTTTCCTAATGAATATGTAGCAGCACTGAGCACCTAAACCACATTTTCTATCATTGTTACTCCACTGTTTGCCATCTAGGTGGTTTCCAGCTTTTCCCTGCAGTAAACGTCTTCCTGCCCAGAGCTTTTCCTCAGGACAGATTCTGGGAAGAGAAATGACTGGGTCAGAAGGTGTGGGTATCTTTTATGGTTCTGGATATGGATCCTTTGTCAAATGATCACAGTGACGTTTTTAGTTTGAATTGTGATTGTTATAGTTGATACAGTTGTTATTATGACGTGTTAGCTGATCAATGTAGAAAAATCTGAAGAAGTTGAAAGAGGCAAATAAAAATCACCCATATTTCACCGAGATAAAGATAATCATTATCAGTAATATGTTGGTATATTCCTTTCCTATATTTATTCTTCTTTCTGTAAGCTTGGTGTTTTTTGGTTTGTTTCAGTGCATGAGTGAATCAACATAATTCTGATGATATTCCAAATAAACTGGAGATCACAGTTTTCCTTGAGCATTACAGCTAAGCATGTTCCACTTTATTGCAAACTCTTCATAAATATCAAGTTTAAGAAACGCGTAATTTCCCACTGGGTAGATGCATCCTCATTTACTTGCCCATTATCCTATTTGGGGACACTTAAACTGATACCAAAATTTTGCTTTTAAAAAATTTGTCAAATAAATTTGCAAGTTATGATTTAAAAAGCAATTTGTAAGTTAGGTAAACTGAAAAATTATGGAAACTCATGATAGAAGAATTGACTAACTGGTCTTGATTGTGGGAAAGATTAATTTAAAAGCTCTCTCCTAGATTCATGGTTGGAATCTAAACAACCAAGGGTGTTTTTGTTTTGTTTCAATTTTGACAATCAAAGCAAGCCCAGTGGAAAGAATCTCGATTGGGAGTTGGGACACTTGGCCTCTGGCTGTGTGACCTTGGGCAAGTCACACAGCCCCTCGGGACTTGATAAAATGAGTAAAGTAGATGGTGCTGGCCCTGGCCCCCACCGCCCGGGGCTGGTTCTCTGTCCTGTGCCCACATCTTTGTTAAGAGCTCCTCAGTCCCCACTTTTGAGTTGCCACCTGCTTCCTGCCGCAGAGTCACACAGCAGCCTGGAG
Organism: Camelus bactrianus; assembly: GCF_048773025.1. NCBI lineage: Eukaryota > Metazoa > Chordata > Mammalia > Artiodactyla > Camelidae > Camelus > Camelus bactrianus. Next base: position 37,184,197 of record NC_133555.1, read on the forward strand.
ACACTCATTGTACAGTCCGCGGGACCAGGGTGGGCTGGCAACAGTGCCTTGGAGCAGAAAGTGTGTTTGATGCACAAGCCATTCAAAACGATTATGCTGCTTCTTACATATAGACATGGAAAGATAATCAAGACTCATTATGCTGAGAGAAACAAAATCCCGAGGGGTAGAACAAGGCGATAGTATGTTATTATTTGCATAAAAATAAAATAGAGAGCCAGATACACATATTAAAAATATATAAGGAGCTCAGGACCCAGGGAGCAGCAGGGCTACACAGTGACCAGTGGCAATCACAAAAATTGTGGATGCTCGTGCCCCAGATAATCACTTAACCTACACAAGGTAGCTCACCAGAGAGGCCACTTGGTAAAGGACATATGATGTTTCAGAGTGCTTGCCAGATGCCAGGCATGGTCGGAGGAAGTGAAGCCAATTTCCCCAAACACTTTCTCAGCCCCTAGGCTGACCTGTGGCTGAGACCTCACCCCCTACCCCTGCTCAGTCCCATCAACAGGCCAGCGAGGGCTGAACCCTCAGAAACTACAGATAAAAAGAGAGACAAAAGGAGAGGGGAGGGTCAGGGATAGGGAGGGAAGGGAGTGAGAAAAAGGAAGAAACACTGGCCATCTTCTGAACAACCAGGAAGATCTTGGCAAAGTTTTGATGATACTTCATTTAGAACAAGCTTTTAAAAACTGTATGCTTTAAAGCAGTCCGCCTCTCAGATGCCTTTCTGCCTTCTAGCAGCTCAGCTCAGAAAGGGGAGGGACTGTCCTGCCTGGGATGGGACCTGAGGTCCCAGTGGGCCTGGCCTCCAGTCTCAGCCCCATCTTGCCGGCACAGCAAAAGGTGCCCAGGCCCTGCCAGCAGCCAGCCTCCGGGAGCGCTGGGCACCAGCACCCCCGTTAGCTCTCCCACTGAAATGAGCCACCCCAACAACCTGACAAGGCTTTGGCGCAAGCCATGGAAGGTGTGAAGGCCCCGAGAGGAAAGGTAAGAAGGAGTAGAGTCAATATTTTCCAGGTGTCTTTTTCTTATCTGTCAGGAGCAGTCGTCAGTGACAGAGTGATTAAATGAGATGGAGCATGTGGGGAACGAACATGAAGCAGACGCCCTGAATAATAAGGGGAGGGGTGGAAACTGCGGGGAGTGCATGGAGTGGAGAGTCCTGCCCAGGGTGACACACGCAGCAGCAGGCAGAGGGGACCCTGGAAGACAACCAGTCTCCTGAGGCCTGAACGCCACTCACTGCTTCTGAATCTTCTGGCCATTATTTTGCCAGGCTCCTCCGTTCAAGAGGCTGGGCTGGCTGGAAGAGAATCACTTTCTTGCTCTCTCCTCCCCGCCTTCTGGCTGCGGTCAGCAACTCTGAGCATCAAGCCAAGCCTGACTACAGGCCGTGATGCGCTACAGAAAATTTCTCTTCTGCCCTCCTACCTACTGCCTTGTGCCACCATCAGGAACTGAGATGGTCAGTGTCTCCAAGTCTTTTTTATTCCTGAAAAATGACTAAGGAATCAGAGATAAAAATGTTGTCTTTCTAATAATGGTTGCTGCTTCAGAGTACTTGCCAGGTGCCAGGCACTGTGCTCAGTGCTTTACATGTACTATCCCACCCGATGCTCACAACAACACTATCAAGTAGATCCAATTATTTATCCCCAGTTTATTGGTGAGCAAACAGGCACAGAGAGGTTAACTGACTGGCCCAAGATAACACAGCAGGCTAGATTTGAAGCCAGGCAGTCTAGGAATGTATTTCCTTAAGGATAGTATTGCATCTCTCTACTGATAAAACAGATCAGAGGACTCAGCATAGATCTGTGGCCAAGGGGCTTTTTAATATCTCACTCTTGAGTTGGACTGGTCTAGCCAATCAGTCTGGCCATCTGCCTGAAGGGGGTGGGGAGTGGGCCCTGGGGTACATCTCACAGAGGGAGCAGAGGAAACCTGCAACCCAAGCTGCAGGATACCTAAAACCAAGGAGGCAGGTTGTCCAAGTAGGCAGAGGTGGGGTTTGAGGATCTGGCAGGCTGAGTTTCTTAATTCATTTTCTACTTTTCACTGGTTCTGGAGAATATCCATAGATGTGCTGTGAATACTGTATTTCCTCAATTCTTAAATACCATGAATGTATCTGACACCATTACTGTAGGTACCTCTAAGAAAGAAAAAATATAACTATTTTCTTATTTAATCTTCTGTAAGATGCATGCATCCCAATTTCAGAAATTAATATGTGAGAAAAAAATGAGTGTCTCTGAATCAATGAAATATGGTAAAAGGTTTCAACGTGAAACAGGTTAAGGAAACCTTTGAGTTAAACGGGTCTTTTTATTGCAGGATTTGTCAGAGCTTTTAACATGCTCATGTGCACACTGAGTCTCCAAGAAGTAAGGAATGAGCTGCTTCCCACATGCGTTGGTCCAGAGAACCTTTTCTACCTGAGTGTCCCAGAGAAGGGGCATTCTGCAGTGCCAACTCAGAAAAGGCTACTTTAAGGAAAACAGTATGTGGGAACTGAGTAAATCTGAAGAGAAAAAGATCAGACACTGGAAGAGAGACCTCAGAAAGATGACTTTGGGGAGGGAACTGAAGTGAGGGCAAGGGCAGGAAAAAAGATGGAGAGAAACACAGGCGTCTGCCGCTTAAAAAGAAGCCAAAGCTCCGCCTTAAATGAGAGGGATTGTAACTCGCCAGCCCCAAAGTGTGGGCTGGGCCCGGTGCCCTCCTCCCAAAGAGTCCTCTATGGAAAAGTCGGGGTGGGGAGAGAAATCTGACAAGCACCATCCCAGCCACATGATCAAGATTAATTCATCAGTGATAAGTCTTGTTGATAGTTTGTACTCTTGCTAAGATGTAATGAAAATGTCTTTCACCTTTGTGATCTTCCTCCCCGAAACACATAATCTCAGTCTAATCCTGAGAAAAATATCATACAAATCCCAATGAAAGGGCATCTCACTATATACCTAATCAGACTCAAACTGTCAAGGTCATCAAAAGCAAGGAAAGGGGGAGAAACTCAATCAGCCAAGAGGAGCCTGAGAGACATGATAACTGACTGTAATGTGGGATCCTGGACAGGATCCTGGGACAGAAAAAGGACTTTAGGTGAAAACTAAGGATATCTGAAGGTGGACTTTGGTTAATAGTCACGTATTTGTGTTGCTTCATTAATCGTAACGAACGCACCATACTAACGTAAGATGTCACGACGGGAAACTCTGAGGGGAATAGGGGCTACCTGGAACTTCTTTGTACTATCTGCTTAATTTTTGTGTGTATCTAAAACTGTCCTAAAAAATAAAGTCTACTAATAAAAGAAAGGAAGGGAAAAAAACAATCCAAGGAGACGATTATCTGCCCTGTGGGGAAAAAAAAGAAAGAAAAGTGCTGCTTTAATATAAATGGAACTCACCCATTCTGATGGGGATGTTCTGTGGTTTAGGAAATCTTCCCGCTGAGCTGTCAGAAGTCCGTAGAGGAAAATGAACCAGAGGGTGGTAATGAACATGGCCATGTTTTCTGATCCAAAAATCCATTCAGGAGACCTGAAAATGTAAATGCGTTAAATCAGGACTCTTGTCAAAAATCTAAGATGGACTGTTGGGTGTACTTACTACTTAAGTGGAAAAGAAACAAAAAGGCCACTAACATAGCAGTGGGAGATTTCAACTTGGCCAAGGACAGCTGCAGAAATGTGATGAGAATGGGAAAGGCAAATTAACATTTCAGAAAGAGAATTGGCTTGAGTTCTCAAATATTTATCCCAACTAGACCCTGTTCCTGGTAAATATATATTGATTACTGTTCGCTTCATTTCTCTGACAAATATTTTTGAGAGTTGCGAACACTGAGCTAAGGGAGGTCACCCAGATGAATAAAATGCGATTCTTGCCAGCCACAGAACCAGAAACTCTGTGTTTCATCAATTCTAAGACACACGTCTTAAAAACTTTTAACATCTCTGAAACTGGGGTGCTTCTCAAAGTCGTTGCCCCCCAGTGGCAGTCCCAGCGTGGCAGTCATGCCTGGACGCACTCACACTTGGCCATCACTGTTCATACAGCGTCAACTTTCATTGACTTACACGCATGGGTGGTTCTACCCATATGGTATCTAATTATCATTTAAAATACTGTCAAAAAGATGACAATATGATTCAGTATGGAAACAAAACAGTTGGCATGGGCACAGGAAGGCATGGAAATAGGGCAGCGGGGCATAAATGTAACAGCAGAGCAGCAGCTGTCTGCCATTAGAGGAATGACCACAGTTCCATATTTCCCTACAAAGGTAGAACTAAGTGCTTATGGGACTTAAGAAAGAACATAGAAGAAATAGAATTTGATTAAGCTGTTTTGTCCCTGTGAAGTGTGCAAAAGGATGGCAGACCACACACCAAGCAACGCAAGGTGCTTAGAGGAAACAGGATCCCCAGGACAGATGAAGGCAATGGGACATCTCAACCACAAGAGCCCTGGTGAGCGGTGCCCCTGCAGCGAGGGTTGCCTTGGGAGCGTCGGACATCCAAACACCAGGTGGCCCCTGACATGGACTGACGTTCTAGCAAGTGCGATTCCACCAAGGAAAGACTACAACTACGGGGCTAGTGGAAAAGGAAAATGCTAGCTTGACCTTGATATTCTACGGCGACATGCCAGAGGTGAATTCATGATGTCTTTTCTCAGTTGTACATAAATAATGGTGTTTCTTACCATGGGTGGTATCTTTGATTTGCTTGAATCTACTATGTGTAATAAGGGAGGAAAAGGAACAGTCTTCATGGAGGGAAAGTTACCTTCATGATAAGGTTAGTCCTGAGGAATCCAAAGGCGTTAGAACTGAGGTAAAACACTGGGCACCAGTAGCCACTAAAGACACAAAAAGGAGACAACTGGTGCCTCCTGACCAAAGCCCACAGCCCCACCTGTGCAGTGGACCTGCTGAAAAAATAAAACATGAGCAGAACAGGCCTCAAGATCCAACTTCCAGTCTAGAGTAAATATAGAGGGCAAAGGAACAGGACCAATGATTCGATTTCTTCAACAAATTGTAATTTATTTAATTATAAACACATAAGAAATAGGAAAAAATAAGAGATGGAGGATTTATTGATTAAAATGAATTTGGAAGACATATCATGGACTTCATGGTTCACTTCCAAGGAACAGAGCAGGGAAAGGGGAAGATAGTTCATGGTGGGGAAGCCTAGAGACACCACTTAACCCAGAGATGAAGGTGAACACCACCAGTGACATCGTGTGGGTGTCACCCACCCCTGAAGGGGTGTGAGGAAGCCTCTGCACTGTTCTCACCAAAGCCCACATCCTTGGTATGATCATGAGACAAACTCCAGACACAGCCAGATTGGGGGACACTCTACAGGATACCTGCCTAGCAGTCCTCAAGACTGTCAAGGTCATGATAAACAAGGGAAGACTCAAAAACTGTCATAGAGTAGAGAAGTCTAAGCAGACATGATGACTAAATCCAAGCTGGAATCTTGGAAAAGAAAAAGGATGTCAGTGGGAAAACTGGTGAATCCAAATAAAGTCTAGAGTTTAGTTAATGGTAAAGTACTGGTGTTAATTTCTTAGTTTTGATAAATGTCTCATGGTATGCAATATGTTAACATCAGAGAAACCCCGGGTGAAGAGTACACGGGATTTCTCTGTACTGTTTCTGCAACTTTTCTATAGATATAAAATTATTCCAAAATAAACAGTTTATTTTACAAACAAAGACAAACTAACCAAATGCAGTACAGGAACCACATTTGGATTTTGATTTTGATTCAAATAACTAAACTATTAAAAATGATATTGATGAGATAATTATCAGTTTGAATATTGACTATATCTGATGCTATTAAGGCATCTTCAGCCATTTAGGTGTAGGTGTGATGATGGCATTGTTGTTACCATATGATCAAGCAATTTCACTCTGGATATACACACAAAAGGATTGAAAGCAGGGATTCAAGCAGATAGTTGTACACCCATGTTCATAGCAGCATTATTCACTACAATTGAAAGGGGAAAACAATCCAAGTGTCCACTGATGGATGAACAGATAAGCAAAAGTGCTATATCCACACAATGGAATATTATTTAGCCCTAAAAAGGAAGGAAATTCTGACACATGCTACAATATGGATGAACCTTGGAGACATTATGCTAACTGAAATAAGCCAGACACACACAAAAAGACAAATTTTGCATGGTTCCATCTATATGATGTACCTAAAATAATAAATTCTTAGAGACAGAAAATAGAATGGTGGTTGCTCAGGGGCTGGGGCGATGGTTGTACAACAATGTAAATGTGCTTAATGCCACTGAACTGTAGACTTGAAAACAGTGAAAATGATAAATTTTATGTTATATATATTTTAGCACAATAAAAAGACTCCCAATCTTTCGGAGACATATTCTGTAATGTATTGAGGATGAATGATATGATCTCTGACAGTTATTTCAAATAACACAGGAGGTGCAGAGAGAAGAGGATTATTGAGTGAGAACAGGACAGGACCGGGCTTGAGTTGAAAATCACTGAAGCTGGATAAGGAGCACACAGACGTTCATAATCCTATTTTTTCTATTTTTGTGTATAATTAAAGTTTTACATAAGACAAAAAAAAAATCACTGTGACAAAGGAGATGAAGTCAGTTTCAGCTTCCTCATCAGTTTTCCACGCAGAACAAGCATGCCCATCCCCGTGCTGCAGGCGCCAAGTCACATCAAGGGGGCACAAAGCCCATGAGCGCACAGGACTTAGTGGTCTTCCTCGGGGGGTGCCTCTGAGCTGCCTGAGGCTATGGATTGGATTCTCAGCCCATTAAGTTACGGGGGGGGGGGCACTGCAGACAAAGACAGTGACCAATGGCTTCAGTGTTGCTGGGTTAGCCTATCCAGCTCCCAAACCAGTCCTGGACCTATGGACATCTCAGAGCCTCAGTTCACACCCCTTCCCCACCTCCTCCTCCTTATGAAGCCATCTTCCCATCACCCGACCTACTGTGACCAGGGGGAGGGGCTTTGGCCAGTCTGGGGAGGAATGTTTCAGCAGAGCAGTGTGAGTGGAAGCCAGGCTTTAAAGGCTGAGGGTCAGAGGTGGGTGGCAGTGTGGTGATGAGACAGGGGGGAAGAGGGCAGGGCAGCATTAAAGGAATGTCACAGCAATTAGCACCAAGATGGCAGAAAAGTCCACTTCCAAAAGACCTAGAGGGCCAAGATGGCCGGATATTTGAACTCCGGGGGACCTTGAGCTTCATTATACACACTGTAATGTACTAGCATGGTGAATGACGAACCCACAGGTGCCATGACACCTGAGGACAACCATTAAAGGTCAAGAAGAGGGCAGTGGCCCAGTTTTTGGGAATCTCTGCCCCTTCCCCAAAGTAGTTGGAATAACTCTCCCACTTGTTAGCATATAAAAACTAGCAACATCTTGCCTCATGGTTGCTGTCTCTCTCTTGCCTTCTGAGACAGCCCGCACTCTGTCTATGGAGTGTACGTCTGTCTAAATAGATCTACTTTTACTCAACTGTGGCTCACTCCTGAATTCTTTCCTGTGTGAAGCCAAGGACCCTCACTTGATAGAATGCGTCCCAGGGACTCAACGGAGACCTTGGGACACAGAAACCGGTGCCCCATTTTCCTATATTGGTGAGTGGGTGGTGGGTCTGAGGATGGGCCAGCCCCATGCGTTGGCAGAGTTGGACCAGGGTTTTTTAGGAAGCTCAAGCACTCCTGGATGGACACCTGGCTTCTGTTCTGAAAGTCACCTTCTGTGTGACTTGACTGTGTCACGTCTCCCCCCTCCACCCCGTGACTCCATCCGGCAGGAGGTGACAACCAGCTGAGCTCCACGTTCTCCAGCTCAGTAGTGATGACTCAATTCCAGCTCCCAGGGGGGAGAAAATCTTTAAAGGCATTTTAAAGGTCGTTTTCCTCCCAAACTTAAGCAAAAATATGGAAAAGAAAGGAGCATGGCTGGCAGGCACGGGCTTGATGTGGGTATGGGTCATATCCGGGGAGGGGCAGGGTCTGACTTTCTTCGCCCTGAGGGCAAGAGACTTACAGGGAGCCAGTTGCACAGGCTTAAAAAAGGAAGTAGAGGAGAGCTGTCTCCCCCTCCACTTCTCCTTTCTGCCCCCAGTCATTTTACCTTGACCTCCTGGGTGGCACGATTTGGGGAGGTGATGGAGTGTGGATCCCTGGGCTTCAGGAGAGATGACACCGGAGGTGTCAGCGCCTGCTGGCGAGGTCCTGAGTCACGCAAATCCAAGTTCACTCAGCTCCGGGTCCGCAGCAGCGTGACTAGCTGCTCCTCAAGGGTTTTCCTTGTTTGTCTTACTCATCCCAGGACTGAAATTGTACCACGCGGTTCCCCCTTGGGCAAATTACTTGGCAAACTAGGAACACCGATCTCATCCCCAGACCACAGCGAGTTCCTCTGTTTCAAGGCGTACAAAGGGGCCTCAGCAAACTGTGACTGGGAGGTTTTTCTCCCTCAAACAGTGGTTGGCATCACAGCGAGAGTAAGGGCTGTTTGTGCCCTGAAAGAATCCCCACTTTGTGAACTTGCTTAATCGTCTAGAAAGCAAGGTCTCAGAGAAGCTGCCTCACGCAGACAGATGTCCTTTCCACCCTCTGTTCAAGCCAGATGAAGTCCCCTATGACAGACACTGGCCTGTCCCACAAGGCCAGGGTCGCTGCCAGACACCTGGTGTGGGCCACAATGGCCTCTTTCTAGAAGCCAGGAGCCCCACCCCTCTTTAAAATGAACACTTACATTCATCTTTTCAGGGTCCCAAGTTTCAAGGAGCATCCCCAGGCTCAGCTGATCAGGTTAGCAGGGCCACCCATGCTTTCATTGGCTTATGAATCCATTCATTCCCCGGCTATCTGCTCAGCAGGGACTGTGTTCCAAGCACTGGGAACATCCAGATGAGTAAAGCAGACTCAGCTTCCTGTCTCGGGGAACTCACACTTCCACGCTTGAGTGAGATTCTGAAGAAGCTGGCCTGCAGAACCCTCTTTCCAGAGCTCTCCACTCCACCTCCAAGGCTTCCACCCCCACCGAGCTGACACTTCCTCCCTTCATGCCGACTCCCACAGCCAAGGCAACCTCAGCCATCTTCACTGTGCATTTACTATGTGTCAAGCACTGTGCAAACTCTGCTATGGGCACTGTCTCACTAATCTCTGCAGCACCCTCTGAAGGACACCCTTGAACGGCCCGGTCTGTGAGCAAGGAGACCGAGGCATAAGCTGGTGAGCTGCAGAGCCTGCATCTGGCTCCAGGACTCCTGACTGCAGAATCGCACTCATCGTTTCTGGAGCCATTCCACCCTGCTTATTTAGGTGAAGTTCCTTCTTGCACTGAATCTGCTTTCCCTTAACATTCCACAGCACCAGACAAACCTCCTATGCTTGCCTAAGGATGAGGTCCAGTTACAAGTGACTAGAAGCCCCAAATCACAGAAACTTAAAAAAGAGTTTATTCCTCTCTCATGTAAAAACACCGGTAGGCGTCCACTTCATGGTGCCAGCTCCTTCCTCCTGGCTACTCAGCTGGGTGTGGCTCTGATGCATCTGGAGAGCACAGGTATGCTGAGGTGTGGGGTATGCACATCTTGGCCAAACATCACTATTATTTGAGGATCTCATCCATAAAAGTAATGACTTCATTTGATTTTATTCTGTCCTGCCATTCACTTGGGAGGGATCCCCAGAATCCTCAGTCATACATTTTACAACTGGACTCAATCTGGACTAAGCCTAGTGTACATCATCTTGGGATCCCTTCCCTCTCCTTTGAGCTGGATCTTGTGCTTCCTGTGTCCAGAGGCAAATATAAGATGAAGATAAGAAAGCTCAATAGGAGTTCCAGATGTGCAAATACTAACTACTGTATATAAAATAGGTAAAAAAAAAAAAAAACAGATTTCTTCTGTATAGCACAAGGAACTATATTCAATATTTTGTAGTAACCTATAACGAAAAAGAATCTGAAAACAAATATATGTATGTATATGTATGACTGAAGCATTATGTTGTACATCAGAAACTGACATATTGTAAGTGATGATACTTCAATTAAAAGAAAGAAAGAAAGAAAGATAATTCAAGTATCACTGTGCACCCCTTCCAATGGCATGTGCTCATCTGGTCACGTTTCTTGTAAAATTTGCAAAGGCACGTATTTTAACTGCAAAAGAATTGCCTCCCCACCTCCTCTCCATCACACCTCCCCTTACACAATGCAGCACTGAGTGCTTATGGGCATTCTAGGATCTGGCTAAGGTGAAGTTGAATTGAAGATGCATTTAATTGGGGGTTGGTGGGGTATCTTTACATAGTTCATAGTCACTTCTGTGTCATTTCTTACCCTCATGTTGCAGTAGTGGCTTCCAGGAATACTCCTACCCACTGGGCTGACTTGTCAGATGAAGAGACCAAAAGCAGCAAGGCGAGAAGTGGTATCACATTTTGAATCTGTCCTACAGGGCCCAACCAGAAGTATGTAGGTTGTGGAGGAGAATGAATCAAAGCTCATCTGGAAAATTCTTCCAATTATCAAAACTAAAATTTTAAGCAGAACATTCAGTTCTCATCATGTCTTCTCAAAAATGGAGGGTTTTTTTCCCTATCGGAAATAAATGGCTAATGTAGCATGTAAAATATAAATGTACCATACTATTTTGTTCTATAATAAGAATCAAACCTATAGAATTTATAAGAATTCCTGAATTTTTTAGAGCCCAAAACTATAGTGTTTCTACAAACATTGAGTATTTCTGTGTGTGAATTCATGTTTTATGCGTCCCAACAAATCAAAACTGTAACTTTTATCTGATGCATTGTCATGATGAAATCTGATAGTTCCAGAATAGTACACACATCACTGAAGCAAAATGACTTGAATAAATGAATGAATGAATGCTACAGAGCTGTACCAGTGAGTTAACAGTAAAGATGATCATGTTGTTTTTCTGCACTTTGTGACATTTGTGATATTTTTCAATTTTTTAAGCTTGTAATTTGTTGTGATTTCTTTCTTTATTCTAAATAAATAATCACTTTTCACACTTGATTTTCTATTTGTAATTCTGTATTCTTTTTCTTAAGGTGATTAAGTTCAGCCCCACAAAGATGTATCCATTCCTTTCTGTGTCGCATGCATTTCTTGTTTAAAGGGAATACATCCTCCAGTACTTTCCTGAGAAAAGGTCCATGGAAGTTTGTCATTTTGGAATTTTTATGGTTTTTATCTTTGCTTTAGATCTTGGATGTCTAAAAGTGCTCCCTTTTCAACCTTATCACTTAACTGGTAGTTTGGCTGGGAACAGAATTCTGAGTTGGAAGTTATTCCTTCAGAATTCTGAAGGTATTGCCTCCTTATCTTCGAGCTTCCAGCATTGCTGTTGGGAAATCCAAAGCCATTTTGATTTTTGTTTCTTTGCATGAGACTCATTTCGACCTCTAGAAATTACAGAATGTTCTCTTTGTTCATAGGTTTCTGAAATTTTGCTGTGATGTGCCTTGACATGAGCCTAAATTATCTATTGTGCTGGACACTCTGTGAGTCTTGAAGTCTAGAAACTCACGTCAGTCAGGCCTGGGGAATTTCCTGAATTATGTTATTGGTGATGTCATCTCTGTTTCATCTGCTGTCTCTTTCTAGGAAATTCAGATGTTGGACCTCCTGAACTGAACCACTAGTTCTCTTTAACTTTTCTCTCCTACTTTCATCTTTATCTTTTTGCTTTATTTTCTGGGAAATCTTTCAGCATTTCCATTTAATTTTTTCAATATCTTTGAAGTTTTCTAAGAAATTTTCTCTTTTGTGGGTCCCTGATATTCATTTTTATAACATCCTGTTCCTGCTGCAGAGATACAATGTTGCCTGCTATCTTTCTAAAGAAGTTAGTCATTGTGTTGTCTTCTTCTGCTTATATAGTCTCTTTTCTCCAAGTTGCTTTTTTTATTTGGTTAGTTAGTTGATTTTGAGTCTATCATGTTAGAAGCTTTTCTCAGATGTCTTAAAATCCTAACCATCTGGTCATATTTAAAAGTGAGAGATTAGCAGGGAGAGTATAGCTCAGTGGTAGAGTGCATGCCTAGAATGCACAAGGTCCTGAGTTCAATCCCCAGTACCTCCACTAAAAAATAATTAATTAATAAAAACTTAATTACCTCCCTCTAAAAAGTTAAAAAATAAAATAAAAGTGAGACATTAAAAAGCTGAATTGGTGGGGCTTACCAACCAGGAACATCACTGGAGGTATCTGGTTAGCCTGTTGAAGGGGATAAATGTATCTTTAGGTCCGTTTAAGCTGGTCAGATTCCCCAGAAGACTAACCATCTCTGGTATGGATGGCAAAACCCTCTCAATCTAGGAGGCAAACTGGGGTCAGGTGGCTGGAGAGCTAAGCATGGAGGATGCATACATTTCTCTCATCTACCTATTTTTGAGAATGTTTCCTAGGCCTTCAGCCATGCCTGGCTCTCCTCAGCCCAGATCCCTCAGTCTTAACCTCTTTAGAAAACAAGGCTTCAGACTTCCACTGGGGGGATGGGGAGCAGTTGCCCAGCCGGGGGGGGGGGGCAGTTTCCAAAGATCAAATTCTAACATTTCTCAAACAGCTTACTCCCAGGCTCCGATGTTTTAGCCCCTCCTTCACCCGCCCATTCCAGAATACCTTGTGCTGCCAGTTCCTTAGGGTTTTGTTTTGTTGTAGGGTTTTGTGGGGGGTTTGTTTTGTTTTGTTTTGAATTTAACAGTATAAATTATGCTATTTCTCACTTTTCCCTATTACTGGCTTCCAGTTACCACTTGTTTATTTGCCTTCCAGCTTCCAAGAGAATTTTGCTGTTGTCTTCTGTCTGTTCTCCCCATCTTTGTAGGCTTATATCTTTTTCAAAAATCCCTGTTTTGTAGCTTTTACAGGGTTTCCAGAGGGGTCAAAGTTAGATGTAACAGTCTGTTTTAAAACTCATCTTTCAATCTGTCATTTTTCTCTGGCAACAGACTGCAGCTGCCTGCATTTCTTCCAGTTCAGAAATAACCTTTTAAAATTGACTCCTTCCATGCAGCCAAGTTTGTAAAGACAAAACATTTCCAAAACTTGGCAATGCTTTGCTTACACTGTACTCTAAGAACCAAGCCATTACCTCAAGACATCTTGATTTCAACTCTGTGGTTGGGTTGTCATGCAAAGGAGGCTGCAGTGACTTCCTGCTTGCCTCATCTCTTTCTCATTCCTGCCATTGTCTAGAACCATCACTAATCTTTCACATCTGAGAATTACTGACTCTTGTGTCATTTACAGAATGTTAGTTTCACTCTTCCAGGGAGGCTAGTTAAGCAAACTTTGGAGATATGAGGCAGTAAAGAAACACTTGTTCCTTAGGTTTAAAGCTGTCATGCAATATTCACAGTATTTTCAACTTGACACATTGCCACTCTATTATTATTATTATTATTATTATTATTATTATTATTATTATTAAAAACAATAGTGTTATGGGTGCTAGGAAAAGATGCTGGGGTATATATATGCCTGTTTAGAATTAGGGAAACAGACAAAATCTGCTTTACTCTCCTGGTCAGCATAAACATATTTAAAGGAGGTTTAGATTTTCTCAAGATTTCTTTCTCTTAATGAACAAAACGAAAAGACAACGTATGCAATGGGAGAAAATATTTGCAAACGATGCAGCTGACAAGGGCTTAACTTTCAGAATATACAAACCACTCATACAACTCAATAACAAAAAACCCAAACAACCCAATCCAAAAATGGGCAGAAGACCTAAACATTTTCTCTAATGAAGACATACAGATGGCCAATAGGCACATGAGAAGATGCTCAATATCACTAATTATAAAAGAAATGCAAATCAAAATTGCAATGAGGTATCACCTCACAACGGTCAGAACGGCCATCATTCAAAAGTCCATGAATGACAAATGCTAGAGAGGGTGTGGAGAAAGGGAACCTTCCTGCACTGTTGGTGGGAATGTAATTTGGTGCAGCCACTATGAAAAACGATATGGAGATTACTTAAAAAACTTAAAATAGTTACTATATGATCCAGCAATTCCACTCCTGGGCATATATCAGTGGGAAACTCCAATTTGAAAAAGTACATGCAGCCCAATGCTCATAGCAGCACTATTTACAATAGCCAAGACATGAAAGCAACCTAAATGTCCATTGACAGATAATTGGATAAAGAAGTTGTCTCACACACACACACACACACACACACACACGAATACTACTCAGCCATAAAAAAGAATGAAATAATGTCATTTGCAGCAACGTGGATGGACCTAGAGATTATCATACTAAGTGAAGTCAGAGAAAGACAAATATCAGATGATATCACTTATATGTGGAATCTAAAAAAATGAGACAAATGAATTTATTTACAAAATAGAAACTCACAGATATAGAAAACGGACTTATGGTTACTGAAGGGGAAAAGAGGGAATATTAAGAGTTTGGGATTTGCAGACACTAACAACTATATATGAACTAGATAAACAACAAGGTCTTACTGTACAGCACAGGGAACTATATTTAATAGCTTGTAATAACCTATAATGAAAAAGAATATGGACAAGAATTTGTATATATAAATGTATAACTTAATCACTACGCTGTACATCAGAAACTAACACAACGTTGTAAATCAAATATACTTCAATTTTTTTTAATGTAGCAGCACAACCCTATTTGTTGAAATCCCTTCATGTGTTATCAAATTCTGCCTCCATAAATTACTAACTGGCCTGGAGACCTTGGGCAAATTGCGTAACTCAGTTAATTCTGCTTCATCTGTTTTGAGGAAGGGTTGCTGTGAGTATTAGAAATACTGCCGGTGAAGTTTCTGGAGTAGCCTACAGACTCTCACAGTCCTGATAGGAGTAGCTGTAGTACCGGCTTTAAAGTCCAGCGAACCTCCAGCCCAAGTCAGGAAGCAAAGGAGAGCTCACAGAGGCGGAAGCCAGGGCTTGCGTGAACCACAAACGTGATTCCCCTGAAAAATGGGCCGCATAGTGGCCTTCTTTGTCTCCTGGACAGGGAACGGAGGTCGAACTGGCTTCTCCAAGGACAACCTTCGCGCCTGTAGACAAAGACTGGATCACCCTCAGCCTTGAGAGAGAGAGAGGGCGGCTAAGTCCAGAAGGTGGTAGCCGGTCCCAGCACTCTGGGCGGGAGAGGCGGGTGCGGAGGCAGGAAGGGGAGGAGGACAGGGAGGAGGGGACTGACCTGGCCAGCTGCTGCTCCGGCGGCGCAGGGCGGAGCCGGGGCGCGCCCGACAGCGCGCAGGTGAGCGAGCCGGGGCGGAGCGCAGCTCAGCCGGTGCCAGGCTCGGGTGCCCGCGGCCGCCGCTCCAAACCACGGGCCACTTTCCCCGCCGAGGCCGAAGCGCCCCGGAACCATGGCCGGCCTGAACTGCGGGGTCACAGTCGCTCTGCTGGGGGTCTTGCTGCTGGGCGCAGCGCGCCTGCCGCGCGGAGCGGGTGAGTGCGGTGCTGCCTGTGCGCGGGGCGCTGAGGGGCGAGACCGTCAGCGCGGGGTGAGGAGAGTGCCGAGTGGGGCGAGGGCGGCACAGTATGGGTGCACGGACGGCAGGGGTCCCCGCGACCGCCTGGCTCCTGGGCGCACCGCGTCGGGCGCAGTGACCGTACCTCTCCTGCATTCCGAGCGACCTCGCCCGGGGCGCAGGCCGAGGCACGTGGAGGTGTGGAGGTGTCCCCGTGTCCCCAAGCGGGGAGCCCCGCTGTCGGGGCCATAAACCCCGCGCAGACTGAGCAGGAAGGGAAAAGAGCCCGCGGAAGCCGAGTCCGGCGGCCCTGCCGAGGGTGGCGCGCCGCGCGTCTGGGGGCTTTACCTGGTGGCGCCGAGCAGGGCGTGGAGAGGGAGCTGCTCTCTCCGGCGCACTCTCACCTCAGCGCCTGGGCCAGAGAGGTGCGAGAAAACAGTGGTTTGGCGCCACAGTTCTCACCAGGTCACCTTTTTCCCTGTGCGCACGCTCCTTTCTCTCTCTCCCAGAGTTTAGGAACAGGAATTGAAAAATGTTTAGGAACAGAAATGAAAGCGCTTCTGCGCCTCAGAGGGTCTGCAGCACAGCCGCCCTTCCCCCGCCCCTCGCACCTGTGGGTAGTGGACTTGGAGGCCGGGAGGGGGTGGGCAGAGGGGGCGTTCCGGTGTTGCCTGTGAATTCCGAGGTGTTCCGGTTGGGGGCAGGGACCGCCATGTCCCAGCTCCCCGGGCCTTTGAAGAGGCGCCCTGTGCGCCCTGGAAGTGTTAAAACCATAAGTAACTTGGTTTCTTCATATAAGAACTTGGTTTGAGGCCTTTCCTGATACTTGCACAGCTTTTGTGTTTTTTAAAGAGCTCTCCAGAAGCAAATTAGGTCTTTGGTTACTCTTTGCGGCATCTGAGAGGGCGTTTGTGTTTGGCAGGAAGGTAAATTAGGGTAGATTAAATTAAGGAATCAAACTAAGCGGATGAGGTGAACTTGGGCATTCCGGCAACTGCCGTCAGGACAAATGCAAGACAGGAAAGCTTCCTGGTTCCTTTCTCCAACAGCATCACGTGGCATATTGATACAGGCTTGTAGGGACATTGAAAAGATCGTGTGCGTATTTACTGTAATTTAGGCCCGAGTTTTCAAGATTTCCTTTGAAGAAGAAAATCAGTTTACGAATAATTTAGCAACTGAAAATATGTGTAAATGTGTGTATAGGAAAAATGTGTGCCCCACACTTGGGAGCTGTCTTGAAACTTTGGGAATTGTCTGAAATGTTTCCGGTTGTCTATGATAACAGTTAAGAATGCCTCCAGTAAGAGGAGGGTGTACATCAAGGCATCAAGGCGTTACTAACGACAACCATGTCTGAACTGGCTTCTGTTGCACATCTGATTTCTCCCTGCGGCCTGGAGAGGGCTACCATTTTGGTCTCCAGTAGCTCCAATGGAGTCTGTTCCTTCTAGGAAGTTCTTGACTGTCAAAGCCATATCTCATGGTTTATTGTATAAATACAAGGAAGCCTAGGAACTCTCCTGTTTCACTTTCTCAGATCCTTCCTGTGGTTTCAGGAACTGGACCTGTGAGGCCATATCGCTGGTCTACTGAAGGCTGTGCCTTTGTTGTTGGTACCGTCACAGAGTTCATCTGTTTTGCCCAAAGGCTTAGGGTTAGTCTAACTGGTGGGGGCCTTTGAGAAGTTACTGGAATCTGTCCCAGAAAGATGGAGAAAGCCAGAGAGCCTGGCACAGTGGATTTGTTTTTATTAATCTCTGAACTCTCTTAAGACTCTGTGGAGTGAAAATGGATCTGGTGTCACTATAGAGATGAAGAGTAAAAGAAAGTTTGCACCCTTGTGGGTGTGTTTGTATGAGTTTGGTATTCCTGCCAGCTCTCCTACTTTTAAAAATGAAGGACTGGTTACGTGAAAACCATAACCTTGTTAAAACCTCAGCTTAGTAGCTTTCCAAGAACTACTCAGATACCAGAGTCGGGTCAGTGACCCCATTCTTGCTGCCATTGTTTCTTGCCAGAAATACGAGTAGACATCAAATGATGTGTTCACTCACCCTGGGTCAGTGAGTGTGTTCATCATTCTTCAGATTCAAATGAGGAGCTGGTGACTGCTGTCTGGAATGTGTAACTGGCAGGACTGATGAGTCCTCCCCCCACCCTCCCCCACACCCACACAGATCTGTGTGACACAGTCAGAGACGGCTGCTCTGCTGGTCGTAGGAATGTGCTCAGGTCCTGACCTGTCAGCCTCAGGGTTCACCTCAAATACTACCACTTCATCTGTGAGGACTATACCCTGCCCCTCCCCCATTCTTCCAGAGGTTGTCCCAGCCTATAAATGTGAGTGAATGAAGTTGAAAACAATACTTTAAATGTTTTAAGTAATACATGTATAATTATTGTAGAAAAACTGGCAACAATATAACCAAAGTGGGAAAAAAGTCATCTGTGAGCAAGCCACCTCGGTCATTTTGGTGTATAATCTTGTTGTGTATATATGTGTATATAAAACCAAAAATGGGACCATCTCATTGTATGGCTTTAACGAGTCCCCTGATGTTGGACATTAAGGTTGCTTTCAATTTTTCCTACTAAAAATAGAACATGTCCAACAATAGGGGACTGCTTGTATCAATCTTGATAGGTATGTTCAGTGAAAACACATTAAAAATTATGTGGCATAGATTCTGTAATGACATGAAATGTTATCTTTGTTTTGCCAAGATTATAAAACAGTGTAAGCTAGATTACCCCATTTTATACATCTGAGAAGGTATTCTTATGGTTGTATTGTTCTGCACATTCTTGACTATTTTATCCAAGTAAAATTCTGGAAATAGAATTGCTGGGATGAAGAGTAGAGAAAAGGTTAGGGCTTTGGATACACATTTCCACGTTGCCCTGTGAGGAGCTTGTCCTGTTGTCCTGGGGTACATTCTGGCCCACAATGTGTTAACACCTGTGCCCCACGCTCCCCTGGGCTGTCGTCGTTGTTTCACTAGCATCTATGGAGGAAGCATTCCTCCCTCTACTATCAGCAAGCAGGGTTTGAACAGTGTTGGTGGGTATTCAAGAATTTTAGGCATACCCCAGCTAGCTGGTACTAATAGTCCAGCAGCACTTTTTTTCCTATTAAAAAAAAAAAAAAAAAAAAACCAGAACTGAGTCCCTTGGCTTATAACACAAGCCTCACCTTCAATTTTGCTCAGTTGTGTTGCTTTGGGTTTGGATGGAGGAGAAGAAGAGTTTGCTGGTCAGAAGGATCCATGATTGCGGTCAAGATGGGTGGGACAGCGGGGGTGACACGGGGGAGCCATAGCTAAGGCTCTCCACCTGGGTGATTAAGAAAGGTTCCTACCCTTTAATTATCATTCTAAATTATAAAAATTATTCCGCAATCAAATTGTTTCAGACCACTTCCTACAACCTTGTAATTAGCCCATCACCTTCTCCCAGGCAGCTGGCAACGTTCTAGAGAACCTGGCAAGGAAAGCCAAGTTTCCTCCCTCACCTCTTTGTAGCCTTGGGTTTGTATTCAGTAGGTCAGTGTTTTAAAAATTACTAACTACTGCCTGTAATAGCTAACACACATTGAGCTTCTGCTCTGTGCCGGCCACTCTTCTGAGTATTTTACAAGTGAGCATCTCTCACATAATATCAGTAATTCATTCCTAAAAACCAGACTTTCTGCACAAAAACATTGATGCCGAACACCTCATTATTTCATGTGGAGGAAAGCTGTCACAGTCCACTGCACAAAACCCAAACCCTCAACAGTTTCCAAAAGTGCAGTAAAGCACTGGAGGATACCCATATATAATTAACAACCAGTTCTATTAAATGTAAAATGCATAAGGTAACTCTTTCAGATTGCCAGACCATTTACTGTATGGGGCTCTTCACAAGCAGTTGCTTTGTGTGTAATAACTTGCTGCACCCGTTTGTTGACTCTCCACTAGATCCTGCCATCCTGCCTATTGTATGTGCAGCATGCATTTTGTTTAACGTGTTGTGTTGTGTTTGGAGATGTAAATATACATGTTTCCCAAATAGACATTGGCCAAAAGTAACTATGATAGATGACACAATGTTTGAGTAATAAAAACGAAGCTGTTTCCTCTTGATAAAATGTAAATTGAGGAGGTGTTCTTGAGTAGACCTGTTAGTCATTTGGTTCTCCATCCTCAAGCACGTACTCCTGTAATGCCATGAACAGAGGGACACAGGAAGGTGAAGTAACTTCCCCAGGGTTTCCCAGCGGGTATGTAGTAATACTGAGATGGTAGACCAAAATGGTCTGCAGGAAAAAGTATGACTCCTTCTGCCTCTGAATCCAGGCCTCTTCCCAGAGGCATCTATGGTTTCTTGTGCATTGTTCTTGAGCTACACTGTGCATATACAAGTTTATAAATATATATATCTATATATATATAGATATATCTCTCCTTTCTTTACACAATCGTGAGCATAAATATAGTACATAGTTTAAGATGTGTCCCCTACGCTCCTTGATTTTTTTTCACTTAGTAATGCATCTTGGTACTCTCTATACCAGAACATATGGAGCTGTCACATGCTTTTTGACAGCTGCATAATATTCCTTGTCACAGGGACACCTTGTTATACTTAATCCAACCCTTATTAATGGATTGTTTCCAATCTTTTGTTGCTATAAACAGAGCTTCACTGACTATCTTTGTGGTTGACTTTGTTAGGTATATGGACAGGTTTATCTGTAGATGAAATTCCTGGATGAGGAATTTCTGGGTCCAAGGGTTTGTACGGAAAATGTCAGAGGAAGTGAAGGGCAGTGAGTAACAGGTGAAGCAACTTGCCTGAAAGCCCAGCAAATGCATGGCGGTGCCATCTGTGAATCTGGGCAGTCTTGTTTCAGAGTACTGGCTTCTCACCACCCCAGGCTGTGATTTACTCTACTCTCTATTTCTTCCAGTTGAAATTAATCATAAACTTTAGGCAAGGGAAATATTTTTAATTTATTTTCAAGTATTTACTTTTTGGTTACATGATCAATGTATGAGCACTGTGTATTGAGGAGGCTGAAGATGGTCATGGGCTCTGGTAGCTCCTCATGTCTGCACTGAGGACTGATTAGTTCTTACTGACTTTTTACCTTGATATGTCTAATAGTTATGGTGTAACATGTATTGAGCTGCTATAACAGAAACCCAAATATATATAATGGCTCGACCATGATGGACGGTTAGTTCTTGCTTATAGAAGGTCTCAAACAGGGGATCTCCTCCAAGCAACTAAATGGGGACCCAGGCTCCTTCCACTTTCTGGCTCCACTGTCTTCAAGAAGTGTGGTTCTGTGTTCATCCATTTCAAACTGATGGAAGGAAAATGAGCAGGAGGGGTCTTAGTTGGAGGGTTTTATGATTCAGGAATGGAAGTTGCTTCACATCACTTCTGCTGCCACTCTGTTGGCTCAGACTCAGTGGCATGGCCCCATCCAACTGGAAGGGAGGCTGAAGTGTAGTGCAGGTGTGAGCCCAGGAGGACATCGTCATTGTCCATTGGCAAGGCAGTGGGCAGAGTGGTAGGAGCGCCAGACTTAAGAGTCAGGACACCTGGTTCTAACTTCAAGTCTTGTCAACCATTAGCCTTGTGACTTGGGAAAATTTGCCTTGTCTCCATAGGCCTCAGTTTTCCAGTCTTTCATGTAGGGGCTTGGACCATGCAGAGGAACCACCAGCCCTAACATCTTATGAGCTGATTTGTGGACCTTCTGGAGACCCCTGAGCTAGTGGAGCCACTCAGACATGTTCATATCCAATCCCCATGAGGAGAGTGGCTGAAATTATGCTTGGCACATGGCAGGCACTTAATAAATATCAGTGGAATAAACAAATGGATAATCCAAGTCGACCCTCATGCCAGGTTCTTCTAGGAGAGGGTACAAGCTTATAGAAGTTAAATGACTTCTTCAAATCACACTATGAGAAGGGTGGCAAGGGCAAGAAGTTCTAAAGCCTGGGTCTTCTGGCTTCAAATCTGATGCAAATCAGACAGAAGAGGAGTAGGAGGGAAGCAGAGTCCCACTGACTGCATGTGTGCACTCGGAAAACTGGAGAGGGGAAAAAAGAAAATGTGGGTTGACAGATGGGACCACAGCTCTCTGTGTCCCTACGGGGGGTGGAAGACACCTCCTGGGTGGTTGGGTTCACTGCCTTACCCCAGGGCCTGGGGTCTTCCCTGGGAGGAACATGCTCATAAGTCTCTGCTGGTCCCTTTAGACGTGTGTCCCAGAGGGAGTGGATGGAGGTGTGGGTGGGTTTTCAGGAAGGCAACCCGACTCCTGGAAACTTGCAAGGGAAGAGCCATAAAATGATGGAGGACTGCTTGTGGTACAATGAAAGAAGCAGATGTCAAGTAGTGTGCGGGTACAGTGGGACTCGAGTCTTAGGAAAAAAGACTAGAAGGAAGTAGTTACACTGGGCGTACTGGCCCACGGTGTAACTCAGCAGAGCCCGCCTGGGCGAAGGACAGTTTGCTGGTAGCAGTAAAGATCATGACAAGGACTCTGTATCGTCCTGAACATTCTCCCATGTGAACCACATCGCTCCACAATATCCCAGCTTGGTTTGGTTGGTTTGGTTTTCTCTAAATACTGGCACTGAATTTGTGATAGAATACAGTAGAAAAATCAGAGTTTGTTTTACAGACATATGCTTCACAAACTTTTATAAAAATTAAACGTTCTTTCTTCAATTACTGTACTTAAAAAATGATCTACAGGTTTCACTTTTCTCCTGAGCACAGCCCAAGCCAACGGCACCACTTGAGAGCCTTGGCTGATCTGTCTTTGCCAGGGAGGGGCGGTCATCTTGGACCGGCTGTCCATTCTGCCAGATGGACGTGTAGCTCAGAAATATGGCTAGGAGACCATTAACCACTGCACCTCAGAGTGTGAACATCTTTAAATAATATATTTGGAAATGTTTTGGAAAAAACGTAAATTAAAACTGTTCCATGAGTACAGATGATATAACTTTAAGTTTTAAATGAAGTGCGAATATTCCTTACCCTCAATGCAGAAGATCAAAGCATTCTAGGTGAAATGTGCCATTTCTACAAGAATGTACCAGTGCCAACCTGCTGCCTTTGGCTGGGACACTAAAAGACAGTCTTCAGGAATGAGTTAATCAGCTTTCTGAGTCCAAAATTTACATGGAGTTCAAGTCAGGCTGTTGTTTTGGTTTTGGAATCTGCCCACTTGGCCATGTTCAATGTCACACAATGCTTGGAGGTTGGAGCCATGAGGAGGCTTCTCAACGCTTGACAGTGTGTGGTCCAGCTGGGAGCCGGGCTGGGAAGGTGGACGTCCAGACACATGCCAGGTTCCTCCAAACAGATGCCTTATCTTCCATCATTGATCTGGTGGCAGGAACATCAGGCTACTTCAAACGAGGATGTTTGGCTAAAACATTGTTTAATCTAAGAACAACTCACAAACATTTGGTGAGAGGTCCCAGCACATCATGGATGATGCAGAGGTGGTGAGGTGAAGCCCCTGAGTTTGAAGGGCTCAGGGCGTCTCCTGGACCCAGACAGACACTTGACTCTGGTGCAGAGCAGCAGACCGGCCATGGGGAGATGCCAAGAGCCAGCAGCACAGAGGGCAAAGTTTTCGTATGCTGCTGCTCCTGCTGGAAGTCTACACTATGCTGGAGGCCCTGGGACACTGTCTCAGCCCAGGGAGGACTCAGCCTGTGACGATGGGCCATCCTCACCGCCCACAGCCCTGCTGACAAAGCTCACTGAAGTGGGCCTTGGAGCATCTTCAAGGCATAGACCTAGCGTCTTGGTCATTGTTGCCTTCTGGTTCTTGCTCACTGCCGCATTTCTCATTTCCTCAGACCAAACATCCCAAAGGCCCCAGATTCCTGACTGGAAACTGGTGGGAGGCACTGGAGAAATGGAAATGGAAGGACTTGAGCCAGAGATCTCAGTAGGCTAGTAGTTACCTTCTAGCTTTTTGGAAGCAACGTCATTCAGACAAGCCTTGGGGTTGGGCAAAGCTTCGTTCAAATCCTAACTCCACCACTTATTAAGTAGGTGACTTGGGCAAGTTACTCAGCCTCCCTGAGAGTCAGTGTCCTTCATTCCAAAATGAGGACAGCAGCATCTCGTGGCTGACTGGCGGTCCCCACAAAATAATGTCTGCAAATCACTCAGCACAGTGGCTGGCCTAGAACAGATTCCTCAGTTAAGATTTGTTATTAGTTTGCAGTGGGCCCAAGAAGAACACTGAGATTTTCAACAGCAGACAGTCTGGACCAAACTGCCAGGCTGTTGCCTGTGTAACCAGGCCGCTCTTGGGAGACAGTTAGGTTGTTTCAGGCTCTGCTCCTACTCCCTCTGCCTCAGTCCCTATCCCGGTGCCGTCAGCTTTCGGCCCCTTGTGAGGACATCGGGAAAGCTAGAAGTGAAGCTCCTGGATTAAAAACTGCAAGAAGGTGTTTTCCATGACACTAGAACATGTTTTTAAAAACTGTTTGTAAGTGAGTACCTGCGCGCGTATACACACATACGCATTTCCTTTTAGCGGAGGAACCGACCAGACCGGTTTTATATAACTTACCCGTCATGCCCAGTTACAGGTGAGGAGCGAACAGGTGTGCCCGGTGGGCTTCTGAGGATTACAGCTGTGTTTGTACGCAGGTGTCGGAAACTGGTACACTGGCTGGAGTGTGCCAGGCCATGAAATCTGAGCTGGATCTTCCGTGGAGTCTGCCCCGGGCCCCTGCCTTTATCCCTGCTGAGAGATGGAGGAGGATTGCCCAACTGGCCTGGAAGTTGCTGGCAATCTTATCAGGCACTTCAGCCTCAGGCTGTCAAGAGTAAGTTCTCAACTTGTCACAACATAGAAGACATTTTTCAAATTGTAAACAGTGCTTGGGTCATCTCACAGAAGCCTACCCCAAACAATATAGCTGAACCTTTGAAATAACATCTTCCAGCCTCCCTGCTCTTTGCCTCTGTGGGAATACAGTTCAAGTTCTAGCCAGGAACCTGGGACACCAGGGAAGGTGTGTCCTGCTGCCACCTGGAAACTCCAGAGAAGCATCTTCCGCTCCTTCCCTTGGTTGCTGGAGACTGAAAACAACCCCAATGTCCATCATTCAAAGCCTGGTTAAATAAATGTTGGTCCATTCAAACAGTGGAATGCTACACAGGAGTTTAAAAGAATGAGGTAGCTCCATGTACAGACATGGAGGGACCCCCAAGATGTATTCTGGAGAGGAAAACACAAGATTCAGAACCATGAGGATGGTCTGCTACCCTTTGGCAAAATGAAATGAAATAAAATGAAATCAGGGTGCCCCACAGTTATATAGTCATATTCATCGATTACCTGTCGGAGGACACGCAAACTGTTATCAGTGGTTGACTCTGGCAACAGCACCAGATTCTAGGTAAAATAAAGAAATTTTATGGGTAAACTCTCTTTCTTTTTTTAAATTTGTGCTCCATATGTTATTTATCTAAAAGTAAAATGTATTTTCCAGCTTTATTGGGGTATAATGTCTATTAAAATCCACCACTCTCCATGGCATGTCGGGTACATGACACAACGTTTCGATCACCCTGGGAAATTCCTCCAGACCCCTTTGCTGACAGTCCCTGCCCCTTGTGCCCTGGCAACCATTGATTTGCCTTCTATCACTACAATTTTGCCTTAAAAATAGTTTTAAATTAAAAAAAAAGTTTAAGCTGGGTATGGGTATAGTAATGATTCTGTCTTCCAAAAGGTCTTCCAACTGTAGTCGCTTCCTGCAAGAATGTGGTCATGTGGAAGGGATAGAGTAGGAGTATTAAGCCACTAGGAATCAGGGAACTAATGACCACAACTGCCTTCTCCATTTGGAGCAAGTTTTCTTGATGAGCAATTTGCTACATTTCTCACCCACCCTACCCCCAACCCCGTCCCCTTTTAGTGCCTAGCACTGAGAAGGCCTAGGGAATTTGATTTTTGCCTAGAATATCTTGAAAAGATCTAGCAAAGTCCTAGGTCATTTGGTGACAAATTCCATTCACTCCGCAGATGTTGGAGGCCCCTTGTGCTGGGTGCTTGACATACAGAGGTAGGAAGCCCTAGTCCCTTGCTGTCTGGGGGCTCACCACCCAGGAGAGAGTCAAACAGGTAAACCAGGAGCTACAAACAGGTGGCCTGGGGGCCTTGGCCCAGACCTGTTTGATGTGTTTTGGAAAAAAGCTGAATTACAACGTATTTAGTAGAGCACGTTACCTTGTGATTCAACGAAGACCCTCCTCACTGTGTTGGCTTTTCTCATTTATATTTCCTGCCTGGGCTCTGAAAGCATTTGAGTTTGAGACACTGTCCAATGTGTTATGTACAGCAAAATGAATGTATAAGAACCACAATAAAGATTGGGGATGGAGAACACCTTCCACAGGCAGGAAAGGAGAAGGAGGAGGACAGGTGTTCTGGTGTCTGAGGTCTGAGGACCATCAGAAATAAGACATGCCCTGGAACAGAAGTGTGGCTCTCTCGTTCTTTTAAAACCGTTCTCCCACCATCTCTGAAAAGACAACTTGCTAAGTGATCCTCTATCTGGAAGAATGTAATGAAGGGTCATCCTTCAATGTGTGATTTATAACTGGAGACCAGCTGTAAGAGCAAAGCAGAATGTAATTGACTGATGAGTAAATGCCTCACTACCCTGGGATTTTCTAGCTGAGTTTTCTTCCCATCCTCTTCTTCCTCCTTTGGAAACAGCACTTAGCAGTAGGACCAACTCCTGCTGTGAGGAAGGAATACGGTTCGTGAAAAGGAAAGTGCTGCTGCCTCTTTCTTCCACCTGTAAATTACATTACACAATGTAATCTGGAGCCAGGCTCCTGAAAACCCCCATCTCAGCCTTCTGGGCCCCTCAAATAGTTTTTCGCCTCCCTGAATTTTTGACATAATTATATTAAGATCATTCGCTAGTCCCAACACTGGCACGGTCCAGGTGCCAATAGTGGCCACCCCAGGTGATGTAACACCTCCCATAAAGACCATCGTTGTTGATATAACTCCATCCATGATGGCTAAGCACCCATAATGTCCATTCTTGTTGACTTAATGCCTCCCATGTTAATACTTTTCGTAACAGCCATCCTCATGGACATAATACCTTCCATAATGACCATCCTTCTTGACACAGTACCTTTCTTAATGGTCCTCCTTATTGACATGACACCTTCCATAACACTTGATCTTGTTGACATAACACCTTCCATAATAACCATCCTCTGATGTTACATAGTCCACAACTGCCCTCCTCACTGACATAACACCTCCTAGGGCTGTCCTGGCCTCTCTGGGTGAGGAAAGCATGTATCTGTCAGGCCCCAAAGATTTCCTGGAGTGTGCAGCCTAGCTTTGCTGGCCTTTTTTCCCCTGGCCCACCTGGTTTGCCAGAGGAATCACTTTGCTGACCTGGCTCATGGTCGTTGGAGAGAGCTTCATTCAAAGACTTACTCTCCATGCCAGGCCATGTGGATTGCTTGCCCCCCAACCCCTACCCCTGCCTTGAACATTGCTGGAAACAGTGGTAACTAGGTTTATCGTGGTGATCATTTCATGACGTATGTAAATCAAACCATTGTGTTGTACACCTTAAATTTACACAGTACTTTATGTCAATTATATTTCAAACAAACTGAAAAAAAATTTTTAAATAAAAAACAATAAAGAGATTGCTGGAAATAACAACAATAAGTACTAACCCTTAGTCCCTAAAACAAGAGGTTTAAACGGAAGGCTGTTTTCCCTGTTGGCTGCTGCCCTGGCCCCTGGGATGGTGATACACTCACACTCCACAGTCATGTCCGCGTAAGTGATCAAGAAGCTGGGCCTCTATAGTTAAGAAATAGGTAGACGGAAGGCCTCCCCACCAAGACCAGTTTCACCCCCCTCTCAGCTGCCACTTGGTGGAGGCTGACATCCCTGTCTGCAGTGGGCAGATACTGCTGTCTGTCCATCCAGTGGCTGCAAGGACAGAGCAGGAGTGAGTCAGTGTGGTCATCCTCCAGACAGTGCTAGAGCAGAGGGTGGACTGCTGCCAGAGGAGGGGGAGTAAAGGCAGTGGAGAGGTCGTGAGGATGTCAGAGGTGAGAGGGTGAGCAGATGTCATCTCCGGTCGCGCAGTACGTGTTCATGAGTTGGAGTTGGGGTCAGAGCTCTGAGGGGCAAGATTACGAGATCCTACTGGGTAGGGAGTTTGTTGTTTTAGATGACTAGCCTCCTTCCTCCCTACAGAACGTTTCCTGTGGT
Organism: Camelus bactrianus; assembly: GCF_048773025.1. Lineage (NCBI taxonomy): Eukaryota > Metazoa > Chordata > Mammalia > Artiodactyla > Camelidae > Camelus > Camelus bactrianus. Next base: position 37,212,089 of record NC_133555.1, read on the forward strand.
CACAGGAGCCTGTGTACCAGGGCAGAGGGCAGGGCAGGTATTCAGAGTGGGTGTTTGGAAAAGAAAACAGCGCTCTTGTCTCTGTGTCGGTGCTGTTGAGTATACAGACTGAAACAAGCCTCTCTGACCATTGCCCCTCCCTCACTGGGGTTGGGGCCAGCACTTGAGCCCAGGCTGCCCAGCAGCCTGTGACCTTGGTGGATGTCTTGGAGTAGCTGCAGTGCGTGGGCTTTGGCGTAGGCAATCCTGGTTTTGAATCTCAGCTGGGCATCCTCCCAGCTGTGAATGGGAACAGTTCACCTAAAGGAAATATATAGGAAGTCCCTGGCACATGGCAGATGCTGAACAAATGGGGGCTGGTTAGTAATTACCATGGATCCTGGATGCCACCTCCCACCAGCCTTCAGCTTTGGCGAGCCCTGCACAGCCAACACTTCCGGACCCCTGGGGTTTTAAGGCCAGGCTTCCCACCGGATTACACCTTGATTTCTGGTTTTCATCTGAGGACCCACCTGTTCTTGCTCTGCCCAAGATCTAGGCGACATGACCAGACAGCATCACCTTCTCTCTGACCCACTCTTCCACCTCCCTCCCTGTCCCCTTCCAGCATCTAAAGTTTTACAGTAAATATAGTATTTCGAGACATCCTCATTGATGTACATTCCCTTAAAGGCTATCCATTTGACACAACACCTTCTATAATGGTAACTCAGCTCAAAGTATTGTCTAGGCCCAGTGTCCTAGACAATACTTTGTATTTGTCCAAACCCCTTTCCTTGAGCAGCTCAGCAGGTCCTACCTGGTACCCTATCTGGTTTCAAGTTCTGAATTAGTTTTCTACAGCTGCATAACAAACTATCACAAACTGAGTGGCTTAAAACAGTACCCTTGAATTAGCTCACAGTTCTGTGGGCCAGAAGCCCAGATATGGTGTGGATGGAGTCTCTGCTCAGTCTCACAAGGCTGACATCAAGATACTGGTCAGGCTGTGCTTATCTCGAGCTTGGGGTTCTCTTCCAAGCTCACATGGTTGTAGCAGAATGCAGTTCCTCATGGTTATAAGCCCAAGGTCCCCCTTTCCTCACTGGCTGACAGCCAAGGCTGCTCTCAGCAGTTGGAGGCCACTCACATTCCCTTGCCACGTGGCCCTTCCCATCTTCAAAACCAGCTACAGAGAGTCTCCATCATGTCAAATCCTTTTACTGCTTCAAATCTCTTTCTCCAGAAAAAGCCCAGTCTCTTTTAAGGGCTCAACTGACTAGGTCAGACCCACCAGGATAAAGCCCACTGGGCCGTTATAACATAAGCTCATCACATGAGTGACACAGTATTCAGAGTCCCTCCCACACACAGAGGGAAGAGAAAAAACAAGGGGGTGAGCCACTGGGGTCATCTTAGGATTCTGCCTACTACAGAGTTCAGAGGCTCAGGGCCTTTGTCCCATCTGTGGGGATGGTAATGATGTGGCCATCACTAGTTGAGAGCCTGCCCCTTGCCCAGCCCCACTCTCTGCACTTTACACAGACGGCTTCATTCCAATGCTTGTAGAAGCCCTGCATAGTTCATGTTTTCAGCCAAATACTGCAGACGAGAAACCTGCAGTGTAGAGAGGTCAGGTGCTTGTCCAAAGTAGCCCAGCCAAGCGTAGGCCCAGAGAATGAGTGAGGTGCCTGGGCTCAGGGCAGGGAGTGTTTCTCACACAGGGTGATGTTGGAGGGCAGTGTTGGGGTGGCCCCCAGAACAGATCTCTGTCTTAATGGAATCTGCTCTCCTGCTCCCCATCCCTGCTCCCTCATGAGTGGATTTTCAAAGCTGCGGGCTGACCTAAATGAAAGGTGGATGTTTTACTATAATTCAAAAAGATAATGCACCCCAGTGCTCATAGCAGCACTATTTACAATAGCCGAGGCATAGAAGCAACCAACAGGTGAATGGATAAAGAAGATGTGGTATATATAAACAATGGACTATTACTCAGCCATAACAAAGAATGAAATAATGCCATTTGCAGCAACATGGATCGACCTAGAGATTATCATACTAAGTGAAGTAAGTCAGACAGAGAAAGACAAATGTCATATGACATCATTTATATGTGAATCTAAAATATGATACAAATGAACTTATTTACAAAACAGAAACAGACTCACAAACATAGAAAACAAACTTATGGTTACCAAAGGGGAAAGGGGGTGGGGCAAGGGATAAATTAGGAGTTTGAAATTTGCAGATACAAACTACTATATATAAACTAGATAAACAACAAGGTTGTACTATATAGCACAGAGAACTATATTCAATATTCTGCAATAAACCATAGTGGAAAACAATATGAAAAAGAATGTGTGTGTGTGTATATATATATGACTGAATCACTTTGCTGTACACTGGAAACTAACACCACATTGTAAATCAACTAAACTTCAAAAAAAAGAATTTTTAAGTGGATGTTTTAATAATGAAGCATTTCCCTGCCCCCCCCCACACACACACATCCCATTCTTACATTATCCTTTAAGAGTTAATGAAGAATAAGGTAGAAATCGGCTGATACAATCTGCTGGAAAATCCTATGTTAAACTAAACTCATTTTTTGTTTAGCCAGCTCGTGGCTTACATTCAGATAAGTAGGAAAGTGTTCTTTCATATTGCTCCTAATCATCAAGGAATGCAGCCCCATCAGAACATGTTTCAAGGCAGCTGTGCTCACCTGCCCCCAGCCAAAATCCGTCGTTCAGTTGGTAGCAGAGACAAAGTGAAGATCTCTGAGTCCAGTGCCCAGTGACTGAGCAGTGTTCTGACCTGGTTCTCACTTTTCAGAGAAATGCTCCTGGTTATCTTTCGTAGTCTTTTGCCATCTTTGGAGTTTTCTAGTAATTGAACATCATTTTTTGCTTAAAGAAGAACTTCTTCCCCTTCTCACAGAGCAATTATCACGGCTATGTACGAATTTGAATCTGTAGTTTTGCTCACTTTTTGGTGGTTATTCAAATCAGTGATCAGCAACTGATTTTCAGGTTTAAAAGTGAAGCACACGTATATTATACGAAGTGAAATAAGCAAGACACAAAAGGACAAATCCTGTAAGATTCCTCATGTGCAATGTTCCTAGAGTAGCCAAATTCATAGAGGCAGAAAGTAGAGTGGTGGTTGCTGGGGGGCTAGGGGTGTGGGGAGTTAGGGTTTAATGGGTGGAGTTTCAGTTGGAGAAGATAAAAACGTTCTGGAGACGGACAGTGGTGATAGTTGCACAATATGAATGCACCTCGTGCACTGTACACTTCAAAACGGTTTCCATGGTAAAGTGTGTGTTATGTATATTTCACCACAATTAAAAAGTGGGAGGGGGGCATGTTTGCAGGGCTTATTTGTGAGCATAGAAAGATGTTTCCCTTTTGTTTGTTATTTATTTTTCCACCACAATAAGAAAACAGTGAAGTACCCTTTATGATTCCAAGGCTTGCTTTGTAAATTGTGTATCTGATTCTAACCCCGTACTTAGAGGAAGACTTGACACACACCAGTGTCCCTCCTTTCACAAATTCTGGGGATATGAGCCTCCTGCCCCCTCAAGTTAACTCCCTGCGCTCAGCGCTCAGATCACCGGTAAGGATCATTTCATCGGAAGCCAAAAGGCTTCTCTCCTTCATCTTCACAGTTGGACACCCGGCAGTTTTTTGCAGCAAGAACCGTGTAGCTTGAGGGCAGAATTGCTAAATTGTTTGTGGATGAGACCCCGTACCCAGCACCATGCAGACACACAGAGGTACACAGTGAGGGTTGAGCATCTCATCAAAGCTTCAAATAGTTAGCAACAGTTTTTCTGAGTTTTAAAAAATTGTTTTATGGAGGTGTACAATAAAATACACAAATCGTAAGGGTACAGTTTGATGAATTTTACATGTGTATGTACATATATGCATGCGCTATATACGTGGTGGGGGGTCATTCCAGTAACCGGGAAGTTTTCCTCTTACCCCTTCCTAGTTAGTGTCTCTCCCCTAGACCTTCACTTACATCAGCAAAAATTGATTTTGTCTTCTTTGACTTTGACATGAATGGAATCATACAACATGTAGCCATCTCCCGCTAACTTTTTATCAGAAGAACTTGAACAACTAATCTCTGATGGCAAGATAGGACCATTGGCAAAGGACTCTAGGGCTGGAACAGTAAAGAAATGGGAATTTCAGTAACTTCTGAACTTATGGCAGGCAGGGGAAGGGAAGGCCCCTTACTCTGTGTGTGTCCCTGAGCACAGATACACATGGGTTCTTTTAAATCTGCTTTGATTCTTCCCCATCCGTCCTCAGTGACTTTCATGGTCGTGTGCTTCATACTTCAAGGTCTGACAAAATGAATCTTTTTAACATCTCTGTGACATTTTAGCATATCATCATAAATTACTTGTAGCAGTCATAAACTCAGTTATATTTGTGGTTTAATTCTGCAATTCCCTTGTGCAAAGTCTGTTATTACGCAGCGTTCTCTACCTCTTGGAAATCATCCCAGTGCAGTTCCATTCACTTGGAGTTAAATGTTAAATGTTAAATTCTGGGTCTTGGGGTGGCAAGAAGCCTTAAAATGGAGCCAGAGAGGTTTATACATAGGTGTGTTCATTTGCTTCAGAATGTGGCCCACACAGGGCCACAGCCTAGTTACGAGTCTCTAACATACATCTCCAATATGCCGTGTGTTTTTAATCGGGGAAGGAAACAACAGAAACAACAGAAGGTTCAGATGGCTCCCTGCAAGCCCACCACGACCTCAGAAAAATAATTCAAAGGACAGGCCCTGCAGACAGTTGACCTCTAGTGTCCACTTTGGAGGATTGTTCACTTACTTTAGAAAATAACTGACTTGCATCATTGCATATAAATTTCCCTCCTAAAGAGTTTGGGAATTAAGAGTAGGGAGTGAATGGATGGACACAATGGCCCCGTTTTGATAAACTAGTCCGACAAGTCAGATTGACCAAGAATGCACACAGTTCCTTTGAACATTGCTCTTTGAACTTTATTTTATTGTCTGTCCTCTGTGATTATTTGAAGAGCTATGGAAATAGTAAACTATTTTAAAGGGAACTGTGGGTCTCTTTCACTAAGGGGGTGAAAACATGCCTTCATATGGGAGGTACACATGCTGTCTGGTGCTGGGGAGTGGGATAGTCCCCTGCTCTGTCACCGCATCTTCCTCCAGACTTCCCGCAGTCCCCCCAGCTCGGCCTGAACACCACACTCAGCTTCGCCACCGGGGTGCCGTGCGGGCGGCCCTCATCCCACTTCCCCTTACTTCTGAGAAAGAGAGTGAAGAAAGATTTGCCCTGCTATCCCAAGAGGCTACTTTTCCGAAGCCTGGGGAGTAAGATGGGGGGAGTTAGGAGGGGGACAAGGTTTTAGGGGACAGGGGAGAGTGTTGGTGTGACTTCTCAATCAGGTCCTGCTTGATTTCCAAACCAATGCGCGGTCCCAGCTCAGATACCTGAAAGGGCAGGTGGGAGTCTCCAGGAGGAGGCGCTTCCTGTCAAGCCAGCCAGAGGCCTGGATTGAGAGTCTCTCAGCCCAAGTAAAGGAGAAGGCAATTCGGTAGGTGGGGGCTTGGGGAATTCTCCTAAATGCATCTCTGATTTTACCCATGAGTCTCACTGACAGTGGCCCTCAGAAGTGAGCCCTGCAGGCCGGGGCTTCTGGAAGGTGCTTTTCTTCCAAGACCCGGCACTAGCTGTTTATACCCAGTGCTTTGTTCCAGAATCATGGCTACTTTTCTTCTGCCACCAGCTCGGTCACACACCTCTGACACCCACAACCCCTAGGCAGACCTCACAAAGCTGCAGAGCCATCAGCGGCTAAACACGCCAGTTTCCCCTTCTCAGGTCCTCGCACAGAGACACTGCCAAAAAGACACAGAAAAGAACTACACCCCAAACATTTTGAATTCCACGGAACTTTAAATCTTCAGTTTAAATTCAAACCATATTTTCAGATTATTTTAAAGGGAACTGCTTGTGTAACCATTTTAAACAAATACCTTTCCCTTTTGATATCCTGGAGATTCCCCGGACAGCCAGCAGGTTTTAATCCATTTCAATTTGAGAACAAGCCTACTCGAGAACAGGCAGTTCTCATCACAAGGCTCCCAGCTGTGTGTGGAATTCCCTGGGCAGGGCTGGCTCTGCTGACAAGCCATTTTTCATGTGCTCGGCTCCAGTGTCAGGGCTGGGGCACAAAACCTAGCTCTGCCTCTTAGTAATCATATGCTCCTGGGGAAGTTACTTAACCTCTCTGAGCCTCAGTTTCATCATCTTTAAAATGGGGATTCATGTTAGAACCTGCTCTGTGGAGTGAACATTTGTAAATTCTTATCAAAGGTAAGCATCGAGCTTGCACTATTAAGTACCCAGTGTGATTATTAAGGCTGGCCTGGTACCTAGATTCCAAAGGTTTCTTATCCAAGAGAGGCTGATTAGTTTCTGAACCAGCAACTTGGATTGTGGTTCTTTTTATGTGAATGTGGGGAATTAACTATCTCCAGACAGGTGGATGGGTGATCTTCCTGCTCTTGGTGAGATTTTCACCTCAGATTACCAGTCTGTAAACAGACCTGGCTAAGTCCATGCCAAAGAAATTTAAGGTGTCTACACCAGTTGTCCCTCCATGGCCTGCAAGTGTTGCTCCCCCAGGATGGATTAGCAAGGCTCCGAGTTTGGTGGTGTGACAGCCTGGCACCCCCTCCCCACAGCAGACCCCATTAAGGTGGGTTATGTTGGTGGTGATGCCCAGCCCCGCAGTGTCAGCCAACAACTCCATGCACTTCATAACAATGTCAGCACTTCCTCCCCTTCTGGTCGTTCCCACCAGCTCTGGCAGCTTCCATGAGGGCTGCTCAGTGTGGTACCTGCTGGGGAAGTAGGGAGGGCAGGGTGCTGAGGTCGAACCAGACTCTCCCAGCTGTCTCCTGAGCTCAGCAAACAGGGAAGTGAGGTCACTTCTCTGAGCCTCAGAAGGGAGCTAGTCACATGAGTCAACACATGTAGAAGGACTTTAATAGCCAGTGAGCAGGGCCAGGGCAGGGCAGGGGAGGGGAGGCGTGGAAGATTTAAGGCTGCACCCACACTTGCACAACCCTAGAGAATGAATGCCTCCTTAAAGTTTGCCCCTAGGTGCCTCACCTGCATCACCATTGTCCTGCCCATCCAGCCAGGACCCTGGGCTTCAGACTGAGAGCCAAGCGGCTACTCCAGTTGTTTCCCTGCTTAACGTCCTTCGGTGGTGCCCCAGCATGAGTAGCAGTAGTTGTAATGTGCTATCATTGCTAGTAACGATAACAGCTAACATCGATTGACTACCTGGCACCGTTCTAAGCACTTTCTAGATATTAACTCATGTAGTCCTTTCAACAATTCCATTATTATCCTCATTTGCAGATAAGGAAAGTGAGGCACAGAGAAGCTTAGGAATTTGCCCCACAGGACACACCTAGTAAGTGGTACAAAGCCAGGAATTGATCCTGGGCAGTCAGGTTCTAGAATCCAAGCTCTTAACAATGACACAAAGCTGTTAAGATATGCTAGTGCCACTGGGTGAAGCCTAAACTCCAAACCAACAACCGGCCCCTGCCTCTGTCTCCAGCCTCCTCTACGCGCATTTCCTTGCCCTCTGGCCAAGCCAAACTCTCTGGAGTGGTTCCAAGGAAGCCGTCTTCACACCTGTGACTTTGCACCTGCTGTTCCCTCCACCTATCCTTCCTGACATCCATTTCACTATCCTTGGCTGGCAAACATCTATGCATTTTTCTAGACCCATCTTAAGTTGTGCCTCCTCTGTGAAGTCTTACTTGACCACCCCAGACAGTTGATAGCTGACCTCAGTTTCTTCAAGAGTACCTTGACCTTCCTAGTGCCCTCAGATTGCTGTCTATCTGATGAGGTCTGATGGGGCAGATAAAGAAGCAAACTACATTCAACTTATGTGAATTCAGCAATTGCCTCCGCAGGGAGAAATCATGTAAATCGTGTGAGCGTCCCTGTGCAGTGAATGAGAGGTGGGAGGGTGAATCACCGTCCCTTCTGTTGGTGTCACTTCCTCAAGCTTTCAAGGTATGAGCATCCACAATTTAACTGTAGTTTGCAAACCTAGCCCCTAAAATCAAATCATGCTTTAACTGGTACTCAGCCTGAGAAGTACGGAGCTGCTGCATGGGGGAGCAAACACCAGCCACGGCCCCGTGGACTTGCTGAGAGAGTGATGTTGGTCTGCAGGGTGGTGACGTCTTCCTGAGAGAGAACAGGGCTGTTTTTGCCCCAAGTGATGTTCTTCTTACGGGCTTGCTTTGGAATCTGACTCCCACTCAGGCTGTGACTGATCAGCCAGGCTGATTCACGATTGTACTGCATGATTCCTGTGTCTGAGTCCTCGACCTCCTGGGCATCCGTCCCATATGTCTTACTGTGTATCTCCTGGTGCCCAGGCTGTGCCTAGTCCCTGGCTGTTCGTTGGAAAGAGAGAGTGGATGAGAGCAGGGTGTCCCAGGAAACCACACCGAGATTTGAGGCAGCAGGCTCTGACCCATCTAAGAAGTTGTAAATCACATTTGTCAGTCTTTAAAACTGTATTTGACACCTCTGGGAACAGAGAACTTCCTTGTGTTTATCTGGTGGAATCCCTTACTTGCCTCCGTTTACCTTACAAAGACACAGCACGGCAGGGAGAAGACATAACAGGGGCGTTTGTAGAATATCCTGAGATATATGAATAGTAAATGGTGAATTACGAATGGTGATGAAAACAGTTGGAAATTCCCACCAGAGAAGCCGCTGGTGAGGCAGAAACTAGGCAAGGCATCCTAATAAGGAAAGGTCGGAAGGCAGGACAGCTGAAGAAGATTGCTGTGACTCATGAGCGCACGTGTGGTGCCTGCAAGCTTTCCGAGTGCTCGGAGACTGGCAGCCCGCACGCTGCAAGCATCCGTGAGGTCGCCTTGGATGTCTTTCAGCCTGTGAGACCTCGAAATCCTGCCAGAATCTGGCGCTTTGTCTGGGTTTCTGTGAACTTCGGTAATAGATCTTCCAAAATACAAAGGTCCGGGGGAGACAAAAGAAAGAGATGTTGAGGAAGAAAATGTCCATCCATTTTCTTTAAATTATAGTACATTTATCAAGGCCAGGGAGTGGGAGTGGTTGCAGGCGGCTGAGATTTATTCCACAGCGTTGGAATTTCCAGTTTCAAGGTATGATTAATGGTGGTGAGTGGGGAAGAGGGAAAATGTGCAAGCTAGATGTCATTCTCAAACTCCAAGCATTTGTGAAAACATGAGTTATAAGCTATTTTACTCAAGCAGTGGGGGTCTCTGTGCTACTTTTAATACAGTGATATAAGTACCTGGGTACTTAGAGTTGGTGGGGGGTGGGTAAGGGGGGGGTCCATATTTCAAGTGCGTACACGGTTGAATCAATATCTTCTCACTCCCGCCCTCCCCCTCCAGCTGATATATTTATCACTGAGGATGAGGGGGGCAGTTGAAAATGTCAGTCCTATGGTGTCCTTGGCTGTGACCCTAGGAAACATCATGTAATAGAAACGGTGTCCTGACGCAAAGGTGCGTAAGCCTTGGCTTTGCAGCCCACGTGTCTTTAGCTTTAGTGTTCCCTGGGCTCTGAGCTGGAAGCCAGGTGTGGATTCTCTGGCCTGGGGCCCTGAAGGAGAGATATGAACTGTGGCCTGACCACAGAACATGCTGGGTTGGGCATCTTGAAATCAGAGCACAAAAACATGGTAGGATGGTAAAAGTATGCCCCAAGTGAGTCGTTTAACCCCTACAAGGCTTCATCTGCTTTCTTTCCAAAAAGGGGTTTGGATGAGAATGTGAGTTATTTAGACCCAAAATAAAAAATGTAAGCAACAGAGGTATCATTAGCGGTTCATGAAGGAAGAACTGGCATATTCAATCATTAGAGCTGGGACAATTGCCTTTCCATATGGAATAAATAAATAAAAGGGCATCCCAACCTCCAATTATAGGGGGAGAAAAAGTGTTTCCAATACAGATTCCCAGGTCCCACATTGGATCTACTGTGACTTGGAACTTCATCATTTTTTAAAAATATATTTTTATTGAAGTATAGTCAGTTTACAATGTTATGTCAATTTCTGGTGTATTCATCATTTTTAAAGCCCTCCACAGACCATTTAGAAACCCCTACTCTATACACTATTAACTCCCTGGGGGCAGGGACTCCGGCTGTTTTTGTCATTAAATCATTTGCACTGTGGATGATCCCTGGACTGTAGTTTGAACCCAGAAAATGTTTGAATGAATAGATGATTTCAAAGATTCTAAAAGAAAAAAATGAATTTCTAAAAAAAGATTATACATTTTTCTTTGGCTCTCATTGATAATGGAATCAACTGTCATATATGCAGAATTATTTGCGGTGCTGACCTGGAGGAAAGCAGGAGAGAAGAACTCTGAATGGGGAAATTTTAGTGAGATCAGCCTTTTCTTCTCAACATCTCATTTAAAGCTATTTGAAATTATTACCCATACCTTGGGAGAAACTAGGCCCACTCCCAAAATATTAATAAACCATATTTTAACTGTAGTCGTGATTATTCTTTTTTTCATTTATTAGGTGCCTACTTTGTGTAGAAACACAGTATCTCCAGCACAAGTTTTTCCCCTCTTTTTTATTTATTAAGGCATAACTTACACATAATAAACTTCACCAATTTTGTGTACAGTTTGATGGGTTGTAGCATTTGTGTACAACCTATAATCACCACCGTGGTCAAGATACCAAATGGTTTTCTCATCCTGCAGAGTCTCCTCGGCCCCTTTGTATTCCATCCCCTCCGTCTACCTCCAGCCTCAGGGAACCGCTGATCTTCTCTGTGTCTAACGCTCAATTGAAATAATAATCATAATTGTAGGGTCAGGCATTTTTTAATGTTTTGGCCAAAGGGTGTAAAAACAGACAGGGGAGAAATGAGAATGAGGGAAAAATTGGTAACTTAGCCAGCGAGGCTGCAGCCCTGAGACTGATGACAGCTTCACTTGAGAGTGTCGGAGGCCCTGGGAGAGCACGCTGAGCCTTCGGAGATGGGGTGCTCCAAGGATTTTTTTTTTACAAATAACATGGTTAGACATTTCTATAATTACAGAAAGAGAATGCAAGGGTTGATGTATATGGCTCAGATCTGACAAGTGGATTTCTAAACATGCATCTGGACTCATTCTTAACCTGGTATCTTAAAGAACCCCTGGGCCATCCGATCTCTCAGAAGATTCCCAATGGCCATGGCTGCTTGAAGATGAAGCATTTGAGTAAAGAAACTTCTGCCTCAGAGGATATTTTCTCCTTCTGAGGCTATTAATTAAAAAGCTCAGAGTCCCTGGTTCCCAGCAAGATTTATTAGCCCAAAGTGAAATACAGGAATGGTGATATGTCTACGAAAAACCAAGTGCAGCAAAGACAAGAATGTGGAGATTTTGTATGGCGCTTGGGAAGCTCATAAAATCTGCCTCCACATGGGCACCAGGCACTGTTTGGGTCCTTAAGCTACCGCTGAAAAGGACAGGCAAAACCCTGCTGCCTTCCTGTAGGCAGCAGCTCACGTTCTGATAGCAGGAGGTAGGAACAAGTTACACGGTGCTTTCAGAGAGGAGAGCAGGGATAAACGGAGAGCACGTGCAGGACAACTGGGGTGAGGGTGGGAGGAGCCCTTTAGGTGGCTGCTCAGGGAAGGCTGCTCTGAGGAGGTGATCTTTGAGTGAGATCCAAATAACAAAAAGGAACCAGCTCTTGCAAGAGAAAGAGCATTCTGGGAATCAAGACTGGCACATGCAAAAGCCCTGAGGTACAAGAGAGGTTGGCATGTTCAAGAAAGAAGGCAAAAGTGGCCCAAGCACAGTGACCAAGATGAAGAGGGGTACAAGCTGAGGTTGGAGAGATAAGAAGTCTTGCTCCAAAAATGCAAACCTGAGCCCTCTTGAAAACAAAGTCACAAAGTCAGCTGTTCTGGTGCCCCTGCACTCTGAGAGATATATGTGGCTGGGCTGCAGTTGGGAATACTTACGTCTGCAAAATCACTTACTTCCTCAGATAATGATCATAGACCCTGAACTGGCAGGGAACGTAGAGCTAGTGTAGCCCAACCCCCTCATTTTACAAACGAAGGAACAGAGGCCCAAAGAGGGTAAAGTTCTTCCCCGATAAACTAGAGGAAATATTTGCAGTTCACTATCACAGATTGAGTGATCAATTTCTGCCCTATATAAAGAGCTGCTGGCTGGAGGGACTGGAGCAGAGTGAAGAGGGGAGAGGGAGCCACAAGGAGAGGTTGACAAAAATCCAAGTGTTTGATCCCGCACAGCTGCTGGGCAGGGGGGACACGGGTGCGGTTGTGCGCTGAGCGGAAGGAGAAGTGCATCCAGCGCTCAGGCAGGCCAGCAGTTCCCATAAAGCACATGGTTGGTCATAAACTGGAAAGAGCTCAAATGTCACTGAACAGGTGCCTGGATAAATAAATGGCGGCCTCTCCAGACAACAGAATACTGCTCAGTAATAAAAAGGAACAAACCACTGATCCGCACAGTAACGTGGGTGACTCACATGCGCTGAGCAAAAGAAGCCAGCTACAAAAGGGAGCACCCTGTTTTACAGGAAGGTCCATGTTGGGCAAAACTACTTGACAGTTTTCTGGGAACAGGAGTAGAGGTGAACTGCAAAGGGTACCAAGGGAGCTTTTGGGGGTGATCAATGTTTTTCTGTCTTGAGTGTGGTGGTGGTTACACGTGTGTACACTTGTGTCAAAACTCTTCAATGGGTCCTTTTTTAATGTATGTAAATTATATCTCAAGTTGTTTTTAAAATAAATTTTTGAAAGGAGGGGAAAAGGCAGAGCTTTTGGTTAAATTGCTCTTCTCTAGCTAAATGCTTACTGAGCAACTCCGTGTACAGGCACCATAACAGGGGCAGACCAGCCGTTCCTGCGAGCCCCTGGGCTCCCTCCTCCCACCATCCACTGCCCCCAGCCAGTCAGGCCCCCGGAGACCACAGTCAGAGCCCAAGTCAGGGAGGGGACAGTGGCTACTCAGGAGAAAAGTGGCTCTTCCTTTTGGTCTGAGGGACGTGACAATCCCTAAAGCAAAGGAAATGGGAAGGAGGTTGGGCTTGTTGCTGAATCAGCGCCCGGTCCTGCCCAGCGGGCACCCACCCTACTGTTTAGTAACCAACTCTCTTGCTTGATACTGTTTGTTCAGACAATCTCGCTGACCCCCAGTCTGAGGTACGAGCATTATATGGCTCTAACTTTCCAAGTTCATAGACACAATAGGTTAATATCTAATTTCTGCAAGTTGTCCTGGCCTCCACTCCTGCATGTATGTATGCAGTGGGCGAATGAAGCACCCAGGGCAGGGGACCGCGGCTCTTTGCAGGAAAACATGTCTCTCTGTGGAAAGACGGTTCCCGTGTGTGGTCTTTCATGTGCAGCCATACTGTGAAGAGGTGTGGCGGTTTCTGTGATCGCTGTTTGATCCTGCACAGATGGGGTACCTGAAACCATACTGCTCCGACACTTAGGATGTGGTACAGTGTTTGTAATTTTTAGGAAAATTAATAAACCAAACACAAGACACATGTCAATGCCCAGCCCGCAGTAAGGACACCACTGTCATTTTGCATCCTCCTCCTTCTCAGACCAGGGAGGAAGGAACAAAGTTCAAGGAGGTCATCCTCCTAGACCAGCTGAGGGGATGGCAGCAGGTTGGCAGACCTAACTGGTCCCATTCACTCCATTTTCCTTCCTTCCTCCAGAAGCTTATGAGATTGCTCTGCCACCTGGAAGCGGCATTTCAGTTCTCATAAAGCCCGGGACCCCAACTCTGCCAGTAAAGGTCTGTTACATCATCATTTCCACAAGACGGGAAACCAAGCTGTCCATCAAAGCTGGAGAGAGTAGAGTCTTTTCCTTTAGCTGCCAGAATCCAGAGAATCACTTTGTCATTGAGATCCAGAAGAATATTGGTAAGTACACACTCTTGGACTGCTTGGCCTCCCCGCCTGTCTTTCCCATGCTCAGCCAGCCTCTGCTGCTAACAGATAAGATCTGTTCTGAAATGGCACAATCTTCAGCTCTTGTGTGGCCAATCACGATTCTCAGTGTTTTACATGGTTTCAGTCATTTAAAGTAGCCCTGGGAGAAGTTCACAGAGAGAGTAAGTTGTGTAAGATGGCGCAGCTAGGAAGTAGCAGCGCTGGAAGCCAGGCGCTCTGGATCCAGAGTCCTGGCCTGTAACCACTATGCCGCGCGGTTTTCTGACCAAGCTACAGACACCTGGGCGGTGCTCTGTCTGGTGTGCTAAAACCTTCTGGCTGAGCAGGAGCAAAAGTCAGGGAAGTTGGAGGACAAAAGAATTGAAGGTTGAGAAGATAAGAGTGAGGAAATGGGTCCACAAGGCACAAGGGGAAAAACAGCAGCTTTGCAGGCGGAGGGACCTGGGTTTGGCTTCAAGCTCCAGGGCTGCTGATCATGTGACCTGATCTCTGTGACTTTGTTTTCTAGTCTGTAAAATAGGAGTCACTGTACCAACCAACAGGGGTGTTTTGAGGTTGAAATAAAATAATAGATTGAGAGTGTATGACACACCAGAATTCAAAAAACTGTAGGTATTTGGTATCATTATGATTCATAATTTGAGCTTGGGATAGGAGATTGACAAAAGAAATAATAATTGGGCAAAAAGAATTAAAGGTATACTTTCCCAATCATTTCAAGACAGGATGCCAGCGAGGAACTACTAGCTGTATTAACAACAGAGAGAACACTCTTTTGATCTAATCAAAGCCATACTCAGAAAATTTCTTCACCTTTAGGTGGAAATAAATGAGTCAGGAACAGATCAATGAGGAAGAAGAAGGATAAGATAAACCTTAGGAAGATGGAATTCATAAAAATAAAGGGGGAAATTAAAGTACCTAAAAGAGTTTTTAAAACTATGTTTGAAAACTAAAGCCAAGACCTGTTCTCTGTAGAGACCAATTAAATAAACAAATCTCTGACTAGTCTCCTGGAAAAAAGAGAGAAATTACAAATACACAGCATTGAATGCATAAACATGGATTTAATGACATACCCAAAGGTGATTTCCGAAATTTTAAGGGACTATGTACAATGTTATGATAATAAACGTGAACATCTGAATGACAGGATGATTTCCAGGGAAAATTTAATGGGTCATATTGACTCAAAGAAAGGTAGGAAACCTGAATAAACAACATAACCAGGAGGGAAAAAATGTCCAAGGTGAAGGAGAAGAGGGTTTGGCTTAGTTAGAGATGGTTTCATAGAAGAGTCCTATAAAACTCCGAGTAGTAGGTAATTTCTATGATGCTTAAACCATTCTAGAGAAGGTTTGACGAACTTTCTCTGCAAAAGGCCAGATAGTAAATATCTTAGGCATCATGGACCAGATGGTCTTAGTCACAACTCCTCAGCTCTGCTGTTAAAGTACAAAATCTACCAGAGACAGTAGATAAACAAATGGGTAATGAACATCCCACATGTTTATTAACAATAACAGGTGTCTGGCTGGATTTGGCACACAAGCTATTGTTTGCCAAACCCCATTCTAGAGCATTGAAAGGGGTAAAGTTTCACAGTTCATTTTTACAAGGATCTTACAACTCTGATGTCAGAATCTTCCACCAAATAAGAAAG
Source organism: Camelus bactrianus (assembly GCF_048773025.1). Lineage (NCBI taxonomy): Eukaryota > Metazoa > Chordata > Mammalia > Artiodactyla > Camelidae > Camelus > Camelus bactrianus. The sequence continues at coordinate 37,227,805 of NC_133555.1, forward strand.
AGAACCGTAGACCAATCTGTTATGAATATATGTATCAAAAAATCCTGATTAATATATAAGTATATCAAATCCAAAAATTAGGGCTTGTTGGAAGACTGGAAGGGTAGTTCACCATTAGCCAATCAGTTAATGTGTACTGCCTTGTGTTATTAAGTGAGAGGGAAGAAACGGCATTTGATCACCATAGTAGATGATTTTTAATGTTTTTAATAGAATTCTCTTACACTTGCCTCCCACAGATTCCCTCAGACCCGCCTCCCTCAGGTTCCTCACACTTTCCTCCCCTCAAAGTTCCTCACACACACCCCTCCAAAATAAAAGAAGTTCTAGTTAAATACTTGGAGATATTCGTAATAAATGCATAGCATGTATATGAAGCAAGATATATAATTTTACTGAAAGACAAAAGAGAAGAAGTTAATAAATGGAGCAATACACCCTTTTCCTTGGTGAAAATCTCAGTATGTAAAAATATGATGTAAAAATCATCATTTCTCCCTCAAGTTAATTTCTCAGTTTAAGTCAATTACAATTAAAATCTCAATAAAGCTTTTACACAGCTGAGGAGATTATTGATATACTTAAGAATTCAGAGGTATGGCTTGTTCCTATTATAAGAATGAAGTCAATCTATGTATTTGACATAGAAAGACCCAGATCATTTTGTTCTGTGAAAACTATGCAACCTATAGGAGGAAAAGAGTTTATATAGTTTAATCTCACTTTATTCAATTTAATCTCACTTTATTGAATATTTATAATCATATTGAGCCCAAAGTTTGGAGGGATAAACACCAAATTGCTAATGTTATATTATTTCTGTAGTGAGTCTGGGAGAGGAACAGGTAACATTCATTTTTGTCTTTCTATTTGCCTGTCCTGTCATTTTTTTTTTACAAGCACTTACTTTTATAATCATTAAGCCAAGAAAGTGTCATTTTATAAAAGGAATAGGGTACCACATCTCATCTCACAAGACGTAAGTCACAAGTCTAGGATGCCACACACAGTTTACCATATAATAAAGACTCATGCTTACAATTTTTGAAAATGATAAATAAAATTTTTAGATTATAAATCTAGACACTGGAATCAAGTTCACTGTTCTACTTGCCTCTCATTTTTAAAACCTTTTCTGAATAAACATCCTGAAAATTTCAAAGTTTGGCCCCTCTGTTGTCATCCCTCTTGAAGGGCCCCATTGAAGCTAATGAAAGTAGAAGTCAGTGCTGGGGGAAAGGAGTTGTGAATCACTTCAGAAATGACCCTTCTCATCCTTTGGTTAGAAATCATTTTACATATTCAACATCTTTGCCCTGGACGGGGAACCAGAGAAGACTTGGAGGCATGCCCATCATATTGACTACTTTCATTTGTGTGTCCATCCAAAAACAAAGCTCTTAGCGACAAACTAAAAGGTGCTTACACAACCTGACACTCCCCAGGGTCTCATGGCTTGTGGCAGAGCCATGGTTGGGAGGAGATGGGGCTTTTGGACTCCAGGTTCTTGGGATGGAATTAAATCAGAACCTCTGGAGTGGCCCAAGCTCAGGTGGTAAATTTTTTAAATGTCCACAAGTGAGTCTAGTGTGGAACCAGGGCTATGAACCACTACCTTAACAGGGTTAAGTGATCCCACAGGACACGGGGACCCAGTAAGAGCTACTCCATATGGCTCTGGGCACATGGGAGGTGCAGGTGGAAAGCTATAAAAGAACTTGATAAAAACAGTGAAGTTTCCGTGAGCTCCTAAAAATAGGTACTGTCTTTACCTACACACAAAATCTCAGTTTAGCCTAGTCACCTTCTTATCCAACCTTGTTTTACTGGTTAAGCAGCTCAGTCTGTTGACAAGCATGCACATTGACTAAACGCAGCCTGGGCTTTTGTCCTGGGATCATGTGCACCTCAAGTGCCACACCCGTCACCTGGACTCAAGGGCTGCTTTGCCTAAATGAGAGGTTTAGTGTGATGACCTCAGAGGTCCTAGCAGCTCTGAAATTCTCCCATAATTCCATCGAGGCGGCAATAGTTTCAGATACCCCACGAGAGCAGCAATAAAGACTTGTGGATTATTATTACAGTAGCCAAAGTCCATCGCACCTTTCAGATTCCCTGTACTCGGGACAACAAAAGCCTCGCTGTTAGGCTGCCTGGTTTCTGTTACTTCTTTTGCATGTTCTCGCTCAGTGCCTCCCTGACAGCAACGTTCTTCCCTGTGTTTTAAAAGGCTTAGGAAACAAAGTACATCAAAGGTTGTCATTAGTTGTTAGCCTTTGGGGAAAAAATAATTCACCTGCAGTGGTAATAAAATACCAGCATTAAAGTCACGAGGAAAGAAGATGACTGTGCCTCCGGGTTCCAGCCATTTAGGGGTTGTACATTCGGTATATACTCAGTCGTTGATGAGTGTGTTGATGGGAAAAACCATTTTTAAAAGGTAGAGCTTAGAGCAGCACCCTAAAAATTGTGAAATCATGACTTGCAGGATAGAGGAAGCAGGGTGTCCCAAAGCACGGGCCCCGCTGCAGGGGCCTCCCTGCAGCTTCCGGTGAGGCCTGGGCGCGGGCCCACCAGCTGGACTCCACCAACTTGCTCTGGGAAACAGTGCGGCCTTCCCCTCAGTATCCAAAAGCAGAGTGTTCCTATGACATTCTTCACAAGGCAAAATGGCATGAAGCGAAGAAGCAACCTGAGGACATGTTTTGCTAACGGATACACACAGTAAATCGAGATAAAGCGCAGGTGCTCACAGACACAGCTCAGAGCTGCGGCGGCTTGATGCTGGAATGCCGAGTGTAGTTGCCGGGGAAGGAGGTGCGTGCTGCCTCTGTGACAGCTCCCTGCAAAATACACACTAAACGCTATTTGCACTTTTTTGTTTTCATAAAAGCGAGAATCCTCTTTGGATTTATTTTGGTTGTCAGAAACGGGTACTAACATTAAGTCTTCCATAAAAGCAAAGTGATGTAAAGCTGACTTTTAAAAAGCAGGGAGACCTGTAGTGAGGAGGTGACCTGGGTCTGGTTCCCTGGTAGCAGAGTATGATGTGGGGATTCTGCTTTTTAAGTCATTTATCAAGAAAGCGCCTTTGAAAGAAACCTAGGCAGGATGGTGGGATGGTGTCAGGGGCAGGGAAACCTCTCAGGCTTTTCTGCCCCAAGGCAGAGGGCTGCTCCCTCCTCCCCTGCCAAGGCACCTTCCCAGAGGGGGGGGCCTCCGCGAGCCGCCGGCAGCCAGCACCCACCCATCCAGAAGATGGGTGGCCCCCTGGTGGAACACCACCCCTCAAAGTGACCACTACAGGGGCTGAGGTGGGGAAGTGGGGGGCCCAGTAGCATTTGTGACCAGATTGTTTTGTGACTGTGTTTCAGACTGCGTGTCAGGCCCATGTCCTTCTGGAGAGGTTCAGCTTCAGCCCTCAACGTCGGTGTTGCCTGCCCTCAACAGGACCTTCATCTGGGATGTCAAAGCTCACAAGAGCATCGGTCTGGAGCTGCAGTTCTCCCTCCCACACCTGAGGCAGGTCGGGCCGGGGGAGAGCTGCCCAGATGGAGTCACTCACGACATCAGCGGCCGCCTGGACGCCACAGTGGTCAGGATCGGAACCTTCTGCAGCAACGGCACTGTGTCACGGATCAAGATGCAAGAGGGAGTGAAAATGGCCTTGCACCTGCCCTGGTTCAACGACAGGAACGTCTCCGGCTTCAGCATCGCAAACCGATCATCAGTAAAACGTGAGCGCGCCAGGCCTTCCCCGCTGTTTGCTGAGGTTGAAACCTACCAAATCACCCTTGTTCTCGGTTCAGAAGTGGTCAGATGTTGGCAGTGTTGTACGATTCCATCTGAATACCTTAAAGGAAGTCCCACTCTCCTGTAAGCATGCGGGCCACTCCTGACATGAACCCCCCTTCTCTACTAAACAAACCGGGAGATGGCTTTTCCTTGTCCTTTGTATGTGAGACTTGTTTTCAAGAAATGAAATGGGACTGGTTGTATAGACCTACCCCTTGTTTACTCCATTTCTCAGGTCTTTGTCCTGTCTCCTGTCTCTTCCACATTGTCTAGAATTGTATCGGTGGTGTGCTAGAGTGGCTCACAGCGGCTCGTAAGTGCCGATGGTTAAATGTTCTGCAATTTTGTAAGCTGGTGTTAAACAGCCATTACTAAAACTCCAGTTGCATAAGCTTAATTAGTTTAGAAACAAAGGTAATAAGTACTCAGAACTCATGCCTTCCTAGTTACTGTACTGCATTTGACTGTTCTCTGTGCTTTGAGGTTATACATGCCCATTGGGTCTGGGTGGTGGAAACACTGTGATGTGAGAGGCTGCCCGTCTCCTCCCAACTCCACGTTCATCGTCTCCCACTGGAAGCTCGAAATCAGCTAGAGTGGGAGTCTTGACGCCAAGGAAATGGGCGGACGCTACAAGTTAGGGCTTTATTTTTTTCCCCTGCTGGGTTGATTATTAAACATTTACTCACACACCACTGACCCATCCTCATTCTCACTCTCTACCTTGAGTGTAAACGTACCTCATCCAGACCCGCTGCTCAGGACGGGAGACCCACCTTCACCTCTTCTCTACCCTCGTTCCTGCAGCCATGGATGACCCAGCCAGGGGCTAATTGCCTCCTATTCTCTCTTGTTTGGGTTCTGCCCTGACAGGCCTGTGCATCATCGAGTCTGTGTTCGAGGGTGAAGGCTCAGCTACCCTGATGTCTGCCAACTACCCAGATGGCTTCCCCGAGGACGAGCTCATGACGTGGCAGTTCATCGTTCCCGCGCACCTGCGGGCCAGCGTCTCCTTCCTCCACTTCAGCGTCTCCAACTGCGTGAAGAAGGAGGAGCGGGTCGAGTACTACATCCCAGGCTCCACCACCAACCCCGAGGTGTTCAAGTTGGAGGACAAGCAACCCGGGAACATGGCTGGGAACTTCAACCTCTCTTTGCAGGGCTGTGACCAAGATGCCCAAAATCCAGGGATCCTCCGGCTGCAGTTTCAAGTTTTGGTCCAACGTCCACAAAATGAAAGCAGTAAGTGAGCCCCACGTTCCTTTTCCTCCCCCTCCTCCCCAGTGCCTTTTTTCCTTCCTGGGTTAGTCTGCTTTGGGTGAGTTTCCCTTCCTACTTCTCCCCTGTGGCTCTGGCGCACTTGGACGCTGGACCCTGTAAGAGTTTCAGGAAGTGCGTTGCTAGGCAGTGAGGCCACATCGTTGGTGAATGCTGGGCCTGCCGTTTCATTTCAGCACAAAAAGAAGCTAACACAATCTGGCATTCAAGGTGCTAAGTTACTTTTAATGAAGGTGTTAAAAGGTTACTTTTTAGATCTCACGTCTGGACTGACCCTACACTGTGAATCAGGATGTTGTCAGCACCGTGATCTGTGACAATAACATTTTTATTGGCTGAGTGCCCCATACCATGGGCACACACCTTGCGTGCCAAGCCCTGCCCTAAACACAATACTTACAGTCTCAGCTAATCCTTATTACAACCTTGTAGGGGAGACAGGAGTAATCTTCATTTATTGATGAGAAACCAGAAGGTTCAGAGAGGTTATGGAACTAGCCCAACATCACACAGCTTGCCAGGAGCAGAGCAAGCTCAGAACCCAGAGCCTATGCTTCTGGACCACACAGAACCCCAGGTGGGTTGGTGAGAATGAGGTGAGTTGTGTATCATTCCACACACGTTTACTGAGATGCCTGAACCTAAAGCAGGGTCATTGGGCCCTCCTGCAGCAAGGCACTGTGCCCAGGACACACCACTGAAGGAAGCACCGGCTCTGGGGAGCTCACTCTTACGGAGGCTCTCACCTCAGATTTGTGTAAGTACAAGTCAGCCCCCCAAAGCAAGCACCTCCTTAAACTTGCTGAGTGCCTTCCTTGCCTCACGGAGGGGAGTGGCATGGATCTTGAGATAAAAGGTACAAGATGAATACAGAGTGGCTGGCTGTTCCTGGGCTCATCTGTGAGCTGGAGTCTGTGAGTTGTGACAAGTTGTCTTGAACCAGGACACCTGTGACGTGTGCTGAGGATGGGTTCTGCCCACAGGGCTGGTTCTCATCCCTGTTTTTATTATTATTTACTTCCGGGAAGTAGACAGAACCAGGCAGAAAAATTAGGTGGGAGTGTGGAATGGCATGCTGTTTATTGTTGGCAGCTGATAAACATCTGAAAAGTGACCATGTGGGGATCCACTCCCAGGGTCGCCCCTCTGACCCTGTCTTGGGAGTGCCTGGTCCACACCCTACTTGGAGCCTGGCTGCCTGGGAAGCCTCAGTGCCTCCATATCTTGACCCAAGAGTCCTTCTAGTCCACAATAACTGTGTAGAAGGCATAACTGTACATACCTGTGTGTGTGCACGTGTGTCCATTGATACATTTTCATGACTCCACTGTCACAATTTTATTATCAGAATGTTGAAAACAGCCATGAAAGGATTCGGAAATGGAGTGGGTTTGAATTTTAGAAGATGGACGGTTTGTTTATCATCTCAGTCTTAGTGATGTGCTGCTGAATAATTCTGTTCCCTGTAACATCAGCGGGATTGATGTCTAGGTCTAATCAAATTGTTAAACATACTGTTACCAGCATCATGAAGGGTATGGCTTCAGTTTTGAGGTAAATAATAGTTAACTGCACTTTAGATGTGTTTAGCAATGTCCAGGCTTTACATAAAGTAGGGTTTGCATTTTTCTAGAGTGAGCAGACTTGGTCAGCAAGAGTGTCTTTAGGGGTAAAATTAGGCTAGGCTGGACTCCCCAAGAGCTCTGATTTCCAGACAGCTCCATCTTGATCATTCGAACCCCAGTGTGGACCCTAAACTTCAAGAGATTGCCCAAGACAGCCAGCCCTGTGCACACACACATTTGTCTGGTTCTGTAAATATGTGTGGACAGCTTGTTTTGCAGGCATCATAGCGCAGTGGTTAAGGGCACCCACTCTGGAGCTGGCCTGCATGGATTTGAAACCCTGGTTCCCCTACTTACCTAGTGGTTCTGGCAAATCACTTGATTGCTGTGTGACTCAGTCATCTTAAAATCGAGATGACAGGAGTGAGCTTGTAGGGGTGTTGTGAGGATGACATGAGGTCGCAGTGCTTAGCAGGTAGTAAGCACTCTTTAAATGTTATCCTGCAGGGTTCAAGGTCAAGGACAGGGTACAGAGTTGGAAAAGACCCAGCACTTGTCCTTAGAGATTAGACTACAACTCAGAAGAGATATGAGACTTGTAGGAAGCGGGAGGTCACATCCCAGAAGGATTTTCTTCTCTTTTTTTTTCTTTTCATATCTTGATTTTGTTTTAATAATTGCAACCTGTGTCCCCTATTGGTGTAACATTTGGTCTCTACGTGGGTAGCCATTGCTCCACAGGCTCCTCTGGAGATACAGCGGATACTTGTAGGGGCCCAGGGCTCTCTGTCACTGGGATGGACGGAGTTCTCCGGGGTGGGGTCCCTTGGTTCTGCTCCAGCTGCTTCTGTCTGCTGTTTTCATTCACTGTCTTCATCAGCTGGTGGTAGCAATTACTGTTGGTCTTGTTTCTCTCATGCACATTCTTGCCCAAGTGATAGATGTTTCAGGGGAAATTTTGGTTGGCATCTCTGGCTGCTTGGCTGACTTCCACACCTTGGCACTGTCTCCGCACTTGTGTTGGCAGCGGGTCATCCTCTCCGTCCTTTTCTGAGTGCTTGTGGATGGCTGTTGCCCACTGGCGTTTGGTTGTTCCACACTTGTGGTTGGTTGGAACTGCGGTTTACCAGTAATTTCAGCCATGCTGAAGCCTCCCAGGGGTCCACCCCAGGGTTCCTGGCATCCCTGTGTGTACCCTTTCCTAGGCGATGAGGAGCCACACCCTTCAGCTTTGTTTGGTCATCAAGTCACTGCTCCAGCCAATGGTAGCCCTGGGATGGCTTAGAAGTCACACAAAACACCACTCCCAACCCCTTGGGGGGCGGTGAGAAGGGGAGCAGGATGCACAAGGAAATGTCTGTGGGTAATGAATACTTTCACTATCCTGATTGTGTCGATGTATATACAGGTGTATTCATAAGTTCAAAACTAGTCAAATCCACACTTTAAATATGCACGGATTATTGTAATTCAATTATTGTTCAATAATGCTGTTTAAAAGTTATGTTCCCTGCAAGAAAACAATTTTGAAAAGAAAAAAAAAGCAGTTGTTGGTGAGGGGAAGTAATTTATCACTGACATTGTTTAGAAATGCTGGAGCATGGTGACGATAAAAGCAAGCCTGGCTTTACTCAGACTTGTTATTGTTTTAAAATTCTTTGTTCCCCTTTTATTACCTGCACGGGGAATGAAACACCCCCCACTGCCCGGCCCTAGGTAGGCCACTGCATGACCCCAAGTCACTTAGCAAGAAAATGTCCTAATCAGTATTGGATTTGTGGCCTCCAAACTCTGTTACTGGGGTTGGTATTGGTGATTTTCTGTAGAGTGAGGTTTTTTTGATCCTTCTGAAGGGTTTTAGTTGCTTATAGCATAGGGTAGGTTACAACACACACCACTAAGAGGTAGATGGCTGGAAGTGATTCGTCTGTGCCCTTTTGGTGGGTGCCCTGCCACCCCATATACATCAGGCCTCTCCACTGAACCCCCCCCCCCCCAAGCCCAAGTAGTAATGCCAAGCCCCTTCTCCTCCTTGTCTGGGAGAAAAAGTGTTAAGAAGGGAATTTGGGTCCTGTGCTCAATTGCTCGCCTAGTCCTTATTCCCAATGTCTGGCCATCTGGTCCTCCACCTTGAAGGACCCCCACCTCCATTCCTTCTCACAGCCACCTCTTCCCTTCCTTCCTCCCCAGCAGCAGAGAACTTGCAGAGACACACTCATCCCCTGGACGCAGGAGCCTTTCACACATTGTTGATTTGATTGTACCCATCCCTGTTATGTAGGATTGGATCTCTACGTGGTTGGCTGAAACTCACTAGCTGGGCCACTGGAGACCAGCAGATGGTTCTGGGGTCTCTGGCTCTGCTCTGCAGTTACTGCCTGAACAGCCATTACTTGGATGGGGGGGTTTCTCCACGGTCTCTCAGTCCTGCTCCAGCTGATTTTTATTTATTTTCTTATTCAGACTGTGGCGAGAGACTAATAGTGTTAAGAGTCTCACTCTCAGGTTTTTTTTCAAACCCCCTTGAAGAGTTCTTTTTACCTTTGTGGTTTCCTTCTGCACCTGGAAGGGCAACAGGGTGAGCCCAGAGTGGCTTTGGTTTGGGGGAGGAGGGTGGTGGCTGAGTGGAAGTGGAGGCGTTATGAGAAGGAGTATGGGCTGAGAAGGGGATTTGTACCAAGCAAGGACAAGGTGAGAGTCTGAGCGAGGGAGTCTTTGGAAAAAGAGGAGCATGACTGAGGTCATCTGGCATTGTTAGCCCAAAAGCGAGTGGTTTGCACTCATCACACACCATGTTGTGTTTATCCATCTGAAGGGCTTGTCCTGCTAAACTCCCAGTCGGGCATCTTGTCTTATTCCTCCATCTTCCTACGCCCAGCACAGTTTCCAGCACATTCCAGGCCCTCTATAAACCCTGTTGCACTAATCTCAGGAGGCAGCCTCTGGTCCAAAGTGGCTTGAGAGCCAGATGCACCATCCAAAGGCACCCCCCTCAGAAGGGGCAAAGTAGATAGGACACTGTCACGGCACCGGGAGCACCACTGCTCGGGAAGTCAGGTGAGGGCAGAAGCAGAAGCAACAAGAGCAGAGGCGGAGCTGGGAGGCCTTCTCAAGCCAAAGAGGGCAGCTGTCACAGCAGCCTCACAAAGCCAGAGCCTCGGCAAGGGCGGAGGCAGCTGTCAGAGGCGCCCAGACCCCTCCTCATCCACAGTAGGACCTGACTCCAGTAGGACCCAGACTGCAAAAACAAAAACAAAAAGATCGTTTCTGAATGTGGGCAGCAGGCGGCTGTTACCTTGAACCTGATTGTCTGCCCTAAAAAAATCCCTACTCTCAACCCTCTACTTTGCCGAAAATATCAACCAGGCTCAGACTTGACCCAGGGGACTCCTGCAGGGAATATCTTTCCATGGCTTGACTGCAAGCATCTTCGGTCTTAAGATGAGTAACAGACAGGCTGCCCCGGACCTGAGGAATGACTGATCTGACCAGCTGGGACGGGATGTGTGAGCACTGACGGCTGACACTGCCCAAAATGTGAAGCTCGGTGATGTCTGAGAGCTTGGTTTACATTTGTCTCCACCAAACACATCTCCTTCTTCAGTGCTCCACAAGGCACTCACGTCTTTTCTGACGGTACAATACTACGATGTCATACCTGGTGTTATTACCACTTCATACCTGGAGATATAAAAAAGTAAATTTTGGCCCTCTGGAGTTTCATCCAATAGTCACTATAGAAAGAGAGCTTCCCTGTTGTTGTACACAGCCCGTTTCTCTTTTTATACTATCATTTCTAAAAGGTTCAAGTGGCCTGGCTGATAACAACCCTATGAATTAATGGTCGCCTACCGGTCTGTATCATTCCCTTTAGCGGGAGCAGACCGCTAGCCTACTGCCTTACGCAGCCTCCTCTAGCTTTTGGAAGATGGGTTTACTGGCTCCAAAAACACCAAGCAGATTTAGTGTATCTTCAACCTCGGATTTCAAGGTTATCGTGATTCAAATAAGGTAGATGGACGTGAGTTTCCAGCATGTTACACCAGGTACTTCTGTTAACCAGTCCGGGTAAATGCTGGTTATGGAGGCAGTTGCCTTGCTTCTTTTTCAGCTTTTATCACCCCCAGAAGCCACCGGGAACCCTTAATTAAATATTGACTCTGTTTTTGTTTTTTGCTGGATAACTCATGCTCTGAGAGGCTTTAATTTGCACCGGCAGAGCTGACAGTGTTGTGGCCTCTGACTTGTTCCCAGTGGAGCACATTTTCATTTTTAAGTGAGAAATCTCTAACTGTAGGTACCGCAAACATGATTAGGGCCTTTCTGAAACTTCAGTCAATAACCTACCTAATCCCTTCAAAGGTTCCCAGTGTTAGTAAGTATCAACTAGTGACGAGTTGTCTTTTGTTTTTTTTGTTTTGTTTTGTTTTGTTTTGTTTTTGTAGGAGAGTCTTTTTAAACCTCAGGGTCAAATTTTTTACATGAAGGATACATCTGCACTGTTGTAGAAAAAACATGGGATTCTTTTACAGCAGGAAACTGTATCCAAATCACAGATCTGCCACTGTTAGCTGACGCACCTTGAGTAGTTATTTTGAACCTCTCAGTAGTCTCTTCTCAACTGTAAAAAGGTGACGGCCACACCTACCCTCCTCCCCGCTGTGAGGATAGGATGAGGCAACTTGTCGAAGCACACAGAAGAGACTGAGTATAAATTGCCCTGTCTTTCCGCAGATTCACGAATGTTAACGGTGACCTTTACACGTAAAGCAGCCATCTGTGCGAGGTGAGGGCTGCACATTTCCATCCTGCTTTGCCGGCTGAAGCCACCTAGGAAGACATTCCTTAGGCAGCACATCAATTTACTGTGTCTACCCCTCGAGTTATTTTGAGATCCAACCAAACTAAGTATGGAAAGAAGGCATGTAATGAATGGAACTCGTGTGCAAACTAGAAAGTGGAATGCCCCGTGTTATGACAGGGAGCCCGGAGCCTCCTGACCCTTCCCGAAATGGAAGGTCTGTCTTTTGCCCCAGAATCAGGACTTTTTCTCAACAAACCACACCCTCTGTTTTAAGCTCAGCTGTCAGATGTCTCATCACTGTCCACCTGGTCATTATACAATAACTTTCAAAGGAAACGTAAACTGTAAAACTGCAGTACTATTTTGCACCAGAATGTCTAAAATAAAAAAGAATGGCCACACCAAATGATGGGGAGAATGTAGAACACTGCTGGCGGGAGTTTAAAATGGTACAACCACTCAGGAAAACTAGCTGGCAGTTTCTTACAAAGTTAAACTCAAACCTACCTATGACCCAGAAATTTCACTCCTCGGTGTTTCCCCAGGAGAAGTGAAACCATGCATCTACTCGAAGACTTAGAAAGGAATGGGTACAGCAGTCTTATTCACAAAAACCCCAAAGTGGAAACAACCTAAATCTCCATCAATCGAAGAATGGAGAAACAGATGGGGTATAATTGTTCTATGGAATGCAGCTCAGCAGTAACAAGGGGAAAGGCGACGGATACCCACAGCGGCATGGATGAGTCTTAAACACCTTTTGCTGAGTGAAAACAGCCAGAGCCATAAAAGTACAGACTATGTGATTCCATGTACACAAAGTTCCAGGACACGCAAAATCTGCAGTGACAGAAGTCAGAAAGTGGTTGCCTCTGGGGGGACTTGACTATAGTCAGGGCGAATTGACCGGAAGGAGGCACAAAGAAATTTTCTGGGATAACAGGAACATTCTAGATCTTGCTTTGGGTGATAGATACATTAGATATATAACACTGTCAAAATTCATCTAACAGAACACTTAAGACCTATGCGTTTTATTATGTGTAAGTTATATGTCAAAAAAAAAAATCAAGGGAAGATACATCAAATGGTTAAGAGGGTATCTTAGCCAACTCAAAATGGATATGGCAGGAGAATGAGGAATAAACCTTTGTTACTCTAACCCTTCCGACGTGGGGCTCGTTTGTTACTGCAGCATAGTTTAGGCTAAGCTGGGCCCACACTCCCTCTCAAAAATATCATGAGAATTAACAATCTGACATGTCACTGACTCTACCATGTGCCACGGATGCAGGTAAACAAGAAAAGATGTTGCGTCCGTGTCACAAGAATGGGCTGTAATTTTTCAAAGAGCTTTCAGCGTGCCGAAAGGAGCTCTTAGAGGCTAAAAATACAGTGGCAGAAATGAAAAACTCAAGAAGGGCTGAAAAGTAAAGATGAGGAAATCACCCAGAACATGGAATTCAGAAAAGGCTGGGGAGTTGGGAAACAGGAGGAAAGGTAAGAAGATCAGGGGACCAGTCAAGAAGGCCCAATCTCTAAATAAAAGGAGTTCTAGAAAGAGAAGACAGAAGAAATGGAGGAGAGGAAGTCATCAAAGAATGTTTTAGCAACATTTCCCAGAACTGATGGATATGAGCTGCCAATTGAAAGGGACCGTCTAAACACAATGAACAAGAAAGGACCCCACGCCAGGGTGCATCACTGAGAAATGTCAGAACATCACAGACGTAAGCTTCCAGCGAGAAGGAAACAAGTTTTATAAGAATAAATAAAACCAAATTACAGTCAAGATTATCAGCAACACTGGATGTTAGAAAACAAAACAGTCAAAATTCTGAATGAATATTATTTCCAACCCAGAGTTCTATACCAAGCCAGACTATTAGTTAAGTATGAGGGTGGGATAAAGACATTTTAGACCTACAAGTTCTCGAAAATTTGACCTCCTTACATGTTTTCCTAAGAGGCTCCTGGAGGCTATGATCCACCTAAAAAGAGGGTAAAAATCAGTAAAGAGAAGGATGTGGGTTCCAGGATCTACTGCAAGAGAGAGGGGCAAAGGGAACCTCTGGATGGTGGTGACAGGGTCCCAAGGCCATACCTGGGCCCCTTTAGATCAGAGCAGTTGAGAAGGCTCTGGAGAGATTTCTTCAGTTAATGAAATACTTAATGTTCTCTTATGTATTGAAAGGAGATTTGTACAAGTGAGGGAGAGTTTGGTGCCAAATTACTGATAAGTGCATAAGTAAGGAAATGATTAAAATGGCAGTAATTAATTCTAGGGAAAATGAAATCTTGTGCAGGAAAGGATATTATAGCACACAAATAACATGACTATATAAACACTGTGTTAATATTGTTAACATAGCCATGATAATGCCAACACAGAATAATGATCTAACTAGAAAGAAATAAGATGGTAACGATTGGGAAGATGGGAGAAAAGGAAGTGTGTGGTGTGGGTGCTGGTGGGCATGTGTACTATGTGTGTGGGTGTGGGGTGTGGGAAGGGGGAAGTGAGTGTGGAGTGAAGGAGGGGAAATCCACATCTTCCTTTGTGGGAAACCAACGAATAATACCTGGAACAGAAATAACAAGGGGCAGGAGAAGCATGTTGTTGAGTGCTGTGGAGGTAATTTTAAAGAGAACCTTAGTGAAAATTGTTATTCTGGGGAGCGGTCACAGTGAGGAGGGAGTTTTGTTTCCATAATAAATCTTAGAGAACTATTTGATTCTTTAAACCAGTGGTTCTCAGCCAAGAGCAATTTTGCCCCCTCCCCACCCCCAAGGACATGTGACAATGTCTGGAGACATTTCTGGTTGTCACAGCTGGGGAGCCATGGGGCTGCTACTAGCATCCAGTGGGCGAAGGCCAAGGCTGCTGCTGAACACCTCAGAATGCACAGGATGGCCCTGCAACAAAGTGTTCTTCCGCCCCAAATGCCAGAGTTGCCAAGCCAGAGAGACCCTGCTTTACACATGCACGTAACTTTGATAAGAGACCAGTGAGGAAAGAGGGAGAGGGTAGCGAGGCTCTTGGAGTGTGTGATTGGGCCTCAGTGAAGGTGAACAGGTTTGTAGAAGCAGAAGGGCTCCTGACACAGCCAGGGTGGCCAGTAGGGAGGCTTTCCCCGAGGTAACAGTGAAGATGAGTTTTAAAGGGTAGTAAGAAATGAGCTGAATGTGGGGCTAGGAGGTTGAAAAGCTAACCATTATCTAAATCAAATCATATTTAAATTAACAACATTAGAATATGTACCTCAGCTCTGAACATGTCATCTCTCTGATTAAAGCACTATTAGACTGTTTGGTAAAATTTACAAAGACATAGGCAATAAGAACTAAAGAAAGGAGTCAGCAGATATGACAACCATAAGACAATTCCCTAATTATGCTTCTAATTTGATGCTGAGCTCCCTGGAAGCCAGTTCAAAAGAAGCAATTCTTATAATTATATGATTCCTGTTACCAGGAAGGAAGGAGCCCATCAGACTCTCCTGGGAAACAGAGCTATCCCAGCTGGCATTAAACTTATTCACTGGAGCTCCAGGCAGAGAGGCTAATAGCCCCGATGGACACATTGGCAACACCCTTGAATTGCAAAGGCAGCACCACCTTGCACAGGTGGCTTCCTCATGTAATGGCTTTCTATAAAAGCAGAATGAATGAAATTAAAAAGCAACTCAGTGAAAAGTGATCCCCAGGGGTTCATAGTGCCGAGCCTTCTGGGGGTGACATTATAAAATGAAGTGACTCTTCTTTCACCTGACAATCAGTTATGGGATTTTATCCTGAGGAAATAGATAAAAACTAAACATACACATGTGCTTATTAGATTCTTTTACTTCTAATGGCAAAATCATAGAAATGACCTAAATAACCAATAATTGGGCAGTTTTTCCAAATTACATAAGAAATACATACATATCTTCTTATTAAAAATCCAACGTTACAGGCAAAGCTAAAATCCCTCATGACCATCTGTACTGTCTCCTCATCCAGGCCTCCCTCCCAGAGCTTCCACAATTATAAATCTGCTGTATTTCTCTCCACATCTTTTTTCTCTTCACTTACATATGTAAGTATGTACATGTAGAAATAGCTATTTCATTTTACATAGAGACTTGACGATCAAATGGTGTCATGGTCAACAATACGGTTCTATGACTTGCTGTTTTGCTTAATACTGTATCTTGGAGTTTCTTATAGCTGTATATTTAGAGCTCCCTCAGTATTTTTAACTGCTATATAATATTCCATCAATGAATGTCCCATAGATTGTTTAACGATTCCAGTATTGCTCCAGTAACTATTACAGCACTGCAGTGCAAATATGGACATATGTCCCCATGTCACACTGCTGGGTCCACAGGGATGTACGATTTTTATTTTTATACTATATACTTTGTTTTAATTTACTTTTCTTTGACTACAAGTGGTATTACAAGTGATATTAAGAACTCTATATTTTGGATATTTGGACATTTATATTTCTTCACTCAATCATTCTATGGTGCAAATATTTTCCCCCAGTGTGTCCCTTGTCCTTTAACATTATTTACGGTACCTATTGTCAGACATATATTTTAAACCCTGTTTTTTGGGGGGTTTTTTTGGCTTTTGTAATTTATGTTTACTCCAAATTAATAAAGATATTTTCTTTGTTTTTATTGTAGTGACTGCTTTGAGGTACCAATGTAATTTTATTCTTTTACAAATGGGAGAGACCATTCTTCTGGCCCAGTCTATGGAATAGTTCATCTTTTTCTCACTTATTTAAGTATAGAATTTCTTAGAGACTAAATTAGAATGTCTGTGGATCCATCCTGTCTATGAATCTTCTATCCCTGCACTAATACCAACTGCTATTAATTACAGTTCATGGTAGGAAAGTATTTAAACAGGTGATGCTAAACTCACTTAGTTGACTATTATGTATAAGATTAATGAATATTTTTAAAGATTAGTAAATATGAAAATGGTATAGTAAAATAAGTATATCTGCATAAAATAATGAAGTAAAAGCTGAGTTTAAAACTTTAGATACGCTGTACTTTTAAGTAGATGAAAATATACATGCATCTGAACAAGGACAAACATGAGTTTGAAGAAATGAAAGTAGTTACATAAGGGTGGTAGATATGCAGTCCACTTTTTTTTTAATTTCATTTCAAGCCATTGTAATATTGTCTTTTTAAAAAAATATTTCATTTGTTTATTATTTAATTATTTTATTTTGGTGGGGGGTAGGTAATTAAGTTTATTTATTTTCAGAGGAAGTACTGGGGATGGAACCCAGGACCTCCTGCATGCTAAGCATGTGCTCTACCACTTGAGCTATACCCTCCCCACCGTGTTGTCTTAACAATAAAAGAAATTCCCAATGTTCCCCAGCCATAAAAGTTTTTGTGCTCATTTTTGCCATCTCATGGGTTTGTTCCTGATCCATTCTTCACACCTTCTTTCTGCTTATGGTTCCAGATAAAACCTATGTGGTTGACTTGAGTAATGAGCGAGCCATGTCGTTGACCATCGAGCCGCGGTCCAACAAACCGAGCACTGACTCTGTCCCCGGCTGCTTCGTGTGTTTGGACCCTTGGACCTGCAGCACCAACCTCACCCTGACACCTGGATCCAAACACAAGATCTCCTTCCTTTGTGATGATCTGACTCGCCTGTGGATCAATGCCGAGAAAAACATAAGTACGCCCCCGCCCCCTTAGCTTGCTCCTCCCGAGCCGTGGGCTGCTCTCCCCTCCCTGCCCTGAATTCTCAGTGGGGCCTACTGGCTAGGTTGTAAATCATCAGAAATGCCCCCCTCAGAACAAAGGCAACCAAAAAGGGCAGAGCAAGATGGTGGAGCCATGCACCTTTGGGACCAGCAACCTCTGTTGGAACGTGCATCCTTCGGAAGTGCATGACATCCCCCATGTCCGTGCTGACATCTCCTCTGTCCAGCCTCTGGTCTCCCTCTTGTGAAATCCTCATAGCCTTCCCTAACCTCTCCCATCCGCATGCCCCCTGCTTCAATGCTCACTGCCTACTTGTCTTCTCTGGCATGAGACCAAGTCTTGAGGCCAAGAAGTTGGGCTGCTTCCATTTTTTTCCTGTCCCTTTAACTCCCACCGGTGCCAGACATGGGCTAATTATGTAAGAAATGTTTGATCGATGGAGGGCAGCAAAACCAGTAGCCACCTCCCTGCTGGGCCACCATCAGCTCTGGTGTGGCTGCTCTTAGAGCCTCCGCTGATGCAGCAGCTGAGGCCACGAGAGGCAAAGCTGCCTGCCCAAGGACACCTCATTAGGAAGTGGCAGAGCTGAAACACCAGCTGAGATCTCCCCAGCTCCACTCCCTGCTCTAACCACTATGCAGAACTGCCTCCCTACGGTCAGGGATTATGGGCAGCAGGGCTGGGAGAAGGAAAAAAACCTGAACCCTGCCCATGTGGCACTTAGCATCTCAGACACAGGTTGTCTTAGATGAGAACTTGAGCAAACAAGAGAAAATTTCAACCCTGAATACTCCTTAGAAGTTGGTCTGCCAGTTTAGCAGAGAGTGAGAATGAGAGAGAGCAGGAGGGGAAGCTAGCAAAGGAGCATCAAGGAGCCAGGAGTGCAGGACAGAGCAGGAGAGGGGAGACCAAAGGGAAAAGCAAGAGAGCCTCAGGCTGATTTGAGAGCTGGGGAGGGTGAACGTCCAGTCTCCTCCCAGCCTGGGTACCCTGAACCCCTCTTTTCCAGCCTGCACAGACCACCGATACTGCCACAGGAAGTCCTACTCACTCCAAGTACCAGGGTACATCCTCCAGCTGCCTGTGCAGCTGCACGACTTCTCCTGGAAGCTGCTGGTACCCAAGGACAGCCTCAGTCTGGCCCTGGTGCCAGCCCAGAAGCTGCAGCAGCACACGCACGAGAGAGCCTGCAATGCCAGCTTCAGCTACCTCTTGGCCAGCGCTGTCCCCGGCCAGGACCTTCGCTTCGGCTTCTTCTGCTCTGGAGGCTCCATCGAGCAGATCCGGGTGAAGCAGAACATCTCGGTGACCCTCCGCACCTTTGCCCCCAGCTTCCAGCAAGAGGCCTCCAGGCAGAACCTAACCGTGTCCTTTATCCCCCACTTCAAAGGTAACGGGGTCTTTCAGTCTCTCCCCATCTCCCTGCCCCCTTAGCCGTTCTTCTTTGGGCACTTATCTTATTTTGGTTCTGTGATCATCTTAAGTTGTCAGTTTGAAGAGCAGGGACAGCTGAGTGGGCTGGTCCTCACACAAGATGATCAGTCCTGATCCTGACTTTACCATTAACCTAGTGTGGAAAATTCCAGGAGATAGAAACACAAGACTCACTGACAGTGGGAGGTGATGGTCAGTAGGCAGCAGAACAAATAATCAGGCTCGAGGCTTTTTTGGAAGCAGGCAGGGCATAAATGAGCGCTAACCAAATAGTCCCAAGTTCTGGATTCTTAAGGTGGCAACATAAAAATCCTTATGCAGACATTTTTACCAATTCTGCTTTGACAATTTGGAATGTGGTCCGGAGGGCATGGAGGAGGGACTGCTGAGAGATGAGTCTCTAGAGCATTCTCCTACACAGAGGAGCAGACTCCTCCTGGGAGGCTGGTGTCTGATCTTCCGAGACAGGAAATGAGGTTTAAACTGGTCACGGCGGTGAACTCAACATGGTTGATTTTAAAATTCACAGTCACCTTTACAGGTTGCTCAGTTCATTTTAAAATTGACCAAGACCTCTATTCAAGGTTTACTTGGTACTTCTGTTCTCAGAGGCATGGGTGGGAGGGTGATGAATCTTTGGTCCTAAGATTAAGGTCAGTCCAGGCTGCCTGGTGTCTTCAAGGCTACCAGAGAAACTCCTTCTGGAGAGTCTTTGAAAATAAGACACACCCTCCTCAGAGTGAAATGCTGGGGTTTTAATCTCACCTGAAGGTAAAGGGTGAATTAGTTGACATGTCAGAGGCCTTTTCAGCTTTGCTGAAATTCTGAAACTTGCAGAATTCTAAATTCTTGAAGTTTTCTAAATCTCCAAAACAGAGATCAGTTTATACCAATCCCACTGCAGAGCAGGGCATTAGGTGGATATTAGCTCCACTGAGGGCATTTCTGAAAGGAAGCCAGGATAAGCACTGGTTTGGCAAATTGGCCTGTTTTTGGTTTGATTGTTTGGCTGGTTGATTGTTTTTTTTCAAAAAGCTGGAGAACCTAATCTGAGACTCTAATCTTGTGTTGACCAATACAGTAACCACTGGCCACGTGTGGCAATTTAAATTTATATTAATAGTAAACAGAATTAAAAAATCGGTTCCTCAGTCACACCAAGCACACTCCAAGTCTTCAGCAGACGCGGCAGCTACAGCTACTCTGCTGGCCATTGCGGATCCAGAACCTCTCCATCACGGCAGGAAGCGCTTTCTGATAGCACTGGTCTGGACAGTGTAACATTGTCTGCTCCATCCTCCTGTTTGCTCCATCTTGATTGAGTGAAACAACATCTGTATGGATTCTCCTCCCTTTCCTGCAGAGGATGGTGTTTTCACGGTGACCCCCGACAGGAAAAGCAAGGTCTACCTGAGGACCCCTAACTGGGACCGGGGCTTGCCGTCCCTCACCTCGGTGTCCTGGAACATCAGCGTGCCCCATGACCAAGTGGCCTGCCTGACCTTCCTCAAGGAGCGGACTGGTGTGGTCTGCCAGACGGGGCGTGCTTTCATGATCATCCAGGAACAGCGGTCCCACGCTGAGGAGATCTTCAGCCTGGAGGAGGAGGTGCTGCCCAAGCCAAGCTTCCGCCATCACAGCTTCTGGGTCAATATCTCCAACTGTAGCCCCGTGAGTGGCAAGCAGCTGGATCTACTCTTCTGGGTCTCACTTACCCCAAGGACTACAGGTAAGGCCTTTTGGTGGGTGGTAGTGGGTCACAAATTGGCAGCTGAGGAGTCATGAGCAAGCCTGGAAGGCGAGTTAGAAAACATGAATTTGAGTCCTGGTAGTCCATGTATCATTCAGCTATTGCAACAATAATGCTGCATAACAAGCACCCCAGAACTCAGTGGCTTAAGAATGCCATTTATTATTGCTTGCATGTTGGCTGGGCAATTCTGGTGAGCTGGGCTTGTCAGGGTTCATTCAGTCAAGCACTTGTGGGCAGCTTCAGGTTGCCTAGAAAGCTTTGTCAACCTTGGCTGGGCCCTCTCATGTGTCTGGGGACAGCCAAGATCAGCTGGAATAAGTTGGCTTCCTTCTCCTCTACATGGTCTCTTCTCTAGCCTGGGCCTGTGGCAGAGGCAGACAGGTCCTAGAGAGGCCAGGGGAAGCACACAAGGTCTCCTGACACATAGGTTAGAAATTTACACACCATCCCTTCGACAGCATTGGTTTGACCAGCCCAGATTCATGGGGTGGGCAGACTCCACCTTCTGATGGGAGGGGCTACAGAGTCACACAGTAAAGGACATGGTTCAGGGAGAGGGCAGAATTGGGGCATTTTTGTAGTCTATCTACTATTAATCTCTCTCTGACGTAGGAGGAGTCTCTTTACTCCTCTGATCTTCCTCATCTTCCTCGGTAGAGAGCAGATGATGGTAACTATGCAGTGAAAGTATCACTGGGGATTCGGTGTTGGTGATTAAAATGTGGGGACCTGAAAAGTGTGACACAGATACATGGTGCTGGGATTTTTTATTTAGCGCAGTGAAACACTGGAATCTATGAATGCCCTAAGTCACAGTGAATGCCCTCAGTCAGAGGCCTCAGAGCCACGATGAGGATTTCACTTTTCTGCCCAAAGTGGCAGGATCCACTGAAGAGTTTTAGACAAGGAAAGCACGAGTGGCAGGGCAGTCAGTGGTGGGGCCGTGCTCACTGTTTATTCCAAGAGAGTCACAGAGCATCGCTGTGTTGGAACCAGAAGGGACCGTGCGGGTTGTTCCTGCGGCCCCGTCCCTCTCTGGCGGTCAGGGAGATTGCGTGTCCACCCGAGGCCACGCGGCTGGTGAGCAGCAAGAGCACTGACTGCAGCCAGAAGCCGCCAGTGAACAGCTCTCTCACACTCTCAGATTAGCGCCTGGATTTTCTTCCTTGTTACATTCATATTCTGTCATTCATTTCTATTCCTATTTTCTCTCAGTCTCACCTTCTGTCTTCTTGTTGGACAAGCCAGAAATTCTAAATCCCTCTTTGGTGCAGGGCTCTCTGATTTATTTTCTTTTTCCCTTTGCACAAGTGTAGGAGAGGGGGACAGCACACGTGGAACCACCCTCTCCTAACTCCCTCACCTCTGGCCTCTGACCCCCTGCTCTCTCTCCTCCACCCTCTGCTCTTCTCTCCTCAGCGCTGGCTGTGGCGACAGGGGGAGCACAGCTGGGCCAGGCCAGGGGTGGCCTTTGGAGTAGGTCTGGTAGGTCCCCCAGTTTGTTTTAGGTTCCTTTCACTACCCCTAGGTTTAGTGGCTTAGAGGATGACCATTTTGCTTGCTTGCAATCCCGTGGGTCAGGAAGTTGGACAGGGCCCGGCAGGGGTCCCGTCTCTGCTCTGAGATAATCCAGGGCCTCAGCCAGATGCCTCGAACAGCTAGGGGGCCCTGGGATAGCTCACCTTGGGGCTCACTTTTGACTAGGAGCCTTGGTTTGTTCTCCACTTGGCTGCTAGGGCTTCCTCACAGCGTGGTGGGCTCAGCATATCAGACTTCTTACATGGTGGCTGGCTTTTCCTCAGAGAGAAAGGGCAAGAAGCTGCCAGGTTTCTAAAAGGCTCAGCCCACAACCGCCACAGCCCAGATTCAGAAGGAAAGGAAGTAGATTCCCCTTCATGTGAGGAGCAGCGTGTGCATACGGGGAGGAAGGAATGGGCTGCAGCCATCTTTGGGGACCGTCTGCTCCAGTTCATCACCCGCCTAACCCCACACGTCTCCTCGTCTCCCTCCCTTGTGTCTCTGCTCATAGACCTGACTGTCATCATCCTCACCGTGGTGGGAGGTGGCGCCTTACTGCTGTTTGCCCTCGGACTCATCATTTGCTTTGTGAAAAAGAAGTAGGTGGAATTTCTCAAACTGTCTTCACTTGATCTGACTCCTCCTTACATCACACAGGCCAGAGCTATTGTTAATTGTTGACTTTTTTCCTTGCGTTCCATTTTCCCCCCAAAGATCAATCAATGTTAAGTAATAGTGCCAGATGTGAATTATGTTTGGAGGGGGAAAAAAATTCCATACCTAGCAGGGAAAAAAAAATTATAGATGTGTGGTGACATTTTAGCCTGCAGTTTTTAACGCAGCTGCCTCAGCACGAGTTCCCTGTGAATCATTTACTGTCCACTCATTAGACTGGTCATCACAGGGGTGAGCTTGGCAGGAAAATGCTCACGTAGGCCCCGCCAGGCCAGGCCCCTCTCCATCACCTTGAGGAAAACGCACACACGCTGCCCAGCTCGGTCCCCTCCAATTTCTTAAGCAAACAGTTTTATGTTATTTACTGGACTTTAGACAAGCACCAAAAACCAGCCCTGTGGGCCAAAGGAAGGAAGACCCAGTTAACTGACTCAGTTTCACCTTCCACCCAACTCAGGTTGACAGCTTCTGTTTTACGAGAGGGAAGTGTTGACTTTCTTAGATGGAGTACTGCTACCAGATTTCATCAATTCTACTCAGATTTCTGATTAAAGCCATGTTGTGGGCGGGGGTGGGGGTGGGCATCTATTTTCCTTAGCATGATTTTACCTTCCAAAAAGCTGGAGAAAAAAATTTTGTAATTAACTGGGGCCGCAAGCAAACAATTACAATTCCTAATCAGCAGTGAGACTGCCTCTGTCTCCGTGTATGCAGACGGGCTGGCCTGCAGCAGATCCAGGGGGACGCTTCTCTGTGAAATGGGAGTGTACACATCTCTCATGAGGGCGAGGACTTCTTGTAACAAAATATTGTTTTATTGTTTCTTGCAGGAAACTTTCCTGTCAGGGGTGCACAGTGTGTCCCACCCAGATGGGAAAGCATGGCATTAACACGGGGCCCCAGCTTCCTCATCAGGAGGGAATTGGGCGAGGCAAGGGGGTGGGGTGGCCAGCACATGCCTCTGTCTCTCAAGTGCCCCAGTCCTGGCCTGAGAGTGACCAGCCTGGCCTTGGGGTGGGGGAGACCACTGGCTGGCAGGCAGGTTTGCATAAGACCCATCCATCTTCAACTTGGGATTGGAAGGCAGACAGGTTCTGCAGTGAGAAGGAGGGAAAACACTGAATTTGCTCATTAACCATTTATTTCCTGAGGGCCTCCTGGGTGCTGGGAACCAGGCGAGGTGCTGGGGATACACCCGTGAGCAAGACAGTCTGGTCTCCTGCTGTCTGTGGGGACAGAGGGACTAAAGGGGCAGGCAGGTGAAGGGTCGGTGTCAGGGCAGCCTGAGAAGAGCCTGGTGAGGACAAGCGAGGAGCTTGTGGGAGGGGCGTCATCACGGGGCGTCAGGCTGGTGCCCTTGGAGCCCGCCACCCTGGCCAGGGAACTCAGTGTTACAAGCTACATGCACTGGATTTATTTTTATCTCTGAAAAGGGCAGGTTCACAATTAGTGAACCACCAGCTGCGCATTATATGGTCCATTATGCTAATTGAGCTAACGTCCTCCATTTGAATCTCTGGTCAGCTGAAAAGTCAGCGTCCCCTGCTTTCCACTGGTGGAGGCGGAGGGCTTTGTTTTCCGGGGCAGGGAGTGCTGATGCCCATCCACGTCCAAGTACCAAAGAACATTACAAACCAAACGTTAATGGTTTACAGAGGAACTCGGGCACCCCCACCTTATTTCTGTCTTCTTTTTAGCTCTTTCCTCAGCTGGAGGTCACTGCTGAAGGGACTGGATCCCTCTGCTAATACTGAATTCTGCTGTCCCCAACTCCAGCTAGAAACTAAGACGCAACTCTCCATCCTGAGTCTTGTATGTTGTCCTTTAGACTCTAGACAGTCATAGCCTGTCCTCGTGTAAAAGTGGGATGAAGCATTAACTGTGAGAAAGAACTCAGAGACTCACAGAAGGTTGGGCTGGGCATACCAGTGCCTGATGTGGTTGATTTGAGACACTACCCCGTTTCTGGTAGGAAAGAGGGGTTGTCAGATGTCTCCACCATTGGATGCCACGCAATTATTGAAGCAAACTCAGGGGCAGATGGTGTTAACGGTGACCTCTCTAAACCACTGTCTGCTCCTCTTTCCACCTTGGAAACTAGAGGCAGAAGTTGGTCCCTTCTAAAAGTTTGCTAGTGACAACAGCTTCAGTTTCATACACTAAGCGATCTGAGGGACTTAGGGGAAAAATGGTCAGAAACCTGAAGGATCGGGCAGGTTCCAGTAGGGATGTACGAATGGTGCACCTCTGAGGTCATTTCTTCCTGACCTCTGTCTTGTTCCCTTTCTCAGTAAGAAAAAGAAGATCAGCAAGGGCCCGGCCGTAGGTATCTACAATGGTAACATCAATACCCAGATGCCAATGCAGCCAAAGAAGTTTCAGAAAAGACGGAAGGACAACGACTCCCATGTGTATGCCGTCATCGATGATACCATGGTGTACGGGCACCTGCTGCAGGATTCCAGCGGGTCCTTCCTCCAGCCAGAGGTTGCCACCTACCAGCCCTTCCAGGGCCCCATGGGCGACTGCCCCCCCTCCCCACCCCCCACCTGCTCCAGGGCCCCAACCGCAAAGCTGACCACAGATGAGCCATCCCCTGGCTCCCCTCCTGAGTCTGAGAGCGAACCCTACACCTTCTCCCACCCCAAAGACACGAATATGAGCAACGGGAACACGGACATTCCCTTGCTGGACACCCACAAGCCCACAGAGCCTGGGGAATAACTTGGACCCACTCCAAAGACTTTGCATAAAGCAGGGCACCGAGAAGCCCTTTAGGGTTCCCAACCCGAAATCCTAAAAGAAGAGGAGCTGTACGGAAGGACAAAGAGGTTTTCCTGGACACCAACTTCTTCTGATTTCCAGGTGGACCCATTCCGATGATGAGACGTTGAAAATGAATTGTGATCTGGGTACAGTCATCACAGTGCATGTCATTCTAAACTCAGGTTGGGTTGTAACCAGCCCATAGTGAGAGGGGAGAGGCTCAGTCACCCAGGACAGGGTTGCAACGAGCCCTAGATTTGGATTTGGATTTCGACTTCTTCAGGTTGACAGTTCCGATCCCTAGGAGCCCACCCGAGGTCCCTGCTCTCACTGGGGTCCCCTGGGTGAAAATGACAATGTGCCTTATTATTATTATTAATATTTATTTGGTGGTCCTGTGTATTTAAGAAGTTGAATGTCTACCCACTCAGCTCTTTTCACCTGACATAGTGACAACTCATGCTGACTAGTTAGACAGCTGGGTTTTGACTTCTGCTGACCACTAGATAAACATGTGCTTGCCCCCTAGGAGGTGGAATAGGTTGTAGTCTGTCCAGCCAGAAAAGGCTGTGTGTGTGTTTGAAGGCACTGACGCCCACCTGCTTTGACAAGAGCCCTCCTGGTTCTCTCGCTCGGCATGTGGTTATCCCACTGCAGAAATACATCCTCAGTCCCATTGTCCTTTGACCTAGAAATAAGAGACGTTTTCTTGAATTGCTATGTGTGGCTCTCCCAGCTGCAATGATACTTTGGCATTTAAACAGAAACTGAGAGAGTATTTTCATCCTCTAAAAACATTTAAAAATACACCAGAGAGTGGCCACTCGTATTCTTTTCCTAACACGACTGAAGCAAATTACCGCAAACATGGCGGCTCAAAACAGCACAAATTTCCTACCTTATGGTCCTGGAGATCAGAAGTGCAAAGTGGGTTTCACTGAGCTAAAATCAGCGTGTCAGCAGAGCTGTGCTCCTTCTGGAGGCTCCGGGGAGAATCCGTTTCCTTGCCTTTTCCAGCTAGTAGAGGCTGCTCACCTTCCTTGCCTCCGATGGTGGCCATGTGACATTCCTGCATCCCTCTTTTACTTACAAGAAACTTTCAGTTATAAAGGATCCCCCCACCCCCAGATAATACAGAATAATCTCCCCATCACAAGATCTTTGACTTAATCACACTGAAAAGTCCCTTTTGCCTTGTCACGTAACATATCCAGATGTTCTGGGGATTAGGACACAGATCATTATTCTGCTGACCACACCTTCCTGCCCCTGCAGGAGAGACTACAAGATGACCCGGCCCACAGGTGTGCTATGTTTAGCCTGCAGCATCTTTCTAAAGAATTAGTTCCCAACATTTAAAATTATAAAATGTTTACATAAAAATCCAGGTCAGAAGATCAGACCACGCTGGAGCTCACATTCGCACTGAGCAGCAAGTGGCGGGAGTTGAAATGCAGCTCCATCGTTAGATGGGGCATCTGGCTCACCAGTTCGCCGCAGGCCCCACCGCTCCCTGTCGCCTCCCACACTGAGGCCGAGTCTCCGTTGCTACTGATCAGTGCCCTGCAGATTTGCTTCTCTCATCATGAAATGGAAAGTTCAGGACCCATATCTCATCTCAAATAAGAAGACCAGCCTCGAGGCTCATGTGTGATTTAGGAAAGTTTTTTTACACACAGCCTACATCCTTCATTTATACTAATTACCACTTGGCTCCTGTGGGTGTTTGCCTTTATGGACCCTGCTCTCATCTGGGAGAAGAGGGATTGTTTTGTGACTTGTCAGCACAGTCCCAAGATCAATGCTTCTGTGACGAAACCTTCTTTAAATAATAGATTCACATCTATTGTGTTCAGTGACTTTCCCTTGGAAACACACTGCCCAGACTTGTCCACCATGAAAATGAGTTGTCTCCATGAAAATGAGTTTTGCAATCTCCTAAATGCTGTGTTCCAAGGTCTGTTCAACTCTCTCCAGAAAGAAGAGTATGTTGTGTTTTTTTTACTTTTTTTGTTGTTGTTTTACTTATGCCTTCGGTGCTGCCTGTGACACTTTTACTTCTGAATGGCTGGCTCTGTCCAGGGACCCTCAGCCTCCTGACCTGAGATGCTGGCAAACCTCCCCCATGAAGGGCCAGAGGAGGGCCGTGGCTTCCTTCCCTCCGCTGAAATTGTATCATTATTTAAAATCACCGTTGGGACTCTGGCCCTCCATTCTCTGCCTTCCCCAACCTCCTGGCCTCTTCTGAGGGTCACTCAGCCAGTGCCCTGCATCCCACCCCAAAGTGTGGCTGTCATCAAACACGTCACCTTTACTTACAAGGGCCCCACGTGGCCATCTTTTAACGGAGAGCTCAAAACTCCCGGCCAAGTTGTGGGCTTCCTGAGATCTCAGGTGGATTTAATGTCTCTGAAGACACACCTCCTTGAAGGGGCCAGCCCGACGTACCCCTGGCACTTTTCTTTGAAGCCTGGTCCCCACTTCTGTAAAATATTTCAGGGTTGCTAGAAACCAAACATGTTTGTTGAAGCCCAGCTTGTGCCAGCACGGTGCCCTCCACGCTGGCTCTGCAGATGCCGGGCGGCCCTTGCGCCCATCTGCTGTGGCTGTGACAAAGCCCGGCTCAGACAGGACTGAATAATGCTGCGGTCATTTTGCATGAGAGGAGGACGTCCCAAGGAAAAAAGAGTCAAGGAGGAAAAGCGTTAAGTCCGTGGGACATGACTTTGGTCAAGCTTAGGACTGGTTTGTGTGGATCTGCAATGCTTCACTGGAAATAATTTATTTGTTGTAGATAATTTTTAGGTAGCATTTTATTCATTTCCTACACTTTTTTAAATAAAGAAATATACAGTAAAAAAAAAAAAAAAACATCAGGTTGTTTAAATGCTTTGGCTCCTTGTCCCCTGGCTCAGCAGAGGCCCAAATGTCCCAGTTGTTTACTGGGACAGGTTCAACATGGCTCAGCAGATGCCGTCTTGTCTGTGCGGTTCTGGCCCAGCAAGCGGGCTTTGGGCTGCCAGTGGGTGACTCAGAGGCCAGAGTTTCTTTTGTTCTGTTCTTACTGAGGCAACTTGAGCCCCCTCTGTGTGAGCCCCCCAATACCTGACCCCCATAGAAGCCTGGGGCCACCCTTGCCACTGACTGCTCTGAGCCCAGAGCAGGCTACCAGCCGCCAGAACAAAAGCAAAGGAAGTGCATGGGGAGAGGGGAGCTCCAAGTGGGCCCCCACCACCCACCACCCCCTTGGAGAGGAGACCCAAATGCATGGAGGAGACCCGGTGTCGCTGTGTGACAAACCAGCCCAGACCTTAGTGACTTAAGAACAGTCATGTATTTTACCACAAATCTAAGTTGAGCAGAGTTTAGCAGGGATGGCTTGTCTCTGCTCCGTGGGGCCACTCTGAGGCAACTCAACTAGAATCCATTTTCAAGATGGTGGATCACACAGCCAGCAAGTTTGCACGGTCTGCTGGCTGGGAGCTTTGATTCTTAATCACTTGGACCACTCACTCCGTGGGGCTTGCTGGGCATCTTCAAAACACAGAGGCTGGGTCCCCAGGGCCAGTGTTCCCAGAATCCTGAGATCTGGGCCTGGAAGCTGGCAGAGCATCACTTCCACCCTTGTCTATGGGCGCATCAGTCTCCGAGCCTGCCCGGATTTAAGGGGAGTAGGCGAAGACCCCACGTCTCAGTGGGAGAGGGGTCACGAGTTTGCGGCCGTCTTTAGTACACTGGAGTGGGGCTGGGGAGACCAGAGCCAAACGTTCAAGCCCTTGGGCAGCTCTGACCAACACCTTCTCCCTTGACCACTATGTCCGCATCCGTGCCGCACCCCACCTCTCCGACTGCCGCTGCTCCTAGATCCTGTTTTTGGATCTCAAGTTTCAGTCTTCAGCCTTCTGACCTGTTCTCTTTGCACATTGCCCCTTGGGGTTCCTACTGTGTCCTCTGCTCTATGATAATGCCCCAAATCCTGGCTGATATCTATCTGGGCACCAGGCCCACAATTCTGGCAGCCTGGTGGATTTATCCACTCGTATATCCTCATGTACCCCAAACCTGAATACTCAAGGGGTAAATTCATTCTTTCCTCCTCTCCCCTTGCTCTAAATCCTCTCCCTCTTTAATGTGAGTTCATTTCCTGACTCTGTCCCTAACTAGCTGTGTGGCCTTGAGTCAGGTTCTTTTTCTCAAATGCCTACACAGGATTGAATCTTCTAAGGGCACTTCCATCTCTAAAGTGTTTTGATTCATCCGGGCCCAGAATATTGGGCCCACCTTTGTTCATCCCTGCCCCTCACCCTGGGTTCTCCAGGTTCTTCTCCCATCTGCCTCTCCTCCTCTCCATTATTCCTTTTTATCTTGTGACTCCCTCTCTCTGAAATCTGTGCCTCTGGATTTGTCCCTCAGGACAAAATCCTCACTCTCCTGCTGAGCCACAGCAGCTCGGGTTTGCCACCTGGCCCTCCTTACCTCTCCAGACCTCCTTCCCTCCGCTCAAGCCATGACCTCAGAGCTCCATCCCAACAGGACTCAAAATCCTCAAGGTACCTCGTGGGCACACCCACCCGAATCTTTGCTTGTGCCACTGTTCTTGGACCCTCAGGCAGAAGCTACACTTCCTCCCTATCAATGAAAATCCAACAGTGTTTCAGAGTTTACCGCAGAGCCCACTTCCTTCAGGAAGCCCTCCAGCTCCATGAGCTCTCCCTCTAAAGGCCAAGAATCCATACCATCCTAACACTTTGCACTGAGGTTCATTAGTTTCGTTACTTAGAAGCTTGTACTTGTGTTCTTCTGCCTCACTATTGGTACTTCTCTGAGAGGGAGGGGCCCATGTTCGGTACTTGGTTCATCTGCCTTACATTGCCCCACACGGTGGCTGCCCTAGGAATAACGTCTGTAACATTTAATTGTCAGAATAGAGGCACGAAGTACACGCTGTACTTCAGCAGTGACTTCAGGCAGGTGTCATACTTCAGGCTGCCAGATGGAGGGAAGGAGTTGGATGCCAGGCACATACTCTGTCCTAGAAGTTTTGCAAGCCTTATCTCATGTCAGCCTCTGGTGATCCGTGATCCCAGCAACAGTGAGTTGCTTAGTCCAGTCCAGCTGCTGTAGCAAAATACCATAAACTTGGTGGCTGATAAGCAACAGAAATCTACTTCTCATAGTTCTGGAAGCTGAGAAATTCAAGATCAATGTGCCAGCAGATTCGGTGTGTGGTGAGAGAGCTCTGTTCCTCCTAGATGGCCAGACTCACTATGCCCTCATTTGTAGAAGGAGCAAGAGAGCTCTGTAGGGCCTCTGTGCCTTATAAGGGCACTGACCTCAATCATGAGGGCTCCACCCTCATGACCTAATCACCTCCCAAAGGCCCCACCTCCTAATACCATTACATTGGGGGTTAAGTTTTAACATATGAATTTAGGAGAGGGGGACACAAACATTCCATCTATCGAAGAGATCTAGATAAGACTGCATCTCTTTCCCAGTGGAAACCCACCCAGACACTGGGGTTGGGGCTGCTGAGGCAAGAGCTAAGCACATGAATCTACTGAATATAAATCCAAATCCAGGGCTACTTGGTGCCCAGCAGGGCCTCAGTGTCACGAAATGCTGCATAGGGAACACTCCTCAGAGATCAAAGGATCAATCTCATATTCAACCTGTCAGTTCCTTCTGGGTTTGTCCTAGAGCAAAGCGCTGGGAAGCAGATCATGGCCAACAGTTCAGACCTAGAACTGTCATAGCCAAATTCCAGGGCCAGCCCTCAGACCAGCCTCTGCAGGTGACTTGAAACGGACCTGCCATCTGTGCGGGGGAAAGGTCCTTTACTGTTTACCTGAGGTTATTCACTCTTTCAAAGTTTTATCACTTTAAAATAACCCTATAAGATCTTTGAAGTGCTCTCTCTCTCTTTTTTGATTTTTTGTTTTTTATTTGCTCAACTTAAAAAACATGTTTTTGTGGGTGGGGAGTAGCTCAGGGGTAGAGAGCATGCTTAGCATGCACGAGGTCCTGGGTTCAATCCCCAGTACCTCCATTAAAATAAATAAGTAAAAATAAAATAAGGGGGGGGGGCGGAAACGTGTTTTGCCTTTTATTATGGAAATCTAACATGCACTAAAGCAAAGAGAAGAATAAACTGAACATATCCATCAACCAGATTCAACCATTCTTGTTTCATCTGAGGTTCTTTTAACCAAGACTTGGTGCCTGGAATCTCCAGAGTGGCTGGACCCTGGAGAACCTGGCAGTGGTTACCTCTACCTCCCCCAAACTTCTACCACAGAGCTCAGCAGCCAGGCTTCCCTAGGACCTCAGGAAAATGGAGAGAACACCAAAACCAATAGGCTTTCAGAATCCTGGGAAGCTTTACTCACCTGGTGATGCAGATGTAGGGGAGAAAAAGTGTTTTTCCTCTACCCATCCTAGACTGACAAAAGACAGATTAGCAAAGGAAGAACAAACATGTTCATTGACGTGTGCAACACACATACACACTGCAGAACTCAGTGATGAGTAACTCAAATGGATGGCTAGAACTCAGGCATATATAGCATCTTAAAAGGACATTAAATTTGTAGAGCAGTGGCAAGGCAAAGGAAAAGTACTTTGAGCTTCTAGGAGTGGCAAATTGTGGGAAGTTAAATATTTGGGGGAAACTAATGGAAGATAAGGGTTTTAGCAAGGTGTGCTATGTAGATTTCTCTGGTGCTGTCTGTGGGCTCAGAGTCTAGAGTCATCTTTGGTAAGTAAGAATCACCCTGTCCTTCCTGGCGGGGAGAGGACAGAGAGTTTTTCTTGTGTCTACTTCTCCTTACTTGCCTGCAGCTCAAAATAATCCTTATGCCAGGCCAGCATATTTTGGGGTGGGATACTCTGAACCCCTCATTCTCCCATTTGAAACAAATTAGTTTTACATATTAAAAGTTGAGTTGGCAGCTGTGGAGAGAGATTTGTGTTAGACGTTGTGACTTAAAGAGATCTGCTTAAGTTAAGCCTCTATATGCTGTGAGCAACCAGGCACTTAATGAGGCACATTTCTATTGAAAATGAAGGGGCGAAAGGGTTAATGGTTAGAACAAACTGTAACCTCAGCTTTTGAGTCCAGAGGGTAGTGACAAGATTTCTAGGTGGTAGACTCAAAGCATGTTTAGCTGGTGGGGTGAGAATAGCAGTGCCCAGCCAGCAAATTTCCTCATTTGCGATTTGAATGTCTGGCAATAGCATACACATCAGCGTCACAGTTACAAATAGTTCTCTGTGCAGAGTATGCAGGTGTCCAGCTTCACTGCAGGGCTTCTTCTCCTTCTGCTGCTCCTTCTCCTGTTTTCAGATAGTCTCAATAAAGATCTGGGCAGACAGCTTTTAGTTCCCAGTGGCACTAAGTTGGAAGGTGAAAGGAAAAAATGGAAATGTTAATTACTACAATGGACAAATGTCAGGAGCAAATTTACAAAGAGGTAAAAAAGCCCTGAGACGGTGAGCATGTCTGGAATTCGACAACCCACAAGAATACACTATAGTTACAGTTATAGTTTTTTCCAATTGACATATAGTGGATTTACAATGTTTCAGGTCATCCTATAGTTTTTTTTTAATTGAAACATAGAATTTCTCTCTACAGTTATCCCCATTTCTATCAGAGAAGTCTATTGTGTTTGCAAAATAAATACAATCTCATTAAATCTGGCTAAATTATTTATGTAAGTGCAGCAAAAGTAGTAACATTTGTCCCCAGAGTGAAGAAGACCTCAGAATTGCTGAGAAGCAGCTGTGAACACCAGCCGTGTGACCCAGACAGGTGACCTAACTTCTCTGAGCCAGTTTCCTCAA
Organism: Camelus bactrianus; assembly: GCF_048773025.1. Lineage (NCBI taxonomy): Eukaryota > Metazoa > Chordata > Mammalia > Artiodactyla > Camelidae > Camelus > Camelus bactrianus. Next base: position 37,260,973 of record NC_133555.1, read on the forward strand.
CTGTAAAATGTGAATCCTAATACCTACCTAACAAGGGGATTGTGAAGGTGGGAAGAGACGATGTATATGACAATGTCTGGATTTAGTAGCTACTCTTCCTTAAATCTGCATTGAAGAGAAAAAAATATTGCCAATAGGCTGTCTGCTTATTTTGGCTTGGTCTCATCTTCAGCAAGATGGTTATCTTTTCCTGTGAGTTGACAGTTCTCTAGCTAATTGTGTCCAACTCGAAGATGCTGTACTTCCCGTCATCTCCAGACTCATTTAGCTGTCAGCTCCAGCAAGCCGGCATATGATCCTGCAGCATTAGTGCAGCCCTAGAAAGAGATGTTCCTGGGAGATGCATCACAGCGTGAGCCATGTGAGCTCAACAGCCAAAGAACAGGGAACTGTGGGGTTTCATTTCCTAGCGCTACGGCAGTGTGATGAGATATTTGGCTGCCCATGTCTGAGGCAGCCCTGGGTATATGGGCTTGCCTGACCAGGCGCTCAGATCAGAAATGGAACCCCATGGAGACATGTGAGGGGTGCAACATCCCAGCACTGTGACTTGAAGTTACCATAGCAACTATCTAGTCTTATCTCCCTGCTCCATCCCCACCCTCAAAGGACACCTTTCCTCAGTGACAGGAGGCTGGATGTACAGGACCTCTCCTTGCAAGATGGTCAGAAATTCATCACTTCTTCTCCAATGTAAAGTCAGTGCCTCTAAATAGCCTCTAAGCATTAGAAAAGTTTTAAAAAGAAATGTGGGGGGAAAACCTTGTTAAACAGAAACTGTAGACAGACAGCATTTGCCTTCATGGAAGGAAACTGTGTGACTGGGCAACTTTACCCTGTATACCCCTTTGTAGCTTTTGAATTTGAACCATGCGAAGGTATCTTATTTTAAGATGAAAGAAAATTAAAACAAGAAAACTTCTTAAAACTCAGGATTCTGCGGTGGTTAAATGTCTCAAAAAAGTGTTTCAGCCTTGATGGCCTCTAGTGAGATTTTCAGAGACTTTAAGCCTCCTTTCTCCCCTCCCCACCCCGCAGTGGTGGGACCAGTTTGTCTGGATTTCAACCCCGCTCTGGTCAGAGATCGCAGGTTATTCCCTGAGAGGCTGGAAAAGGCTGGAAAGTGTGACAGTTACTCAAACACCCTGGAAGCCACTTCTACACCACCTCGGGGACACCATTCCTCAATGTTGATACTCCCAGGCCAAGAAGTCTTCTAGGGGGCTGACCACCAGCCCTGGGAGAGGAGGTGCTGCCTCCTTCCCACCTCAGCTCTGGAGAGAGGAGTCCCGGGCACCAGCTGGTGAGGTGACTTCAGCCCCTGTGGGGTTCCCCACATTGCCCAGCACATTCAGACTGAATTCAGTTTTCTTTTTTTTAATTGAAGTATAGTTGATCTACAATGTTGTGTTAGTTTCTGGTGTACAGCATAGTGATTCAGTTACACACACATATATATAAATATTCTCTTTCATATTCTTTTTCATTATAGGTAATTACAAGATACTGAATATAGTTCCCTGTGCTATACAGTAGGATTCTGGGTTTTTTTTTTTTTTTTTTCTGGTTTTTATATAGGAGTTTGTTTCTGCAAATCCCAAACTCCTAATTTATCCCTCCCACTCCTTCCCCTTTGGTAACCATAAGTTTGTTTTCTATGTCTGTGAGTCTGTTTCTGCTTTGTAAATAAGTTCATTTGTGTCATTTTTTTTAGATTCCACATAAAAGTGACATCATATGATAATTGTCTTTGTCTGACTTAACTTCACTCAATACGATAATCTGTAGGTCTAACCATGTCGCTGCAAATGACATTATTTCATTCTTTTTTTATGGCTGATTAATATTCCATGGTGTGTGTGTGTGTGTGTGTGTGTGTGTGTAAAATATATATACCGCAACTTCTTTACCAATCATCTGACTTCTTCAGGATCCAGGTTGGAGGGACTAGAATCTGCTCAGATCTTAAGACAGGGACCAGGGTCGGGGGAGGCGGGGGGCGGACTATTCCCTGGAGTTCAGAGAAAAATCATTTTGTGATGCTATGTTATTTAAAGAGAAAAAAAATTTTTTAGCCAAAATCCAAGTCCATAGCCCTGTGGGAGTGAGTGAAAAAGCCATTCTGCCTCAAACTTGGATTCAGTGTGCACTTGGGACCCTGGGCTGGTTCACTGGGTATCAGGCTATCAGCAGGAGCCAAGTCCATTGTAGGTCCCTTTCTTTTCAGGAGACACTAATTGCTTGGCTGCCTGCCACCCACAGTGTCGTCTGAGCTGTTTGCAGGCTGAGCACAGGCAGGATCCTTTTATAGTCCTGGGTTAGGTCTCCTTCCCACCTTCCACCTGGGGGTAGAGTGTGAACCTGCCCTCCAACCTCCTCCCAAGGCTGCCAACCCCTCACCCACACCCACCGCTGGTCACAGCGGCCACCCAGGAGGTCAGCCTGCAGGCTAATTTTCATGGATCTTTGATCTCAAAGATTATCAACTGATTATACTTTCTCTTTTGATTTGCAAAACACGTTTACAAACAGTATTTCGGTTTCTTCCCACTTGAAACCCTGTGCCTGGCACTTAACAACTCAATAGATTCTAAATTAAAATTGGTCCTCACCCCTGTGAGGTTCGTAAGCAGGACTAATTGTCTTCCTCTTCTTTCTTTCTTTTTTTTTTTTAATTTAAATGATGGTATTTAAAGAATGTGTGATTTTGCCCAAGGCCACACTGCTAGTAAGTGGCAGACTTCCTGCTTCCCAGCCTGAGCGCCCCCAGGACTTCATAAGTCCCTCCAAGGTATATTTATAAAAACTTTCTAGTGGCTGCTGGTCTTCTGCTCAGTATTTTGTGCTCCCGAGGGCACAGGCTCTCCCGAGCTTTAGAGCAGGCATTTGGTGTTAGGGATTCTGTGACTCAGGATTGGGCCTCTTTCCTTTCTTTCGCTTAGCTGTCTTTCTACAGTCACTAGTGGGCCAAAAAGCTCAACTGAAAGTTGCCAAAGGAGAATGAATCAGTCTTCTTCCTCTGCAAGCCCATTTCCAGGAAAGCCAAACATTCCTGAGCAATGGTCCTTTCCACTCCAGAAAGATATCAAAAAGGGAGCTGCAAAAAAACAACTCATTTATCAGATTGTACTCAGACATGGCCAACTCGCCTTCCCCAGGTCACTGGGCAGGATAAATCTGAAGACAGAGAGAAATGGCCACAAAAGAGGCTTTTGTCCCTTCAGTCTAATCAGGTTTAGTTATTATTTTGCGGAGTATCCACAGTTGGAAAGTTAGGCAAAATGATGGACTGAATGTCCTTTCTGAATCTCACAGGGAATTGTCTAACAAGCTCACCTAAGGGTTATATAATACTCTAGGGAAATGAAACTTTTGGTTGACTTACTATTGAATGGGACCTAAATTCTGTGAGAGCATATATTCATTTGTAGAAAATTGTAAGTTGCAAATGATTTTTGTCAGGTAGAGATGCAAACGAACTCTATCCCACAGAGAAGTTAACCTTAAAGGTTATGGTTTTATTGCCCTGTAGAACATTAACCAGTTTTGTATCTAACATTGCCATCTTATTCTTATTTCCCACTGAATACACATTTATTATATATCATGAGTCTTCAGAAAAATAAATAATTTTTGTGGGCTGTCTTTCTAAAATAAGCTACCACCTTCAAGAGAAGGAGAACAAAATGCCTCTGAAGCACCCAGAAATTCTGCTCTCCACTGTCAGCCACTCTGAGCTGGGGGTTGGCTCTCTGCACTGTTGCCAGGAAAACACAGAACAGGGAAGACTCCACTGGTGTTCAGTTGCAGAAGACTTGGCAGGAACTTCCTCATCCTGTTGGGGTAGAATGGTCTGTTCCAAGGAAAAGGCTAGAAACAGGGGAGACTATCAAAAACTCACGGAAAGGCCCATGGAAAGGCGGGGGACACTGGGGGAATTCAGAAGCCCCCATGTGGAGCTAAGGTTTAAACAGTCTCATCTTCTTATCCAGTAATAGGCTAAGTTAGTTAAACTGGGGCTTGTACTAGCTGAAGAATTGCCCACTCTCCAGCACTAGTTTGTAGGCCCCCTAAAGGCAGGGAAGATGTATCAATACTGAAGATCCAATCTGATGAGGACTGAATATCAAAGGGCATGATGGAACTTTGTGGAGTGATGGAAAAGTTCTATATCATGATGGAGGTGGCAGATTCCATGGGGGTAAACATTTGTCAAAACTGATCAACTGCACACTTAAAATGGGTGTGTTTTGTTGTACGTAAATTACACCTCAACAAAATTGATTTTAGAAAAGATTATTCAAGATTTCCTGTATTTTTAAGATATTCTGTGACTCATTCTAAGCAATGTCTCATTTGGAGGCCAGATTTCACTCTCCTGCCATTTTCAGAGTTTCTATTTGAAATGCAAATACTTACAAAAACTTTGGGAGACCCAGTGGAGGCGGAGGCCTTTCCTTACATTACATTTGTTCCCTTTGAGAACAAAAAACTAAGATAGATTCATAATTTGTTATTAGCTGATCAACTGCCCTTCATTTCAGCTGGCAAAGGCAAAGAACTGTGAAAAATTAGAAGAAATGTTAAAGATTGTCTAGCAACCAACCAATTCATTTTACAGATGAGGAAACTGAGGCCCAGTTAAAGGAAGGATAATTGAAAATGTGTTCTTCAGAGGTGATTTTTTTTCCAGTCAGGGGCTAAATCTTCCTCACTTCCTCTTGAAAAGCAACCCAGTGATATTTCTGCAAATAACAGTCTCTGATGAACACTGGCAACACAGGTACTTCCAATAATGAGGACAAAAAGGACTTACACCTTTTTAAAAAGTATGTAGTGTCAAATCAGTCCAATATATTCAGAATGACGTTGTTTTTTCAATTATATTTTCTTTAAATAACATGGGTAACAAGCCCTTTTGAGAAACTAAAGCCTTTATCTTTGGTGTTAAAAAAAAAAAAAATCAATCTAATTTATTTTCTCCAGGCCAGGGACATCAATTTTTAAGATGCTACAGAAGCTGCAAGCACAGACTTCTTGCACAAATAGATCAAGATGTTTCTATTTGTCTTCAGATCCTCACCAAGGGTTGAACAATAATTGAACATGGCACCACATCTGCTTTGATCTGCAAGAAGAATTTCAGTGTGGGTAGCACTCAACTGTGTGGTATTTAGTCTGTGGTGTATCCAATTCAACTCAGTTATTTCAATTTACTCTTATTGAACACCTACTATGTGCAAGACAGTGTCCTAAGGCCGAATGCTGGTGGAGAAGTTGCCACGTAAAGTGCTGTGAGGGGTCAGACACGGGGTGGGGGAGAGGAGGAGACTATGAAGCTTAGGAGGCAGCATTCGCTCATTCATTCAACAAGCATGGCACCAATCGAGGTGTAGGATGCCTCAATTCCATTAGATCCTTTCTTGAGTTGTTAAGACACTTCTAAACTGGAAGAGGAATGAACGTGGGGCTTGGCTGGAGAGGTAGTCAGAAAATGTGATCAGAGTTCTTTGCCAATTTTTATTCTATTTTTCCCAATTCTGACCTTTTGTTTCTAGCCCTGCTCCCAAGGCAACAGAGCACGTTGCAAGTATTTCACAAACAAGCTACATTAATATAAACTAATTAAAACATATGGAGATGATTTCTCAGCAATATTCTTTAATTAGTAACTTCCATTCTGGATACTGAAAAAGAAAACCATGCACTCTGTCACAGCCCTCGGGAATGCTGAGGGCTAGAGCAGCCAGAAGTTTATAGATCCTGCACCTGTGAGCAAAAGGTCACCTCAAGATTTAACTTTGATTCCAAACTTCTGCACAGAGAACTGCTGTTTCTTTAGGAAGAGCAACCTAATATTTTCTTGACTGAAGGGGACAGGAGACCCATATTCAGGCCACCAAGGACTAAAAGGAACCACATAGGATCAAATGGGGAGGGTGGCACCCTGGGGCATCCTTCATCCAACTCATCAGACCCAGAGTTTGGGATGGAGAAGGGCGGGCCCTTCTGTGATGCTTTAGTCCCATCTCAAGTTCCTGAAGTGTCATTTTCCAGATCTCCTTTCCCAAGTTCTTTAAGGACCCAGACGATCAGGAAGAGAGTTCTGAAGATCATGACTGTGTTAGGAACGAGCTTCTGCAACAAACACGGTCCTAGACCCCTCTCTGGACAGCCGTCCTAAGATGCTAAGTAAGGGATGACATGAGGAAAGTGAAAGAGAATCAGTGAGCTTTGTCTTCTCAGTTGGCCAAATTCTTCCAGCAAATTCCCATGAAGCAGCTCGTGTCACAAGCGGATCATTAAATAAAGGACTGCTGGTGTTCAGGGGGTATCTCTCTCCCGGGCGTCTGGAAGGCCTGCCCCCCAAATGACAGCAACAACAAAAAATGCCCACCCAACGTTTCTAGGTTACCTCAGCTCCTAATCCTTCCAGATCTTTCTAGTTTGAAAAGCAAAGCTGTCATCCTGGGGCTGTGAGGCAAGGACCTGAGGCAGACATTAGGTGTAAAATAAGCTACAAGGATATATTGTACAACACAGGGGATACAACCAAAATTTTATAATAACTCTAAGTGGAATAAAACCTCTAAAAGTTGTGAATCACTATACTGTACATCTATAATATTGTACAGCAACTATACTTCAATTTTCAAAAATTACCAAAAAAGAAAATTTCTTTTAATCTACCAAGGGAGGACAATTGGTGCAAAAGGTGCCTAGGCTTGAGGGCTCCAGAGGGTCAAAAAGCCTGGCGGCCGAGAGAGGGAGAGTCGCGGGAGCAGGAGGAGCAGAGAAGGGCGAGGCCCCGAGAGGGGCGGGGCGGGGGCGGGGCTGTTGTCCGGGGCCCGGGGGCCGGTTGGCGCCATTGCGGCGGGGAGCGCTGAGGAGCGCGGGCCGCTTCGCTCCAGGCCCGCCCTGCCCGCAGGCAGCCCAGAAACAGGAAGCGCACGCTGGTCAGGGCGGAAGAGCACCGAGGAAGCTAAGAACTTCGCCTTGTCCGGCCCACAAGGAACCTTCCGCATAGGCCTCGCGGGTAGAGGCGAGAACCCCTGGGCCCTCGTCAGGACGCAGAAGTCCGTGAACACCAGGTGTGGGAGAGGAAACTGCAGGGCGAGGGCATGGGCAGGTGGAGAAGGAGCAGTTTGTCCGTGAGACTTTGCCGAGGGCTTGTCAAGGTCGTTTCTCGGTAGCATTTTCACCGAGGGCAGGAGAGGTTGCTGTCTCGGTTGGGGCCCCTTTGTCCTTTGGAGCTTGCGGTTCCCCACCTGGGGCCCTGGTCCTCCCCCAGAGAAAGTGCGCAGCTAAAAATGTCAGCAGTGTGATGGGAGTGGTGACAAAGGCCAGCCAGCCGGCCGGCCAGCGGCACTAGTCCATCCCCGCAGGCAGCAGCCACCCCCCCACCCCGCCTCCGCCCCGCCGCAGAAGAGGTAGCCCAGATAGAAAGTTCAGAAAACCTTCCACCCACTTTTGCATTTCTTCTCTTCGAGCTCACAGAGCTTTTAGTCTGGTCTCTCCCGAGAAGGATGAGTTTTCCTAACTAGTAACGACTACTCCCACCCTTGAGTTAAGGGTTGAGCTGTTATCTTTGGCTTCTGGCAGGTGACGGTCATTATTCGTCTGTTTTTGTTCCTGAAAACCTGTGCAACCTTTTACTTTTAACCTTTAAAGTTCTTTTTATTCATTTATTTTTTATTTTAAGTATAATTAATACACAGTGTTACAGGTGTATAACATAGTGATTCACGATTTTTAAAGGTTGTACTCCCTTTACAATTATTATAAAACGTTGGCTATATTCCCCATGTTGTGCAATATATTCCTGTTGCTTATTTTATACCTAATAGTTTGTACCTTTGTCTCCTACCCCTATATTGCCCCTCCCCCTTCCATCTCCCTACTGGTAACCACTAGTTTTTTCTCTGTATCTGAGCCTGCTTCTTTTTTGTTGTATTTTTTAGATTCCACACGTAAGAGATATCATACAGTATTTATCTTTGTTTGACTTATTTCTCTTAGTATAGTGCCCTCCAAGTCCATCCATGTTGCTGCAAATGGCAAAATTTTATTTTTTATGGCTGAGTAGTATTCCATTGTATGTTTATACCACATCTTCCTTGTCCATTCATATGCTGATGGACACTTACGTTGCTTCCATATCTTGGCAATTCTAAATAGTGCTGTTGTGAACATTGGAGTGCGTGTATCTTTCAAATTAGTGTGTTCATTTTTTCCAGGTATATATATAGGAGTGCAGAGTCATATGGTTGTTCTATTTTTAGTTTTTTGAGAAACCTCTGTATTGTTTTCCATTAGCTGCACCAATTTACATTATCACCAACAGGTTCTCTTTTCTCCACATCCTCCCCAACATTTGTTATCTGTGTTCTTTTTGATGATGGCCATTCTGACAAGGGTTCTGTGCATTTCTAAATTGGTGGTTACTCAGACAACCCAAAGTGGAGTCTTGGGAAGAGTTTCATAAAGGCTGCTCTGAGACAGGGACCAAGCATCTGCTCTGGAGTCTTTCCCTTGGCAGCTTCCTTCTGACACACAGAGGAAGGCAAGGCGGAACACTGACCTATCTGGGGGTCCCACTTCAGCCTACGCTCAGAGGTGGACTTTGGACCCCATTCCTGGAGTAGATGTCCTTCCCCTGTCCATCCTGACGCCTCCCTCAGCACTTATCTGTCTGATCTTGCCAATCCCCCCACCATTTCTCTGGTGCTGTTCTCAGTGCTTCCCCAAATCTCTTTTCCCTTGGGGAGAATGCTGTAACCTGAGGTGTGCTTCTCGGGCAGGGAATTCCCAGTTGGGGTGAACTTGATTTCCCCTTTTCTTTATCTCCTATGTTCCTATTTCCAGCTTTGTTTCAACCTGAAGTTCTTAGCTCTTTTCTCCCCCTGAAATGATTGGATTTTCACTTTCAGTCCATCTCACATTCTCTGATCCTTCAGTCTTTCCTCAACCTGCAAGTGTTTTTGCATGCCCGCCATTGTGCATAGCTCGCTCTCATCCTAGACGTGTTTCAAACTTAACTTTGCAGCTCTGCAAAGGTTCAGTGTATTTCCACGTTTGCATGACTTATTCAAGGTCACAGAGCAACTTGAGTTAGAATTGGAACCCTAGTCAGGAGATTCATCTACATCTCAGCTCTATGTACTGAAACCTTTTTTTTTCATCAATCATTATCTTGCCTTTCATTTCTTCTCTTTTTCTTTCATAGGATGGATCCAGCACCTTGGAGACAAACTCAGGACCTGACCTCCTGTGCACCATCTGTCTATGCCCTGCAGCCAAAGACCACCAGGAGCAAAGTTGGTTCTACTGATTTGTTGCAGTGAGGGAGACTGTGTGCAGGTGAAGACGAGGAGTCACGGACATCTCAGCACAAGAGACTTAAAATACAACTTGGACTTGTGGTAAGTGATGTGGGGGAAGTTTCAAGGAGACGGGTTTGCTCTGGATTGGATGCTGTCAGGAAGCAGGATTGATTCTATGATCAGGAGTTTCTATTTTTATATAGAAGGTGAGACAAAGGCAGCAGAGCTAAAGCCGTGGTTGGTGAAGAGACAGCCATTACTGTGTGTTAGCTGGGGGTGGAGGTGCTGGGTGATGATTGTGGTTTGCACAGTGGCTTTGTTTCTGTCTGTGCTCAGACATGATTACAGAGTGGTCTTGTTTTGTCAGCCTCGTCTGAGGTTGGTGATCTGTGACACCGGCTCTGTTCAACAGGAGAACATTGCAACCTAGCTCTAACTGCCTGACTAGTTGGAGCCTGATTCCAGGGACTACTTTTCTCTTTGTCATTACAAAGGCAAAGTCTTGATCCTCAAGTTCCAGCCTTCTCTATATCCTAGTCTCATATCTTCACGGTGGGAAAAGGATTCTCACATTTGAAGGGGAAGAGGAGGAGGGATGGATGAGACTAAGGAGGGGGATTTGTTTGGGGTTGGGGATAAAACAGCATCTTAGCTTAGAGGTTTCGTATCTCTGTCACCTGAGTAGATCCAGGGTCCCATTCCTCTACCTGGACAGAATGAGATTCTAAAGCCATGTTCGGGAGTCAGGGAAGGAATTAGGATAACATTGGTGTGCAGGTGTCCTATGAATTATTGGAGGAAGTCAGGTAGAGGGGTGGGGAGGCAATAAGAAGTGGCCATTTTTAGTACAGATAATCCTCCCTTAGAAATATAATCCGCTCTCTTAGGAAACATAGGTAGCACGATCATACATCCCCATTTACTGGAACATCTCTGATTTTAAGTAATACAACTATTTAATTACCTTGGATATAGTTTGGCCACATATTATATTGTTTTATATGATTTTATTTTTTTAGTGGAGGGAATCCCATTACATGTTGCATCCTCTGAGAAGCAGATAGCAAAATGGGATTAGAAGTGAGAGAGATTTGCTGGGGGAAACACCTGTGAAGGATCAAGGGTCCAGTGGTGCAGGAGTCGGCAGGGAGACTGTAAAGAGCTGGGGAAAGAAGGACTAGGTGGGAAGAACCTCGGACCACAGCACACTGCTGGTGGCCAGGTCGCCGGGGAGTCCCCAGGCTAAACTTTCCCCTTAGAGGAGTCGTCTCAGGCAGGAATGGTTCAGCACTGGTGCCCCTGCCCTGCTCACTCATGGCCGAGCGGCAACTAGGGAAAGACTGGTCTCTGTCCCCAGGGTGGCAGCTGAGGCTGGCAGCCAGCACTGCTTCTGGCGGCAGGTTCCGTTACAGCCATCTGAGCAGCAGCCTCCGTGACCACACATTTCTTCGGTTACCAATATCTTTTTTGTTTTTGAGTCATTGAACCGGTCAAGTCCTCCTGGAAGCAGAGGCCAAGACAGGATTAGACATGCAAGAGATTTGTTAAGGGAAATGCCTGTGAAGGATAAAAGGGGAAAGAGAAGAGGGAAAAAACTTACACAAATGTGATTTAAACTCTAGACTGCTAGCAAATAAATTCATAAGTTTTGGGGTTTTTTTTTTTAAGCCTGTATTAAGTTATAAGTCCTCAGTTTTGCCTTGGGAAATACCGTTTCTTTATAAGTCCTGTTAATTGATGAAATTGGAATTTGAACATCAAACACACAAGGTCTGCCTCAACTACTATTTTTTGTATGGCTCCTTTCTGTAAGTGCTTCATGTGTGCCCTCTCCCTCACTGCTGCTCAGCTGGAGGGTGGTTTGTGTCCCCCCACTCCCTGCCCGGGGACACTTGGCAGTGACTGCAGATATTTGGCGCTGTTACAGCTGGAGCTGGTACTGCTCCAAAAGTCGGATTGGTTTGTGGAAGCAGGTGGGTGAAAGCTTACCAGATATGGATTCCAGGCCTCTCTCCGCTGCCTTCTCCCGGGGCCTTGGAGAGAGAGAATAATTTAGAGGGGATGTGAACAGACTGCAGTTACCACAGGTAAGGCAGCCATGGTTGGTGAACGTGAGAGGCTAAGAAATTTGTCTCCGTCCGTGTCTGTGAGCTTGGCCCTGATGCTGTGTTCTCCCGGTGCGGCTGAGAGCTCAGTACAGCTCAGAGATTGTCACTCTTCCATGGTCACAGAACTAGAAAGGGGCAGAGCTGCAATCCAAATCCAGGGTTTCTTCCTGACCCTATTTTACTACCACCGAGTAACTTCAGCCTGGTTTAAAGGTTTCCTGGTGAAACTTGGTGATTAACTGGAGGAAACACAAGTTTCCCAGTTTGTCACTCATCTGGCTATTCTGCTTATATGTCTTTATCTGAAAAACATTTTCCTACCAATACTGCCCACTTATTTTCACAACCATGCAGAACAGGAGAGCTACTCTTAGGGGGCAAAACAGTCCCGTCCCTTTGTCTTTGAACTCCTTAAAATGGCAAGTCCCTCAGATCCAGGCCTCATGGCCCAGTTCCTGGCAGAGCACTTGGCATATGGTGGGCATTCACCAAGTTCACAGTTTGGAGAAATGGTTTGCACAAAGCTTCTTTCTACTAAGAAAGGGAGACTCTTGGGCTCATCTCTAGCAAGCTTTGTAACCTTGGCTGGACACTTAACCTCCCTGTGCCTCTGGTTTTTGTCTGAAGAATGCATTGATGTTGAGATGTTTCTCCCCTGGCTGTGTTCTCACACTGATGAAACAGCAGTGCACTCTAGAGGAGAAGATGGTTAGGTGTTTCATAGGTTGTGTTTTTAGCTTGAAAGAGAGACTCATAAACCATGCTCATAGATGAGTCACCCATGAAAAGCAAGTGAAGTACAATCTAATGGTAGGCTTCAGAAACAGCCCTGGAAGATCTGGGTGGAAAATGTGTTTTTACTGGATTCCCTACCAGCAATCACAAATACACACCAGTGCACATCACCGTCAGCTCTTTTTTACAAACCTTTCACAATCATATCACAAAATACCTAAAAACTTTCTTTGAGATTCAGGAAGGACTCAGTGTACATGATAGATGGTACATGGGCTTTGGAACTCAACAGACCTGTGCTGGAAATCCAGCCCATCCAAGGATGTTCTTAGAAAAATTATCCTCTCTCTACTACATTTTCCTCAACTATAAAATAGGCTTAATAATACATCTCTCCTAGGTCATTATGAATATTAAATTAGGTAATTTCTGAGTTGTTGTCAGGACATCATAAGGGGCTTCTGGGAAGTTGCCCAGCAACACCAGGAATACACACATTACTCATTTTCTTTGTTTTTATTAGTATCTCCACTGGCTCTCAACAAAGCCAGAATCAAAAGAACAATGAGCCTGGAGATTTAAGGCATCAGGGACACATGAGTGGGTTAATATTTTCAGTTGAAGCAAATATGTGTCTGTGTGGGGAAGGGGAGTTCACATTTCATGGGCCAACTCTGACCAAGGCTTGAACCAGCCTCCTCTGCCCGGCAACTAGTGGTTGTGCAGTAGTGGCTCTGGTTTAGGGAGGATAGGAGACGTTGGGGGAGATGGGGAGCCAGGAAGAATATTATTTGTAAGGGTGAGGCAGGAGACTTGTGTCAAGTAGCAATGGAACCAGAGAGGTGGGGCCAGATTTGAGACTTCCTCAGGAAATAAAATACAGGAGTCCTGCTGACCTGAATCTCAAGTGTGACAGACACTGAGGCACCTGTGATGCCTCACAGGTCTGGGGCTGGAGTGACTGGGAAGGCGGGGACCTCCTGTCGAGATGGTGAACTCAGGAAGGGAAGAGGACTGAGTTCCCTTTTGAAACATGTTGGCTTAGGTGCCTAAGGACTCCTAGGAGGCGGTGTGCACCAGGCATCTGAATCATATCCATTTGGGGTTCAAGAGAGAGAGAGAACAGTGCCTATGGTCACTGCGGAAAGTGAGGTATCCAGTACAGTGGGTGAGCCTTGCTTGGGCAGAGGAAACAACCACCAAAAGCTTTCTTTTCCGGAGGGAGTTCTACCAAAGACATTCCTGAGGACAGGTGGGCAGAATCCTGGACTCAGGAGTCTGAAGAGATCATCTGGGCTAAACTCACTTTGCAGCTGAAGAAACTGGGGGCCATGATGCCCCACAGGCCTTCTCCAGGATCCCACAGCAAGTGCCACCATTACCAGCCCCAGGTCTCCCAGGGCACCTCCTTCTCCACACAGAGGGTCTCCCTCTGTACTTCCTCTCCTTGACTCTGCCTCCCCTTGGCTGGGACGGGCTAGGCTGAGGAAGGCTGTAGGAATGGCCAAATGCGAAAGGAGGATTAGGAATAGGAGCAGCAGCAGTGACGGGACAAAGAGGAGAGGTCAAGGCTCAGTAGGGGCCTGAGCGCATGGATCTAGCACATTGGCGAGAACCAGCAAGCTGACAGAGAAAGCCCCTTCTAGAAATCACCCCCTCATATGATGAAACAGGCATCTCTTAATTGGATGGATGGGTCTTTCATTGGTTCATGTATCCTATAAAGAAGCAGGGCTCGGCATCAGCATCATTCCGACCTTTCACTTCTAGATTTGTAAATGTTGAGAAACCTTGTTGGGATAAATAAGTTGGTAGGACTAAGAAGAGTGATGTCACTTAACCATTGGACTTCTTCTAAGATACAGGTCAAAAGCGCTCCATCATGAGAATCTATTTTGCATGGTCTATGAGCTGACAGCTTGATTAGGCTCTTCTCCAAGGCTGTTGAAGGCTGAGAACTGGAAAGCACTCAACTTGCAAAGGGAGTTTTTACTCTGTCTTTTGCTTCCTCAACACCTACACCAGTATTTCAAATTGTCTCTTTGTTGGGCATCTTCAAACTTTTTTACACACCAGGGCAACACATGGTAAAGAGAAATGGATGATTGTGAAGGAGGGTGCTGCCATCAATACATACGCCTTGGAAAATTCTACAAATTTTATAGCCAGGGCCAGGACTAGGGAGATGAGTGAGGCACTCAACTGGGGTACAAAATTTAAGGAAGTGCCCCCCAAACTCAGTAATTATGGTAAATATTTGAACATGATGTTTTTAAAAATCAAAATTAATGCCAAAAAATCCATGATAAAAAAAAAAAAACACCAAGATTTAAAATAAAGACAAGATCCTAGGATAAATGTACCCCAGCTTAAAGTCCACAAGTCTCTGTTTCAAATGTAAGAGCACTGGCGGATTATTAAAGATGGGTAATGATTCTCTTGCTCATACTGCTCCCTGCTGCTGGAAGCAGGCAATGCTCGCTGTGGGCCCCAGGAGTGCCTCAGCCGCACCTCTCCACCAGGCAGGACCCACGCTCCCACACAGAGGCATGGTACCCTCTTGCCGGCAGCCACCCAATGCAGGAACTTTGAAAAACCCATAGCCACCTAGCTACCTCCTGCCAGATAGTTGAGTGGGATAAAATGAGCCCAAGTCTCAGAGTTGCCAGACCTAGATTTGTGTCTCAGTTTTACTTCTCACTTGCTGGGCCATCCTGAAAAAAAATCTCATCACCATTCTGAGCCTCAGTTTCTGCATCTGTAATGGATCTCATTAACTCTTCCTTTAACTGTTGAATTACACGAGATGCTTTTTTGTGACAACTCTGAGCAGACTGGCACAAAGTACACAATACCTCCACCAACCAACCCCACTCCCCTTGATCAAATCAGACTATCTTCAGTGTATTACTGAAGGCAAGACACACGAGAAGACAACCAGGGAGAAAAGGTGCCGCAGAAGTCCAGACAGTGGATGCTGCTGTGGCGGATGAGATAGGGAAGACCTCCCCTAGAGGGTGTCACTAGAGCTAGGCCTTCATGATTAGATGGGCCAGGTCACTCCAGGAGCTGGCCAGTAGCCTCTGGAGGTCACCAGACCACTTCGATGATGCTTATCTCAGGAAAGTTCCAGTAACATGACACAAGCATCATGTTGTGGTGGAAAGGCCAAGGCCCTTGTAATCCTGGCTCTGCTGCTTACTACCTGTGTGACCAAGGGAAGTCACTTAACTTCCCTGCGCCTCAACTTCCTTTTCTACGAAATTTGGATAATAACACATCTTGTCCTGGGTGGATAAGATTAAATAAGACGACATACCTAAAGTTCCGGCGATGATGTGGGCTCAGTAAGTAGTAGTGGTTACTGCTAGTGTGGAGCTTTCTGTGAGGATTGGGAAAGGAGGGGGACACACCAGTCAGGAAATGTTGGCAACTGTTATATTTGGCTCCTGGACCAGCCCCCTTGTTGGGCAAGAACGGGGTTGCAAATATCCCCTGTGAGCAGCCTGTGCTCTCACCCCACCCCAACCTCCCCAACAAGACTCAACACATCAGTGCACCCCAGAAATGAATCCCCAACAGGAGGGGGTCGGGGTGGGGGTGTGTCTCCTCCCCTGGAGTTGCAGAGGGGCTGCTGGATTCCAACACATGGAAATGGAGTCTACAATAAGAAGCCTGAAATTTTGAATAAGGGCTGTAACTTAGGTAACAGTATGTTATCAGTGGTTCATTTCCTGACCTTGATAATAGTGCTGTGCTTATGGGAGAAAATGTCCTTGTTTTCAGGAAACACACTGAAGTATTTAGGGGTAAAGAGGCATCACGTTTGCAATTATTGTCAAACGGTTAAAGAAAAAAGAAAAGGATAAGGAAATATGGGAAAATATTAATGTTTGGAGAATCTGGGGCAAAGGTATACAGGAATTCTTGCAACTTTTCTGTAAGTGGGTATGAAATATAAAGTTCTGTTTTAAGGCAGCAGCAGTCTGGGGTTCCCTCGTCACCCCTTTTCTTTTCCTCCTCCTCCTCCTCAGTGAGCCAGCTCACCCTTTTTCACTACCTCCCTCCTCGCCTCCTTCCACGTGCCCTCTTCCCGGGCTCCCAGGCTCTCCCTGCCTCACGGACCGGCACAGACCGCAGCGACTCTGCCAAGCTGCACGCACTTTATTTGCAAAAGGAGGCTCCCAGCGTGCGGGGCCGGGATGCGGAGCATCATGGCCCCACACCCCGCTTCCCCGCTCACGATCCCGCTCGCCCCTCGCCCCGGCCCCGCCCCACCCGGCCAGCTACACGATGGCGAACTGGCAGACGTAGGGCAGCTTGTCGCGGCAGCGCTTGTCGAACCACTTGCCGTTGGCAGCACCGGCCAGGGCGGCGCAGTTCTCGACCTTGCCGCCGTCAGGCTGCGCGGTGATCTCCGTCTCCCAGTTCTTGTAGGTGATGTGGCCGCCGGTCATGTCCACCCAGGAGCCTTCGGCTGCCATGTCATTGAAGCCCAGCCAGACCTCGGCCTCGCCGCCCACGCTCTGGCGCAGGTACTCGTACAGGGCGTCGTTCTCGGAGCCTGTCTTCGGGGTGCCCAGGGTGCCCCCGCGCGAGATGCAGTCCTCGCTCGCCTCGTGGAAGGTCTTTGCCAGGACGAAGGCCAGAAAGCACTTCATGTGCACCTTGGTGCCCTTCAGGCAAACTGGGAAGGGGAGAAATGGCAGTCACCCAAATGTCTCCCATTCCTGAGGCAAGAGCCAACGGCTGGAGCAGGCGCACCTTCCTCTTTCCCATCCCTGTCCATCTTATGTGCCCTGGTCCTGCCCCAGACCCACGCCAGAGGGCCATGCTGTGGTGGACACTGATGCACAGCTCAGATCCCCATTCAAGAGGTGGTTCCTTCTGCTAGGAGTGAGGTCAGCCCCCTCAGCTGCAGAGGGCCTCTCCCTGAGGTCACATCCTTCCCTGGTGCCACATCCAGTGCCTGGGGGATGCAGGAGTGTAAAGGGCAGGTCACCTCTGCCCCAGGCAGGATAATTCTGAAGGGGCTTTTCAGCATCAAGGTGCCACAGGGTGGCAGAGGCTGGCATTGAGCCTGCGCTACCAAGTGTATTTCCTGCCCCTCCCTCCACCATTTATCAGGGGATAAATTAACTCTATCTCAGAGTGAGCTTCCCAGGTTGCCCCAGCCACACCCTCCCTAAGAAAGAAGTTTGCAGAGCCAGGGGACATGGTGACCCAGAATGTAGACCACACTCCAGGTACCCAGGACCCCAAATCCCTGCCAGAGGTGCCCCAGCAAGCTCCCAGCACCTGCCAGGGTCCTCTTCTGGGATCAGTGCTCCTTGGGGTAGGGGCTGGGAGGACGGAGTTGAGACAGCAAGATTCTTGGACAGAAATGATGGCCCAGGCAGTGGTAGGCAGTAGACCAGGGACTAGCTCTCTCAGGCATGGAACTCTAAGGAGTCCAAGAATTCTAAATGTAATGAAGGTATATATTTGGTCAAGTTAGGAGCATAGAACATTTTCATGGTTTGTTGTTGTTGTTGTTTTAGTGGTAGCAGCATTCCCTTTATTTATTTGTTTAGAGGAGATACCAGGGATTGAATCCAGGACCTCATGCATGCTAAGCATGTGGTCTACCATGAGCTATACCCTCTTCCCCCAAAGTTTGTTCTTTAGCTTGGTTTATAACTTAAATGGATGTATGCCTCCATTTGTCTTCTTGCTGCTGACCCCCAAACTGTTAGGGGTGGATCTGCACCCCGTCACATCCCCTCACTCACCCACTCACTCAATTACTTTTGTTTAACACAGCTCCATGTCCCCGTGGGCATCTGACACTCCTGGAACTCTAAACCCTGGTCCACCGTGGAGGTGTCTTTACTCACAGACTCTGTCTGAAGTCAGCCGGCCCCATCCTTTGCTATCCTGCAGCTCATACAAGCCGGGCTTCATTGCCCTTCCCCAGCTTGGCCCCACGCTGCCTTTCCTTCCTACTGGGGACACTGTCACATACTGCCTAGACCCTCTCAGGATGAAGGACTGATTACCCCAGCCAGTAGGAGCACTGGGGGGAGAGCAGCCTGCACCCAGTGAGGGCCGACCAGCCCTCTTGCCCCAACTCAGGACAGCTCTGAAGGGTCCTCCCCTCATTAGGGCTCCTTCTGCAGTCCTCCCTCTGCAGCTGGCTGAGGCTTTCATTGAGACAGTGCACTCTACCCACTCCTGCTTCCTTCTGCCCCGTCCCTTCCCCAGGCACCGATCCTTAGGGTGCTCCCTGATAAACCTCCGGCAAGCTAGACTCTATCTCAGGGCTGCTTCCTGGGAATCCACCCCGCAACACTCCCTCTAATGTAGTGTTAGTTTTCAGTGCCTTATCATGAGATGTTACTGACATTTTGTTGCTCTGGCCTATTTGTGACCCATGCTAGCCCTTCATAGCTTTGCTCCTGCTGTTCTCTCTGCTCGGAATCCCTCTTTGTCTTCCTACACGTGCTTTGAGGGCCAGTGAATACACTGATTCCATGAATATATTGAGGCTCCCAGAGAACAGGACCTCGGCTGGGTCACCTCTGCCTCCTTGTGCCAGGGTTGGCGGGGCTCACATGTGTTTGCTGATTGGAGGAGGGACAGTGCAGACAGTGGGAGGGGAGGGTTGCTCTCCTAACCCCTGATTCTCTCAGCTCTTCACCTGGGTCAGCAGAGCTCAGGAATGCCTCGTGTGGGATTATTGACAAGCTGTTTTGTGTGCTGTGGTGGTAAAGGAGAGGATAATGAGAGCCCATGAGCCTCCTGGGAATCAGCAAATATGGAGGGTGTTTGGATCTCCATGTGCTGTGGACTTTGCACAGGAAGGTCCCCACCACAGCACCTCACTTCAGGGGGCAAGTGGCATCTGGGTTGCATAGACTTCACATAAGCACAAAGCTTAGTCAGAGAGAGACCCTAGAGCTTGCCCTGCAAGTCTGCCCCCAATCCTTCCACTTAAGGTGAGGAAACTGAGGCCCCAAACGGCACTTTGCTCATTC
Source organism: Camelus bactrianus (assembly GCF_048773025.1). Lineage (NCBI taxonomy): Eukaryota > Metazoa > Chordata > Mammalia > Artiodactyla > Camelidae > Camelus > Camelus bactrianus. Next base: position 37,280,155 of record NC_133555.1, read on the forward strand.
TAAACATTCCCCCGTGGCAGACATTGTTGGTAGACTCAACACCCCTTCCCAACTCCTTTCCCCTTCTCACTACAGAGGTGGGAAAAGCTTCATTCTTGTATTGAAGCTACAGGTGGTCATGTGGTAGAGCTCTGACCAATAGAACTGAAATGGAAGACCTTCACTTTCTGGATAAATGGGACATGTGTGGCTAGGCTACCCGTCCTCCTTCATCTTGCCTTGAATGCACTCATGATGCCTGGAGTTGGGGCAGCTGTCTTGGCACCATGAGGTGAAGTTTCTGAACAAAAACTTAGAGCTGCCTACTTCTGGACTCAACTCTTTGTTTAAGCCACTGTTCGTTTTTTCTATTACTTGAAGCCAAAACATGGTAGACACATCCTTTCTAGAGCCCCTTACTGCTAAACTAAGCAAGTTTTATAGTCATGTTTGTCCTCCCTTCAAAACATTTTACTGTGTTGATGTGTGGCAGGCTTTAGAGACAAGGGCAATCAAAAGCAAACAGGACCCCTGTGTTCTTGGGGCTTATAGTCTACTGGGGGAGGCAGACATAAATCAACAAGTGAATGTATCACTGCAAACTGCAGTAAATGTGATAAAGGAAAGAACATCATTCTGTAAGAGCTGATAACTGAGGAGCCTGATTGAGATGAGGGATTGGAGACACCCAAGATGGTGATGCTAGAGGCATTTATTAGGTGGATCCCAGGGGAGCAATTCAGGCCAGAACAGCATGTGCAAAGACCCTGTGGTGAGAGGGACAGAGTGTGGTGCTTTAGAGGGACAGAAGGATGGCCAGTGTGCTCCTGAAAGAGAAGATCTGAGTGGGAGGGAGTGTGTGAAAACTGTCCAATGAAAAGGATCCTAGAGGTTTCTGAGGAGGGAGGAGGGGAAAGCCCAAGGCCCAGGGATGGATACACCTTGGTCAGAGAAGCAACAGATGAGAGGGTGGCTGTGGGCACAGGAAGGTTTGTAGATTTCCTAAGAAGGAGCCAAGGCGATTCCCAGATGATAACCTGAGAGGCAGCATAGCAGAGCCAAGACAAGACTCTGCTTATTTCGGCTGTTGGTAAGACACTCAGCTTCTCGTTGGAAAATAGAGGTGGGGTTAGAGTAATAGGTCCACTGCATGGACTTTCTGTGCGAGTTAATGAACATAAAGCACTCAGAACACTGCCAAGCGCTCAGGAAGCTCACGTCTAAGTGTTACCTGTTACTGTTAGTCTGTATTGTGTGTTCTCCGGCTCAGGGTCAGGAAAGAGTGGGTGAGTCTGAGATGTGTGGAAAATGGAGACAATATGAAAGGAACTTGGTGGAGAGAAAGAGAACAGGTTGCCCAGGCAGGCTGGCCAGGCAGTGCTGGTGCAGGTGGCTGCCAGCTGGCCGTGTCCCCAGGCTCCAAAGCTGTGTCTTTTCCATCCTTGCTTGGCGGGTTAGTGCAGGGCCAGGAAGGCCAAAGCCCACCTTTCCTCACACCCGGCACACGCCAGGCAGCCTGCTTCCATTCTGATCCTAACTGTGCTAATGAGCCAGGTGAGCATGAGCAAGGAACAGGACCGCTCTGTGCCTCAGTTCCGCTCTTTAATGTGGGGATGATAAATCCTGCCTCAGTATAATGACGATGATGAAGAGTGACAGCATCAGCAAAGCTGCTGATGGGGTGGAGCTAACATGCCCTGTAAGGCTGTGGGGGCTGGCTCAGTGGAGGGTCTCCTGGGGGTTCATCAGGGTGGCCTCTGCTCCACAGAGCGTGCCAGGGCTCATTTCCAGGGGGTGGTAACAGATTCTTACGCGAGAGCTGCTTGTCCTTCTGGGACATTGCTGCTTCCACACATCAGCGGATCCTCCCAAGAGGAAGCAGGCTGAGGAGTGGGCTCCCAGAACCCCACGCCCTGGCCTACAGAGCTGGCCTGCAGGAGCCAGTGAGGGCCCTAGTGCTGGCTGGAGGCTACAGTGGATTGGTGGCTGCTGGCCTGAGCTCTTCTGTCCAGTGCGTCCCTGCACGGAGAGGCCGCCATGTGCACTCACCCGTCTGCAGGGCCTGCTGCTCCTTGAGCAGGGCCACCTCCTGGGCCAGGCTATCCACCTGGGTCTTGAGCTCCTCAATCATTTTTGGGCTCACAGCATCTAGGATGAAGTCAGAAGGAAGTGGTGACAATCACAAACACATGAGGTAGGCAGTGGGGATGGGGGCAGGGCAGGGACTGGGCGGGGTGTTGGCCACAAGGGGACGGGGAGACTCTCCTTGACCTTGATATCTTGGCGGACTCCCTCTCTCTCTGTTTCTGCTGGTGGTACACTGAGTAATGGCTTTTGATTTTCCTTCTGCCAGGGGACCATCCTTCACTTGCTCTTGCTAACATGAGACCTGTGCTGCATTGTTTAGGAGGGTTACTGGGATCAAATGGAGTTGGGATTGGCAGAGGCTGGGTAGGAGGTGCAGGCAGAGCCTTCAGTGACCCCCAACCTCCCTCCCAGCTCCAGAGGAGAACAGAGCACAGGAATCAGGGCCAGGGCCCCCCATCCCCAGTGACCTCCCAGATTCACTTTCCCAGGCTGGAGGAATAAGACATAGGGCAGGAGGGTAGGTGCCCCAGCCTGGGGCTGAGCATGTCAGTACAGGTTAGCGTGTGCATGGGCTCTGAGGTCACACGGAGGTGGGTGACCAGGGAAAGGTGCTCAGCCTCTGGACCTACTATCCCATCTGTAAAATGAGATGATAATAGCCCCACCTCTGAGGACTCTGAAGTAGACTAAAGACTAAGAGAAATAAAGCATGTGACCATCGCTTGGCTCACAATCAGCCCTGTGACGTAGGTAATGTGTCTCTTCTGTACCACCACCCGTTCGCAGGCCGGAAACTAGGCCATACTGAAGCGACTCGCCTGAGATGGCAGCGCCAGCAGCCAACAGGGCTGGCCTGAACCCAAGTCCACATGGCTCCAAGCTTGTTCTCCATACCTCCGTGATGGCAACGGATTCCTAATGCAAGCCTTCCTGAGCACAGAGTCCCTTTTGGGAGTCAGTTATGCATGCATGAGAGGCAGGTGGGAAACGTCTGTGTGTGTGTAAGTTGAGAGCTGAGTTGGTGGACCCCAGTCTTTCCGAAATCCCAGAGGCTTCAGGAAAAGCTGAACTCAGCTTGGGTGGAGAAGGGAAAGTGCTTCCATGGCTCATCTGGCTGTGCCTGCATAAAGTCCATGGTATGAGGGGTGAAGTCAGTTACCCCTTTGTCCACCGCAGATGCCTTTGCAGGGGAATCACAGGAAACATGTGAACAAGAAAGATACTGGCAAATACAGAAATTCATGATGTAGCTTACCAAACACAAGGAAATTATCCCCAGATGAGCAAGGCAAAACAGCAGGTATTTGGGGCTGGCAAACTAGCCTGACTGGGTTATGTGTGCCTCCCACTGGGCCTCTGCCTCAGTGGTTTACAGCTGCTCTGTTCCCAGTCATGTGATGCACCAGCACTGGGCGCCAAGTTGAGTACTGCACAAGGGCACTTGGCTGAGAGGATAGAGGGGGGCCGATGTCCAGCCCCTAAGCCTTGCCCTGGCTGTGCTGTCTGACCAGACCAGAGAAAGGATGCCCATCTGTCATTTGTCAGCGCAGAGGGGAGACCTCTTGTGATTTGCACAGAGGTGCCCTGGTATACAAGGGGCCTTCCAGGGACTGGCCAAGGAGCCAGATGCTAACAGAGCTCCACTGAGGAGGGAGCGGGAGTTGGGGCGTTTCTACAGCTCTGGGATGGGAGTCGGAGCCCTTGTGCTGCCCCTCTCTACCTCCGAGCCTCAGATTCCTGATGCGTGTTATTGAAACAGATGCCCTCCAGGTCCCCAGGACCCTGTTCTAGGGGTCTGTGACCCCCTATGAGGTCATCCTGCCCACCTGAGCTCCTCTGCAGGTGTGGCCATGTGGCCCTCGGAGCTCCAGACGCCTGAGCCCTTCCTGCTTTACCTCTGGCTGACCCCACACAGCCAGCTGAGGCCACACCCCACACCATCGGCAGATGCTCCCCGAAGCAGCCTGGGCTCCCGGCCTCCTCACCCCACCCTGGGGGCCAGCATGGGGCGTGGCATATGCTGTCCTTTCCTCCCCTTGTCCATCCTGCCAACTTTTCCACCACTCGACAGTCACCGAGAGGGTCTCTATGGGCATGACGGTCCTTCCTCTGGACTCACTCCCCAACTTTTATGCACTGGCCCCTATGACTAGATTGTTCCTGTGATTCCTAGTCCTGGCTGCTCCCAAGAATCACTGGAAACTGGTGGGAAAAGCAGATGCTGGGGCCCACACCAGCCCCCTGATCCAGCATTTCTGGGGCTGGGTCCCAGGCACCTGGATTTGAATGTATTTCCCAGATGACGCTGATGCCTGAGTGAGAACCATGCTGTTCTCAGATCGATTCACATCTTAAGAGCAGGGACTGTGATCTGCTAGAGTGTTCAGCACATACATTGGCCCCTACATGGAGGAGGCACCAAAAGCATTCGTTGTGTAGGTGGGCAGTAGGTGGAAGGAAGGAAAACCAAGCTGAAGTGGGTTTCAGCGAGAGGCAGGGCTGGTCAGGACACTCCACTCTTGCTCTGTCGGCTGTTCTGCAGGCTCCAGAGCCCTGGACCTCCGGGGGCCATCTCCATGGAGACCACTTGGAACCGGGGTTCAAGTGTAGTAACTGGAGAGGACCAGGGCATTGTCTGGTCTGACCTTCTTGCCACATGATCAAATACGTATTAAATCTTTGGTAGACTTGAGAAATGAGCAACTATATGCCACATTCAAAATTGTATTATTTGCCTTTGAAACTGTGTACCCTTTACAAAGAATGTCTGTTGGTGGCAATATTAGCTAATGCTCATGGACACAATGCATGCTCTTAAGTCTTATCTTTTTAGTGAACATTTTGTAGAAGATAATATATGCATATAATTTTTAAAAACCCTGAACAGTTCAAAACATAAACGTCTCTTTCACAAGCAAGTCTGCCCTCAGCTCCTTAGTTTTTCTTCCCAGAGGTAATCACTGTTACTAACTCCTGTGGGTCCTCCCAGAAAAATGCTATGTACATATAAGTAACTATACATTTTCATATAAATGCCTTTTTCAAAAGCAGTGTCAGCATAGTATCCATTCTGTTTTGAACTTTTCATTTTTTACTTTGTAAACTGAGCCTTGGGGATTATTTTCTGTCAGCACCCAGATCTGCCCCGTTCTGTGTTGCAGCTCTGTGGGTCTCCATGGTCCTGATGTGCCTCTATGGACATCACCAGTCAGTGGCCAACGGGCAGCTGCCCATTTTCAGAGGCTCAGAGAGGAGCCTGAGGGCTGCCCATGCCCCCTTCCTTTCCTGCCTTCTCTGTGCTCTTGGCCTCGGCCACCTGTTTCTCTGCCTAAATCAGCACTCTCATCCCCTGGAACTCTCTCCCCTTGCCTCTGAGCCCTGTGGGGGGTGTCAGCCCGGTTCTCGTTGCCATGGCATTTCACTAACGTTGTCTCAACATAGCCCAGGGTGACCTCACTGCCGGCAGGGCTCCAGGGGCAGGCCTTGCTGAGGCCAAGGCAACTCAAGGACACCCCAAACCCAGAGGCAACAGAGGGAGAGCAGAGCTGCCTCTGCTGCCCCAGTTTGGGTTTGAACATTTTTATTTCCTCAAGCTTGTGATACACTACAGGACTAAGAATTAATTTGTTCTTTTTTTCCCCTGCATGTCAAGTATGTCCTATGTGCTAGGCACTTTACATGTTTTATGTCATTAAACCTTCACGACAAGCCTTTGAGCAAATGCCACAATCCCCTTTTTACAGTTGAGAAACCCAGGATTTGGAGACGACAAAGCAGAGCCTGACAGCACTCCCTGATGAGAGCCAGCCATCTCCAGACTGCCCAGCCAAAGGTTTGATTTCTTTGTAATGTTGGGGTTGGGGGGAGGAGTGAATGTCAGATTAAGTGATCTGGAAGGTTGTTTCCCATTCTGAGAGTCAGTGACTCCTCCATTTCTGACAGCTGCCCCTGCTGCAGGGGAACTCTCCCAAGCCTCAGGGGGTACTTCACTCGTGGAGAAGGAAAACAAAGGAAGGGCAGAGCATGAGGACCAGCAAAGGAGAGGGCAACCAGCTCCCTGGAAGATGGGGAGGGCCCTGCCCCCCTCCTTACCTTTCTTGACATTTGCAGCCTTCTTGACCTTGGGGGTTGATACCTCGGCAGTGACCTGGGTCAGGAGGGAGAAGAGGCAGAGGAGCAAGTAGGGCCCCCAAAGCTCCATGCTGCTGCGCCGGCTGGAGCTGCTGCTGCTGCTGCCTGCGGTGGGCCTGGGTCAGAGAGCGCTGGCAGCTGTGGCCCAGGCTGCACGTCTTAAGGCAGCAGCCACAAGGCCCTCTGTCCAGGAAAACCCTCCCAGACTTGGCTGTGGGAATGTAAAAAAAAAAAAAAAAAAAAGCCTGCACAAGGAGGAAGGCCTGGGAGCCACAGAGCCTCGCTGTCCAGGGAACACCCACCCAGCATCCTGACCCCGCCTTCTGAAACAGAGTCATTTTCTAGGATTCTGAAAAATACACGCTGGCCGTCATAGCTCACATCTGCTGAGCGGTTTCCTTGGGCAGGCGCTGGGTCATGCATTTCCCTGGCCTCACGGAGGCCTCACACGAGCAGTGAGGGAAGTGCTGTCCTTTCTACATTTTGCAGTTGAGGAAACTGAGGTTCATTGAGATTAAAGGAGCCCAAGCTACCCAGCAGTTAGGGACAGCGTCAGTATTTGACCCCAAGCAGGGTGACTGCAGAACAGTGGTGCTACGATGTCCCCTTACAGACTGAGCTGGGGCTGATTGCTGGATTGTTTAGAGTGCTTGCTATGATTCTTTCATGGTTCTGTCTCTATGTACTTGATGCATTGTTGATTAAAAATACAAGGGAGTCCTCTCCTTTCTTCACTTCTGGTACTCAACCATCCTGTCCTGAAACAGAGGTGGCCACTGTGGGAGAAGGGAAGTCATGGTGTCCCAGAGTGCTGTCAGAGATGGAACAGGGAGGAAATAATGTCCCCAAGGAAGGCAGCCTGGTGTGGGGTGCCAGGGCCCAGCAGGGGCAGAGGGGGGCATCCCCAGGGAAGCAGAGGTCCTGTATGAAGTGTTGGAGTCCAAGCAAGAAGAAGAAGGGGTCCACTTGGGAGAGCAGAGGTGAGAGATTGCTCACATACCGGGGCATCTATGGAATAAGTAAATCTATTAAAGACCAAGGGAGCCAGGTTTCTCATTGTCAGAAAAGGGAGGTACAAATAGAGAGAGAGAAAAAAACCTAGAATGAATCCTCTGCTATAGGATTAAAATTGGAGTTATCAGCGTGCAGTTGTGGACTTCAGCAAGTAAAGAGGAACCTATGAATGTTGGTGGAAATGTGCACATCAGCTCCGCAGCCGTCTGGGAGGGCCTTGGAGCAGCAACCCCTCTGCAGCCTTGAGCATACCTAGCATCCGAGTGCCGGTTTCTAAATACAGCTTTCCACCAAAAGAACCAGAGCACCTTGGAGGAATGGTTGATTCCAGCACTGGGGCAGGAGAAGTAGAAAGTGAGCCTAGAACAAGTTGTTTAGCTTGAAAGCAAAGAAGTGTTTAAAGAAGGATGGGAACGTGCCAGGACACAAGGCAGCCTGAAGGAGCTTCCCGGGGCCAAAACCAGGGACAGTTTGAGCATCAAAATAGTGATAGTAACAGTAGAACAGGAAACCATGAGTATCCACAGATGTAAATAAGCGAATACACTGGAAGTCTGATTTCCATCATCTCAGATTACTTGCCCATAAAATACTTATTAATTACAAAGAGGCAAGCGTCACATCACAGTGGAGAAGCCTGGCAGACATCAGTTTAAGCAAGTGACCAGAGTAAGCGTCATCAGTAATGCGCCAAACGCAGAGCCCGCAGCACCTGAGCACCTGTCGGGCTGCAGGGTGGGGAATGCAGCCCCACCTCCATGAGATTTCTGCCCAGGAGACATCATACAAACCCAGCCTGGGGGCTTTCTAAAAACGACTGCTCAACAATCTTCAAAACTGTCCAGGTCATGTCTCAGGAACTGTTTCAGACTGAAGGAGGTTGAAGACACAGAGTAGCAAATGCGCTGTGTGGATCTGAACCAGACCCTTCGGCTCTCATGGACCCCACTGCAACAACTGGAGGAACTTGAGGGGTCTGAGGAGCATGTGGCAGCGACGTACCGCTTGGATGTTAGTGTCCTGCTAGGATGGTGTGCTGTGATTTCGGAGGAGAGTGACCTTGTCAGGAGGAAACAGGCACTAAAGCACAAGGTAGAGGTGGGGCATCAGGTTGACAACTCACTGGAAGATAGCTCAGGGAAAAACATTCTTTGTGCTATAGTTGCATGTTTTCTGTGAGCTCGAGAATGTTCAAAAAGAAAGTTCAGTGCTATGTCAGTCAGCCTTTTCTTCCAGGGTCCCCACCTTGCCCCATCTGGTCTGTGGAGGGATGTGCCTGCAGCCCCGCCTGGCTGGTCCCGCCCCTGTGGTCCCCAGGGCAGGAGCCTGGGGCAGGCAGCAGACACTCATGAGGCCCTTTCTGTCACATTCTGGGAGTGGGAGAGTGTTTTATATTCGCAGCCAGGCCCTCACTGAGACAGTTTGGGATCAAAGATTACACAACCTAACAGGGAGCCTTGCTTCCTGGAACTCTGGGTGGGTAGCACATGACAAAAGAAACTAAATGATTCTTTTTCCTTTTTAAAACTCTTTTGCTTTCTTGGTTTTCTCACCTCAGCTCTTTGGCAGCAGGGAAATGGGAGGAGCTTATTTCCAAGTATGAGGCAGCCAGAGGGCCCTCCTCCTCCCCCCCCACCACCCCCAGTTTATCAGGAGGGCCTGATTGTTGAGGCCTGGGTATGCTGGGGAGGAGGGCCCAGAGAGGCTCTGCTGTGAGCATTCAGAGCCCGGGGATCCCTACTCCTGGTCTCATCTCACGCGAGCCCTGCAGGAGCGTTGGCGGAACACACTTGGAACTCTTAGCACCCCATCATCCCACCTCTCGATGTGGGTTGTCCTTTTCCACTGACCTTGTCAGACGTCTCCATGTGCTTGCATGTATAATTCCTGGGATGAGCTCGTCATTACTCTGCAAAGTAGCTGGTTCCAGATGCTCGGCTTGTTATAAAGTTATGCAGGCAGGCCCCTGAAACATCACCCTGAGGTCCCTGGCACTGGCCTCTGAACAGTCATTTAAGAGGCTAGGAAATGTTTGAAACGCGCCTTCCTGTCCCTCTCTGACTGTCTCTTCTCCATGTTCCTTCCCCTTTTCCTCCCAACTTTTCCTCTAAGATATGATTACTGTAGTTTTTTTAATCTTCTGGAAAATCACCTTGGAATAGATTTTTGCTTGTCACGATCCTCACCATGGTGCAGCTCCCAGAACAAAACGTGTTCTCAGGAGCCTGCCAGGGGCAGGGGCCGGTGTCTCCGGTGGTCAGACTGGACAGTCCTTTCAGAAAGCCACTTCTTTGTAGCCATCATGCCTCATTGGTTGCCAGTATTGAGCTTATGGCCATCAAACACCCAGGTCCCCTTGTCTACTCCCAGCTCTCCCCGGCCAGGTGAGAACCATCATTGTGACCACCTGCAGTGGACTCACCGACAGCCCTGGTGGGGTCTATGGATCTCACCCTCCCAGCGTAAAATGTCTCCTGCTGGCACTGTCCCTGAGGCCTCTACCAGCCAGTAGGACAGCAAGTGGGGGTGGTTTCAGCCAGAAGAACAATGCTGGGTTAATGTTCACAAATTGCCCACCCTCAGGGAAAGGTCCGAGTACTAACACACCTACCCTCAGGGCACAGGCTTTTCATGCCAGTTTCCCTACATTCCCTACAAGGAATCATCTTGACAATAAAGCCCAGAGGCAGAAAAATCAGAAGAGTGCTCTAAAAGGTACATTTCAGTTTTCAAGTGGTTTTTTTTTTTTTTTTTTTTTCTCCTAAAGCTATTGGATGTCTGAGTTATATAAAACTAGCTCTGGCCACCCCACCCATGTCAGCCCAAACAACAACAAAACTTCTGGCCCAACATGGAACCACCCCCACCCCCTACCCTGCACAGATGTTTCCTTTTAGCTCCACTGGCCCTGTGTCAACAGAAAATGTGGCCCGCCTATGGAGCAGAGAGAACTTTCCACACTCTCTTCAAAGGTAAGAATGTCCAGGGTGCACATCTCCAAGAATATTGTGAGGGCAGTCTCAGCCCTTAGTCAAAACCAAGGACACATGAACGGCCTATAACCAAGGCCTCCATGACCCTCATTTGTTCCTTTTCAAATCACTTTGGCCTGATGCTGTCGTTCATTCAAAAAAAATTGGCTCTGCCCGTGCGTGCCGGGCCCTGGGGCACACAATACTGGGGGAGGCAGTACACCACCTAGCCAAGTTCTTGGCTCCACGGGGCCCACATTCCCTGTTGTTTTTTTGTCCCTAAAGGTCAGCAGTGTCCTAGTGGAAAGAGAACTGGGAGTCCTAGATTCCAAATCGAGCTCAGACACCCAGCGCTGTATCTTTTGGGGCAAGTTATTCAAGACCCAGATTCCTGCTCCATAAAATGGGGCAGTAATCACTACCCTGCCTACACAATGGGATTCTTGCAAGGAGCACGTGGAGCTGCCCTGTGAGGCAGCTGGGCCCCCGGCCCCCTCGGGGCCCCAGGGCCTCTGCCCACCCCTTTATTCCTTCCGCTCCAGGGGTGAGACAGTAAATGACCTGACCTCTAAATCTGGGAAAAACAAACTGGGCACTCACAGCCCAGTTCTGCACTTATCTGATGTCTTCAGCTATAATTGCTTACACGGGAAGAGAAAATCTGATTAGTTCTGTGGAATACTACAGATTTCCATCTGCCACACTGACACCTGTCCCCTCACCCCCACAAATGGCCTTAAAAATCAACAAATATAAACCCAGTTGTGTATTTAGGGAAACTGAAGTTTCCAAATTATCACCTTAGCCTTGCGCAACCTCACTGGAAGTTTTGCTGGTCTCTTTTTCCCCTATAGAACCTCTCTCTGTGCACCAAGTCTGCAAATGCCCCAGGGAAGGAAACAGCCAGTGACAGACTTCTCCCTTCTAAAGATCTCTCCCTTCTCTGGAATTTTTCAGAGAACAAGCTTTTGGTTTCATTGATTTTCTCCACTGATTTCCTGTTTTCAACTTCATTGATATCTATATCACTCTAATTTTTATTATTTCTTTTCCTCTGCTAACTTTGGATTTGTTTTTTTTCTAGTTTCCTAAGGTGGAAACTTAGATAATCGATTTCAAATCTTTCTTCTTATATATGTACTCAACGCTATAAATTTCTTTCTAAGCACTGCTTTTGCTACATCCCACAATTTTGATAAGTTGTGTTTTCATTTTAATTAAAAATACTTAAGTTCACTTGAGACTTCTTTGACCCAGGTGTTATTTAGAAGTGTGTTGTTTAATCTGCATGCATCTTGGGACTTTCCTGCTATCTTTCTGTAGTTGACTTCTAGTTTAATTCTGTTGTGGTCTGATGGCAGATCACTGTGACTTCTGTTGAATTTGTTGAGGTGTGTTTTATGGCCCAGAATCTGGTCTCTCTTGGTGAATGTTCCATGTGAGCTTGAGAAGGATGTGTGTTCAGCTGTTGATGGATGAAGCAGTCTCTAGATACCCATTATATCCAGTTGATCAATGGTGTTGGTGACTTGAGCCCTGTCCTTACCAACTTTCTGCCTGCTCCATCTGTCCTTTTCTGGGAGGGGAGCTGCAGTCTCCAGTTACGATAGTGGATTCATGTAGTTCTTGCAGTTCTGTCAGTTTTGACCTCATATATTTTAACGCTCTGTTGTTAGGCGTGTACACGTTACAGATTTGTATGTCTTCCTGAATAACTGACCCCTTTTTTCATCGTGTAATGCTCCTCTTTATTCTTGATAACTTACCTTGCTCTGAAGTCCCCTCTGTCTGAAATTAATGTATCTACTCCAGCCTTCTTCTTGATGAATGGTATCATGGTTTTATCTTTCTTCCTCCATTTACTTTTAATCTGTGTCTCATATTTAGAGTGAGTTTCATACAGCCGCATTAATTTCTTTTTATTTGCCTGTTGGTCTTTCCGATTTGGGGAGCACTACTTGCCCTGTGGCCTCACTTCTCTTACAGATCTGAGAAGTGCTGTGGCTTTTCCAGTTTGTTCAGTTCTAGTGCCTCCTCCTCATTTACTTCAGGGGCCATCCCAGCGGTGAAATAGGACCACTTCGGACCTCCCTGCCAGGACGGGAAACCCCCTTTCCAGCCACGGTCCTGGTGCAACACCCTCAGATCCACTCCCACTTCTGTTTCCTTGGTACCTGCCAAGCCAGGTCTTGCAGTTATTCTGATAAGTACTCTTTCTTCCCTGTGGCAGGGACTGAGTTCCCTGCTCAGGCTGGGCTGTAATTAGACCCCAGTCATGGGTCTGGAGCCAGTGAGGGGAGGTGGGGCAGAGGTCGACGAGCACCATCTCATGAGACATCTGCCTCAGGGACGTCCTTGCATGGGAAGTGGCACAGCGTTTCTTTCAGGAGATGGCTGCTGTCCTCTAGCTAGGGGTGGGGGCTTCGTCTGCCCGCCCAGAGCGTTCAGGGGAATAGGAGGGACTGAGCCCCTTTCTTTCCTGAGGGAAGCCCCGACTTTGGCAAAGGAAACCTGCCAAGGCCGCACCTTCCTGTGCAGCTCTGCCGTTCTCACACAAGCACTGGTGCTGGGGCGAACTTCTTTATGCTTCGTGTTTTCATTCCTCTTTGGTTACACTCCCAGAAGTGGAATTGTTAAGTCAAAGGGCATGAAATTAAGACTTTTAATACACACTGCCAGATTATTTCCAAAAGGTTTTGAAGAGCATAGATATGCACTTCACTGGCAGTTATAAGTGAGCCTTTACTGAACAAAAACAAATTATTGTCAATATTCTGAATTTGCAGGCTTGAAGTCACACAATTTGGGAGACCAAGGAATCCCAGAAACAATAAAACCAACTCGAATATTCTATAATGCTGCAGTCCTTCCGTGCCCGCCCTTACCCACCCCACCCCCAAGCCCTTAATTGCCTTTTGGCTGCCTTCAGCACTTCTCCCTGGTATTTACTCAGTGGCCACTAAAGACAGCTCTGGTTCTGCTGGATGAAGCAGTGGGTTTCCCCATGGCAGTATTTTTCCACGTCTCTGCCTTCAGTTTTCTTGTCCCTTATTCTGGGAGGTGCAATAGTCACACATTTCCCATTAACGCTTCTCCTGGAGAGACCGTGCTCATTCGGTACTTTGTTTCGTGTGTGAGGTACACTTCTCCAGGTAGGGCGGTCTACAGAAAAGGTGTGGGCTGACAGACAGATGCTAGCATCTACCTCTCCCTTTCCTTTGCGCTGTAACTGCGTAGCCAGCCAGCCCAGCTGGGTGGCTGTTGTACAGCTGGCCTGGCAAAGCCTCATCTGTCTGTCTGTCTCAACTATCTGATGTCTTTAATCATCAAAACCAAAGGTTTCTAAACTTTATTCCCACTCCAGTTGCATCTGTGCACCCCTACTGTCAACGTTCCAGCATGGGCAGTCAACCAGGGGCGGGAGGAGGAACGGGCTGACCGCTGCCTCGCTGGGAGCACTGTCATGGCGCCTGTAAGGACAATCACTGGAAAAAATGAAAAATGAAGACCCAAGCTATTCTCTCAACAGGGCAGCAGTTCCAAGTCCAAGTCTAGGCAGCTGCTTCTCTCCATAGGAGAGGAGGTGCCCTGGCCATGCCGGGAGGAGGTGCCCACGCCAAGACCTCTGGAACTGATCTGAAAGGGCTTCAGCTCACATTATGTTCTTTCCATTAGGCAGGAAATTCCTAACTCCTTACCCTGTTTGTCTAACTGAAATGCAGAGAGTAAATGCCATGGCTGAAATACCCTCCTTCATGAATCAATTCCTTCCCCAGGGCTCTCTTTAAGATTGATTGGGGAATTTCAGTTCCCCAGGGGAAAAAGAAAAACACAAAGACTGCTCACCCATAAGTGGACTTAATTCGAACACACTGCACTGTGAATAGAACACAGGCTTATAGGACGAGCTTTCTGGCGCCACTGAGAATGGCCTCTCCTTCTGTCCCCAGAGTGTGAAGGGAGACTGAGTAATCAAATGACAACATCTCTAAAGCAGCTTTCTTAATGCTCATAAACATAGAAATCTTACAAAACACCAGGGAGTGGTTATAAAACACAAAGCAATTTCAAAACAAGAGTAATAAGAAAGGTTGGCTAAGGACCAAAGTAGATGTTAAGTGCCTAGGGAGGTGGGCCAGGATCTCTTGGAGGGCAGGAAGAACTGGGCTCCCCCAGACTGGAGAAGGCTCACCAGCCAGGCGGAAGCCCTGGGTCTGCATCTGGGGCAGAGTGCCTCCTCAATCTCCCCAACCCAGAAGCCCCCAAATATACAAGGTGGATTTTTTTTTTTTAATACAGTTATTATTTTGAAAGCTCTATAGGGGGAAGAAGTAGACAATATACATATCATAAGCATTTCCTTTGAACCATTTTTCTGCTAGGTCCTTATTCTAGTGTGTCTGCTATTCTGAACTTCTGCAGCAGGAGATAAACCAGTCTCCCTTGGGAGGCCCATTACCAGAGCCCTCTGGTCAGAGCAGACCTCTGGACTCAGCTGTCACTAGACAATGGTCAGACTTTCTGAGGGGTCACCGAATGGCATCTTGGCTTGCAGTTGAGGAACTCTAGCGATACCAAACCAGACCAGAAAATAGACTTTAATTGTGCTTGTATAAATGTTGCCTTAAATTCATAATAGTTAAGGAAAATATATACAAACTTCAGCTTAAAGGAAAAGTAGGAAACAAACACTCTGCAGTTGGTGGCTGACTGCACATCAGCCCAGGAATCCGACTTTCTGTCTCTTGGGCCCCAGGCTCTCCTCCTTGTGTAGCAGGCTCTGCAGGGATGTGTGCAGCACTTTGCCCACGCGCTTGCCAGTCTGCAGGACAGAGAAGGGACAGAAGAGGGCCAGGCCCGCTTGTGAGGCAGATACACGCTGACCAAGAGAGGCTCCCCTTCCTGCCAGCTAGCCATTCTAAAGCGGCACACGTCCCGTCTGCCTTATAGGTATTTTATCTCATTAAACAAATCAATACAGAAACAAACCCCAAACGCTGACAACATAATAGTTACATTCTGGAAGACCCTCCATTCCAAAAAAAAAAAAAGATGCCAACCCTCAGGCAGCAAGCAGGAAGTGGCAAAGTCCACCTTGGTCATTAGCTGCTGCCACTAAGAGCAGCTAAACTGTCAACCAGCTGGACTTGCTGACAGCTGAGTCTCACTGTACTGCAGTGAGGAGACACAGGGAGACCAGAGAATCCCATCTGATGAAGGAACAGGTGGTGCTGAGGACCTGTGTTAACAAGCAATTTTTAATTTACCTGCCACCAAAGATCTGCTCAGATGGGACCAAAGTCAGTACCTGGATAGGGTCTTTGATGTCACTGCCATGCAGAGATGTGAAAGGCAAGAATGTTGGAATCAAGACACATCAAGAGGTTGGACAACCCAGAGATTTCCTAATTAGCCCCTACACAGCGTAACAGGAGGGGGCCCTCACAAACAAACAAAAAACCCTACAGAACAAAAATCTTTCTTTATGCAACTGGTATTCTGTCTCTCGGCTCATGAACATTTTAAGAACACAGTGAACCAATTACAAGTCTCCATCTCATCAAGTCTTCCACGTTCCCATTGCAGTTTCAGTTCACCTGTGCCGCTGGTTCCATCCCGACAACATCAGGGGGAAACACACCCAGGCCTCACCCTCACCCTAGTCCTCCTTGTCACAGGTGTAGCCTCCCCAGGGCTCTGTGCCTTCTCCCCTGGCCCCTGACTGTAACACGGGATGAGACTCCAAGTATTACTGAAAACTCATATAAAGAGAAGATCTCAGTCTAAAGGCGGGGAAGTGAGCAAATCTGTGAAATGCAAAGTCAGGGTTAAGGTCCAAAGTGACTTTGGAAAGATTTTTATCCTAACATCAAAAAAAAAAAATGTCCAAGTTGATCAAATAGAGGTACTGCTTATTCATATAAATGAGGGCGGGGAGAGGAGACAGAGAGGACACCAGGACTTGAGAGGTCTGAACCTGGACCTGCAGGAAAGAGACTGCAGAGGTTAGGGGCAGAGCTGCAGGACAACCTGAGGTTCTCAGCTTTACCATGAGCAGCATCTCTGGGTTGCTGCATCCTCGTACGAGAGAAATGGGGAGACAGGGCCAGAGGCTGTGGTCCCCCTGCAGACCTCACTCCCCGAGCCCCAGGGAGGAGGAAGCTCAGCTCCCTGGACAGCGCTCTGGTTCTCCCTCCATCCACGGCAGCCAGAGCCCACCTGGGTCATGAGGTTATTAAAATAGCTCATGGCTCAGTGGGACTCTGGGGGCACAGTCTGGGTTTGAATCCTAGCACCAGCATTTAAGAGCTGTGAGGCCTGTAGGCAAGTTACTGATCGTCTACATGCCTCAATTTTCCTCGTCTATAAAAATAAGGGTAATACCAGTTGTTACCTCACAGGTTTGTGAGGAATAAATGATGTGATACATTTAAAGCACTAGAAACAGGGTGGGACGTGAAGTAAGCACACAACAAATGTGAGCTGTTATTTATTGTTTTTGTTGTTGTTTAGAGCCTGGAATTCTCATCAGACTCTCCTCTAAAACAAGATTTGGGAGGCGCTCGTCTAGAGAGGCCTTTGGTAGAACTTGTAAAGCATTTTAAGAGCTTTGGTTTCAGAACACCTGATGCCATGCACAGCTGGAGACACTGGAACTCAGGGTGCTTAATGTGGATCAGACAGAGTGAGAGTTGACAGTGCAAACTGCGATGTGTCAGTGCTTCCCCACTACATGGCCTGCCTACCCCTCATGACACGGCAGCAGCAGACACTACTGCTGTTGTTAGCCCCTCTCTGCAGATGAGGGAGCTGGGGCCCAGGCCACATTCGCAGCCTGGGCAGTCTGGCTTCAGAGCTCACGCTTGCGTCCTCAACACTGTATACATGGCCCATTTTTGCTCTCAAATAAGATGACAAAAAAAAGACATCAAGCGCGTAAAGTCTTCAATGAGAATCACTGTTTCTGGGAAGGAAGGAAGGGTGTAGACGGCAACCTTAGTGCTGTCAAGCAGTGACCTCTGGGCACGTGTTGTGACACAGAGATGACTTAAAACAAAACCTCCCAGGGCTGGTCAATCTATTCCTGGCAAGTCAGTCAGTTAATCAGTCTCAAAGTCCTCAAAAGCTTCTGGAGAGTTGAAGTGGACACGAGGGAAGGAAGGTCTGGGAAGACATGAGTGAGCGGGACCTGGTCCCTGCTGCAGAGGGGTTTTCAGGCAAGTGAGGTAGACACACGGGTCAGTCAGTAACCAGTCGGTACGGAGCAGCTGGAAAGTGCCCTAATGGTGCTGCCAGACGGGCTGAGGAGCCCTGAGAGGAACGTGCACCTGAGACAGTCGGGAGGATCTCCCACCGTTCCTATTTGTCTCCCTTTAAACACTTCCGGACCCACAAGAATGGGGAGATGGCCATCCTTCAGCCCCTGGCTCTACCTCTGCTCACTCCCTTCAAGTGACAGGAAGCAGACAGCCAGGAATTCAGCTCCCTCATCAAATCACAAAGGCTTGGAATTCTGGAGTTATAAGTGACTCTTTACATTATCAGTCCGACATTCTTATTTAGAAACATGGGCCTGGCGATCAGAGAGGGAGAGGATAAGCGAATGTTACGGGCAGGTCACTACCTCCCAGCCCAGAGCCCCCACCACCACCGCCACCACCCTTGGCTTGCTCAGTGACATCCGGCTGACACCAGCTGTTCCCCACACTCCCAGCCTGGGATGAAGTGGGTAAATGGGGAGAATTCCCACAGTGTGACCAAGAGGGCAGGAAGCAGCAAGCACTCCCAGCCAGGTCCTGGCCTCGGAACCAGAGTCTCACCTCCATCATCTCGAAGATGCTCTCTGGGTCCAGGCTGCCCTTCCCCACTTTCCTCATGCATGTCACGACTCCTTTGCTGGTCACGGCCACCAGCAAGCTGGCCAAAGAGCAGGCCTCCTCCTGAAGAGTAGCATCTACCACGTGCCGATAGCCAATCTGCAGGGACAGGGCAGCAGTGCACACATGCAGGTGACACACGTCCCAGACCCCCCACCCCTGAGAGCCTCACGAAGGGAATATCAGCACCAGCAAGGAACCTGCACGACCCATTCTGGATCTTATTTTAGATTCTGCTCATATGGAAAATATCTGAAGTAATGTTCAATCATTCTGTCACAGGCCACTGTGTAAGCAGTGCAATGGAAGCATGAAATGGAAATATGGGCGTGGGGGGAAGGTGGTTAGAATTACAATTCAGAGACCAAGTCAGAGGCCCCCTGGATGTTTCACTGAAGACAGATGGATCAAGAGGGCCCGTGCTGAGGGACGTGCTCAAGGATGAGTCAAGGGCAGGCACCTCTGGTCATCCCAAAGCTTCACTATACTCCATGCTCATGAAGTGATTCTGGTGGAATTAAACCTGACCCACTCTGTCCAATTTTTATATAATGAAACCTTCGTGTAATCAGTGACAGTCTCAGCCAAAACAGGCCCTCTGCACAGCCCTGGGCGGGGCAGCCACATGTCAGCATCAGCTGGGTGTTTGGCTCCACAGGCCTCGGTGCTAATGTGAAACCTCATGACGCATCAGAGACCCAGGCCCTGCTCCAACCCCCTCATTTCATCGACGTGCACATTAGGGCCCACAGAGGGGACAGCGTTCGCCTTTCAACCACCCTTTTACCACTCAGCCAGCCTAGACACCATAGAGTTGAGAGTACTGAAGGTAATATGCATTCAGGATGTTTCACTGTAATGCCTGGCAGGCAGGAGGAGCTTAACCAACTGTGGCTACTATTACTGTGAAGCTGCTCATGTGCCCCTGGGACTCCGTATCTTCCAGTTAAAAAGAAAAGAAAGAGCTGCTCATGGTAGTGGTCTCTATATTAGAAAATTACTGAGTTTGGGTTAATACTGCTTCAGTATGGGTCATGAAACTATAACTTCCCAACCTATTAAGTAACCTTGGGGTTGAAGAAGACCCACAGGGAAGACAAAAACCATGAGATACAAGCTCATACCTTACACAGGGTGACGATACAAGGGACATTCTCTACGCTGAGCCGGATGCAGTCATAAGGGTCATCAGACAGTTCAATGTCCTTCGACCCCTCTTCATCCTCCAGAACACGAACTCTTGGTATCCTGGAAGCAGAAGCATAATTAAAATCCCCATTTACTGAAAGGAAGGATGACAACTTCTTTTTCTTGAGTTGGAATCCCTGTGTCTCACCAGGCATGCTTGTCCTCCCTATGATCCCTGCCAAAAGTGTACAGGTGACACTGAGTGCAGTGGGGAAAGGAGGCCTTTTAAAAAATGATACAGAGGAGAAGGCTAGACAGGGCTAGGGGATTAAGAGGCACAAACTAGTACGTATGAAATAAATAAGCTGCAAGGATATATTGTACAGCACAGAGAATATACCCAGTATTTTATAATAACTTTAAATGGAGTATAATATATAAACATACTGAAATCACTATGTTGTACACCTGAAACTAATATAATATTGTAAATGAATAAAACCTCAATAAAAATACATTTTAAAAATAAAATTAAAAATCATGCTTAATTAGCCAGATATCTAAAAATGAATCCCAATCCCTACTTCACACTATACACAAAAATCCATACTAAATGGACTGCACATGTGAAGGTGAAAGATAAAAAAATAAAGCTTTTAGAAGAAAAACTAAGAACATCTTCATGATCTGAGTAGACAGATTTACTGGACATAAAATGCTCATCATAAAGGGGAAAAATAACAGATTCAATTATATTATAATTGAATACACACACACACACAGGCACATCTTGGAGATACTGCAGGTTTGGTTCCAGACTGCTGTAATAAAGCAAGTCACATGAATTTCTGGTTTCCCAGTGCATATAAAAGTTATGTTTACACTATAGCGTAGTCTACTAAGTGTGCAATAGCATGTCTAAAAAAACCAATGTTCATACCTCAATTTAAAAAGACTCTATTACTAAAAATGCTAACCATCATCTGAGCCTTCTTGCAAGTTGTAATCTTTTTGCAATATTAACATCAAAGATCACTGATCACATGTCACTATAACAAATAAAGGAATAATGAAAAAGTCTGAAATATTGCAAGAATTATCAAAATGTGACTCAGAGACATGAAGTGAGAAAAATGCTGTCAGAAAAATGGCACCGATAGACTAGCTCTATGCTGCGTTGCCGCAAGTCTTCAATTTGTCAAAAAACACAGTATCTGCTAAGCACAATCAAGTGAAGTGCAGTAAAACAAGGTCTGCCTCTGTGTGTGTCTAACATAATATATATTAAGATTATGAACTTCTGTTTGTCAAAAGGCACTTGGAAACCAAAAAATAATTCAGAGTGGAGAAAATATTTCTATGAGTGTGTGTGTATAAACCGACATATTACATGAAGAATTCCTACCAAACATAAAGACAGACGACCCAACAGAAAAATGGGCAAAAGACTTAAACAGGAGCTTCGCAGAAGAGGCTATTCACATAGCCAGTAAACACACAGAAAAGTACACAAGTTAAATGTCCATCAGGGAAGTGCAAAGTAAAACTACAATATGATACCAGGACATACCCATCAGAATGGCTAGTATTAAAAAGACAAAAAAATCCAAAGGTTGGCAAAAAAGTGGAGCAACCCAGACTCTATACATTTGACCATTTGGTCAAAGCACTTTGGAAAACTGTTTTGCAGAATCGACTGACATTATTTGCAACAGCTCAAAACTGGAAACTACCCAGCTGTTCATCAACAGAAGAATGGATAAATGAACTGTGGCATATTCATACAGTGGAACACGATTCAGCAAAAAGCAAACTATGACTCCTGGCCACAACACAGATGCCACAAAACCTAATGCTCAGCGGATAGGCAGACATGAGAGAGAAAGCACTGCGTGATTCCATTTACGTCAAGCACAAACCAAGGGCTGTGGTTATCCTCAGTGGGTGCAGTGACTGCATGGGGGTATAGGATGAGAGGGCTTCTTGGGGGCTGGCAATGTTCTGTTTCTTGAGCTGGGTGCTGGAAATATACTTAAGCCATAAAGTCTATTCACTCCACTGTGGGGTGGAGGAGCCAGGAAGGAAGAGGTGGTCCACCCAGCTACTGTAATACAAACAGTGTTGGTGCATTTCCCTGTGCCTCTAACAAAAGCTGGCTATGATTCACCCCTGCTGGCCATCCCTACACAAGCCAGTGTCAGTGCAGAGGAGTTTCAGCCAGAGAATGTCCACAAGAACCAAGGAGTCCTGCTAGGGTCTGCCCCAGGAGACGTCTCCATGTCAGGGGTCCCCTGGGTCTAAGCACTAAGTAATATCCTATTTGAACAAGTCAGGTAGCCAGTTTGAATTGTGGTATGGTAAAAAATAAGCACTTGTGTGCACGCGCGTGTGCACACACACACTCCTTCCCACCCCTCTGGCTACATCGTGGTTCAGTAGAAGGGCTAGCAAATACTGTCTAGAGAATGGCCTTAACCCTTCCAGAGGGCCCTGACTGTACAGAAGGTCTCTCCACACACCAATGGGTCCCAGTGCCTTGCAGGGTCTCCGTTCCTTGCTGCCTGCAGGGCTGTTCTTGCTCTGGGCACGAGACTGATGGCTGTGCACATGACAGGTGTCCTCCCCAACCCGAGCAGCTGGGTGTGACCATCCTGGTGTACAGTTTGCCCAACACCTCCCCTACAGCCAAAAGCCTCATCTGGCTCTACTCTTTCTTTTTGCCCTGGTGCCCATGGAAACCAGCTAGCAGATGGGGAGTAAGTTCTGAGGCTTGAGGGACAACAGATGGCAACTTCCTTTCTTCTCCAGCAGAGCCCAAGCCCAGGCTGCAGCTACTGGCATCTGGTACTCGAGCCCTCACAGTGGCCATGGTGCCAGGCCTACCCTCAACTAGTCTCAGCCAGGGGTCTAGTGGCACAGCTAAGGGTGGGACTCTTCAGCTTTCCTTCTCAACAAATATTCCATCCTGCAATTTCTGACCTACCTTTATTTAATTCTGTTTTTGTTTTAAATTATGCAGGTAGTCTAAATTCACCAGCAAAAAATTCTAAGATGCAGATAAATTTTAAATCGCCCATAATATGAGCACTGGAAAATAATCACAATGACCATTTGGGGACAGGCATACATACAGACATAGTCATATGCTGCTGTGTAGATTTCAGTCCCCTATGTTGGGACATTCATGTTGTTTTCAACTTCTCACCATTACAAAGAAGCTGTGATGAGCATCTTCGAATAACATCTTTGCTCACTTACCCAGTTACTCCCCTAGGCTATATCCCCAGGAGTTTCTAATCCTTATTTTCAAATACCCCAGGACCCCCCGTTACCATAATGTAAGTTCTCTCACAGACTGAACACTCCCCTCCACATACTTATTTTCAAATGCTGCGAACTTTCCCCCAAAGAGCCTTGTGCATAGAGAGGAAAAGAGCTGTATCATCAAACGGTCAGAGGAAACGTCAACTGCAGAGAAGCTCAGGGCCACGTCCCGAGCTGCATAGCTGTGTGCGAGGCTGAACCACCACCATTTCCTGCTCCTAACTCACTGAACAGCAGGCTGCTACCTGCTTCTAGAACATTCACGTGTCCAACCAAGGAATATGTGAGCACCTACTACTGGTATACGAGTCCGACTTGCATACAGTTCCCGACGAGGAATACGTCAGGCTGTGTTCACGGCGCTGGGAGAGACCAGAGTGCAAAGCAGGCAAAGCCCCTGCCCCCGTGGAGCTTCTTCTAGCAACAGTATTTAGACAGTGGATCTTGTACTGTTTCTACTCTTTTTGCTGCTCTGTAGTTCTCTAATATTTTTCTACATTGTACATGTTTACTTATGAAAATAATAACACAAAAAGTAAACACAGAAATATATGCATCTATTTAGTTATAACTTATAAAATCTGTTTTCTGGAGCTTAACATTAAATAGCACCATTCTCAATGCTGAAGCCCCCTGTTCTCGTCTATGAGCTTCTGTGGAAATGCCCTCAGTGTTGTGTTCCATCACAAGTGTCTGCTCAGGTTCTCCGCGGTCTCATGGGGCTGTTTCCAGGAGGACCTACCTTGTATTGAAGAGGGCAGCCTTCACCGCAATGGAGATGGCATCAAACAAATTTCCACCACATTCCAGCAGCTAAGGGAGAGGGGGAGTGAGGGAGGAAGAAAGCACAAGCGTCATTTCTTACTTTAATTATTATCCCAATGAAAGGACACCAGTTCCTAAGAAATGCTGATCAAGTGTTT
Source organism: Camelus bactrianus (assembly GCF_048773025.1). Taxonomy (NCBI): domain Eukaryota; kingdom Metazoa; phylum Chordata; class Mammalia; order Artiodactyla; family Camelidae; genus Camelus; species Camelus bactrianus. Next base: position 37,303,591 of record NC_133555.1, read on the forward strand.
ATAAAATAAAGACAAGAACTCGTGGCTGCTCATGGGCCCACTGACACGCACGGTGTCATCACTCTAACTGCAGGCACTGCCTCGCCAGGGCTGTGCTTACAGGGGCCATGTGTGCGAGGTCACAGTTGCCCTGACGTGGTACCATTGCTCAGAAGCCTCAGCCTGCAGTGAAGCCCCTCAGCCAGTTGGGCCTGTGCTGCAGGGGGAGCTGATCACCCATATTTTGCCCCAGATAACCACCAGCTGCACTGCAAGTGTTACTCTCATCTTTGTGACATATGCTTGGCCTCCAGACAAGCACTGATGCCGCGGGTCATGTTGCTCAGTGTCGTTACTACTGCATGTGGTTACCAGTGCACCTCTGATGCTCAAACTCCATGTACTACATTAAGCATAATAAAACTAAGGTCCGTCACACGTTTTCACCCATGAGCAAAAGTGTTGACTGCATTTATGTGTGCTCATCCAGCAGGGGAGGTCAGAGTCATTATTAAGTGGAAGGCAACACGTCCTTCTTCCTTATTTTAAAGAAGCCTTGGCCTGAGGTTATGGAATAAAGCCAGCAGGAAAAGAGGAGACGAAGTCACATGGAGAAGGAAAAGTCATATGTTTCTTTGTGTGTTTGTTTAGAGTCTGTCTCCTCTTCATCTGAACTGTTAAACTCCTGAGGCTGGACCCTGTTGGCTTTGCTCGTTCCTGTATCTTCTGAGCCCAGCAGAAGGGCTGCCGGGAAGGAGGAGCCTGGTGATTATTTCTGGAAGAAAGGCAGGCCCTAAGCCTTGGCCTTCCAAACTACTAAGAATCAACAATCATACCTGGCACGTCTCACTCATGCACCTCATTCACACCCGGTGCAAACTCAGTTCCCACGTTTAAGCTTTCCAGGCAAACTTCCAGTGCAGACGCCGTCTTTCCTACAGCCTTCTATAATCACTGCTTATTAGAATGCGATCCTACTGGCCTTGTAACAGCAGCATGTTTGTCTAGCAGCTGGACTAGCTCTCCTGTCCCCTGGTTCAGATACAGGCTGCCACATGGCACTGAGTTCCAGCTGGACTCCTGACCGGACCATCTGGTTTGATTCCTGTCTGCGCCGGTTAACTGCATGACCCCGGGTGGTACCTAACCTCGTAAGCATTAACCACATGTTTATAAATAAACGTTCATCTCCTCTTTCATTTTCCCACTGTTGTCCTCGCAGACTGTCAGTGTGGGGCTGCCCATCCTGCATCTTCACTGCTGACAGCCCAGGTCCCTAACCCTGGCTATGCATCCGAGTTGCCCGGGAAGCTAATCAAACATGCAGGGGGAGGCCCTGGAAACTGCAGTTTACTCCAGGCCAGCGGTGGTCCTGATGGCCAGCCAGGGCTGAAGACCGCTGTTTTACACTCTGCTGCCCACAGCATCTGCCTCATGCAGAGAAAGTGCTAGATAAATGCTGATGTCTGCTCTAGCAGCTGTGAAGCCTTTGAGCTGGCGAGGACCCGGAGACCACCTCGGCCAACCCTTCCCTGACAATTGGGGATACCAAAGCCCCCCACTTACAACAAAGCGGCCTGACTCCCAGTCAGTGTTCTTTCTACTGTCCTGCACCACGTCCTGTGCACAAACTTTGATTTTCAACACTCTAGCTGATCACCAGGAGATGAAATCGAGAGGGCAGAAGGCTGAGCACCGAGTAACTGCTGAGGGGGCCCCCTTGAAGGGCAGGCATCGATCAGCCTGCCCGCCTCCGCAGGGTGCAAGAGCACGCCCACTGCAGTCCTCGCCCGCCTGCCCCGGCTCCTCATGGGGCACCACGCGCCGAGCAGCAGGGGTCTGACAGTCTTCTCTGCTAGTTGCTGGCTATGTGTCCTCTGAGCTTTGGTTTCCCTCTCAGTGAAGCAAAGCCACACTTTCCTACAGGGTGGCTGTGAGAACTAAATGACCCCACACCCTTACCATCCCCAGCACATAAGTGGTGCTCACAGACCTCCTCTCCGCTGCCAAGCAGGCCCAGCCTAGCAAGAATCTTTCTGCTAAACACAGTGGCACAGCTGACAGGCAGGGGGAGAGTCGAGGGGGTGATGCAGAGACCCAAAGCGGCCTGACTGGGCTGTCTGAACAAGCCCAGGCGAGCTGACAGGAGAGCAGAGGGTGTGGGGCATCTAGTGTTACAGAGAGACGGGACTGTGATCCCACAGCAGGTCGTAGGTGTCCACCCTCAGCAGGGAAAAGATCGCTCCTGTAACAGAGGTGGGGAAGGAGCAGAGCAGGAGAAGGGGAAGGAAGACACATTTGGTCACAAACGCACCTCCCCATGCTGTCTGTACGACTGATTCCTAACAGTTATCCCACTTTGGGATAAAAACAATGCCATTAAAGAACTATGAAGAGCAAAGAAGAGTGAAGTTTCTATGAAGTGAAATTTCTACTTTAATAACACAACTGGGGAGAAAAATAGTACTGGAAATTGGCTCACCTGAATGTACTAGGGTTCAAGTACTTGTGTCTGCAGTAAAGTGAAAACACAGAAGGCTGCCCAGGGAAGACCTGTTTGAAAAATGGGCTCTGCCTGAGGACTTTTCAGACCAGTTGGTAAAAAGAAATCACAGGAGATTCAATTTTCACAATCCCAGCGACAAGACTGGATTTCCACCATCTTACTCCAAACATGGACTCGGTGTATTCAGTACATTTTTAGATGTAGGACAAAAACTTAGTCTCCAAACAAAAGCCTATCCCCCATCTCACATGCATGAAGCACATTCCTATCAAGGCTGAAAGCAAACATTTGCTCTCATGGAAAGAACCACCGCTCCACGGGTGTGAATTTGTGATTGACAAAGAGTCATCTACCTCGTTAATAATATAATTTTTAAAATGCTTTCCTAATTCATAAAAACTTTTCTGAGGATGACATTTCAAAAGCTCATATCTTCTTCCAAAATAAATAAAATATTTAAAACAATTTTTAAGGAAGAAATCCTAATGTAAAAAGTCTTAAAAAGACAGGTTTGCGGGTGACCCTGACACACTCCTGCTCACCGTACATCCCTGCTTACGAAAGAGGCTGCTGGTTCTAAGCTGAAATGACGCCCCTATGATGTTCACGAGTTTTGCTAGAGCTTTCACTGAAAGAACAGGCTTCTTGACTGAATCAAAAGTGGACCAGACCCCTCACTGAGCCAGCCTCCTACCAAAGCACAGGCATGCAGGTCTGCACCTCCGTGGGCAGCTGTGAAGCCTGTCTCCTATTGGTAATGACTGTAGGCTGCCAGTTCCCACCTCTTCAAAACCAGGACCTACAAAACTACCTTGGTTGTAGGAATTATATTACAAGGTGCATCCTGCTTATCAGAGATGAGAAAAAGCAAATGGACTTGTAATTTCATTATTTTTACCCATTAGTGCCAGCATTCAGAACAGCCCTAACCTGCTGGACGCTGGTAACCACTGCTGTCTTTTGGCCAGCCGTGCTCCATCCATCATCAAAGTAATTTAAAAGTATCCAGAAAACCCTGCCCTGTTTCATGCAGGGCCAACAATTAGAGATAGCCGAATTGTTCCTTGTCACAAAGTTCACTATCAGCCCACAAGATTGGCTTTATCTTCAGATTCATTAAAGAATCCATTTGGTCAATGGCTTAGCCCCGTGCCCTCGATATGAAATGGAAGACGTAGCCACTTATCTCAGGGTTCATAAAATTAAATGAAAAGGAATAAAGCAGGTCCAACGAGAGCCTGTACCCGAGCAAGCAACTGGCCAAATTAATTATAGCTATGAGAGAAGTTACTGTCAAGTCCCAAAGACTGGGCAGACGAGTACTTGGGAGGCAAGCAGCGGGAAGGAAATGGAGGGCTACACTAGGAAGACTCCTGCAGGTGCAGAATCTGGAGGGAGGAGGCAGGGTTCTTACTGGCGAAATGAGGGACTCAGACAAGGTGGGCTGCAGGCTGTTTTCAAGGGAGGATGGCTTGGTGAGGTCAAGAGCCAGCACGGGCATTAAACAGACTTGGCTTTGAGGCCAAGTCACAAACTGAGACCTCCTGGGCCAGTTACTTTACCTCTCTGTGTCTTAGTTGCCTCACTTATAAATGGCACTTATAAAGTGCCTACTTGCAAAACATTTGTAAAGGTTCAGTGAAAATGCATATAAAGAGCCCATCACCTTTCCATGCAGAATATGCCGGCTTGTCTCATCTCTGCCCATCAACTCTGTCTAGCACCATCTAGAGAGCACCTCTTGTTTTCTTCTTCCTGACAACCTCTGTGGATAATTTTAGGTGCGACAATGATATGACTGTAAATTTACCGTAGGATGGTATTATACGTGTGCTACTACACATGTTGTATTTAATTTTAAAAATTATTACAGGAGACCAATCTTATCCCAACAGCCTCACCCTGGAAACTGAAAGTATCCACTTGAAGAGGGAAAAAGCACTGAGGGGAAAGTAGGCCAACTGGCCTCCAACAAAGGTGGAGTGTGGCCAAGTAAGTACAGCAATGCGATACTTACCAGCACGTCCACATAGAGAATCCAGCAGTGCTCCCGGGGGCTGATGCACAGGGACTTCAGGTCAACGCTGCTCTTATTGTTAAATATGCGGTAGAGGGTGTTAGCAATCTCTGTGCCAAGGTCATCACCTCCTCGACCTTCAAATTCAGGGGTAGCATTGGCTGAACTGTATGGAAGGGCAAAGGAAAAGGGGTGAGTCTTTGCAAAGGCAAAGAGCAAAGGGGCAGACTTTGTTCCAGTTTCCTTGTGGGATGTTGGAAGAACCAGCGCTATGAGGAAAGTCACTGAAAGGAGGAAAGGGTGGCATCTGCCACTTTCCCAGCCTCCAGACACATCGCCACTGTGCCCTGCACGCGTCAGTGTGTGTGATAGGAGTTCCCACTGACTTCTAACAGAAGCCATCCTTACCCAGAGAGAAACAGGAGCATTGGTCAAGTGAACCTCGGCCAGAAACAGTGTATCTGGAGAGTATAATAAAGTGTCTCCTCTGGCAGGCCCAGGAAGCCAGGAGGCCTAGAGAGTCAGTCTGGCCTACGGAGGGGTTACATTATAATACATTGTCCCTAGATTTCACAGCCTGAAAATGGACTGTGATACTCTCCAAACAAAAACCACAATGTTGGTACAGTAAGTTTCCTGGAATGATTTAGAAGATAAGTATCAGAGTATGCCAGAGTTATGTCACAAACTTTAGATGATCACTGTACTGAGAAGCAGGAAAATGAAATAAGAAAACCACTGTCCGATTAGATACTAGGTTATCTCTTTTACTTCATTATTTTTCAAGAGAAAACCTTTCCCGTTTTAGCCTCTTGAATTTGATGCCCGATTACCTCAACAAAGAATGAACAAGCATCCACACTAGCCACCCTAAGCACCACTCAACATGTTTAACAGGAAATTTTTGAGGGTTTTGCCTTAACAAAAACAAACCCTTAATACATTAGTAAGATATGTAAACACTCCAGCCTTCATTTTACTTTAATGAATAACGCCCAGAAAGACAAACAACTGTTTCAGTACGGTCTCTACAAAATCACTTACTGAAGCTTTCTGGTCCCCACCCATCTGTCCACCCTCTTATCCATCTGGAGGGCACCCAGCTCTACGCTAGGCCCTGGAGACCTTGAGACTGAGCAAGACGGATGCAGACCCTAAGCCAGAAATTCCAGTGAAGCAGGGCGGGGGAGTTCCATGATAGGGAGCAAACAGGAGGAGTAGGGGGATGTTAGTCAGTGTTGAGGGTTATAGGAGACCTCAAGCCTGAAGATGAGCAGAAGCTGGTCAGGCCATAGACGGGCAGGGGGATTCCAGCCAAAGCAAAACCTGTGTGAAGGCTCAAGGCTGTGCCCACTCTGCTTTGCGCAGTGCTGACAGAAACTTCACCCAGCATATTTAAGTGTCCCTTTTGTCTGGTCCATTCTAATACAGATCTGAGAAGGAATCCTAAAATAATCAGAGTGTATTGGTGTATAATAACTCTGCTTATCTAATCATACAGTCTTCCCTTACCACTATGAGCCAGCAGAGCCCCAGCTTAAAATCCCCAAGAGCAATTTCATTCCTGCCTTAGCAACCTCTCTGTTCCCTCATTGCCTCTGCGAGACTCGGGCACTGAGCCATGAAAAGAAGCTCATTTATGGGAAAATAACCAAGTCACTAGAGACCAACTTCATTATTTTGCACAGCTAGCAAAACACAACCTGTTTCTGATTTAAACACTAAGCAATCAACATTAAGTTCCAGCTTTTAAGTGTTTAAAAATACATCTATATAGATCTCTGTGTAGACAAATCCAGGCAGAGATGCTTATGCTTAAAATGTTTACCTTTTCCTGATTATAGTGGGCCCCATCCTCCTGGGTGAGACTAATTACTGGGGACTGATGCGTTAGCTCTTGTACAGCCCTAAGGGATGGCTTAAGAACTCCCCAGGTCCAACTGGCTAAATTAATCTACCTGCAAAACCACGCCCCATTGTTCTTTTTTGTTTTTCAACACTAGGCTGATTTAAAGTGGAAATTTCCTCCATTTTAAAAGTTTTTTTTCTTTTTTTAAAACATGTGTTAACTCTTTCAGCATAGCTGGTAGCCAGGCAGAAAGGAAGGTTTAGAAGCTCATAAGACCATGGAAAGCTCCTATGTCTGTGGATGGTGCCCTGGCCATGGAGTGACTCTGGGGAGGAGGCTGGGAAAATGGAAGGAAATTCCTAGGGGGGATGGGGTGTAGTGCTTTGGGTATGAAGGATGAAGAGAAGGGCTGGAGCAGAGAAATGAGGGTTCCACCTAATCGCTAGGGGTGCTTATAGCACAGGAAACTTCCTGATAGAGCTGGACAGGGCCTCAGAGACCATCCCTAGAGGACAAAAACCAAATGCCTGCAGAGGCCAGCCAGGCAACCACATGTATCTCAACCATGGGCTACATACATGTAATTAATAGGGAGTGATGGAGACTGTGGCAAACCTTCCAGCCCTGTCTAAAGGCATTTTAATTTGCTTAAAATAAAAAACAAACAAACAAACTCCATTAGTGAAATGAAAATCTCGCAGGTCGGATCTGACCTACGGGATGACGCTGCGAGGCTTCAGATGGTCCAACTCTCATTTTACAAGGAGGGATACTTTAACAGCTTTTTGGAATGTTTACTATATGCTAGATACCACCTATAGCACTTCAGGTGTATTAACTCATTTAGTTCTCATAATTCCATGAGGTAGGCATTATTAGTTGACCCAATTTTAGAGAAAATGAAACTGAGTCACAGAAAGGTTACGTAATTTGTCCAAACTAGTGACAGGGAGCTAAGATTCTAATGCCAGCAGCCCAGCCCTTATCTGCTAGGCTTTGTTGGATTCACCCCGAGCTTGTCCTTTGGCACACTTGGCTGGTAGCCTGACACCAGCCAGGGTAGCGCTCCTTGGGCCTGTCTTATGCCTCAGGTAATGAATGGGTGTTCTGGTGTTAGGACCTACTACTAGACCACAGATGTCAGAGTCAAGGAATGCAGACCAAGGGAGTCCTAAATAAAATCTTCTCTATTAAGTACAGAGTTTAAAAAGGGGGGAAGACAGGCTGGTGGTCCTAGCCCCTGTTCACAAGCATCACAATATATTCTTTCAGGAGGGGAGTAAACACTTGGGTGGTTTTTTTGTTTGTTTGTTTGCTTTTTGGGGGTTATTTTTGGCATAATACAAATGCTTTCTAATTTACAATTACCAAAACCAGTTCAGATCTTTCGTAAAGTATGACCCAGCCTATCTTCCAGGGGTGTTAGGAAATCACTTACTGAGCTGGATAAACTAATAAACATCCTGGGAACGCTGCCCCTCCCAGTTCTCCACATGTCCTGACTCATCACTTCCACTCTGCTCTCCTGCTTGGCACATCGCTGGTTTAACTGGAGTAGGCTGAGATCAAGGCCATGTCTACCTGGAACGGGACTTCTGACACTAGGCCCAGTTGTTTCCCTTGCAATCAGTCTCACCTGTAAATCTGTGAAGTCTTAGCCAGGTCAGGCTAGGCCCCTGGTAGAAAAAGCGATTTAGTGGGGTACCTGGGGCAAGGATGACTCCAGGCCTTACTCCTCTGGTCATCTAGCTCCAAGGCAGGTCCCAGTTCCTCTGGGGGCACACGTGCTCATCTCTGAGTGTGCAGAAGCCCCCCTATAAATGGGTATGGGAACAGTGGCACCTTCTGAACATTTCATTGTAAGCCCTTGTTTGAAGTTTCTGGGAGAGTTATCTCATCAGCTCTGGAGACTGTCAGATGACTTCGGCAGGATGCCTCTCTGCTTTGCCCCCACCCTCAGCCCTTCAGCTGAGAACTGCCCCCTTCAAGCAGCACAAAGCAGGTAAGAAACAGAGATCAAGTGGCTCCACCCACCAATTCAGGGCTTGAAGCTTCTGGTTCAACATCAGTGAAAAAAACAAGTGATCACTTTGAAAAGTAAAGATCCCAGAGGGAAGTGACAAGTGCTGGGCACAGTGAAATGTCTGTGAATGGAATATGTTCTCCTCAACTCCCCCAGTTAAAAACCGAAGACTGAGACCAAACCACAGTTCCTAAACCCATCAACATGGTGGCCAGAGCCCAGAAGTGACTTGATGGACTGCCACCTGGTGGTAACCAGAGGGACACACCAGCTCATTAAATTCTTAAATTCTTCAGGGTTTTAGATGGAAACTCTTCCCCCAAAGTTTCAAAGTTCTTATCTAAAATGGCCTATTCTCAGGCTACCACTAACAAACCAAAGACGTGAGACAGGAATTAGAAAGTCCGAGTCTGTTTCCAGCTTAGTGAAAGTGCTGCCAGGCATCTCTGGAGCGGAGCTCGCACACCCCAGGGCTTCCCTTCTCCACTGGTACAGGGCTCAGGGTCCAAGCTGCTGGTACCCTTTCCTAAGGAAACCATTTCCAAGACTCAGGGAAAATCATGGGGGTGGGAGGCAGTGTCTACCCCAAGCTCTATATATTATTCCAAGTAGACACATGGAAGTAGGAGTTAGCAGAAAAGCAGCTCATTTTCTGGGACCTCTCTACCACTGATAATTTAAATAATTAAAACATGGAAGTTGCTGGTAAGTAGTAAAGTCTTGCTGGGCTCAGACTGGCAGGAGGGAACCCCCCCACCCCAACCCACTGCAGTTTTCCTCCCACTGGGTAACAACTCAGTTTCAGCCTGCAGATGGGTGAGTGCCTTGAGCTCTCGAGCAGAGGCCCCACGCCTGGGGCCTGGGTGGCACTGGGGGCAGACCTTACTGCTGGGCATAGCCGCAGGTGCCCAGAAGCCATCCCCATCCACTGGATTGGAATAAAGGGGTTTATTTGTTTTATGCAATTAAGAGTTAATCCTTGAAGATGCAAGTGAGGTTCTGATAAAGGTGACAGCCAGTGGTGCTTGGTACCTTCTCTTTTCTCTGCAGGAAAACGGGGTTCTGTGACTCTCATGGTCATTCTACCCACTGGGCTGATCACACTGAGCCACTTATAGATACTGAAGCGTGCCACCTTGAGAAACAGATCAGGAGAACCCCTGGGGAATGGAGCTTCCGGGCCTGGTGGGGTTCTCCTGAGACTTACCAAGGGGAAAAAGAGACCAGCAGGCAGCCACTCTAAGCCAGGAGAGAGAGGCTTACTCCGAGAAGCCAGATCTCGGGAAGAGGCAGCTCAAAGCCTCCTTCCACCCTAGAGCCACCCAAGAGGGTCCCAGCTGGGACAAGGAAGGGACAAGAGCAGCAGGCTAACCTGGAGTCATGTTCAGACACAGAGCCACAATGAAATGTGTCCTTCATAACAAGCATCTGAGTGCAACACCCTGTCTTTGGTGTGGTTGGGCTGACTGCATGTGGTCAGCTTAAGATGAATGAGGCAGAAGATAATGAAGAGGAAGAAAAGGAAAGCAAATTATAGCCCCTAACACATGGTGTCTGCTCCTCAGTGACTGTTTACTGCACTGAATCAGGCAGATCAAGGCAGGAGAGGCATTTTTTCTTCCTCCAAGAGCAAAGGAAAGGATAAGGTGGAGGCCTGAACAAGGTCATCATCATGCACAGCAACTTAAAGGAGGACCAGTTCCACCGCACAACTCAGACTGGTGAGGGCAGCTGGGCAGAACCAAGAAGAGAATGCTGGGGGCCCAGGGCAGGGGGAAGGAATGAGCTGGAAGGAAAAATGACCTGAAAGACGAACACAGACACATTCTGGAAACTCCAAGCACAATATCCCCGTAAAGCTGGCTTCTGCAGGCTGCATGAAGTAGAAAGCAAAGATTAGGAGCTGGATAGACCTGAGCTGGCATTACTAGTCATGTGATCCCAGGAAAGTCACTTTGAACCCCATGTGAGATCCCTCTCACAGGAGTGTTATGAGGATCAACTTCTGTGTTTGGAAGTAAAGACCAAAGACTGTAACTCACTATGCAAACGTGGGTTAGCATCTCTGCAGAAAGGGGCTGACATCACAGGCGCAAGGCCTGCTTGTGAGGTTGATCCCTCAGCTGGCATCTGGGCCCTTGGCTCTCAGAGTACCCAGTGAACAGTAACCTATGTCCGCTGTGCCTCGCCTGTGTAAACAATATGGTTTATGTTGAATACCAGCCTTCCCTCCAGGAGCCTGGAACTTTGGTATGTGCAAAGCAGAGGGTGCCTACGTGACCAGCCCCAGTAAAATCCTCGGGTGCTGCATCTCTAATGGACAGTCTTTTCTTGGGCAGAATCATCACACACGTGTTGCTGCATTTCTGTTGTTGTAACAAATCATAGCTGTGAGTACAACTATATGCTAAGTTCTGACTTCTTTCAGCAAATCTCCAAATGTAGGGGTGGTCTTGGGGCCCCCCCAGTACAGTATCAATATTATATACCTGCACCTAGAATGAGCGGACAGAGATCCTTACCCACCTCAAAGTCTGCTGTCACCACCTACCCAGAAGGGGAGTTACAGGCAGAAGATGAGACTGGGCCAGCAACCTGATAAAAAGACCCAACCCCTAGAAGAGGGAGGTAACAAGACGGAGAGAGAGAACACTTTTGAAAGCCCCCTTAGCCAGTCATTGCACCGGATGCTCACTCTGTGTTCATTACTTCGTTTCCTCCTCATCACAACAGTATTATTATCTCCAGTTTTTCAATAAAGAACTTTAGGCACAGAGATTAAGTGATTAGCCTGAGGTCACACAGCTGGCCAGAGGAGGAAGCCAGCAGCAAGGCGGGCTGGCTGGCCGCGGAGACTGCCGAGTCTTTGCTCTTCCCTGCGCCCACACAGCCCACCTGGCTGCCACCCGCCCCAGCCTGTCAGGCTGCTTGGCTGGCCCTCGTCCTTGCTCTGCCAAGCAAGTCATGAAGAGTTTTCTGTAAAGCTAGAGCAGGAAGAGAAGCGGGGCCTTTCAGACCAATGATCCTCATCAGCTCTATTAGGTATTTTTCAAAGCTCTGTAACATCCATCATTTCTTAACTCTCATAACCACTGCGTGCGGGGCTGCCTGGCAGCTGCGCTCCTTTTTCAGGCAGGGAAGATGAGGCCCAGGGAGGGCCAGTTGAGCAGAACGGGGCAGGACCCCAGCCAAGACCTCCTTTCACATTCCCCAGTGCCTGGCACGTATGAGAACTCAGTAAATAGCTGCTGGCTGGCTGGATGATGATTACAAAATGAAAGTGGGCTCAACAGGAAACCAGAGGTTCATTCAAAAATCTTCATTTTTAAATTGTTTTTCTTAAAAACAAAACAAAACAAAACAAAAATAAACATCTGCAGAGTACTCACCAGTCAACAAAGAACTCCAAGTAACCTTCATTTGGTTTCTCCAGCTTCGGTGTCCCCATTTCCGCTTTCACTCCCACTAGGATGTCTGTGTGACCCTGCAGACAGGCAAGAAGGGTCCTCATTTGGGGCAGGCAGCCAGGCACCCCACCACCCCCTCCTCTCCCGGACATACATTCAGGGGACTCTCTTAGGAGCAGTGCTGGGACTTGGAAAGTGGCCCTTTGAGAAAGTGATGGGTCCTCCAGATCTATGTAGACCCCCTCCAAGAGTTTGGCTTGGATCTTAGATTTCCCCTGGGACAATTTGTGCTCCAAAAGCCCAGAAGGGCCCGCAACTGATTCCCTAGGGCCTATCTGTTCCTCCACCTGGCCATGGACTGTGGCCACAGCACTCACCAGCTTGACTCTGGCAGACCCACTGGTGTTGGACACCACGTCGGTTTCCACTTCGACACATCGGTAGTCCTCACAGCCACGGCCATCCACGCGGAGGTCTTCCTGAGTGTAACAACCACAGTCCTAAGGCTGTGATCCCCAACCTCCAACAGACTCCTAAACTGACTCAACTCCTTATTCCCCCTAGAGGAATATGCAGTACAGCTTCTTTCCTCTTAGTGAATCATCCAAAAATTCTGCCCTCAGAGCTAGTAACATTACTATTTTACATATGAGGAAATGGAGACTCAGAGAAGTTAAGCAACTCATCTGAGGTCCCACAGCAAAGGAGAGCAAAGCTAGGCTTCCATCCAGGTCTGCCCAAGCACAAAGTCCAATTGACATACCACTGTACAGAACAGGCCCACAAAAATGAACAAAATCCGAGCAAGAGACAAAGTCAGCTGCCTCTTTCCAAATCTGCGATTCTGAAGTCACAACAAGAAGTATGGGTTTTCAGGGCTACAGGTACAGTTGGCTCAGCTGTGGTCCTCCTGCCCTCCAAACTCAGAAAGACTTACTCTGTACGCAGCTAAGAACAACTAGCTGATAGCTTCTACAACAGGCATTCTCTAGAACAGGGTCGGCAAAGTTAGGCCCGTGGGCCACCTGTTTCTGTAAACCATTCTACTGGATTACAGCCAAGCCCATTCATGTAGGAATTCTGTGCTGCTGTCACGTTACAACAGTAGAGTTGAGTGGCTGAGACAGAGACTGTATGACCTGCACCCCCAGGACTTTACTGTCTAGCCCTTTACAGGAAAAGCTGGCCAACCCCTGTGGCAGAAGATGGGTTTCAGGGCAATCCAGTTACTGACTCCCTCAGTTATTTACTTCTATCAGTGTAACTCACAGATACCTATTTTATGCTGTGGTTATAACCCAGTACTAACATTATTTATCTTGTTCAAAGTGATCCAGATTTGGCCACTGGGAGCTCCTTTGGGTTGGTTTTCCTGCATTCTTTCAACATATCTCCAATTTCTTGTGAGCATTTCTTTACTTCTGACTACACAAGATGTTCCAGCCTCTTATGTCTTCCCTGCCCCAGCCCTGGGATCAGCCCTTTCTCCCAAGCAAGCCTGGTTCCTTTTATTGGAGAGCAGTACTTAAAAACCAGGATCTGGGTGCTAAGTTCATTGCTACTGGGCTGTCGTTGCTTCTAGATCTCAGCAGAGCAGAGCTTGAAAATATGTGCATTAACCCACACATATACACATGCCTATATTTAGTTGTTTCTATCCACATATCTATTAAAAAGCCATGTGTTCATACTGAGAGTTGGTTCTAACCTTCCTCTTTGTCTCATTCATAACTTGTTTCTTAGACAGGGAGAAACCTGGCTCTCACGATCTACAATGTATTTATGTATTTGTTAAATTTGGTATACACATAAAGTAGTTTCAGAATTGCTACCCCATGCCCCTGTGAGAAACAAATTCACTAATATAGTATTTGTGTAGAGTTCTTTTTGTCTTTAGCCTTCTAGCACCCACTCAAAATTCTGTTTCTCCCAGTTGTCTCCCCTCATTCTTCCTGAGCCTCTGTTACTCATTTGCACCCCAATCAAGTTCATTTATAACTGTTGGGGTTCTAGTTTGGGTCCCCCACATCCCGGCTACTTTTGGTTACTTATTTACTTTTGCAGTAACAGCTCTAGGAGTCGAAGCTATCAGAAAAGGTGTGCTCAGAGAAATGTCACTCTCCCTTTGTCCCTGTTTTCAGGCCCCTCCCCTCTTTTTAGCCCTTCCCACTCACTCCAGGCAGGTATCCCATCTCTTTAGTTACCGTTTCATCTCTCCTGTATTTCCTTTGCACAAATGAACAGATACACAAGTATTTTTATAAGCCTTTCTTTCTTATGTAAAAGTTGGCTTACTACAGGTAATTCTTTTACACCTTGCTTCTTCTTTTTGAACAATTAACAATACATATGCAGGAAATCACTCCGTATCAGCTCATAGGGATCCTCTTCATTCTTTGTAAACATTTTCTGACCCTATCAGAAAAAGCTCTATCAGAAAAAGAATCATTAGCTTCATCGGATTCCCCAAGGGGTTAATGATCCTCAGAACATTCAAAACAAAAATGAAACAACAACAAAAAAAACCACTGTTGTGAAGTATGCAACTGTCGGAAACTTATCTTTAAACTGCTTGGCTAATTACACATCTGATTGATTTTTTTTATTCTGAGAAACTGAAATACAGAAACGGAAAACACTGCGTACTCCCACCACACAGCACTGACTATACTGTCTGTCGTGCTTGTTTCAGCTCTTTCACCCTCTCAACTCCTGTTAAAGGAGAGAAAATGAACATCCTAAATCTGGTTGAAGTCCCTTTGCAGCCCGTCCACTCCCAGCCATTCCCTCCCTGGAGGCAACCCCTCTCTGGAATCTGGGGAGACATGTTCTTGAAAAGCAACAGAATTTCACATCCAGGAGAATTCCAAGCCAGAGGTCTTAACCACAATTTGGCGTAGCCTCCTGTGTTCTAAAGGGTCTTTTCACTATGCACCGCATTCAGCACAGGCCTCCCTAAAAGGACAAACTGGCTGGCTGTCCCAGCTGGTCCTGATGATGGTGATAACGACTGTGAAAGCGGGGAGGCCACAGGCTGCAGGACTTCCAACTCCTGCTTTAAATTACCACTCCCTCTGGAAAGATCTAGTCATAACCCTTTGTAGTGACAATCCACTGTCCCAGGATGAGGCTGGAGGGGTGTCAGAAAACTGGGTCTCACCAGATTTCGCCTTTCCAGCCTGTAAATCACTCTCTGCCCCCTGGGGAAGGCTCAGTTGGGAAGGCGCTGGTGACAAGAGATAAACAAAAAGCTACAAACTTCCCTTTCCAGGGGTGCATGAAGTACACTTTTTTTTCATAGAAAAAAAAGCACACAACGGGAGAAAAACAAAAAACAAACAATCTAGTCCAAGAATCACTGTACACAGGACAACTTTTTAAAATCCACTTTTCCTCATAAAAGTCTTAGGAAATTGCCCAAACCTGCTTGGCCTGGCTCAGAGCCTGACATCCTACGACAATTCTGAGTCATCTGTAGGATTCAGGAGCAAAGGAATCAATCCATGTGTGAGCACTGAAACACGCGCAGCCCTGCGGGGAGAGTGCCATCTGCAAAATGAATAGCCATGTCCACAGGTGACACCATGGAGCGCAGCCCTGTCCTTCTCAGCGGAGGCGACAGAGCACCTTTCTAGCAAAGGCTTTCTGGATGCAGGGATGAATCCTGGTGACTTTCAAGTTGTCACCTGAGTGATCCCAACAACCCTGCCAGTTGGGTGTGGTGTGGAGTCACCTCCAACCTATATCTGAATCTCCGCTGTTACTAGCTTTGTGACCTTGAGCAAGTTAGTTCCCCAACAGCCCTGAGTCTGCCTCTTAGTCAGAAAACAGAAATAACCCCGACTTTACAGAGTTACAGGAGAACCCAAAAGCCATAAGTCATTTAAGGAGAGCCCTCAGCACAGTGCAGCGCACGTGTCCCCACTCAGCAGTTCCCTTCCTCCGCCTCTGGTGGAATGCATTACCTCACTGAATCCTAAAAACAACCCAAGAGAGGTGACAGACACGACACTGAGGCACCAAGTTTGGATCTCCTGTCTGTGACAGAGTGGAAAGAAAGACAGAGGACTCAACCCAGAGCTGCTGTTCCTCACACCCAGGTGCCCAGTCTGTTCTACTCCCTAACGGAAGCAGGCACGTCGGCACTCCTAATCCAACGCACAAGGGAGGACTTTTGCTCGAAGTGGTCCTCAGAGGTGACGTTAACACCTGACACCCCTGCTTTGGCTCGTCCAAGGGCGCAGAGCTTGCTAATGGAGAACAGGCCAGGAGGCCTCCCTCCTAGAAAGAGACCCCACTTGGGAAAGGGCCCAGCTCTGCAGGCCCAAGCCCACGGCACAGCAGGGGAAAGGAAGTGCTGATCCTCGTTCCACTTTCCAAGCCTGTTGGTGGGCGTTCGATGGGCCTTTAGTTTGGGATTCTGCCCACCTTGGCATGAAACTGATTCTCTCCTTGGAATCTAACCTCTGATCTGGGAAATACTTGGAAAGAAAAAGGAGTTAAAGAGGAGCTGACAGGTCACGGTGTGGAGGGAGGCTGGACAGGTCTTACTCACAGACTTAAGGAGGCGGGCAGCTTTTACCAAGGTGAAGGGCAGCTGGACAGCAAGTGGCTGCGGAGAAGGGAGGAGGGGAGGTATCACCACAGACACAAAGACAGGCAGAGCTGCCCAGTCCACGAGACCCACAGTGGAGCCCAGGAGAGGCAGTGCCCCAGAGCTGCCGAGCCCTTGCCACAAATCCCCTTTTTCTTGAGATTACTTAATAAGCTCTAGCCCTCTGAATCAAAAGAACTTAAATCCCAGCAGCCACAGGCTGAACCCCTAATGGGGTCACAGTGAAGTCTGGGGATATAGTACGGATGGTTCCGGACAATGCCACACTTCTGATGGAAAAGTCCTGAAAGGGAGCCAACTCCTCTCCAGGGTTGCCCACACTCCAGGTGCTCCATACTCTCTGGTCTCCCCATTCCTCACATCCTGTTCTGCCCCCAGATGGATAGGTTCTCATTTTACACAGGGGGAGCTGGCTCAGCTGCTCAGGTAAAAATCACTCTTACTGCAAATGGTGGAGCTGGGAAAGGAGTCCTGCCCTGTCTCACTCCAAGTCCTCATGCAAACAGAGGCAGGAGGCCACGTGTCCTCAGGCGGGAGGAGCAGAGATTTCTGCAGCAGAGGCTAGGCTGGGGCTGGCCAGTGGCGTGCCCATGGGCCAACATCTGGTGGCTGTATAAAAATCTCCCAACATTTAGGAAAAGGTCCATTCCCAGGACCTGGCCCTAAAGATTCTGATTCAGAAGGTTCCAAGTAAAGCCTGGGAAGCTGTATTTTGTGGGTGAGTAAAAGGCACTTCAGGGCTTCAGAATCACTGGGCTAAGATGGATGTTGGCAATGTCTTTTCATGGAGAAAGAGCACAACTTTAGTCAGTCAAGCAGACCCAAAAAGGATTAAAGCCTAATTCTGGAAATTCTGAAATCTGTCCCCAAATTCTTCCATATTGTAAACAGAGAAAAAAAAAAAAAACAGTTTGAGATACAAATTAGTAAAATAAAAGTTGCACAAATAAATGCCAAATAGGGTTGTAAAGAAACTTAGAACTGATATGGGAAAAATACTATGTTAAAAGGTAACAATACAGCAATATGTCTGTCTACTATTTAAGGTCTAGAAAAGTGAGGGGGGGGTGCAGAACTTGTCCTCCCTTGTCCTGTTTCCCCACATGCTTTCAGAGGACAGAAGAAAGAGAAGTCGACAAAATGGGGATTCTCTTTGGCCTTTGCCTTTGGATCCCTATTTTAAAAACAGGAACTTGGCCTGAGAGTTGAATTAGGCTTTGCAGTCAGAAAAGATCTCAACTTACATCCCAGCTCCACTTTAAGTAGAGAGGGTAGGGGGTCCCCAGAAAAAGAGAACCAGGCATGGCTTTCTGGACATAAGAGAAGCCATTTGAGGCCTAAGCCTTTCCATGATCTAAGCCTGGCCACAGTACTTGCCCTTAGGAATGAAAGATTAAGGGAACAAAAGCAGTGAAGAAATAGTTACGTGATAAAACAGAGCCCTAATTCCTCCTCAAGGGATATATGTAACAATCTGATATGCATCTTTGAGTTGTTCTGCAGGAACTAAGGCCCCCACCTAGGTGGAGGATGGTGACTAGGCTAGGACCCCAAACTGGTCCAAACCTCAGGAATGATTTTGACCTTTTCTGACCCTTGTGACTTCAATCAACTAAAGCTTGGACTCTGGCAACCTTTGCCCCAATTCTATGCTGAATTCTCTGCTCAAGCCCCCTCATGAATATGCATGTACTGTTAGCTTAAAATTTCTCCAGTTTTGCTGTTGGGGAGACACTGCTTTGGGAAAGATCCCGGTGTTCTCCTTACTTACGGCAAGTAATAAATCCTTTCTTCTCCTGCTCTTTGGCTTGGCTGTGTCTTTTGATTCAACACCCACCGAAAGGCAAACCCAGTTTTGGGGTAAGACCTCCAAGCACATACTGTGTGACCTTGGACAACTGACCTAACCTCTCTGAGCTTAGTTCCTGATCTGTAGAGGTAATACTTACCTTCAGGGCTGTTATAAAGATTCAATGAGATAAACATTATGATAGATTATGTACCTAACAAAAGTGGGACATCTCAGCCTTCAAAGTCTGAGAGGGGATTTAATCAAATCATATATTAAAATATTGATTTATCAACCTTTCCATTTACCCTGCCTCACCCCCACAGATCCATTCTCTGTCCTTCCCTGCCCTAATCTGTGAACCAGGTTGAATCCCTCCTACTACATCACCTGGACTCCCTTTGCTGGATTCTAGTTGGGTTTGCCAATGGAAAGTACCAGAAGGAGATCAGCGGGTGCTTCCCACCCCACCCCTGCCACCCTGGGGCCATATTTCTGCCTGCATCTACTCAAGCCTACAACTTCTGTTGGGCAGCTCTTCCTCCAAGTTTCCAGCTATCACTGGCATCTGGCAGCACTATTTCCTCCCTTGGTCCCTTTGGCCTAGGGGTGGTAGTACTCCCTGTGGTTGCTAGTTTGGGCTCCTCAGCATCTCTTGTTGGCTCCCCCAAACCTGCCCTCTATAAGAAGGCCCATCACGAAAGTCTCCTGAACTGCCTGAATTGGATTCTGTCTTCTGCGAGGACCTGAAAATGATTCATCCTCCTTTGAAGTGGGCCCCATCCCTCAGTGGCCATGTTTGAGCTGAATGATTCTGTCCGTCCTTTCTCCCAACCCAAGCCGAACCAGAGTTTTTTCTCCCAGGAACACGAGTTTGGAACTGAGCCAGAAGAGCTAGCTTCTTATACAGAGGAACTGTAACCCCAGGAGATGGGAGGTAACAATTTTCTTTCTATCACATTCTTTCTCCCACCTGTCCTGAGAAACAGAAAGCTAATTTGAAGATAGACAAGAATAAAGCAAAGGCATACAAAGCAGTAGAGATGAGCAAGGGAGAACCTGGAGATGCCCTTGAATTTCATTGTCCTTGAATTCCTGGAGAAACACTAGTAGCCTTTGAAAACTTTTTTTTTTTTGCTTCAGCCAGTTTGTTGGTTACTGTTACCCAAAAACTGGGTTCACCTCTTGGTGGGTGTTGAGCCAAAAGACACAACAAAGCCAAAGACTAGGAGAAGGATCTACTACTTGCAGCAAGTAAGGAGAACACCAGGGATCTTTCCCAAAGCAGTATCTCCCCAAACAGCAAAATTGGGCAAATATTAAGCTAAGGGTACATGCATATTCATGAAGGGGTTTGGGCAATGTATGCATGTTCATAAAGGGGCTTGAACAAAAAGAGTTCAGCATGGAACTGGGGCAGATATCAACAGAGTCCAAGCTTTACTTGACTGAAGTCAAGAGGGTCAGAAAAGGTCAACATTATCATCCCTTTAGGTTCCAGTTGTTCTGGTGGTTGACAGCTTCAGGCAAATTTTTACCACTGAAACATAACTGAGAGTCTTCACAACTGATATGTTTGCTATTGTTACTTCTTTTGCCTGAACAGTTGTTTGGGCATTCTTTTGTTCCCTTAAGATCATCAATTACTGAGACCTGTTCAAGAACAAGCATTGTGGCCAGGCTTAGATTACAAAATGGCTTAGGCTGAAAATGGCTTTTCTTATGTCAAGAAAGCCACATCTGGTGTCTAGGGGACCACCTACCCTATCTGCTTATATTATTGTTACCAGCAACTGAATCCTCAACACACATTGTGAGGTTAATTTCAACTGCTTTTATTTGTTTGTTTATTTTAGTGGAGGTACTGGGACTGAACCTAGGACCTTGTGCATGCTAAGCATGCACTCTACCACTGAGCTATACCCTCCCTGCTTTCAACTGCTTTTAACTACCACTAAACCAAGATAAAATATCCCTGAAATAGTAAAGGAATCGAAGGCTAAAAGTAAAGAGATGCCAGAAGCTAAAACTGACCATACAGGACCAAAGGTGAAAAGTAAAACAAAAAAAAGATTAGGTCTGTGAGGGCACTGCTGGCATTCAAAGATCAATGAAACAAAAGTTTAGGTGATTTTAGAACTGTGGAGATCCTGTGGTAGGCTCATTTACGTGCATTCTACCTTCATTCATAAATACAGAAATCTGTTTCCTCCAGAAATACAGCAAATTTGTGGCCCATGTTAACAGTGCTTATGAAGAAATTTATTTCAAGTCAGTTACTGTGCATGCCTCTGTGATAGAGCAGAGCATTTACCAACAATTGTGGTCCTAATTGTGGTCCATGATGCTGGTGAGAGGTTTAATTTAAAAAATGAAAACACTGTCCAACTCTTCTCCCTTTTACTCCTTCAGTGTTACTGAGTACTTTCCAAGTGCTGGACACTGACTAAAACTTAAGGGTCCCATACAGACAAGTCAACAGATTATTACCTTCCAAAATCTATGATGAGTGACTGAGCCTCTAAGAGGCCTGCAAATGAACCTTCTACCATTTCCCCCAGTCAATCTATGTGGCTCCATACTTCTTCCACCTGAAGGGGCTATGGACTCACCATCCTTCCTTCTGTAAGGCTCAAGCCCTACTTAATTCTTAGTCATGCTGAGAGCTCAGCTCAAATGCTGTTTCCTAAGGGAAGCCTCCCCTGACCTCCCAGACTAGATCAGGTTTCTGATTTTTGTTTTTCCTTCACAGCATTCAGTACAATTTTACATATAAATACACAAATAGATCTGTAATTTCGGTCTTTACCTTCTAGCATGGGAGGTATGTTAAGGGTAAGCTCCTTCCTATCCCTTGAGTCTAGGCTGAATGAATGAATACTGAGTCCTGAAAATACACAGGAGCATCTCCTGACCTGGATTTAGGGAAGCAATTCCATCCCCCTAAGGAAGCCTTCAGAACATGACAGTCCTCAGTATTCTGTAGCTCCTTTGACCCCCACTAACTATACTGCTCCCTTGGCAAATATCTTATATTCCATTGCCTTTTTTCATCTCTGAAATAATAAAGGAATTGGAGACTGATGGAAACGGACACCAGAAGCTGAACTTGACCACACTAGATGAAAGTGAAAAGTAATACACAAAATGATTACGTCTATACAGGCAGGAACAGGATTCTGGCTAGGCTTTGGTAAGACGTTTAGGAGACGTCTCTAAATTAGGGAGGTTTATAGACAAGACACACTTGGCTTTCCCTGGTAGCTCATTACTAGGCCCAATATTCTCCAACTCTCGTTCTGGAGTAGTCAAAGCCAGAGGTTGAAGGCTGCGCACAGAAGATCTTAACATAGTTACAGCTACCTCTGGGGATCTTAGTTCTCCACTGGCAAAAGGGAAACAGCAAGGATTATGCTACCGGCAGTGGAGCTGCTTTTTAAAACACCTTTCCCCTTTATCTGTAAGGCGATTTATATTTTCAAAGCGCTTTCACTCGGGTGCCTCCTCTCCCTGTGCCTCCCAACCAGTTGGGGGTGGCCAGAAGCCCACCAACCCCCATTTCCTAGAAGAGAAAAGTGAAGCTCAGCCCAAGGAAGCGACACGCGAAGGTTGAAAAGATGGCCCTGGTAGCAATGCTCCCATGCTAAGAAAAGGCCTCAGGGACTACCCACCGCTTCCTACCCGGGTTCAGAACCTTGTAGCCCCAGAAAACTGCAAGTACGTATACAATCCTAAATAGATGCTCGCCGCCGGGTCCTAAATACGCTCGCGTTGCCGACTTCGGGCTGCACTCGCCGGCAGCAGAGCGATTTCATCACAAGGTAAATCCTCCGCCGCAGCCCCCTGGACGAACCGAGGGCCCGCAGCGACCCGCAGGACCAGGGGAACCCGGCGGCCGGCGCCGGCCGGCGCCGGCCGCCGCTGCTGCCGCTACCTGTACGCCATGCACGATGTACACCTTTTCCGCCTCGCTTAGCGCCACGGACGCCATGCTGCCGAGCCGCCCCGCGCGCCGCACGTCATCCGCTCGCGTCGCCCCCGCGCCGGCCACGCCCCCCCCGCGCCCGTGCGCCATAATCCTGCGCGGCGGCCGCTCCTGCAGCCGCCGCCGACACCAGCGCCGGGAGCTCGATGGGCTTCTCCTGCGCGCCGCCCTGTGTCTGGCCAAGTCCAGGGAGCCGCGGTGCCTCGTGCCGGGGAGCCATCTCTGCAGCCCGAGGCCGGGTCCGGGGTCGGGCGCTGCAGAGGGAGGCGGCGGCGGCGGCGGCGGCGGCGGGAGCCCCACCGGGAGCCTGGGACTGGGGAACTGCCTCCGGCTTCACGGTCAGTTGGGTGGGGAAACGAGTTGGGTGAAAAAAACTGGGGTGAGACGAGAGGCGCGGGCCGGGGCTGGGACCGGGGCCAGCGCGCTAGCAGTGGGACAGGCTTGCGGCGGTTTACTCAGTGCTGGAGTTGAAACAGCAGGTCTTGTATGTGTAAATGTGTTTGTGAGTGAGAGAGAGAGAGACTGACCCCGAGTGAGGGGAGGTAGACGTTGTGATTGACCTGGGGGACTGTCTCCTCGCTCCTCTCCTGACTCCCTTTCTTTAATTTCCTTGGTTCCTAGTTTGGTAGAAAAGAAAGAGGCGATGAAGCCCTCTTTAGGTCGTTCT
This sequence comes from Camelus bactrianus, assembly GCF_048773025.1. Lineage (NCBI taxonomy): Eukaryota > Metazoa > Chordata > Mammalia > Artiodactyla > Camelidae > Camelus > Camelus bactrianus. The sequence goes on from NC_133555.1 coordinate 37,326,428, forward strand.
CAGTGGGAAGGGTCCGGGCCAGGAGTCAGTGCCCAGTAGTCCCGAGGGGTCCTCGCTCCACCCTAGGGAGTCCCCCTACCCCTCACCCCGGCTGTTTCTTTGGGGCTGACTGACCGAACGCTGACCCAGAACCTTGCCGAATCCCGTTGCCCCCGGTGGTTGCCGGAGCATTGTATCAAAGAGAGGAGCGGGGGGTGGGGGTGGTCTTGGTAGCCGGTGCTGCCGAGGGGCGCAGTGCTCGGGCGTCCCCAGCGCTTCCCAGCCGTGGCTGGAAGCCCCGGCTTGATGGGGTGATGGCTGGGAGCTGTGAACAGGTACCCGAAAAAATGCCAGTCCAGGTCGTGGCTGAGTAGGAATATGGGCCTTGACTATCCAGAAAGGATACCTGCAAGGTGAATGTGGGGGTCACTGAAGGAGCCCATTAAGGCGGGGCTGACAGGGCAGGAAACAAATTTTAAAGGGACCATGTGGATAAATGGGGAAAAGTTAACCCAAAGTGACTGAAACAAAGAGGGAATCTGATGACTTTTCCAAGTGTCCCATTTTTGAGGAACCTCCTGTTCTCAAAAGTGAAAGCAACCTTTGACAGCTTCAGCATCCAAAGAACGTTTGGAGTTTCATCGATAGTAGCTTCAATACAGTTTCACGGAAAACTATTGGGAGTTTTCTATAGATGGGCTTTGTGCGAGCTTTGGAACGCTAAGACAAGTGAAACACAACTTCTGCCCAGAAAAGCACCCTGGCAGAGGGGAATGCTGCGGGGCAAACATAACCACAGAACATGGTAGTTAAGAGCTGTGAGAGCGGCACCAGTGAGGACAGTGGGCTGAGGAGGGTATGGAAAGGAAATACCTGCCTATATCTGTAAGCACTAAACTGCTGAGCTCTAAAACAGATTATCACTTCTTGGTAGACTGGACATTAGTTGTTTCTGATATCTCTACATAGTTCTCTACAAGTGCACCTACAGGGAAGAAGTCTTGCAGTGTTGGACTTTGCTCTCCAGGGAAACTAGGAGAGCTGAGACCAGAAGGGTTTCCTCCCTAATGAAAGCACAGGTGCCCCACCTGTTGTGGCAAGATGCCTTTGTGTGAGGTTGGATGCCGGGATTCTAGGTGAGGACCTTTATGATGAGATAACAAGGGACTGCTGATGTTAGAAGTAGTAGTACTTTGTGCTAGAGATTGCTCAGAAAGGAGAGATCTGGGATGTAGAATTTTATTAGCTAGGGTATCTAAGAGGATTGATTATTTTTAAAGTGGCAGTGAATAGATCAGAAAAGACACAGAAAAGTATGAGTTTGGATACCATGGAATCATCTTTATATAAAAATCTTTCAAAGTGTCTTTAAAAATATAGAGCATTCATTTGAACTGTTACCCTGATAATTGACTAAAGATTCCTTGGGGGAGAAGGGTTGGCAGTATTTGCTAAATAATATTATGAACAGTGTCTGACATGTTAGACTAAGTAGGTATGAGGTGTAAACAGTAGAGTGCTCACTTTAAATTCTCTGCTAAAACAATGACACCTTCACTAATTGTTCTACTTTAATGCTGCCAGAACACTTTTTAAAAATCCCGTTTGTTGTGATAATGCATTCAACATTTCAAAACCCCGTAAATTCAGAGTTCTTTTTTGGTTTATTGAAGCAATTCAAATATTGTGTATTTGCTAGAAAATCGAGAAGGCAAGGATGGCACAGTATTCTACTAACCAATTTGTTTTCCTGTCACTGTCAGATTCCTTGGAGGGCATACTGTTTTGTAGGTCTGTCTTTTCTAAATCTCTGGACTCTTAATAGCTTTATCTAACACTGACTTAGTGCTTCCTGTGTGCCAAGCACTGTTCTAAAGCACTTTACAAACTGATTAACTAACTTGGCCCTTACAATAGCCCTCTGAGGCAAGCATTATTATTCCTGTTTCACAGAATGGGAAACTGAGGTGCAGAGAGGTTAATTATGTAACTAGTAAGTGGTAGAACCAGGGTTTGAGACCTGACCTAGCTCCCATTCCTGACCATTCCCTTAGACAGGTGTCCCTGTCCCTCTCCCCCTTCCATTTCATTCACCAGAGTGTTTGGTAAAGGAGGCCTCTGTTAAGGAATTGGTAATGCCCTATAAGCTATAGTTGGTTTTAATTCCAAAAGCAAGGAGTCTGTTCAAGCGTAAATCCCCATCCCCTGAATCCCTTTTCTGGAGGAAAGTTGAACGTGGTGTCGATGGGAAGCTCCTATGTCTGTTTTAGATAAGGGCAAAGGTCACATGCGGGCCAAGTAGAGCTTAACTCAAAGTAGCTGAGAGCCCTCAACAGCAGAGTCCGTTGGATCTGGTACAGAGGGTTGAGGTAGGCGTGGAGACCCAGACTCCAATCACATGCTCACGCCCTTTGAGGAGCTCTTCAAACAATCAGGAAGTAATTGTTTGCATCTGTGAGTGCCTCGTGTTCTCATGGGCCTGAGGAGGTAAACTGAAAACACACACCTGCCTAAAAGGAGGTTAGGATTTATTATAACCGGGGAGCCCAGGCTGTTGAACTAGCATGTGGACAAGACAATAAAATGCTTGACTGAGACACATGGTGATTAGAAGAGAGGCCGGCCTATAATAAGGTGCTAATTGTGCAGGCCAGGCATCAAGGGCAACTGGTAAAGAGCTGCTGCTAGCCACTGGCGGGTAACAATAACATTACAGAGATGGAGTAAATCTGTCCCACCTAACCTTGGTTAATCAAAGCAATAAAAGTCAGTTACGGAAGAGCTTGGGGCAGTGCTGAGTCTGTGGTGCTAAAGTTGCAGAGAGCTCTTAAGAGAGCTCTTAAAAGCCCAGCAAGGGACCATTTTATTACTAGTGTTAAAGAGAGGTAGCCAACTTTTAGGCCTTCCCCTCTGCATTCTCACAACTAGCCCAGCACCCCAGAAAAGCAAATGTGAGCTACTCTTTTCCCTATAGATCTATTTCCTTTAAACACTTTGCATTTGTCCTTCCTGTGTTTTGTCTTAAGGAATACTGGGTTTTAATAACCTGTCATAGTCAGGCCAGCAAGTCTGTGTCTTGTCTTGCTGTTGTAGAAATTACAACTTGTGATTTCAGTGATAGAAAAATTGATGAGGGGAGGGAAATAGCTCAGTGGTAGAGCGCATGCCCAGCATGTACAAGGTCCTGGGTTCAATTCCCAGTAACTCCACTAAAAAAGGAATAAAAAATGAAAAAAAAAATTGCTAGGACAGCTTTAAAAAGGAAAAAAAGAAAAATTGATAGGAATACATGGGTAAAGCCTATTCTCACTTAGAGAAAAGAGCCTTCATGTGTGTTTCATTTTGAGCGGGTGGCAGCTTCCTTAGGGCATTAAGGCATGTGTGAGAAAAGGGGGTCACATGTCCTGATCAGCAAATCTGGAAATACTTAAACACATATACACACCCTGATAGCCACAGAAAGTAACAGAAGCTGAAATAGAAATGAAGGAGTGGTGTCTGGATATTGGGGCAGGGGGGGAGGCCAGTGTCGCGCTACTTTGAGTTTCTTCTGGTTTTTGCATTTTTAAATCATTTGCCTTCCTCTTCAAAAATCAGATTTCCAGAGACAATTGGCCAGGTCATTCCTGACTCTCAACTGTGAAGGTGAGAAAGCTGCCTTGCGTGTCCCACCTAATTCAGTCATTCATCCAGGCAATGCCAGGAAACACCAGGAGAACGCCCAGAGTCTCCTCCAAACTGTAACATTCCTAGTATATAGAGACTTGTTGATTGAACTCTTTGGATTTTCTGGGCTACCTGAGACCTCTCCAGGGTCCATGGGGATGGAATGCCTTTGGATAGGATTGATTTTTCACCTTAGAACAGTGGGCCTAATAGGATGAGTACAGTTCTGGCCTCAGTTCCATTGCAATTGGTTTTGACTTTGCTGTGTAGAAAGCGTGCATTTTCAAGCCAAGAAATAGTAGCTGAGAATCTAGAAAGGCTGGTTAGGAAGATAATGATCTGTGGTAGAAAGACTATTGGGCATCTGTTCCAGTGATCTAGACTTTGCCACTGACTTGCTTTGTGACTTTGAGCAAGTCAGTTAACCTTGCCAAGCCTCGTTTTACACCAAAATGACTGTCTTACCAGGTTGTAGAAGTCACACTAGATCTTGGATATGCAGACATTTAAACATTGAAAAATAGTCATGTGTAACTTTGGACTTGAAGATTTCTCTTTTTACTACTTTGTAATATTTGATGTAGTTTGACTGCTTTTTCCACTCTGCAAAACATTAAATGAAGGAACAAAAGAAGTTGTAATGACATGCCATATTTCATTGAAAAAGCTGAACATGCTCAGGAAAATTGCTAACAGACAAGTTATTGGCGGGTTTCTTTTTGAACATTAACAAAGAATGGGGAAAGGACATTAAGTGATGCTTTCAACAATTAAAAAAAAACTCAAGAAATTAATGAAGATGTTGAATTTGTTTCTGAGAACAGAAGAATCAGAATCTCAGCCCTGCAGGGCACCTTAGCAGTCAGCTCAGTCTTTCCTTTTGTTTTATTGATGAGGAAACTGAGGCCCAGGGAGAGTCTTGTCCCAAATCATGAGGTTAGTGAGCAGCAGGACAGGGCATAGAGTTCAGGCCTCTTGATGCCAAGTTCAGTCTTCATTCTGTTTGGCACTAGCCTCCTACCTATCTCCAAACCCTCTCGCAGATCCCGGAGTGCACCTTGCCTGGCAGGCAGAAGCTGTGAACTTACAGAGCCTCGTTTCCTTGGGCCCAGGTTCCTCCGAAGGCTCTGCTCCTTGTATTGCCATTTACAGGGCTTGGAGTGAGTGGGGAGAGCAGAGACCTGAAAGCGAAATGTCTCCCCTCTTTGAAGCCTGGTACAGTTACAGCAACTGGTTCTCTTTTCCCCTTCCCTAGCTCCTCTTTCAGATCCCTCCAAGTGCTTTTGCTCTTAGTCCCTAAAAAAGCTAAGCTCTTGCCTGGGTGATGTCACAGTGGCTGCATGTCTGCACATGGCACAATGTGGGGCCAGGTGCCATTTTCAGCACCTTCAGGTGGGCCCCTTTGCTGTTTGGTCTCTGCCTAGCATGGGTGGGCTTTCCCTCAGAAAAAGCAGCGTGCTGGGACTTGGCCCTACAGGAAGTGTTCCCCCACAAAAGCAGATTTTAAGGACTCAATCGTAGGGTGACTCTCCTGTCTGAAGCTTCACAGCCCTCCTGCTTCTTGAGTTAAGGCAGGATCAGCCTTCTGAATGTTGGCTGGTGTTCGGCCAGGGCCCCACCTTCGAGCACAAAATGCTTCAGTTTCAGTCTGTGGCCTGTGAAGACCGCTGCATGTGGCTCACCCAATAGTGCCATCTCTGTGTGACCATGTGTGGGCAAGAGATCGCAGCTGTAAGTAACCTGAGGCCACTAGTGGAGCCATCAGCACCCCTCCCCCTTTGGTTTCTAGTTAATGGGCAAAGTTAATGATTGCAGAGAGTAGTTCAAAGTAGGCTCTGGAATGAGAACAGGCTTGGGAATGTATCCTGTCTCTACTGCTTCCTGGAAGTATGAACACAGGCTAATCTTTCCATGCCTCAGTTTCCTCACCTCTAAAAGGGGGTGGGAAAGTCAGGGCTTATCCTACAAGATAGAGTAGTTGTGAGCATCAGACTGGATGAGGTGTGTCTAGTGTACAGCCTGCATAGTAGACCTTCAGGAAGAGTCAGAGGCCCGTTCCACATTCCACATGCCCTGCATGCCCAGCAGAAATGCCCATCTTGGAACCTACCCCGACAGGCCAGAGGCAGTTCAGTGTCAAGTGAGATCATGCACCTGACTACAAAGGGTTCCTCATACTATGAGAGTATCACATTCGTCGACAAATACTAATTGGGTAGCTAGATCAATGATATATTGTTGCCTTTATAAAGATTTTCCTGCTGGGTTGCAGACTCCTTGGAAGGAGGAGTTAGTGCAGGGAGATGACAGCATAAGCAACTAGCAGATACCATCCGTTACACCTAGAAGGAAGGTTAGCCGCCTCTAACCATTTTATGGACAATCAGCTGACTCCTTGAGCTTCATTTCTTTACCCATCTGTAGAACAGGCTGGCTCAGAGTTTAGAAGTCAGCTCGTCCCGTCCCGATAAACTCTTTCCAAAAGGCTGTGTTTCTGAAGACCACAGTGTGTGAGGTAGCCTCGTGGATGTCCTGCTCCATTAAAGAGACAGCAGCCAGAACTAAAATGGCTCACAGAAGAAAGAATGCCCTTTTTTAAATAAAGAAAGAGTGGGCATTATAGGCTCCCGGGAGTGGAAGGAAAGCCTGCTTGGAGTCCATTTCTCAGTTTTTTAAAGAAAACTCACAAAGTGTAGAGAGCTAGTCTTTTCCATTCACTTTAGAGATGGAGACATTAAAGCTAAATTGAAGTGACTTCTCAGGTCCATGAAATGTGTGAGAGAGAGTAGGAAGGAAGCAGAACTCGTGTTTCCTGCTTGGTCATTCCTCCTCTCCCCTTGTTGCAAAAAAAAAAAAAAAAGAGAGAGAGAGAGAAAGAAAAAGCAGTCATGTGCTGTACTCAGAATGTGGTCTCTGGTGGCAGGCAGAGCTGGTTTTGAATCCTGGCTTTTTCTGATCTGGAGATATTATTAAAAGCCTCTGCACCTCACTCTTTCCATCTCTACAATGAATAATAAAAGCTACTAAGCTAGGTTGTATGAATTAAGACGAGCTGTTTTGTGTACGTCCTCGATTATAATGAGCGTGCAGTTAATGTTGGTGGCCACCTCCATTCCTGTAGCATGTTGTAAACAAGATCTCAGAGGGACTTTGATTTCCCCATCTGTAAGACAGGAGTTTGATTAAAATCTATTAGATGGTCTTTCAGTTTCCTTCTCACTCTAAAATTCTGACTCAGAAAGTGATTTTTTTTAACTGGTTAATACTATGCGTGGTCATGTTTTCATTTTTTTCTCGTTGCAACGAATGATAAAGCACACCCATAAGAAAATGAATGTGTTGCCCAAACAAGTGGCAGTTTGTATTAATCCTCAACATTCTTAACATGTATTATGTTATCCTATATGTGGGTTTGTTTTTTTTTTAATCTAGAAAGCTGGGAGGTGGTAAACTAGCCAGTTGTAGTACTGTACTGCTGTAATAGTCAGTTGTAGGAAGTGAGGAAATGTTAGCCTCCATGAGCGGTCCAAATCCCAAACTTTTTTCTGAAATGAAAATTCATTATTAGGAGTCTGAATTTGTACATGAGTAGATTTTATACGAAAGTGGCCGGTTATGAGGCAAGAAGGCAGATTTAGCTTACTGACCACTTCCTGGTTCCTCAGTGAATTTTAATGTGAATAGGGTTAGGTTGGGGCGGGGGGGGGGGGCTTTTTTTTTTTTCATGTTTTTTGTTGAAGGTTAAGTATGACAGGGGCAGGAGGCAGGCGGAGGGAGACAGACGGACCCTCCTGTAGAGGGAGAAACAATGTATACTTGTTAGTAAAGATCTATGGAACAGACTGGCATACTCTGCCTGTCTAGACACCTTCCCTGCCTGGCAGGGTGTGATGCAGAAGGTAAGATAAGGCATCTTTTTTTTAGACCACACCCTTACCTTTTGGAAAAAGTTTAGTGACTCATTCTGGAATTCTATGAAACATTTCAAACATAGTTATTCATGGCTTCATTCTGTTTTTCTGAGAATCATCTAAAAATGGGTATAAAATTTACAACCCTTTTAGGTCCCTACACAAATTAAATTCAGAGAATTATGGCTCAGATAATTTCATTTTCTACTTGATCAGATTCATTTCTGAAGCTTCCAGGGCACGGACCATTCATTCATCTTTGAAGTTGCAGGGCTGGCTGGTGAATACTTTTGTACTCTAAGTCCATTACTCTAAAATGTGAGAAGCCCTAAAAGAGGCAAGCACCATATTTTTAAGACAGTAGGATTTAAACCAGAGGAGTTTACTGATATATTCATTAGGATGAATTTCATTTGAGACTTATGATAGAAATATCAGAGAAGATGTGAGAATACTAGACCAGCCCCTCAACAGCAATGCAGCATAATACTAGATTTACTAACATTTTAAATATTCACTAGAAACAAATTTTTACCTAAGTCTTTTATTTTTTGTATATATATATTTTTTTCTTTTCTTTTTTTACTGAAGTATAGTCAGTTTACAATGTTGTGTCAGTTTCTGATGTACTGAGTAATGCTTCAGTCATACATGGACATATCTATTTGTTTTCATATTTTTCACCATAGGTTACTGCAAGATATTGAATACAGTTCCCTGTGCTATACAGTATGAACTTGTTGTTTATTTTATATATATTAGTTACTATCTGCAAATCGCAAACTCCCAATTTATCCTTTCCCACCCTTTTTTCCCCCTGGTAACCATAAGTTTGTTTTCTGTGTCTGCGAGTCTGTTTCTGCTGTATAAATAAGTCTGTTTGTCTTATTTTTAAGATTCCACATGTAAGTAATATCATATGATATTTTCTTTCTCTTTCTGGCTCATTTCACTTAGAATGATGATCTCCAGGTCCATCCTTGTTGCTGCAAATGGCATTATTTTATTTTTTATGTCTGAGTAGTATTCCATTGTATAAATATACCACAACTTCTTTATCCAGTCATCTGTCAATGGACATTTAGGTTGTTTCCATGTCTTGGCTATTGTAAATAGTGCTGCTATGAACATTGGGGTGCATGTATCTTTTTGAATTAGAGTTCCCTCTGGATATATGCCCAGGAGTGGGACTGTTGGATCATATGGTACTCTATTTTTAGTCTTTTGAGGAATCCCCATACTGTTTCCCATAACAGCTGTGCCAAACTACATTCCTACCAACAGTGTGGGAGGGTTCCCTTTCTGCACACCCTCTCCAGCATTTATCACTTGTGGACTTTTGAATGATGGCCACTGTGACTGGTGTGAGGTCATACCTTATTGTAATTGTGATTTGCGTTTCTCTGATAATTAGCAATATTGAGCATTTTGTCATGTGCCAATTGGCCATTTGTATGTCTTCCTTGGAGAATTGCTTGTTAGGTCTTTTGCCCATTTGTGGATTGGGTTGTTTGTTTTTTTCTTTATTAAGTTGTATGAGCTGTTTATATATTCTAGGGATTAAGCCCTTGTCAGTCTCATCTTTCGCAAATATTTTCTCCCATTCTGTCTTTTTGGTTTGCTTGTGGTTTGCTGTGCAAAAGCTTATAAGTTTATTTAGGTTCCATTTGTTTATTTTTGCTTTTATTTCTATTGCCTGGGTAGACTGCCCTAGGAGAACATTGCTAAAATTTATGTCAGAGAATATTTTGCCTGTGTTTTCTTCTAAGAGGTTTATAGTGTCTTGTCTTATATTTCAGTCTTTAAGCCATTTTGAGTTTATTTTTGTGTATGCTATGAGGGAGTATTCTAACCTCATTGATTTACGTACTGCTGTCCAGTTATCCCAACCCCATTTGCTGAAGAGACTGTCTTTACTCCATTGTATGTTCTTGTCTCCTTTGTCAAAGATTAATTGACCAAAAGTGTGTGGGTTTATTTCTGGGCTCTCTGTTCTGTTCCATTGATCCATATGTCTGTTTTTGTACCGATACTATGGTGTTTTGATTACTGTAGGTCTGCAGTATTGTCTGAAGTCTGGGAGGGTTATTCTTCCAACTTCATTCTTTTTCTTCAGTATATTGCTTTGGCAATTCTGGGTCTTTTGTGATTCTATGTAAATTTTAGGATTATTTGTTCTAGTTCTGTGAAAAATGTTCTGGGTAATTTGATAGGGATCCCATCAAATCTGTAGATTGCTTTGGGTAGCATGGCCATTTTAACAATTTTAATTCTTTAATCCAAGAACATGGGTTATCTTTCCATTTCTTTAAGTCATCTTTAATTTCCTTAGTCAGTGTTTTGTAGTTCTCCATGTATGTCTTTCAGTTCCTTGGTCAGGTTTATTCCTAAGTATTTTGGGGTTTTTGATGCAATTTTAAAAGGAATTACTTTGTTTCATTTTGTTTTGTTTCTTTTCTTTTCTTTCTTTCCTCCTTTCCTTCTCTTTTTTTTTTTTTTTTTTTAGAATAAACAATTCCAAAATTTATATGGAACCATAAAAGACCCCAAATTGCCAAAGCCATCTTTTGTAGGTCTTTTTTTTCTCTTTCTTCTTTTTATTCTCTTTTCTTATGGCTTGACTAGAGAAGTTCCTTTCACATTTGTTGTAAAGCTCGTTTGGTGGTGCTGAATTCTTTTAGCTTTTGTTTATCTGTGAAGCTTCTGATTTCTCCATCAAATCTGAAGGAGAGCCTTGCTGGATAGAGTATTTGTGGTTGTGAGTTTTCCCCTTTCATCACTTTAAAGACCGTGCCACTCCCTTCTGGCCTATAGAGTTTCTGCTGAAAAATCAGCTGATAACATACAAGTGAACTCCCTAAAGGTCATTTGTTGCTTTTCTCTTGCTAAATTTAATATTTTCTCCTCATCCTTAATTTTTGTCAATTTGATTACTGTGTGCTTTGGTGTGTTCCTCTTTGGGCTGATCCTGTGTGGAACTCTCTGCACTTCCTGGACCTGGGTGACTGTTTCCTTTCTCAAGTTGGGGAAGTTTTCAGTTATTAAAGGGGATTGTTTCTTTACTTTCCTTTTCTGATATTTCATTGTTAGTGTAAAGAAATGCAATTGATTTCTGTATGTTAATCTTGTATCCTGCTACCTTGCCAAATTTTTTTATCAGCTCTAGCAGTTAGTAATGGAGTGTTTAGAGTTTTCTATATATAGTATCATGTCATCCACATATAATGACAGTTTTACCTCTTCTCTTTCAATTTGGATCTCTTTTATTTCTTTCTGTTGTCTAATTGCTATGGCCAGGACTTCCAATACTATATTGAATAGAAGTGATGAGAGTGGGCATCCTTGTCTTGTTCCAGGTTTTAGTAGGAAAGCTTTTAATTTTTCACAGTTGAATATTATGCTGGCTGTAGGTTTGTCATAAATAGCTTTTATTATGTTGAGTATGTTCCCTCTATACCCACTTTGGTTAGAGTTTTTATCATAAATGGGTGTCGCATTAAATCTGTAGATTGAATTTTATCAAATGCTTTTTTTTGCATCTGTTGGGATGATCATGTGGTCTTGTTCTTGTTGATGTGGTGGATCACAATGATTGATTTGCTTATGTTGAACCATCCTCGTGTCCCTGGGAAGAACCCAACTTGATCATACTGTATAATCTTTTTTATGTGCTGTTGGATTCTCTTTGCTAACATTTTGTTGAGGATTTTTGCATCTATATTCATCATTGCTATTGGCCTATAGTTTTCTTTTTTTGGTAGTGTCTTTGTCTGGCTTTGGTATCAGGGTGATGGTGGCTTCATAGAACGAGTTTGGGAGTGTTCCCTCTTCAGTATTTTGAAAGAGTTTGAGAAGGATCTGTATGAGCTCTTCTTTTTATGTTTGATAGAATTTCTCAGTGAAGCCATCTGGGCCTGCGCTTTTGTTTGTAGGGAGGTTTTTTATTGCTGATTCTATTTCACTTCTAGTGATTGGTCTGTTCAGATGATCTCTTCTTGATTCAGTTTTGGTGGACCATATGCTTCTAGAAACTTGTTCGTTTCTTCTAAGTTGTCCAATTTATTGCCATATAGTTGTTTAAAAAGTCTCTTTCTTAAGGGTTTCTGCTGTCTTGCTGATGTTAATGATACCTACTAAAAAGTTGATGAAATTGAATTTCAACTACTATATAGTTCCTACTAGTAGGGATCCAGAAAATTTAAGTTTAATCCTTTCTTTTCTTTTTTTTTTTCCTTCCTCCCTCCCTCCCTTCTTTCCTTACTTCCCTCCTTTCTTCCTTCCTCTCTAAACCAAGGGAAAATAATTGCACCTGATTTTGAGTTTGTTACACTAGTCTCCATGCACATATTTCATACTGGCCTTAATGGTTGGGTTCGTTGCCCTTTGTTAATACTACTTTAATCTATACAGTCCCAAGATATACTTGTATGCTGTGCATGAATGCATGCACGAGTGGGTGCAATGTTTTAGCAAAGTAATCTTCGCAAAGCCCTTTGACATGCTTCTAAGGATTTGGTAGCTGAACTTCTCTGTGCCTTCAGTATAGGAGCTTGTCTCATGAAAGCAGGTGAAGTCGGCAATCTGAGAGGATCTGGGGTTCTTGGGACATTTGCTGGATTGAGAACAGTGGGATTTGTGGGCTCTAATACATCCCATACTGAAGTTTTATGTAACAGTGATGGATTTGTAAGGATTTGCCCCTCACTCAACAGGCACTGTAGCTGGATTCTGCCTGTCACTAATTGTCACCACTTGGCCAGGCCAGGAGTCTAGCCTGGCCAACTACCCACTGATGGGCCATAGTGGGATAGGGCCTGTGAGCTTGGCCTTAGTATCACCATTTTTAAACCCTCTGAACAGCCCAGCCATGAGTAGGCAGCATTGGAATTGAGCCATAAGTGGTGTACTGCAAGGCCGATTTGGGCCCCAGTCCTTGGGGCACACAGGGCCCTAGGCTGCACTTGACGGAATACATTTGTCTGCCTGTCTGGATTAGTGGAGGGGAACACTTGTGGTTGGGCATAATGAAGTGCATATATTATAGGTGCATCTGGAGGCAATCCTCTGGACCAGAAGCAGTGAGGTGTTTTGTAAATTAGCACTAATTTCAATCATTTCTTGGCTTTTGCTTCTGAAACTCTCAGAGGGAAGACTAGATGATTTCCTTAGACTTACTGCATGCTGCCCCCAACCGAGCTCAGATTGTCATTCTGGACACCATATCTGCCTTATCATTAGGATTGCCAACTCTAGGGAGCTCCAAAATGCCTCTGATGCTGTGAATCTCTCATATAGCTTTCATAGCCCCAGGGCTTAGCCCTTGCACCTTTCTGGCCCTCATTGCACTCCTGTGTTGGCAGGAAGAAATAGTTAGTTTGGGTGTAGATTACTAACGTATGGAGAAGCCATCTCTTTTTAATGCTATAAAACCCTTGTCCGAAAAAGTACAATGTACTCATTTTATTGCATTTCACAGATACTGTGTTTTTGACAAATTGAAGGTTTGTGGTAACCTTGCATTGAGTAAAGTCTGTCAGTGCCATTTTTCCAGTAGCATTTGCTCACTTCCTGACTTCATATTTTGGTAATTCTTGCAATATTTCAGGCTTTCTCATTATTATATTTTCTATAGTGATCTGTGATGAGTGATCTTTTTTTTTTTGTCCAATTAAACCCCAGTTTTAATAATTACAAGGTTATTTTTTGACCACGTGTCAAAGAATTTTATTTGGGGTACACCCTAGTTTCTGTGCTGCCATCGTCTGTCTGTCAGTGTTTAGACGCAAATACAGCATGTGATGAGTGATCTTTTTTTTTTTGTCCAATTAAACCCCAGTTTTAATAATTACAAGGTTATTTTTTGACCACGTGTCAAAGAATTTTATTTGGGGTACACCCTGGTTTCTGCGCTGCCATCGTCTGTCTGTCAGTGTTTAGACGCAAATACAGCATGTGCTGAGTGATCTTTGATGTTACAGCTGTGCCTCCCTTGAAGGCTGAGATGTTGGTTAGCGTTTTTTAGAGGTAATGTATTTTCATCAAGTATGTACATTGGGGTTTTTTTTAAGCATAATAATGTATACTTAATAGACTACAGTATAATGTAAATATCACTTTTGTATGCACTGGGAAACCAAAAAACTTGTGTGACTCGTTTTATTACAATATTCTGTTTATTACATATGGTCTGGAGCCAGACTTGCAGTATCTTCCAGGTATGGCTGTAATTAAACTTGCAGAATGGTCATTGTTGATGATCTTTCTTTGGAGAACTGGTAGCCACTTACAAGAACAGAAAACCTAGTTCCAGCAAACCAGAACTCAGGCCTGTTGCCTTAGTGCCTCCCTGGGCTCGCTGGCCTCTGGTCTCAGAGCCCTGTCATTTGTGTTGTCTGTCACTGCCAGAGTGGCCTTGCTATAACATGGATATGACCCTCTCCCAACTTTCCTCGGGAACTTAAATGGTTCACCAGTACCTCCAGGGTAAATTCCTAACTCATGAAATCCTGGCCTTCTAAGGCAGAACCTTCTCCCTACCTTTAAAGCTTCATTTTCACTTATACTTCCCCCATTCCCAAGAAAGCCCACATACGTACATGCCCATGCACACAGCCCCGGACATCTAGCCCCCACCCCACCACCACCCCATGCACCACCTCTCTCCCTGCCAGGTCCACCCACCCCCTTGCCTTTGAGCAGTACACTTCCCTTGGCTACACGCCCCGCTCACATCCTACCCCTCAGAAGTCCTTGCCCTGAAAAATTCTGTTTGTCTCAATTCTGAGTTGTGTGGGAGCTTGGGTTTTCTTTTTTGCCAGGAGTACTGTTTGCCCCTCTGTTATGCTGTTTATTAGCCACCTATGTGTTAGTATTATCGTGGTGTGTGTCTGGTTTATGTATCCATTCACTTAAGAACTATTGGTTTGAGCACATATTCATGCCAGTTACAAAGCTAAACAAAATGGAACTTGCAGGTTAGTAGAAAAAAAGCAATTAAGATCTGTCTTACCAGATTGGGAGCTGGGAGAGGAAGGGCAGGGCCTGACCAGGGTAGTGCATGTATACGTGCGTGCGCCCACACACACACATGTTATCGTCCTCTTGATCCCTGGGTGTGAGTGCCCTGCGCTTTCGTTGCATTCAGTAACTGCGCCGTGCATGTCTGAGTTGAATTGGACAGGAGACTTGAGAAGGCAAACAGGGCAGGGCCATGGGGTGCAGTGGGCTGGGAGGGGAACTGAACGAGGCCACCCCTCTGAGGGTGTGAGTTGGCTGGCAGGAGTGGTACTGACGCTTCTGCGACCCACCAGCCTCCCAGTGGGCCTCCCCAGAGGCTGAACAGCCAGTTCTGCCTGACTCCTCTCAAGCATCGCCTCAGGTCAGGAGTGAGTCCTGGGCAAAGAGCCTCCCTCTCAAGGATTGGAATTGCCCTAGCTGGAAAAGGCAAAGAGGTCATTATCTGCCTTTTCTGTTGTTGTCACTAGGGGCAGAGTGAAGAGGGTGGGTACAGTTTGTTTCAAGGTGGGTTTTCCCATATTTCTCAGCTTTTCAGTTGGCTCATTTAAGGAACAGATCCTTATTAGAAAGCTATATTCATTGCTTTTGTGGGGGCTGGGGGTTAAGTATACTTTTTATAGCAGCATGCCTTCCTTGGTTTTGGTTGGACTGTTTGAAACTCTATGTAAAGTGTGGGTTGGAGCATGCTCTTCCCTTGTCTGGGTCCTTTCCCAGAGCACAGGCTCTCACCCACCAATGAGGGGCAGTGGGAAAACACTCCTCTGTCCACTCTTTGGTTTCACATTGTCTGAAGGTGGAACATCTGGTTACTTGAGGAAGAGTCACAGTCCATCTACTTTGTGGTCCTATTTGGGGCGCCCTCCGCCATGTGGAATATGACCACAGCCCTAAAAGTAAGCAAACAAGGCCTCCAAGAGGTGGGCCTGGGACTGCAAGTCTCCTGGAATTTTACTCCTATATTTGTGTAATGAATACATGTAGTAAGTGGCTGCTTTGTGCCAGGCACTGGGCTAATGTAAAGACAGGGCTCCCAGCCCTCAAGGATTGTATGAAGGGAGAGCAGAGCTGGTGTTCCCTAAAGGCCTGTTACCTAAACTGAGTACCTTTCTTTCACAAACACATCTAACAAGATTTAGTTTTACTTGCTTTACCAGCCCACAGCCAACCAGCAGTAGTAAACAGTGGGTGTAGGGAAGATGGGTAGCTGTTGACCCAGAAATGACAGCCAGGAATGGAGGAGGAAGACAGATACCCATACAATGGAGATGCCAGAATTACAGTTATGTGTGAAGCCGAGATCCCAGTGTCTTTCCCATACCCCATGAGGACATCATTACCTAACACTCCAGTAATTGATGTTCATGGTAATGCCTCTAAATCTTTCCAAAGAAATGGATGGTTATCGTACTTAACGCAAGAACAGCTATAATATCTCTTCGTTGTTTTTTATTTTATTTTTAATATGTCCAACTTAACTGTCTAAATGATTAAAATATGTTTCTGCTTAGGAACAAGCCATAGTTACCTGGGAAATTTACTTACATGGTGGGGCCTATTCTTCAGCAGAACCACACGTATGAAACACAACTTGAGTGTAGTCATGTCACTGCCACAGGTACCATCAGGAATGAGCAGTTGTCAAAGGATAGATAGAATACAGTCAGCTTCTGGGAAAATTCACCATGAGCATAATATAGTCACTGGAAGTATACACAAGAGCATTGCTCTGAAATTTATTTTCAGTGATCATCCATTGCTGAAAACCACACTTTATGATATTTGAAGAACCGTTTCGTGAGGTGCACATGTGGTGGCGAGATAACCCCCAGGCAGCAGATGACAGGAGGGTACACTGCCACAAATTTCGATGGGGTGGGGTGAGTTGTAACTGACCACATAGGTCACACTGAGCTGTTCTGCAGGTGAAGCAGGCAGACCTTTGGGATGCTACAGGTTCAGTTCCAGATCACTGCAATAAAGTGACTAATCAATAAAGCAAGTCACACAAATTTCTTAGTTTCCCAGTACCTATAAAAGTTTTGTTTACGCTGTAGTCTATTACATGTGCAATAGCATTGTGTCTAAAAAAATGTATATACCTTAATTTAAAAATACTTTATTGCTAAGAAAATGCTATCACATGAGCCCTCAGCAAGTCATAATCTTTTTGCTGGTGGAGGGTCTTCCCTCATTGGTTGCTGACTAAGAGCACAAGGTTGCTGTGTTGGGAAATTCTGAAACTGTCACTTCTACTGGACTTGAGATGGTTATTCTCTCCGTGTCATGCTTCTCGTTCCCCGGCTCCCAACAGTGTACACAGCGTGTGGCAGTCACTTTGAGTATTTGTTGAGTCGATGTTCCTCTGGACAAGTAGACAGTACACATTTGACTGCCTTTCAGCCATTAATTCCCTGCCACTCTGGTGGTAGGGGGGAGGCCTGGGCCTTATTCTTTCATTATTAGTCTGTGCAACTTTTGGCTCTGGAATGTCTGTCATTTTGAGTAGTAGTCACTGTTCTGCCCTCTCAGCTTTCTGGACACGTCCTTACTTTTCATGACTGTACTGTATTCACTCCAGATCCTCTTTCCTTTGTTGGGGGTAGGGCAGTGGAGGGAGGAGGAAAATTGGACAAAGGGTAAAGATAACCCAGTACAACCACTGAAAGAGCCACAGTCTTCAGAAAAACACACATAGCTAGGGCTGAGTAATTTTTGAGTGATTCCTCTGCTGTGAAGGGACTTGAGTTCTCAAAGGACTGAGATGTCACTTGCCTGCATCATAGACACTGCTACGGGTGACTTTCCCATGGCACCTACATCTGGCAGAGAACTGGAGACATCAAGGTTTCTGAGCAACCTGGTTGGTGCAGCGACAGGCCACAGAGTTTAAGACAAAGAACTAGAGGAGGGCAGTCTGGAGTTGCCATGTATTGCAGTGCGTGCCATGGACAAATGGGCTTCAGTTGTGGAGTCTCGGCTGTTTCAGGGCCGTCCCCAGAGGCTCACCCACAGCGGCGAGGAAGAACGGGAGCGCGGCTGGCACTCACTTCTGAAGGAAGTGTGCCGGCTGTGCTGTGCCCAGGGTCTTAGAGTCAGCATGCATCACCACACCTCCACCCCCTCCACCCTCACGCCAACCCTGTGAGGAGGGGCTGGGGCTGGTGTTTTCACAGGTCAGGAGACCAAGCCTCCTGAAGCCCCACAGCCAGATGGTGGGGAGGCATCTTTGGACTCATTGTCCAGCATTCCTACACTTCGCCCCATCACCCATGGGGAGAGCAGAATTCAGAGTCTCTTATCCCTGGAAAATAAGCCATTTGGGCCATAGTGCTAAAAAGCCTGGCTGGTTTCGAGAGCACTCCCCCTCCTGGTGGCTGTTTTGCCTTTACTATTGGCTAATGGGTACAGTTAGAATGTCTTCATGGTTGCTGCTTAACCCTAGTCCTAGGTAACCACTACTTTCCTCCCGCTCAGTCTCAGACAGCCTCCGCATTAGTCCCTGGTTTGTCCACAGTGTAGGGGCAGCGGTGTTACTGCTGAAGAGCGTTTTCCCAGAGGGTCTGGTGCTCCACTCCCCACCTCTTTGCCTTTTAGGTCAAAGTTTGAGCATATATATGGAGGCACTGTCTGCCCAGTGAATCCATAATAAAAGCAGAGACCTGGAAACTAGTCCCACCTCCCAGCTGGTGTGTTGTCTGTGCTGCTGCTGGTCTGGCTGACCGTGGGCAAGGCCTTTGCCCTTGGAATGCTCCCTTTTCATTATCTGTCATGCGAAGGCTTTGGTCAAGGTGGCCTGGTTTCACAAAGGCTAACTTAACTCTCAGGGGTAGGGATGAGAACTCACATCGGAAATGAATAGAAGGTTTAGGCAACTTTTCTGTAAGCAGCTCACACAGACACTCATGGCTCACTTTGGAAAGATGATTCTGTCAAGTCCCCTTGATGGCCAGACAACACCTGACTTTGAGTTCTCTCCTCTCTTCCAGATGCCAGTATGGACAGAATAGCTTATGATGCTTATCCCCGCCCACCACTTCCGAGACATTGAGCGGAAGCCAGAATACCTCCAGCCGGAGAAGTGCATCCCACCTCCCCACCCCAGTGCTGTGGGAACCATGTGGTTTATCCGCGACGGCTGTGGCATTGCCTGTGCCATCGTCACCTGGTTTCTGGTCCTCTATGCGGAGTTTGTGGTCCTCTTTGTCATGCTGATTCCATCCCGAGACTACGTGTACAGCGTCATCAACGGAATTGTGTTCAACCTGCTGGCCTTCTTGGCCCTGGCTTCCCACTGCCGGGCCATGCTGACGGACCCCGTGAGTATGTCTGGGCTTGTTTTGACCAGCCCACACTCTCCTCCTCTGGCCCTGGCATGGCCACAGCCTGCATGTGCCCCTGATCTTGGCAATGTGGAGACAAGAGCCGGGGCTGGGGTGGGAAAGTGGGGTCAGGCCCCACCGAGGGGACACCATCTATGCCACAGCCAGGCTGTCTTGGTTGAGTGACGCTATCTGTATGTTGGTACCTACATTAATTGACCCTGCTGTGGGTGGCATCTAGCCTACAGGAAATCTTGCTTCTAGTTAGAAAGGTGCAGTTGAAAACCATGAGGCTGGGGCTGGATGATCAGGAGTGGAAAGCATGCTGGGAGTTGGGTCAGGACGGGGCTTCTTGGTGAAGACAGGACTGGAGCTGTGTGGGGCTGAAATGAAAGCCCTATCAAGTTCCAGGAACCTGCATGGAAATGGCCTTTACTTTGTTGGGGGAGGCCCTTTTCCTCAAAAGCTGGACAAGCCTGTTTCAGGACATAGCAGGTCCCTCTTGGTGACTATCTCTGGGTAAACAGTGGTGTTCTGCCCAGTGACATAGCTAAATGTGCCAAGCTGTGCAAGTGGCTATCGAGTGTCGTTTACCCTGGTATTAAATCCTCCGTTCCTGCTCATTATCTTGTATGGGAAAAGCAAGAGTGCGTTATTTGATAAAGACCTCCTACGGCTTAATTGTTGCAGGACTTCAGAGGAGTGTGTTTAAATTAAGAAAGCCAAGGCAGTGGCACTGACCACACAGATTTTGTTTGTGTGAGCCCCAAGGAGAGTGCAGGAAAGATGCTAGGTCCTGATCTAGTGTCCCCTCTCGAAGGGCTCCATTTCCTGCTGGTTCGGGTGGTGGATCATTAATCTGTCCCTAAGGAAAGCAGCTTTCCCATCTCAATGACAAGTTAGCCACTGGCCCAGACGGCGCCTCTTCTTGTGTGCATGCCTGGGTAGATCACACACACTGGCAGTCACGGGTCTGTTGGCCCAGTGTCTCCACTTCTCATTAGATTGTTGGACGACCGTCACTTGAAGGAAATGAAGTACGTGGTTATAAGTGCCCCAAAGCACAAGGGTACGAAAGGGTTTCCCCGGCAGCATCAACTTGATCAGACCGGAAACAAGTTAAGAGTTTATTCAGAAATTTTATGTTGCCCTTGCTGTTGGGAATACAGGAGTAAAAGATGTTATTTGTCTCAGCTTATAATTTAGTGTCTGCTAAACCCCAAGCACTGTTCCTTCCCTTAAGGTGCCATCTGTCTAGAGGAGAAGACAGGTGGGGCTAGCCCCATGTGATGAAGGCTGTGGTAGAAGGAAGCACAGATTGCTGTGGAAGAATAAGAATTAATCAATCTAAGCAGGGGTGGCTTCCTGGAGGAGGCGATGCCCAAGCCAGTTCTCATTAGAACAGTGTATGTGGGCTGGGGAGGTGGAGAGTGGTAGGGCAGGAAGACATTGATGCGTTCTAGGCAGAGGGAGTAGCATACACAGAGACACAGACCTGCAGAATGTGATTGTTTGGAGTGGTGGGAACTTAGAATGGGTTTGGGTTGGTGTTGTGGCCAGAGTATCAAAGAAGTAGAGTAGGGGGTGGATAATGGAGGCCATCTAGAGCCCCTGAGGAGTTTAAACAAAAGAGTGATGCGATCAGGTTGTCATTTTACAAGAATCATGCTGGCAGCAGTGAGGAGGAGCCCAGGGGGCACTGAGGGGAGGGATAAAATGAGTGCCGTGTTCATCGAGCACATACTATGTGAGAGGGGCCTACTGAGCAATGGAGACAGCTGTGAGCGAGGCAGCCTCATCCCTGCCCTCTTGCCTCCTAGCGGAGGGTGTCAGGCAGTAAAGATGTGGTGAAACAAGGTAATTTCAGAAAGCGAAGGGTGCTTGGAAGACAGGAAAACAGTAAAACACCACAGGTCTGGTGTTGGGGTGGTGACTTTCTGGGGCGAAGAGGGACTGTTTAGCTGAAGGAGATCTGGGACAGTCCCTGCAGCAGTGCCTTGTGACTTGAGGCCCGAATGACAGGAGGCTGCAGGCCAAGAGGTGAGGCTCTGAGGGCAGCGCCTCGCGGGCAGAGGAGTCGGTACAGAGGCCCAGAGATAGCGTGCTTGACACATCTGAGAAAACAGGTCTAAGAGCAGGGTGACTGCAGTGTGGTGGGTGGAGGCAAGAGGGGCTGGAAGAGGTGGAGAGGGCTGTGGAGGCCAGGCCGGGCAGGGCCTCCTGAGAACTTCAGTCTCTCTCGTCAGTGCCATGGGAAGCCATCAGAGGGCCATGACATGACCTGATTTTTAAAAAGACATTGCCTTGTGCTTGCGATGGGGGTCTGAGGTGGGATGAGGAGAAGCAGGAGGATGAGAGGTATCGCCGTGGGCCATGCAGGATGCGGGGGCCGCCCAGACCAGAGTGGGAGCGGGGAAGCTGGGGGAGAGAAGCTGTGGGATTTGGAATATATAAAGCCATTCATTGTCAGGCCTGGCTGCGCATTAGAATCCCTTGGGAGCTTTTGAAAATTACTAATGCTTGGGTCCCACCCCTAGAGATTCTGTTCTAATTGGTCTGGGATGGGACCCTGGGATTGGAGTGCTTTAAAGCCCCCAGGTGTCCCTCATATTCAGCCAGGTCTGAGAACCGCCATTCAGAGAAGTAATAGACTGGGAGAGAGCGGGAAGGGGATGCCTTCCATATTCTTGGCTTGAGAATCTTGGAGATTTGCTTGTGCCATTTACTGAATGTGAGACTCTGGGGAGAACAGATTTTGGAGGAGAAATCAAGGCTCCTGTTACGGCCAAACAGTGTCTCTATTTCATGTAAGCAGAGGTGCCAGGTGGGTAGTAGATACCAAGTCTGGGTGGTGGGGAGTCAGGATCAGAGAGTGGAGTGTGGAGGTCTTTGGTTTCTAGAAGGCATGTGAATCGGGGAACTGGAATTGGGGTGGGAGTGAAAGGAGGCTTCCGCCCTGGCCTTCGGGCTGCCCTCACACCCGTGTGTTCTTTTACCCCCACGTTGACTCCTGTGGCCCCTCTAGGGACCTCCTGAGTCTGACCCCTTGCAGTTGGATGCAGGGGCAAATGATTCTCACTGTGGTATGTTGCTCAGCTTCCAATCCCAAGTGAGATCCACAAACAACATTCCAAACACCGTTCAGCTTCTCCTAGGTGTTTTGCTGGTGCCCCAAAGAAAATTGGGCCAAAAAAACACATCATCTGTTAAATGTCTTTCTAAGGGGAGCAGCTCAAAGCACAGCCTACAGACATGCCCCCTCTCTGCCTCTCCCCACTCCCAGCCTGTGACATCTCATGCAAAACCCAGCAGGCAAAACAGAGGGAGGTGGAGCTGCAGAGGAAGGACACCCTGGGGCACCTTGGCTTCCAAGGGGTGGAGTTGGGAGCCCAGATCTCACACTGAAAGCAGATCAGTTAGGGATTCTTATAAACACTGCAGGCCGAGTCTGTTTTTAGAAAGGCGTCACTGCAGGGTTCTAAAGAGTTCCCTAATAAGATTATAATGTTTTGTATCTCAAGAGTTCATGTTGTTTGTAATTTTTGAGAAAAGTTTATGTCCAGAGGTTATAAACAATGTATAACAATGTGTGCATTGTATATAATTTTTTTAGGCAGAAAAAGTCCATCCTAAGGTTATAAACAGTGCGTAACAATGTATGGCTTATATGTCACTTTCCTTTGTTAGTATTACTAGTTAAAAAAAAAAAAATCTCCTGTAGTCTCAGCCAAATAGTTACTGCATCACTTTCAGCTTTGAATTTCTTTTTCCAACTGTAACATCAGAACAGCTGGGAAGAGGGGAGTGACTCACTCAGAGGTGAAACTCCCATTTAAGAAATGGGGTACGAGGGGCAGGTCTGTGAGGAGAGGGAAGGAGACAGGTGGACAGAGGGGCAGTGCCTCACTTGGCAGGTGTGTGGCCTGGAGGTGGTGTGGCCGTGGGCAGGAGCACAAGGGCGACTGGTGTTTCATCCCAGGGTGCCCTCTCCTTCCCTGCCCTGACGTTGTGTAATGTCATCAGAGGAGCTTTCTGTGTTCCTGAAACACTTGAGGCATTGAGAGGTCTAGAGTGGCTCCACTTGCCCAGAGGAGGCAGCCTCTCAAAGACAACCTGGACTCATTCTTATCTTAGTACCCTGTCCCCGCCCTGCCAGCCCCATCCCAGTTTCACCGCCTGTTCTTTTCCAGTTCTGAATACATTGTAATTCCTCACCCTGTGAGCCCCCTCAGGAATCATGAAGGATTCCCTTTAAAATTTAGATCTGGGACGGGGGAAGGTATAGCTCAGTGGTAAAACACATGCTTAGCATACACGAGGTCCTGGGTTCAATCCCCAGTAGCTCCATTAAAAAAATAAATAAAAACTTAATTATCTTTCCCCCCTACAGAAAAAATTTAGATCTGGGACAATGTCTGTCTCCCAGATGCTTAAAGCCGAGGGACAGCTTTCTTTTTGTCCTGGCTGCCAGGAAGCCCAAAGCCAAATGCTACACAGTCACAGCAGTTGCTTCCTTGGACCTAATCACTTATTAACCTCACTGTAAATGATCTCAAATCTCAGACTTGAGAAGAGGAGGAATAGCAATTGATTCAGTTTAACCACAGCGTTAAGAGAAGGAAAATTTATCTGATTGCCTGCCACTGCCCCTCCTTGCCTTTGGATCCCACCCTGTAAACACCTTGCTATAAACGGACCCCACGTGACCATCTGAGACCACTGCAGGCCAGTGGTTGGAGTTTCAGCTGCCAAAGCTCTGCAGTGGAAATGGCGGGACTCAATTGAGTGTGCAGTGGTATTCCCTTCTGGACTCTGGGTGGGCTTACTGAGCACAGCGGTGTACAGAGTCAGCGAGCAAGAATTCACTGAGGCCAGTACTGTGGCAGCATGATGTTGGGAACACAGGAGGAATAGCGCTGGGTCGTCCCACAGCCGCATGACCAGCTGGGTGCAGCCAGAGAAGGGACTTGCACAGTTCGCTCAGAGGTGTTGGCACATTACGTGGGTCAGGTCGGGGACTTGCTTCAGGGTCCATTTGAGGAAGATGCTGCATTCTCCCTCGTGCCAGGCAACCTCTCATGCCTGCCACTGAGTAATCCATAAACATCGACTGGGAAATCTTTCTAGCTCCAGAGAGAGGAGGGTAACCGATTTGGGGATTACCTTCCTCCTACTTTTCTGTGGAGGAGACAGATGGCCTTGCGACACAGGCCTGGGCTGGTCACCCTGTTTCTGGCAGAGCTGTTGGAGGGAGCGTTTGTGCCTGGACCAGCAGGTGTGAGCATGCCTCGACTCCTGTGCCCTGAAACAGCTTAAGCAAGTTTTCATACTTGTTGCTTGAAATAAATGGAATCATTGGTGCTTCTTTGGAACCCATCTCCTTTTCATTGTGTCATTTCTACACCCCTGTACTATCCTGTACTAACTAAAGCAGGCCTTATTATCCTGCGCTTGTTTCAATCATAATGTTGGTGTGATGATACAGTTCTTAGCAAGAGAACGGTATTATGGCATCAAGGCAATTAAAAAACAAAACAAAACTGTTCAAGTCTTAATGAAAATAGCTAATAAGTACATAAGTTGTCTTCTGACCGAGGCATAGATTCGACTTGGACTGCCTAGGCCTGAATCTTGGCTCTGCCACTTAATAGTCATGATCTCCGGAAGTTTCTTAATTTCTCTGCTTTAGTTACCTCATCTATAAAATGTGGAATGTCATAGTCTCTCCCTCTTAGGTTTATTGTCAGAATTAACTGACAAAGTTGGAACTGTGCCTGGCATATAAGCACTCAGTAAATGTCTGTGTATCATTATCATCATTCAACTTGGGTTTATTGAATACTTGTTCCATGCCAGGCCCTGGGCAATTCACCACTCTACAAATTAAAAGACGCTGTCTTTGTCCTCCAGGAATTTACTGTCTGTAGGAGAGATCAGTGTAGGGTTTAACGATAGGTGTTATAAGACAAAAATGCAAGTTGTGGTAGCACAAGGGCCAAGTGATGGATTCTGTCCTGGGTGTAGCCTGGGGCCACTAGGAAGGAGGCAGAGAAGGTGATTGCTGAGTAGGTTTTGGTTTAGGTGCAAGAGGCCAGGAGGTGCCTGACAGGCTGGAGGGGAGGTGCTAATATGGGTCCCTAAGGGCACAGGAAGACTTGGAGAGCATGGAGCCTTTGGGAAACTCCAGGTAGTCCACAAGGCAGGACTGTCAGAGGAGGGCGGCGACACTGGAAGAGTGGTCCAGGGCTGGGTCTTGGTGGCCTTGCCTGAGCCCTGCTCAGGAGCTTGGACTCTGGACCACGTGAAGGCTCCAGGGAGCCAGGGAAGGCTTTTAGACAAGGGGAATTACATGATCAGATTTACATTTTAGAAAATTTACTCTGGAACATAGTAGGGAGAAAGGATAGAGGTGAGGCTGCAGGGTACAGGGAAGAAAGGATGGAGGTGACGCTGCAAGGTGCAAGGGAGAGGCTGGAGGCAGGAAGCCTGGAAGACTCAACATGTCTGGGGCACAGGATGATAGGGCTCAATTAAGGCCATGGGAGTGGCATGGAGGGAGAACATGGGATTTGAGGCATGATTTGGGGGCAAAACTGACCTGGTGGAGTAGGTGGGAGTGTGGGACAGAGGGTTAAAAGAGTTAGGGACGACTACTGGGTTTCTACGCCAGGTGACTGTATAGATGGATGTCCCATGGGCCAGGGAGGGGAGAACAGGAAAGACAGTTTGGGGAGGAAATGATGGGTTCAATTCTAGCATGCTGAATTGGAGGGCTTGGTTTACTTTGTTTTAGTGCCAATTGAACAACCAGTTGAGACATCTTCAGCTCCAGAAGAGGTCTGAGTTGGAGCTGGTGATGGGGGAGATAGTCTGGGGAATGCAGATGAGCAGGGAGGAGGGCTGGTGGGGGAGCCGAGGAACACCACCTCCAGGATGAACGGGGTCGCTGGAGACAGGGAGAGGCTCAGCCCCAGGGTCAGGTAGAGACCCAGAGGGCATGGAGCTGCCAGAGGAGAGTGACAGGCAGGAGGGCCCGGTGGTCCTGAGGAAGGTGAGGGCTAGGAGCCACAGGGAGTTGCTCATTGACCGGGTGAGAGCAGTGCCCTGGTGTGGAGGCAGCAAGTGCCAGAGAGCCGTCAACCTAAGAGTGGATGAGGGGAGCGGAGCTTGGAGCAGCTTAGCTCTGATGGGG
This sequence comes from Camelus bactrianus, assembly GCF_048773025.1. Lineage (NCBI taxonomy): Eukaryota > Metazoa > Chordata > Mammalia > Artiodactyla > Camelidae > Camelus > Camelus bactrianus. Next base: position 37,352,512 of record NC_133555.1, read on the forward strand.
CAGAGGCGGCGTGGGAGTCCGCTGAGAACACAAAGGAAAAGCTCAGGTAGAAGTATGAGCCCCTGAGGGACTCTTGTCCTCTAACACAGTGGATATGCGCGGTCCAGGGATTGGGAAGGAAGAAGAATATGAAAGAAAGGTTTACTCTGGCAGCCCCAGTGTCCTCTGGCCTAGACAAGGAGGTGGGCAGGGGTTGAGGAAGGTCCTAAAAGTCTGGGCTAGCCACTGAGGGGAAAGGTTGATGGCCATGTCATGCCTTGGCTCCCCCAGATTCAGATTCCACTATGGGACTGAATATATGTTTTAGAAGCATGAGAGCATTTAGGTGTTTTTAGCTTACTACGTACAAAGAAAAAAGACTGGAAAACTGTATTCCAAAATGTTAATAGTACTGATTTTTGAATGATAAAAATCAGAGGGTAGGTTTTTCCCTTTTAATTTTCTCTTGTCTGTAAATTATTTTTAAATCATGAACAAGTATTACTTAGGAAATGAGAAAAAAAACTCTGTCATTGGCCTCCTGGGTGCAATAATGTGGAAGCTTCAAGCCGTCCCCGTGAGAATGGTGGGGCCGGGTGGTGAAGGTAGAAGCTGTGTCTTCGCGCAGGCAAAAATGTCTCCATGGGTCATCTGACTCCCTGCTGTCTATTCAGAATTGTGCAGAACAAAATTCCTTACTCTGAACGAGTAAGTTCTGAAATCTGTGGAGATGAGCCCAGAAGAGCTTATCCTTTAAAGAAGGAAGAAAGAGACTAGAAAGTGCTGTGTCGCAGATTCCTCAGTCTGGGGGGCTGGCCCGGCTGGTCTCTGGCTCTGCGAGAGAGGCTCCCTGGGCTGGTGGGGTCTTGCCTGGCTGAGACTGAGCTTCCAGGGGGTTTTTATGCAAATGAAGTCACTCGAGGGGAAACTTTTGGAAAGGCTGCACTGCTGAGTGATGTCTCTGATCGTGGTCTGCCCAAGCGGGCGGTCCTGAGAGGAGCAGATGAGAGCTCCAGTGGCCTTGGCGCTGTGGGGCTCTTGTAGCCCTTTATGAGGGGGGTCTCCTGAGGTTTACAGCAAATTCTGGTGGCTGGGACCTTAAACACTAGACTGGAAAAAAACAAAAGTGGACCCTCATTTAGGAAAACAGCCGCATTTCTTCATCTCCTTGGGGAAATGATGTTCCTTAGTGCTTTCCCCTTGTACATGTGACAGTAGCAACTTCCAGATGTGGGTCTGTGGCTTCAGGATCCACAAAAGGTCACACAATTGCATAAACTCAACTACTTATTCCATTAAAGAGAATTCAGAATAAGATCCTCTGGGGTTTTTTGCAATCCTGTCCTCTGCCGGGGCCAGTGCCCTTCCTAAGCCCCTTTTAAAATCCATTCGTCTGGGTGGTCTGGGCCCTTCCTTGCCTTTGTGAAGACTTCCAGACCCTGGCCCCTCACTGCTGCCTCAAAGGGACCCTCAGACATCTCAAGATAAGACGAGTCATAACACTTTGCTTACAAAATTCAGGAAAGTTAGTCACATTCCTAGTTTGGTTAGCTAGCTCCTTCCTGAGTATATTTTTTTGCTTTTTTTTTTTTTTAATTCCAGTTTTTTTGAGATAATAATCGACATACAACACTGTATAATTTTAAGATACACAGAATAATGATTTGGTTTACATACATCATGAAATTATTATCACAATTAGTTTAGTATGCTCTGCGTATCCTGCTGTGCTTGTTTTTTAAAATGAGTTTTTTCCATATTGAAAATGCCACATGTTCATAATTTAAGAAATGTAGTAAAAAAAATAAAAATTACATGTGATTTTACTGCATGAGATAACCATTAACACTTTGGCATGGATCTGTGTGTGTGTGTATGTAGTCTTTACTAAAATGGACTTGTAGTCTACATACTGTTTAGGAATCTACTTATCCCTTTAAGAATCTGTCATACATGTTTCCTTGTCTATACTGTGTACTTTTATGGCATATTTAACGTCAAGAACTGCATGCTAAATGGCGCAGGACATACCAAATAGTCCTTGCCTACCAAAGTTTGTTTGCTTTTAGAATTTCTATGGTAGGTGAGGAGGGTATAGCTCAGTGGTAGAGCGTGTGCTTAGCATGCATGAGGTCCTGGGTTCGATTGCCAGTACCTCCATTAAATAAATAAACCTAATTACCTCTCCCCAAAAGATAAAATGATAATAAAATTTCTATGATAGACTCTTCTGGCATCTGGCTGTATTTTGCAGACCAGATTTTTTTTTCCACTTTTCTTTGAACTTTTAGAAAAAAATTTAATGAAATACTTGAGATAGTAGTTGAAAGGATGAAAAGGATAATATGATGACCACTCATGTGTTCACCTCCCAGCTTCATAAATAAAACATTGCAAAGACAATGCATATAAGTCCAGTGATTATGCTCTAGACCTTAGACTTACACAGTGCTGTATGTCAGTTATGTCTCAGTAAAACGGGAAGTAAAATAAAAAAAATTGCAAAGACAAGTTAGCCTCTTTATACACCCCACCAGCACTTCTTCCCACTCCCAGCCTCCCCACCACAGAGGTGATCGTTATCCTGTGTCATGTCTTGTTTTCAGCATCTCAGTGCAGAGAGCAAGTTGAATATATGAGGGCAGTGGCTCCCAGTTGCTTGTGGGTTCATAAGAAATAAACACAGATTACCAATCCTTCATAATAATAGTACTGGTAAAAAAATAGAGTAAAACTTGGTTCCAGTTTAAACAGCCCTTAGTAAAATTCAGAGCTGTGAGTCTTGACCTGGGAAAGCTGGACTCTTAGACATGATGCTCGCCAGTAGAAATGCACAAAGACCAAAGCTCTCACTGGGAAATCTAATGTGACAAAAAAGTAGTGGGGAGTCGAATCCTTACTGTAATATTTACGTAAGAGAGAATGCATTCAATGAAAACAATTTTAGTAAAATGAAAAGAGAAAATTAGCAGGAGCAGTGAAGCTGTCCAGTGTGGAAAATCATTCACTTTTCCTCGTAGAAATTCTTTGTCAGTAACTTATCATTGGTGTTGGCATAAGTCTGAACAGAGCCCGCATGTCGTTGGGGTGAAAATGTCCTGTCAGTGTGTGTGGAGTTGTTGCTTTCACATGACTGTCACCTCTGTGAACCGTCTCAGAACTAAGGGAACCCCTAGCCCGGCCCTGACACCTTTCCTCTTTCTTACAGGGGGCAGTGCCCAAAGGAAATGCCACTAAAGAATTCATTGAGAGTTTACAGCTGAAGCCGGGGCAGGTGGTGTACAAGTGTCCCAAGTGCTGCAGCATCAAGCCCGACCGCGCCCACCACTGCAGGTACGCATGTGCCGGTCCGGGCTCCCCTCCCCCACCCCCACCCCAACACCCGCTCTGGAGCAGACCCTCCCCCCATGGTGCCGTCAGCAGCAGGCCTCGTGAACGTCCCCTGCTCCAGGTACGGAGTGACCACTGTGACTCACCCTCCCCATCACAGGCTCCCTAGACGGGAAAGGCCGTTTGGTTTGGGCTCAGGACACCTGTTTCATGACTTGGCTTTGCCACACTTGCTGGAGGACCCCGCACGGATCCTTGCTTGTGTCCAGATCTGTGAGACTGGGGGGATTCCTGCTCTTCCCCCTCACAGCTTTATGACCTTATTAAGGCACATGAGACAAAGCTTTAGAAAATCATTCTGTGAACATCTAGCACTTGAAACATTTAAAAGGCAGGCCCGATTTCACTTAAATTAAGTTTTACAGGGAAATGGGGAAATGAAGGGATTGTCCTTGAAAGAAAAGAAAGACTTTTCTTTAAAACGAAACCTCTAGAGGTTGTGACAGCTGTAGAATCTGGCCAAAAAAGCTATTTCCCCATCTTATCTGTGATGATTTTTCTCTTTTGGTTTTCAGGTTTGTTGTTTTGACTCTTCTCGACAAAAAACATCTTATCTAAATATTGTACTTTATTAATACAAGGGAACTTTAAATACTAAATTAGAAATACAGACACGTCACTTGGTCCCTTTTTCAGACTTAAGGTGTGTGTTTGGGGTGGGGTTGGGAGGCACCCTCGTCAGCGTGAGCATGTGGAAGCATCTGGGTTTGGTGAGAGGTCCTGGTGGCTGAAAGGTGGCTTTTCTGTGTGGGCCTCACTGCCCACCTCGCAGAGGACGGTTGGTCTCAACATCCAGATGCCGTGGTCAGCTCCTGATACCTGCTGTGTCCCAGGCCCGGCAGCCTGCCCTGTCTCATCATTGTCCTCATGGTCACCCAAGAGAGAGCTTTGCCATAGGAATGACTCTCCCTGCATGAGGAGTTAAGGTTCAGGGAGGTTAAGTGGCTGCTCCAAGGTTGCACAGAGAGACAGGATTGGGTTCCCGTATTTCTGGCTCTGAGTCTGGGCTCTTTCTACTAGGGCTCCAGTTTGGAGATGACTTGCGTAACTTAATGTAACCATATGTAAGTTTTTCTGTCCGTCTGAGAGAGAGCAATCTGCAGACCTCCCCACCTAGTCACCCCCTCTCAGGGATGAGGGCTGAGGAGGCTGAGCAGGGCGCACGGGAATTGCCATTTCCTGTGGAGTTTTCTGTCTCTGGGTCAGCTTGTTTCTGAGATCTGGGTTAGAAACTCATTTAAAGCTTTCTTCTTGTGCCAGAGTCGGGGGCATCAGGCTCGCCTTTTCCTGTCACCCCGAGGCTTGGGAAGCCAGCTGTTTTCATCACCTGAATGATGTCATTCCTCAGTGCAGCCCCATGTGGCGGAGCAGCCTTGGAGCTGGAGAGGTCAGCGCTGGAAGGGCCACACTGTCCCCGCCACACAGGGGGACAGTGGGCCAGACACCGAGTCTCTTAGAGCCTCAGCTTTCTCCTCTGTAGAAAGGGTTGTTCCTCCCTCGCTTGGGAGGATTAAATAGGAATAAGTGTGCGAGGCACTGGCTCAGTAAGCAGAAGCTATGTAAATGGAGGAACGTGTGAGCGTCGGGGGTGTGCTGGGTTTATACAGGCTAGACCAGAAAAAGGGAGGTGTCAACTTTACAGAAAGAACGCGGGTGACCACAGTGGTTCTTTTTACTTTCCTCCACCGCCTGGCATTTTCCTCGCCACCTCCTCCTCGCCTCTCTCCCCAGGATGATCGAGGGAGGTATTCTTGAGTGCTAGTAAACAAATCAGCTTGAGCAAAACAAGAGCTGCTGATTCAGATGAACTCAAGTGAGGATGCCTGTGCGTTGCCTGTTCCTGCCTCAGGAAATGTGTGCTGACAACTGCTCCTTTGTGATGGCTCGTGGTGGTCCAAGCCATCTGGGGACCCACAGTTTTGGATAAGCGGACTCCCCAGCACATCAGACAAAGCTGGATCTGTGCTGGTTGAGCCGAGGGGCTTACTGTCCGGTTAGAGGAGGTTGGTGCCAGTCCTCCTGCTCAGGTGAAGGGGCAGATACATGTTTGTGCCTAGCTGTTTGCTTCCCCTCCTCCCAGTAGAGTCCATAGGATTTAAACTCTTTCCCCTGAGCTCTGATGGGTCCCACAGCTACTCCCTGCCCTTGGACTTGTAGGTGTTCCTTCCAGCCCGGTGGTACATGGGTGGGTCTTCCTTTCAAGCAGGCTGCTTTCATTCTGGCATTGAGGACCATGGAAGCATGTGGAAATCCTTGGGGTGGGGGATGATATGCTGATGTGGACAGCCAAGGGGTTAGGCTTATACTTTAGGTTCTTGCACAAGACTTTGGCAAAGCCTTACACCCCTGCCCACCCCCAAAAACACACACACGCTGAGGCTGAGTCCGTCGTGGACTGCTTAGGGCTTCTGCCACATTCTTGTCTTTCTTGTGGTTATAGTTGCTGATAAATTTGTATCAGACTAGGATTGGATTTAAAGCATTTTACACACATCACCCCTGACCCTGGGAGAGCAGGGCAAGTTCTGCAGAGGGTGGTTTGGAGAAGCTAAGTTTCTTTGCCCAGAGTCCAAAGTGATCTAAGAGCAGTGTTCTCTCCACTACCCTGCACTGCCTCACCCTACCTGGTTTCTGAGCCAGGGCTAGCATGCTGTAGATGCCTTTTTTGCTTGTAATTTTCATCATAGCGAGTGAGGTGTGAGATGAAAACCAGTGTGTGGAGCATGGTCCCTTTGGTACCTTTTTGCTATGTCTTCTCTTTCTCTGCTGGGGCATCCCAGCCTGAGGTGGTGGAGCCCGTTTCCCCATCTACAGTGTCAGAACCTTCACTTCACGGACCCTCGCTAAGCGGGGCCCCGGACTTGGCTCTGGGCTGTAGTGGTGGATGAGACATGGCCCTGACCCCGGGGTCTCCCGCCCAGGCAGGGCAGAGGCACTTGTCCACCACAATACAGTTTGGCAAGTGCTGCTATAGGGAGAGGACACAGGGCTATCACTCTGGGTGGGCAAGAGGACCTCAGCCTGCTCCTTGGAGGCTGAGGGCCAAGGAAGGGCCTCGTACATCCCTGGAGAGGCAGCACAAGCCCAAAAGAACCTGAATGCCCGGGAGATGGGGAACTTGTTGGATTTTTCCAGGCTTGTGAAGGAAGTGCTTTGGGGCCTGAAAATGGTAGGGGGCCTGGAGGAAGATGGGAGGGGAAGCTCGCTCTCTCATAAAACCAGGATTTAAAACAATGGGAGCAGCCTGGGAAACCCTGAAGTCAGGAACCCCAAAATACCTCCAGTTAGGATGTCTGGTCTTTTCAGTGACCCTCATTGCATGCTTAGGACATCCCGGTGCCCTGGGAGCTCAGCAGCCCCCAGCATCTTCTTGTGAGACACTCAAATTGGTACAGGGAGGAGCCCCAGAGAAGGTGGATTTTGCCAGGTGGCAAGAGTGGAGAGAGGCCCTCAGGAGCCTGCCGTGGCTACTGTGCTGGGCTGCCCTGCTGTGTCTGGGGAGGGGACACCGCTAAGCCCTGCCCACCATGCTGGGGGTGCTGGAAGGAAGGCCGGCTCTGAGGTGACTGATTCTCAGAGGGATGTCAGGGTATGACAGGCTCACATTTTGTCTTCCTCCTCGTAAGGGACAGTGCCTGTGGTGGAGAGCTAGCAGGATGTGGGCAGTCCCACCTGGGCCTGGGCGTCCTTCACTCGGCCCACTCAGGGACCCACCCGCAGGCCTTGCCCTCAGTGTTCCCCAGCCCCAGAGCCGTTCAGGCTGGGTGTCTGTGAACTGTGGATGAATCAGCCTCTGAATAGTGCCCCCAGCCACATGCATGGATGGACCTTCCCCAGCCACATGCGCCACCCCCTGGCCCAGAAGTCTGCTTCTGAACAACTCTGTAAGCCAGAGGGAGATGTGCCATCTTGGCTTCCATGTTTTTGCAAATAGGAAACTCGGAGAGCAGCATGTTGGACAACTTTGGCAGCTCTCAGTGGGCTGTACTCTGCCCGGCTTCCTGAAGGATGAGTAGTTTTCTAATTTGGCTGCCCAGTGAGTCTTAGCCCATTGTGAAGTCCACCCTCCCAGGGTTCACACTTGGCGTCTTCAGACAGGCTGGGAGGGGAGAGCAAGGACGGATTTGCCATGAGCACTTGCTTAAACTCTTGGACAGCTTTCGGAGGATGTCAGGCCATTGGCATCTCTCTGCTGCTGAGCAAACACTGCCTCCACACACCCACTTGAAACCCCTTTCAGAAATAAGTGCAGGTAGAAGAGAAACTGCTCAAGAGCTCAGGGCAGGAGAGTGGTTACCCTCAGCAGTTCCCCAGGCAGGAAGAGGTTAAGAAACCCCAGAGCTGAGGAAGGACATGCAAGAAATGGGCTATAGGGGTGGCTCCACATGGGAATGTGGTAGCCGATGCCCAGGACACAGGGGGCAGCCCCCTCCTTACTGCCTATTTGTCTGTACTTTCAAGGTTATATATGGGGAACAAGCATTATTTATTTATTTTATTTTTAAATTTTTCTTAATTGATAACAGAGAGGGAGATGTGACTGGGTAGTGGAGTTGCTGGTACCTGGCTTTCTCTTTATGTCCTTCCATGTCTCTTTCTTCTATCCTCTTCTTACCCTACCTTTCTGGCTCCCAAGGAGATTCTGGAGCTGGGTCAGCATCTCTGAAATGTGCCCATTCCCCATGCACCTGTGTTAGCATGGCCCCTTGAACTTGTGGAAAGAACAAGGGTGGAGACCAGAATGACTCCCTGACTCGTTGAGCCAGGCCCAGTATCTGTTCTCACATTTCCTTCTAACAGTACTTATGTCCTGTGTGTGGGGAACCTGAGGCTTGGCATTCATCCAGTCTGACCAAGGTAGCTGCTCAGCAGATCCAGGCTTGCCTTGCCACCAGAGCTCATGCTGTGCTTAGAAAAAGCCCTGCCTCCCCCTTGGGGTGTGGGGGTGCCCTCCCTCAGAGTGGTCTGTGCTTCCTGGCCTGTAGTCTGGGAACAGCACCCCCCTTCCTCGCTGTCCCTGCCCTGCCAGTGGGTCAGCCAGAGCTCAGGAAGCACCATGTGTGAGCACAAGACTGCCTTGTCCTCTCAGGAGGGCCCCGAGCCAACCCTTCCTGCAGGGTCCGTCCATCATAGCACAGCGCGCTTCAGTGAGAATCTGAGATAAAGTTAGTTATGGGAATTAGTAGAAAGAAAAGCTGGTGTGAACTAAATAACTTAAAAAAAAAACCTAATTCTGTTATTTCCAAGCTTGTATTTATAGTATTTCAAACTGTTTTGAACAAATAATGCCCCCAAGATAAATGTTAGGGAGCCTATTTTAATGGATTGGAAAAGGCTCATCAAAAATTGTTCCTATCTGTTGGCAAATGGGTCTTTCTGAGCTGCAGCTTTGGGAGTAGTTGTTTTCAAGCCCCTATTAGCCTTGTACTCTTGTTTCAGATTCTTATTTCTATCACCCAAAAACGGGTGGGGAGGGCGTTTGCTGTTAAATATCAAAACTTGAAAGAGTCACAATCCAAAAATGATGCCAATAACAAGTTAGTAATTTGCAGATTAATGGGATTTGTGATCAACACTTAAGCTCAGGTGACTTTTCTGCTGTTTTCAGCCAAGTGGCCATTATCTTAGAGCTAAAAGGCTCCTTGAGGGGGACTTCCTGACACCCTGTGACACCTGCACTTGCCCCCACTCTGAACTCTTCTAGACTCTCTCCCGTCAGCCACACCCCTAGGAAGTTCCACCTAGCCTGCCCTCAGGGTTTTGGTCTTTGAGAGGAAATGAGGAGCGGCTGTATCCCATCTCATCCTGTCAAGTTTTTGAAACTGCTTCTTCATTCTGACCTCTCAGTAAACGAAATTCTCAGCCCACTGTTACCTCAGGAGATCGGCCTCTTTCTCAGCCATGTCAGTTTCAGCCTATTTCTCTGTTAAACCAGAGGCCTTGGAGGTGGATGACTGTCCCCCTGGTTGGGATGACTGTGACCCTGGGTGTCCTGGCCCTGCCTTCCAAGCCCCTTGGAACACATACCCAGCAAAACACCAGGCTGTGCTTAAGGGGCCACTTGCGAGGAGTGGCACTGACGTGTGGGTTCTGAGTCCCCTTGGGCCCTCCTGCCTCCGTGAGGACCCCCAAACCCCCAAAGGTCTGCCTTGCGGCTCTTTCAGTGTTTGTAAGCGGTGCATTCGGAAGATGGACCACCACTGTCCCTGGGTCAATAACTGTGTCGGCGAGAACAACCAGAAGTACTTCGTCCTGTTTACAGTAAGTCAGCTTCCGAATTCTGCCCCACCCTCCATGAAGCAACGGAGCGCTCTATTCCTTTGAAAATTCTCAGCACTCACGATGTTCTGTGCTGCTGTTCAGAAAACTGCCTGGCCATGTAGACCTCCACCTTTCTGCCAGAGCCCTCCTTGGTTCCTCGAGTGCCTGCTCCTAAGCCCTTCCCTTGAGCGTCTAGAAGACTGACTCGAGCTGATTAGCTTCGAGCAAGGGCTGTGTTCTGGGCTCCCATCCCAGAAGTCCAGTCTAAGTAGCTAAAGAAGGTGGTTTGGCTGATGACAGCAGACCCTCCCTCAGCTGCAGGTAGGTGGAGTGTATTTAGAGTGAGGGCTGGAGGGGCTGTTGGCAGTTCAGTGCTGGCTTTTCAGGCGAGTCGCAGGCCTGGAGCCCCCGGGCAGCCTGGGTCACATGTGGTGACACACACGTTTCTGCTTTTGTTCCACACACTCCCTGTGAATGGCTGCTCACCTCAGACCTGGGGCTGGGGGCGTGGGACCGGTGGGGGAATCACCAGATGCCTCTCTGGCCCTCGTCCTGGCCAGCCCTCAGCCTAAGTGTTCCTGAGTGGGAGGTTCTGAGCGTCCCAGCCCGGGAGCCTCCATGACCAGAAGGTCCTCACAACAATGGCGTCTGCACTGCTTTCCTGTTTCAGATGTACATAGCTCTCATTTCCTTGCACGCCCTCATCATGGTGGGATTCCACTTCCTGCATTGCTTTGAAGAAGATTGGACAAGTGAGTATGTGCCAGGGCTTCCCTCCCTGCTCCGGGGGGTGCGTGACCTGAGCGGGGTGGGCTCTTTATTTCCGTCCTGGTGCCAGGGGCCAACCTCATTTTATTAGATCTCCTGCAAGCCTTTGGACTGACCAGGGAAGAAACAGCAGAGGTCCGAATCTTTCTTCACGAAAAAAAGCAGCCCCTTAAAGTCAGTTCCACAGGTAAAGTAGTGAGTTGGACAGACCCTCTAGCCTGAGCGTGCCCAGGGGGAGTGCAGGCCCCCAGCAAGGAGGCGCGTTCCCCAGAGGAGGGGCCGTGCCGGCAGAGCTGTTACTTCTGTGTCTTTAAGCAAGGCACTTTAATTGAAGGGCTTCTTATTCCAACCTTGCGGAAATCCATTTTTAACTTTCTGGCTAGGATGTGGATGGTTTTTGTTAATTTGACTTTTTGTGGTTATTGTTTTTTAACTGCTTAATCGCCAATTTACATTAAGATTATAGACAAATTCTTCCTGCTTTTAGAGTATCTCATTTAAATGTTCAAATGCTGAGGAAGACAGCATAAATCCTAAGCTAAAAAATAAATACTATTTTAAAAAGTTTAAGAATAAAAAAATAAGTTAAATTTTTTAATACAGTAGTCTCCACTTGCCTGCAGGGGATGTATTCCACGGCCCCCAGTGGATGCCTGAACCTCGGATAGCACTGAACTAGATAGTACTATATATACTATGTTTTTTCCTATACATATATGCCCAGGGTAAAGTTTAATTTATACATTAGGTACAGTAAGACAGTATCCGAGTCGCAGGCATCACTGGTCTTGCACTTTGGGGCTATTATTAAGTAGATTAAGGGTTACTTGAACACAAGCACTGATCCCACGGTAGTCAGTTTGGCTCACGTCCCAGTGGGACAGAGCAGGACAGCATGAGATTTCGTCTTGCTCCTCAGACAATCTGCACATTAAAACTTACCAATTGTTTATTTCTGGAATTTTTCATTTAATATTTTTGGACCAAGGTTGACCACAGGTAACAGAAACTGCAGAAAGGGAAGCAGAAGATGGGGGAACTACTGTAGATACTGGAGGAATTAAGCGAGGCCACCTGCTGGGCTGCATCTTTCCCCCCTGCAAGCTGTGAGATGAGTGTCTTGAGCAGAAACGTCATATATTCACTCTTCCCATTTGATGATCCTTTCATCATCTTTTAGAAGTTTTGCTCTTCCTGCACATACTGACTTCTTAGGCATTTTCTTGCTATTATTTTCCCTAGATCTTGAGAGGCTGTGAAAAGGACAGTATCTTTAGCTCCCAACCGGATATTAAGAGGCCTTCCCTGCCTCTGTTCATTGTTCACGTGCCCTCTTCTGTCTCCCTGACCCTGCCCCCAGCTCTGCCTGGCTTGACCTCATCCTAGGGGAGGAGAGCCTCAGGTGTGTTAGTCACCTCAGGCTGCCATAACAACATGCCATAGACTGGGAGGCTTAAGGTTTATTTCTCATAGTTCTGGAGGCTGGAAAGTCCAAGATCAAGATACCAGCTGATTCTGTTCCTCATAAGGCCCCTTTTCCTGGCTTGCAGACAGCCATCTCTGCCTCTGTCCTCACATGGCAGAGAGAGAAGTAAGCTCTCTGGTGTCTCTTATAAGGGCACTAATCTTATCACAGGGCCCCACCCTCACTACCTCTTCCAACCCTCTGCCTCCCAAAGGCCCCATTTCCAAATAACACCACATTGGGTGTGTTAGGGCTTCAGCATATGAACTGAGGGGGCGGTTCAGAGTTTAGTCCATAGCATCATGTCTCTTCACTCTCGTGACCACCACCGTTCTGGCACAAGCCAAAGAGGGGAGGTCAGGCTATTGGACAGTGTTGGAGATGAGGAGAGGGTGGGGCGAGGGGGTTTCTGCAGATGATGCCATTTGGGATAGTTGGGCGCATCGCCAGCAGGTTCCTTGGTGAGCAGCTGAAAGTGCGCTCACCTTGCTAGGCCCTGGGGACCCAGTTCAACTCCACATGTGGCCTGGCGACGTGGTAGAGGAGTCCAGCAAGGACACTGTTTCATCTCAGATGTCACTCACCTGTCGTCGGGTTAACAGATGTGGCAGTGATGAGAGTCATGTGGTGTGTTGATGGGGCAGTGGAGCTGGCAGGGGCCATTTTATTAATACCGCAAAGAGCACACAGGTCTTTTGAGATGGTCCTTATTTCAGCCTTACAACAAACCTGCCGGGTAGGGAAGATGCATCCCGTTTTGCAGATGACAGCAGCTAGGGCTCACAGAGAATGAGCCAGTTCCCCAGTCGTGTGGCTAAGAGGAGGGCCTGCGATTCAAGCTTCAGAGCGGAGCAGTCAGTCCTGCCCTGCCTGGAAGTCTCCAGCGTCTTCTCCGCGTGCTCTGGATTGTCTTTGGTCAGGGTTCCTGATGGAGGTGGCTTGAGGCACCCAGTTCCTGTGGCAGCCAGGCTGGGAAGGTACTGGACAGTCCCGAGTGGAGGCCTGAGAGTTGGCTGGATATGCCAGTTCCTACCATCGCTGCCCAGCCCTGGATGAGCTGGGGGGCAATCCAGCGTATGCAAGCAGTGTGCCCCAGGGTGATGTTCACAGAAGGGTAGGGAGGTAGTTCCATGTTCCTAAAATCTGGTTCCTGCCTCTCCAAGCTTCATTTATAGTTCCTAGGGCAGCCCATGAGGGAGAAGACACTGGCAACTGTGCAAGGATGGAGGACCTGCCACAGCTTCAGGGCAGCTGCTGTGGGTCAGGAGGGAGCAAGGGAGCACCCCCTGCCGCGTGCTCGTGGGAGGCCAAGGCCGAGTTGTGCAAAGTTTCTCTCGTGGGTTCTCAGTCATCCCCCTGTGCAGAAGGGACAGCTACCTCTTGCCCAGATTCTTTAGTTGTCAGGCACTGCACCAAGGCTAGTTGGACAGCAGTGAGCCAAACGAAGTCCCTGCCCTCCTGGAGCCTAGGGGTGTAGGAGGAGGAGCAGATATCAAGCAGGGACAGGAAGAAACAGGTGATTCCCGGTGCATGGGATAGGAATGACACCAGAGCTGGAACAGAACATTAGAGCTCATGGTCAGGAGTTGGTGCGGATCCATCCCCCGGCGTCTGCCTGACCTCAGAGACCTTGTCCTGCCCACAGCCCCGCCCGGCCCAGAAGCCAGGCAGGCAGCTGACCCAGCGGTGGCCACCCAGGGCCAGCCCGTCAGCCTGCTGAGCCACCCTAGCCCCGCCCTGCCCAGCAAAGAACCCAGAAGGGAATTCATGAGGAAGTGGTAACTTCTGAGGGAAAGGTGAGGCGGTAAGGCATTTAGACGCAATGTTCTTACCCTGCCACCCATTCAGTGCCAGTTTCTCCCCAAGCTCAGTCCCAGATTTAACCCCCTTTCCCCCTCCTGACGTTCCTGTGAGGGAGCCAGCAGGGCAGCTCAGAGGGGCATTTTGAATTCCCAAAGCCCGGTGACGTCCAGCTCTGCCCTGCAGGATCAGACGCTCCCAACAGGAAAACAGGCCCGAGCACTGGAACAGCCAGAAACATGGGCCGCAGCCCGGGTGTGACAGGCCTGGTGACTACCAGCAAGGGCAGGCGTCCTTGGGTAGCAAGTGCTCACCAGGGGGCCTACACCGTGCTGCCAGCGCCACCAGCTAGGGCCCCCTTCTTCCTGGGTGGTCCAGGGCTCTCCTGAGAAGCTGCCTTGGTGGTGAAGAGCCAGAGAAGGGGTCCCCTCCCCACTCGCCCCCGACCATCTCCCTCAGCACCTCTGTTTTTCTCTCAGTGAGTTGGGTTTCTGACTAGACTTTGTTCAGACAAGGGACTCTGCCTAAAATAAAACCACACATCTGGTCAAACCTTGCTGTAGTGGCCTGGTAGCAGGGGCCGGGGGAGTGCAGGTGCCTGCTCCAGGCCAGGTGGCTCTTCTGTTGACTCCCCAGCTTCAGGACTGACAGTCTTCATGATGCACATGCTCCCGAGAGGGGCCTTCCCCGTGGAGCTTACCTCATACCTGGGTCAGGGCCGAGCCCTGGCAGGTAGACTGCCCCCACCAAGCTTCAGAGCCCAAAGCCACTGAGTGATCCTCCTCTTCCTCCTGGCGTAGGAGAAGATAGAGGCACAGGAATGCCCAGAAAACTCACAGCCAGACCAGGCCTGGACTGAAGACCTCCCTGCTGTTCAACCTGCGTTTTGCTCTCTGAGGAGAGGAGGGTCTCCCTGTGGTGTCATCAGGCCTTCGTGCCTCAGCCCTGAGTCTTTTCTGGGTCCTTCCATGTGCTGTGCACTGTGCTTGGCACCAGGATACAGACCTCCACCCTGGCAGGGAAGAGAGACAAAGGATGATGTGTTAGGGAGGGGAAGCCTAACAAGGCCTGGCCCGCCAGGGAGGGCTTCCCCAAGGGAGAGCTGGTGCAGCCAGGTGTGGGGCAGGACAGTCCCCGCCACAGCGTGGAGGCCAGAGAGGCGTGGCGCCTAGGAGGAGCCCGGGCCCGGGGGGCTAGAGGCAGAGTGGAGTCCAGGGTGCGGAGCTGGCAGCCCTGAGCCCACGTGTCCCGTCTCTTGCAGAGTGCAGCTCCTTCTCGCCGCCCACCACGGTGATCCTCCTCATCCTGCTGTGCTTCGAGGGGCTGCTCTTCCTCATTTTCACGTCAGTGATGTTCGGGACCCAGGTTCACTCCATCTGCACGGACGAAACGGTAAGCTGACAGCCTGCCCAGCACTTGCCTCCTCAGCTGGGGTTGAGGAGGGCTGCTCACAGACCCGACCTGGGAGACCAGTGGCCAGCCAAGGTGTGCAGGGCACATTCCACTGTCCATACCGACACTGGATCTTCACACACACACGAGTCCTGCCCACTTGGGGCTGGCACTCAGGTCACACCAGGAATGGGCCCCAGCAGCCTCCGTGAGGAATTCCTTTTGCCACAAGCCCTTCCATCCTCCCGTGATGGTCCTGTCTTGTACACAGCACTGTGTCAGGCATTCTGCTGGGCACTGGGATGCCCTTCCCATCCAGTGGCCACAGCCCTGGGGAGAGGTGGTGGACCAAGAGCACCCGGACCCAGGTGGCACAGGCAGGGTCAGCTGCCCAGAGGAGGTGCCTTCATGACCGGGTCCTGAGGGCAGAGTCAGGAGACAGCCCAGCTTGGGCCCCCAGAGCTTCGGGCAACAAGGCCTGGCCTGGCCCCTAGGTCACCTCAGCTTGGGCCGTCTCTGTTCCCCGTCTGTTACCTTCTCCCAGCCCCTACGTGCCCCCCTGCTCACAGCTCCTCTGGGAGCTTGGAAGCTGCTGGCGCAGCCACTGCCAGCTCACTCCCCTGGTGCCACTGCTGCTACCTCTCAGCCTTCCTAAGGTGTCCAGACGCCTCGAGGTGGTCAGTCCATGCCTGTGGTTTGGGCATTTCTTCTTTTTGGCTTTGGGGTCCGAGGAAGGGGCCCTAGGAGGAAGGGGCAGCCCTTAGCTCTGAGGTGAGGCACAGAGTTGTGAGGTCACGAGTCTGTCCTGGCAGCCTGAGGTCGCCTTCAGGTGGCAGTTCTCAACAGTTGTCTAGGGGCCTTGTGGGGGGACTTTGGCCATTTGGGTGGTCAGCCCTAGATGGAGACTCGTAGGAAAACATAGTTTTCGCTGCTGC
Organism: Camelus bactrianus; assembly: GCF_048773025.1. Classification (NCBI taxonomy): domain Eukaryota; kingdom Metazoa; phylum Chordata; class Mammalia; order Artiodactyla; family Camelidae; genus Camelus; species Camelus bactrianus. Next base: position 37,368,502 of record NC_133555.1, read on the forward strand.
TGTTGAGGCCACGTCCCTGTGGGTGTGGAAAATCAGTGTGCAGAGAAGGGGGGATGATGCTCCCGATGGTTGAGGAGGTTGGGGGCCTCTCGGCACCTTTTCTTCTGTTAGAAGCAGTAGCCAGTGCTGTAGATCAAGCTGTGTATCCAAGCAATGTGTTACCAACTTCTCTGCGTAAGGCCTACAGGGAACCCAGAGGTGACTGGCCCGCCCACTGTTGGGACACTGCCAGGCCACACAGGCCGTGGTCTAGGGGAGCCAGAAGGCAAACTCTCACGGCCCTGGTTGTTCTTTCCCCTCAAGACCATTCCTAAAGGGAGTCGTGCTGAAAGAACAGGAGAACGGAGCCGAGGGCCTGCAGCTCGTGGGAAAGTGTGTCTTGCCCTTGACCTGTGTGGTCCCAGGGTGCTGGGCTGTGAACAGAGACTCGGACTGGGCCATCCCCTGGGGCCCCACGCTTGCTCCCCCCCTCACAGAGACCACGGCAGACAGACCCCGGCCAGGCTACTGCCAGGCTGCCGCTCTCCTGCCCTCCGGCCCCGCCCGCTGACCAGATCTTTCCTGAGGAGGGACCAGCTCGATTCCTGGGCCCCGGGGGTGGTGCAGGCTCTGTGACAGCTGCTGAGGTGGCCTTGGGTTGCACTTTTCCCCAGAGGAGCACAGGAAAGCCTCTGCCGGGACTGGGGCTGAGGCTGAGCGGTCTGTCTGTTCGGTCCCTCTACCCTGTACTAATCACTCTCCTCCCTCCTCTGTGGTGACCTCTCCCTCCTGTTCCACCTTCTCCTCGGCGCCTCGCCAGCCCCGCCAAGCAGGGCACCCCTTGGCCTCCCAGGCTGGCGGGACTAACTACACCAGAGCAGTCGTTTGACTTGTTCCTTTTTTTTTTTGTCTGCAAAGTGGTCATAGTAGGTTCAGACTTCCCATGAACCGATCTCAAATTAACGGCTATCCTTGGCCATCATGATCCTGAGCCCCCTTCCATCTCTGAGGCTCCCCGCGCCCCAGCCTTCACAGCGCTCCCCGCACACAGTCCAGCCCCGGGCGGGAAGTGCCTCTGCAGAGACCCGACAAGGACTCGCTTAACACCACACACCGGATTGCATAAGTAGGAGCAGTGGCTTAGGGGCCTGCTGACCTTGCTGATTTGTCCCTCCCTCTCTGGACGGACTTATACATATGTGCCTGTGTGCCCACCCTCCCTCGCAAAAACATGATTCTTTAAAACACTTTTTATGAGAGAAAGAGAAGAAAAATGTACTACGTAGATAGCTTTATGGCTTTAAAAAGGAAGCATTTACTCTACCTCAAGCTAATGGATATCTCTCCCCCCAAACCCCAGCAGTGAAGTGCTTGACTGAAAGTATGATTGTTCTTGTTTTCAGGGAATAGAACAATTGAAAAAGGAAGAGAGAAGATGGGCTAAAAAAACAAAATGGATGAACATGAAAGCCGTTTTTGGCCACCCCTTCTCTCTAGGCTGGGCCAGCCCCTTTGCCACGCCAGACCAAGGGAAGGCAGACCCGTACCAGTATGTGGTCTGAAGGACCCCTGACCAGCATTGCCACTCAGACACAAACCACATCCCAGCACTACCATCCAATCCGTTCTCATGAATGTTTAAACCGAAAAAGCAAAACAACTACTCTAAAACTTTTTTTTTTAATGTCTCAAGTTCAAGTAAAATGGCTGAGCATTGCAGAGAAAAAAAAATTTCCCTATGTTTTATTTTTAAAAGATCATCCTTTCTATTTTTTTGGTGACTGAAGCTGCTCTTCTTTTTTCCTTTTTAAAATCACTTCTCTGGCCTCTGGTTTCCTCTCTGCTGTCTGTCTGGCATGACTAACGTGGAAGGCGCTGTCTCCAGGCCATGCCCCCTCGTACTAACTGAGTCGTGACACTTGTGCGTGGATGGACCAGCCTGGATGCCCAGTTGGGGATGCATAGGAGAGCCAGGAGGGCCTGGGACTCCCCCTGCCCAGGAGGCAGTGGTGGGCACCCTGATGGGACTTAAAACCTCACCGAATACGGATGCTTACCTCTTGTGGCATGAGAGGGCCGGGATCAGGGCTGGAGCCCTAAGAAGGGCCCTGAACACGGCAGTCTCAGCCCCCATGTGAACATAACTTGCCTCCTAATTCCCAAAATCAATTGCCTGCCTTGTACTTTATGGGCCCCGGCTGTGTAGAATGACTCTGGGGGTTGTGGGGTGGAAATGAAAGGGGTCTTATTTGTATTCTGAATCACGAATTATATTCCAACTGATTATTTGGAAGAATGTGAAGGAAAGAAGTTTTTCCAGTTCAAAATGCCTTACACAATCAAAAGAAGAAGAAAATTACACAGTTTCAGGCAAGCTACGTTTTCCTTTGCTACAGTCTGCTGACTCTCTTACCGCCCCCTCCCTCCCTCTCGTAGCGAGCGTGTTACCGCTCAGTGAAACAGCCAGTCCTACCGTCAGCCCCTTCCTCGTTTTGTAAATCTCTGCAGTGGGTTCACTTTGTGAGATTTTTTAGACCCATAAATGTGGACATACCCATGTCTGGTCTATATTTTAACCTGGGAGACTGCGGTCCTGGTGCAGGGCTGACCTCGATGCGAAGAAGTTGAGAGATGGCCATCCTGTCCGCTGGAATTGGCACTTGAGTCTGCAGCACCAAGACCGAGCTTTTCCATGTGCACACTGGTGTGTGGAGCCTCATCTGGAGGAGGAAAGGCCTGAAGACAGCGCTGGGGAGGGGAGGCGGAGTGCGCATCAAATGCAGAAATCGCAGAAGTCCGAATACCTACCCTCCGTGACTTCTCACACTTCTCATGTGGATTTGTTTTTTAAGCCATCACCACAGACCTTTTTTTAATCCTTTGCTTGGGTGGGGTGGGGGTGAGGTTTATCAAATCAGCCCTGGGTGGGGAGAGGGCTCATCTAGCCTTGTGATCTTTCAGAAGAATAAGTGGAACATGCTGCCTCTTTTCAATTCTGTACGTGCTTCCACGTGGAAACAAAATGCAATAAAATTTTTCCAAAACCTATTCTGACTGAGCTCTGCTCTCTCACAGCGTTGCCCGGCGGGGAGAGCCGGTTGTCCAGGCCAACCAGAGCATGCTCTGTCGGGGCGTTTGTTTCATTGCTTTTAAAGGCCATTTATGTGTGCTCCCTCTCTTGAGTGAAGTTTTTATTGGGTCACCTCTACAGGACGTTTACGGCCCCCTCCTGGACAAGCTGGACCCGCCGGGCCTCTCTCCTCTGGCTTTCTCTCTGCAGCCTGAGTCCCTTCCCTCATCCTCATGGGCTCCCAATTGCTACAGAATAACTCATCAAGTCTGCAGAGTTGGCTTCTAGGCTTGGGCCTAGGGGAGAGACCCATTCTCTGCCCACCCAGCGGAAAGCAGAGTCAGAGGAAATCACTGGACACTTCTCCAAACATCCTAGGGCGCCGCTTTGAGGAGCTCTCCACCATCCCCCGGATGTTTAACCAAAGAACCCTGCGACCTTTTCTAAATCAGTTAACTTTGACCTGCCTCTGCTGTGCTATTTATGCCATAGTCAAGGCTGACATCTGAACTTTTTTTTTAATGCTGTTTTTAAATCTAGTTTATACCATTTTTTTACCCACGTGTCTTTCTTTTTTTTTTTTTTTTGTTTTGTTTTGTTTTGTTTTGTTTTGTTTTGTTTTGTTTTGTTTATGAAAGAAGTGTGGCTGTTGAAGGATTCTCGAGCAGTTGGAAGGCTCTGGCTCTGCTCCTGCCCCTCAGGGATCCATCCCTTGGGAGACAGCACTTTTGTTCTGTTCCTCCTGCCAGGGAAGGGAGACTAGGACTCAGGGAATATTTTTAAGTCTTTGGATGCTTCACAATACCCCATCTTCAAAGGCATTTTTTTTTTAAGTGACCCAAGTTGGTTCTTTCCCCCATGGAGTTTCAAAAGGATGCAGCAGATCGTGCTGAAGATGTATTGAACTTTTTTCAAATCCTAAAAATAGAAACTCATCATTTACACCTGAGCCTAGAACTTATATCCTCAGAGTCTCCCTCCCACATCCTGTATGATTCTACCTCTGGGTTTTTACGAGCCCTTTGGCTGAAAGAATGAATTTTCCCCAGTTCTCAAGCCAGAGTGAAAATGCTGCTCAGAATATAGGAATATCCCCCAAATTCCCTCTGCGTTCTTCCTGTTTCATCTTGTTGAGACGGAAAACATTTTACCAGGAGCACAATGACTAAGGAACATGGCTGTCCTCGGTGGCACAGTGACTGGTCGTCAGCCCGGCCTCCATGCAGGAAGAAACAGGTATCCCTGAGCCCTCCTCAGTGCACCCAGACGTCTAACGGAGGAGGACGTCTTACACAGGAGTCCCGGCGGCACTGAATGTTGTGTGCGTGGGAAAAAGAGCCAGTAGTAGCCACAGTCTTTCAGAATGTGGGCTCTGGGGAGCAGAAAAAGAGGAAGGTGATGGGGCCAGTTGGATTAGGTGACTCCTGCCCACCTGTCAGCCTCCGGATTGTGTTCATAGCAACCAGACTGACCATGCAAAAGGCCTCAGAAAGGAAACAGATTTATGCATATTTGCATGGGCTTGGTAACATCTTGCACACAAAGTGGATTTGGGTAGAAATGCATATGCTACGTCTCCTTTTTTGTACATATCTATTTTTATTGAAGGATAGTCAGTTTACATGTTGTGTCAATTGCTGGTGTACAGCATAATGCTTCAGTCATATAGGAACATACATATATTCGTTTTCATGTTCTTTTTCACCATAGGTTACTACAAGATACTGAATATAGTTCCCTGTGCTATATAGTATGAACTTGTTTATTTTATTATTAGTATCTGCAAATCTCAAACTCCCAGTTTATCCCTTCCCACACCCTTCCCCCTCTAGTAACCATAAGTTTGTTTCCTGTCTGTGTTTCTGTTTTGTAAATAAGTTTGTATTTTTCATTCTCTGTCTGGCTTCACTTAGAATGTCAATCTCCAGGTCCACTGATGTTGCTGCAAATGGCATTTTATTATTTTTTATGGCTGAGTAGTATTCCATTGTATAAATATACCATAGCTTCTTTATCCAGTCATCTGTTGATGGACATTTATGTTGCTTCCATGTCTTGGCTATTGTATATAGTGCTGCTATGAACACTGGGGTGCATGTATCTTTTTAAGTTAGAGTTCCCTCCAGATATATGCCCAGGAGTGGGATTGCTGGATCATATGGTAAGTCTATTTTTAGTTTTTTGAGGAATCTCTATCCTGTTTTCCATAATTGCTGCACCAAACTACATTCCCACCAACAGTGTGGGAAGGTTCCCTTTTCTGCACACCCTCTCCAGCATTTATCATTTGTGGACTTTTGAATGATGGCCATTGTGACTGGTGTGAGGTGACACCTCATTGTAGTTTTCATTTGCATTTCTCTGATAATTAGCAATATTGAGCATTTTTTCATGTGCCTATTGGCCATTTGTGTGTCTTCCTTGGAGAATTGCCTGTTCAGGTCTTCTGCTCATTTTTGGACTGGGTTGTTTGGCTTTTTGTTATTAAGTTGTATGAGCTGTTTATATAGTCTAGAAATTAAATCTGTCAGTAGCATCATTGGCAGATATTTTCTCCTGTTCCATAGGTTGTCTTCTTGTTTTGCTTATGGTTTCCTTTGCTGTGCAAAAGCTTTTAAGTTTAATTAGGTTCCATTTGTTAATTTTTGCTTTTATTTCTGTTGCCTGAGTAGACTGCTGTAGGAGAACATTGCTAAGACTTATGGCAGAGAACGTTTTGTCTATGTTTTCTTCAAAGAGGTTTATAGTATCTTGCCTTATGTTTAAGTCTTATAGCCATTTTGAGTTTATGTTTGTGTATGGAGTGAGAGAGTGGTCTAACTTCATTGATTTACATGCAGCTGTCCAGTTTTCCCAACACCCTTTGCTGAAGCTATGTCTCTTTTTAATCATACCATTTCATCTTTGTAATACTCTTTTCTTGGAAGAACCCAAAGTGAGACACCTTAAATTACCAGCTTTTGCTTAGTTAAAATCCACTTTCTTGAGGAGTTAAAGTAAGCAGTGTTTAATGTAATTCACTAAACACCTATGTGAAGTCGGCGTCACACAGAAACCCCAGACCCAGGCTAATTAATGGGTTTAAGTTACTCTGGCTTCAGAGTTTATAGTACATAATCCTAGAGGGTGAGCCAGTCAGTAGAAGTGAGGGGTTTCAATTTAGAAGGGGCCTTTAATTATCAAAGAAATGTGAAGAGAGGACGATTTTGCTGGAACCCCTCTGGTGAATCTCCTTGCTGGTGATGTACTGAGGCAGTGCATCTCAAAGTGTGGTCCCCAGATTCTTGGAGATACAGGTTCTCGGGCTCCACTCCAGACCTGCTGAATCAGAAACCCTGAGGGGGTGCCCAGCGATCTGGATTTTCACAGTCGTCCTGGTGACGGTGACTCACACTCAAGTCTGAGGATCCTCTTGGGACTGGCAGGGGTCGCCCTACAGGTGGCCCCTGATGCCTGCTGATACTGTGGTCTTGTGTGCTGCTGGCCCCGCATGGCACTGAGGTGGGGTGTGCCCACCGTGAGCCCCTCTGGCCTCCCCATCCAGTGAGCACTGAGAAAACAAGGAAGGTGTTTTTTGAAGGGGAGCCAAACTGTTAGTCTGTCCAGCCATCTTCCTGCACATCTCTTCTGTCTGACCGGTTTCTGGACCAAGGGACCCTTTGGGTGAAGAGCCACCCCAGGAGGAGAGGGGAGAGAGTGGATCGGGGTCCTCTGAGTAGGAGTGGTGGCTGGTGAGTGATTTTCCAGGGCAACTACGTGCACGTGTCCTCACCTTTGATTTCCATCTGTGAGCCTCAAAACCCATGTGGCTTTTTCTTGTATCTTTTAAACTCATAACTGCCTGAGAATCACCTCACAGAAGATAAAGGATTCACAGTAGAACAGAAACAAGCCACTGGCCAGTCTACTCTCCCAAACTGAAGACTTCATTTCCCCACCCTCTCCCTCAGGAAAAAAAATCACCGATAACTCAAATGGCGTGATTACCCTAACAGAGCAGAGCGAGCCCCAGGGATTCCTTGTCTGCCCGCACAGGAGCTGATGACACTGATCCGAGGAATTATGAGAAATGTTGCAGAGTAGTGTTTGCAGAAACCTCCTGGGGGAAGGCATAAGCTCTGACACGGACATAAAGGATGCCCTGAATTTCTGCAGCTTGGGTAGTGGGGTGATGGGACCCTGCGGCCCTGGCCGCAGTCTTTGGTTCCAATCCCTGCTCAGCTGACTTTCTTCCTTTGTGACCTTGGGCAGTAATTAAGCCTCCGTCTTCTCATCTGTAAAATCAGGGAGATAATCTCAATCACAAGGGTTGCTGTGAAGATTCAGAGAGGAATGAATGTTAGAATGGTGTCTGGCACATTGTTTGGCTTTAGTAAATGTTGAAGCTGTGCTTTTTAAACTATGTGCAGAACTGTTCATGTGTGAGATCAGTTTATTGGTTTGCAACAGCATTTTTTTAAAGAAATAAAAAATAATGCATTGCACTTTGTAGAATAAGTATTGTTTCATGAAACTTTGTACGTGTGTGTGCTGGGTTGCAACAGAAAACTATTTCCTATTGTGGGTTGCAATAAAAAGATGTGAAAGCACTGCTGAGGGGAGAGTTTGCATCTCTGAGGCGGGCACGTGTGCCCGGGCTGTGGCACCTCGGACTTTCTCCATCTGACGGTGCAGGAAGCAGGGGGCCGCCTGCGCTTGCTCTGTGGGTCTGATCCGTGTCCTCCCAGGATGCCTGGGCAGCCAGAGTCCTGCTGCTTTCATTTTGGGGCATTAGTGAGTTTGTTTACAGATTACAACTTGTGTCACCCAGGCAGACCAGGCCCAAAGGGCCCAAGACACACATTCCTGCAAGAGGTGCTGGTTTAGGCCGTTGCCCCCTCACCAGGATCAACCACCGGTGTTTGCCTGAGCCCGAAGCGGGTATCACCGCTGCCTCGTTCGCCTCCGGCTTAAGAACTCTGTCTTCAGGTCGCCTTCAAATCCACACAGAACTCAAAACTGAGTCCTGCCAGGACAAAGAAACCCCACTGGCTCCTCCTGAACCTGAAGGCCCAGACCCTCAGCCTTTCTTACACGTCAGATTCATTTGGAATATTTTCTCCTCTTCAAACCCAGAGCTGACGCTCCTGGATGTCTGTCTGCTTGACTGCTGAGGAATTCCTCTGACGGGGACTTTTTCACAAGCCTGCTGAGGAGGTCGAGTGGAACTTAGCAGTGCTCATCTGGGAACGCGCTGCCACAAGAGAAAATCATCATCCTGTGGGCTCTTTTTTTTCTTAATTAAAAAAATTTTTATTGAAGTATAGTTGATGTACAACATTATGTAAGTTACAAGTGTACAATATAGTGAGTCTGTTTTTAAAGGTTATACTCCATTTATAGTTATTACAAAATCCTGGCTGTAGTCCCTGCGTCATACAGTACATCCTTGTACCTTATTTTATACCGAATAGTTTACACCTCATCATAACCTACCCCTGTCTTGCCCCTCCGCTCTTCACTCTCTCTGCTGGTAACCACTAATTTGTTCTCTAGATCTGTGCGTCTGCTCCTTTTTTTGGTTATATTCACTCGTTTGTTATATTTTTTAGACTCCACATGTAAGTGATCTAGAGTATTTGTGTTTCTCTCTCTGGCTTGTTTCACCTAGCATAATACCCCCCAAGTTTATCCATGTTGTTGCAAATGGCAAAATTTCATTTCTTATGGCCGAGGAGTAGTCTGTTGTATTTATATACATCTTTATTAAATTCATCTGTTGATGGACACTTAGGTTGCTTCCATGTCTTGGCAATTGTAAATATGCTGTAACGAACATTGGGGTGCATGTATCTTTTCGAATTAGTGTTTTTGTTTCTTTCAGATATATACCCAGGAGTGGAATTGCTGGGTCATGTGGTACTTCTGTTTTTAGTTTTTAGAGAAACCTCTGTACTGTTTTCCACAGTGGCTGCATCAGTTTACAGTCTCATCCACAGTGCATGAAGGTCCCCTGTTCTCCACATCCTCACCAACATTTCTTATTTGTGTTCTTTTTGATTATGGCCATTCTGGCAGGTGTGTGGTGATACGTCATTGTGGTTTTGATTTACATTTCCCTGATGATTAACGATGTTGAGCATCTTTTCATGTGCCTGTTGGCCATCCGAATGCGTTCTTTGGAAAACTGTCTAGTCAGGTCTTCTGCCCATTTTTTTAATCAGGTTGTTTGTTTTTTTCTGATGTTGAGGTGTATGAGCTGTTTATATATTTTGGATATTAACCCCCTATCAGTCATATCCTTTGCAAATATTTTCTCCCATTCTGTAGGTTGTCTTTTCATTTTATCAATGGTTTCCTTTGCTATGCAAAAGCTCTTAAGTTTAGTTAGGTCCCATTTGTTTATTTTTGCTTTTATTTCCTTTGCTTTAGGAGACAGATCAAAAAAATATTGCTGTGATTTATGTCAAAGAGTGTTCTGCCCGTGTTTTCCTCTAGGAGTTTTATGGTTTCTGGTCTTATATTTAGGTCTTTAATCCTTTTTTTTTTAACATATATTTGTTTTCATTAAAGGTTATTACAAGGTATTGAATATACTTCCCTGTACTATACAGAAACTTTTTTAAAATCTATTTTTATATATGGTGGCTAACATTGAAAATCTCAAACTCCAGATTTACCCCTTCCCATCCCCTTTCCCCCAGTAACCATAAGATTGTTTACTATGTCTGCGAGTCTGTTTTGTAGATGAGTTCATTGGTGTCCTTTTTTTCTTTTTAAATTCCACATATGAGTGATATACGGTATTTTTCTTTCTCTTTCTGGCTTAACTCCACTTAGAATAACGATCTCTAGGTCCATTCATGTTGTTGCAAATGGCATTATTTTATTATTTTTATGGGTGAGTAGTACTCCATTGTATAAGTATACCACAGCTTCTTTATCCAGTCATCTGTCAATGGACATTTAGGTTGTTTCCATGTCTTGGCTGTTGTAAATAGTGCTGCTATGAACGTTGGGGTGCATGTGTTTTTTTGAATTAGAGTTCCCTGCAGATATATGCCCAGGAGTGGGATTGCTGGATCAAATGGTAAGTCTATTTTTAATCTTTTGAGGAATCTCAATACTGTTTTCCATAATGGCTTCACCAAACTACATTCCCACCAACAGTATAGGAGGGTTCCCTTTTCTCCACAGTCTCTCTAGCATTTATTGTTTGTGGACTTATTTTTAAATTTTTTTTATTGAAGTACAGTCAGTTACCATGTGTCAATTTCTGGTGTATAGCACAGTCTCCCAATCATGCATATATGTACATATATTTGTTTTCATATTCTTTTTCATTAAAGGTTATTACAAGATATTGAACATATTTCCCTGTGCTATACAGAAGAAACTTTTAAAAATCTATTTTTATACACAGTGGCTAACATTTGCAAATCTCAAACTCCCAAATTTATCTCTTCCCACCCCCTTTCCCTGGTAACCATAAGATTGTTTACTATGTCTGCAAGTCTGCTTCTGTTTTGTAGATGAGTTCATAGTGTGTTTTTTTCTTTTTTTTTAGATTGCGCATATGAGTGATATCATACCGTATTTTTCTTTCCCTTTCTGGCTTACTTCACTTAGAATGACGATCTCTAGGTCCATCCATGTTGCTGCAAATGGCATTGTTTTATTCTTTTTTATGGCTGAGTAGTATTCCATTGTATAAATATACCACAACTTCTTCATCCAGTCATCTGTAAATGGACATTTAAGGATGTTTCCATGTCTTGGCTATTGTATATAGTGCTGCTGTGAACGTTGGGGTGTGTGTATCTTTTCGAATTAAAGAGTTCCTTCCGGATATATGCCCAGGAGTGGGATTGCTTGATCATACGGTAAGTCTGTTTTTAATCTTTTGAGGAATCTCCATCCTGTTTTCCATAATGGCTTCACCAAACTACATTCCTACCAGCAGTGTAGGAGGGTTCCCTTTTCTCCACAGCCTCTACAGCATTTTTCGTTTGTGGGCTTTTGAATGACGGCCATTGTGACTGGTGTGAGGTGATACCTCCTTGTAGTTTTGATTTGCATGTCTCTGTAATTAGTGATATTGAGCATTTTTTTCATGTGCCTATTGGCCATTTGTATGCCTTCATTAGAGAATTGCTTGTTCAGTTCTTCTGCACATTTTTGGGCTGGGTTGTTTGGGTTTTTTGTTTGTTTTTTTTTTTTTTTGTCATTGTCATTAAGTAGATATTGAGCCCTTGTCAGTCTTATCTTTTGCAAATATTTTCTCCCATTCTGTAGGTTGTCTTTTTGTTTTACTTATGATTTCCTTTGTTGTGCAAAAGCTAATGAGTTTAATAGGTCCCATTTGTTTATTTTTGCTTCTATTTCTATTGCCTGGGTAGATTGCCCTAGAATATTGCTAAGATTTATGTCAGAGAATGTTTTGCCTATGTTTTCTTCTAGGAGGTTTATTATGTCTTGCCTTATACTTAAATCTTTAAGCCATTTTGAGTTTATTTTTGTATATGGTGTTAGAGAATGTTCTAATTTCATTTTTTAACATGTAGCTGTCCAGTTTTCCCAGCACCATTTATTTTTGTTTGTTTTGTTTTTTAAATGAAGATTTTATTTTTAGAGCAGGTTTAGGTTCATAGTAAAATCGAGAGGCGCGTAGAGTTCTCTTGTACCCTGCTCATGCACAGACCCCACCATTATGAACATCCCCACCGCCACCCCCAGAGTACTATATATATAATTTTTTTTTCTACCAAGGAAGAACCTATATTGACACATCATAATTTAGATCATAATCATCCAAAAACCATTAGATTCACTCTTGATGTTGTACATTTTATGAGTTTGGACAAATGTGTAATGACAGGTATCCATCATTATAGAATCTCAAAGAGTATTTTCAGTGCCCTAAGTTTTCCTCTGTTCTCTGCTTATTCTTCACCACCCTACCCCCCATCCTAAACCCTACCAGCACCACTAATTGAAGAGACTGTCTTTTCTCCATTGTATATTCTTGCTACCCTTGTCTTAAATTAATTGACAAAAAAAATGTGTGGGTTTATTTCTGGGATCTCTGTTCTGTTCCATTGATCTGTGTGTTTGTTTTTGTGCCAGTACCATAGTGTTTTGATTACAGAAGCTCTGTATTATAGTCTGAAGTCTGGGTATGTGATTCCTCCAGCTTTGTTCCTCTTTTTCAAGATTCTTTTGGCTATTTGGGGTCCTTTGTGTTTCCATACAAAATTTAAAATTATTCTAGTTCTGTGAAAAATGCCATTGGTATTTTGATAGGATTGCACTGAATCTGTAGCTCACCTTGGGTAGTGTGGTCATTTTAACAATATTAATTCTTCTAATCCAAGAAACGGTGTATCTTTCCATCTGTTTGTTTTTTCCTGTGGGTTCTTTTGCTTCCTTTCCCTCTACAGCTTTTCTCTGCCTTTGAGGATTTGTGTAGGATTGAAAACACACTGAGCAGAGAGAAGACACGAGTTCTCATCCTTGTTCCGAGGCCTGACCGGCAGGACAGCTTTGGCTGCCGTCACAGCCTCTGAGAAGCCCTGTCTTCCCATCTGCCAGGTATGCATACAATACCCACCCCTGTCAGGGTGGTTGTGAGGACCCAGTCATGGCTTTGAGCCAGTCTGTCATTTCTGGGTGTCCCCTCTGCAGCCTGATCTGCCACGTGGTGACATCCCAGCTCCCCTGCAATCACAGTTAAAACTCTCTACAGGCTGCAAATGATCACCCAGGAAGGGAACTGAGGATCCCCAAAGCAAGTCACTCAGTTGGCCGTCACTGAGGCCAGGGGGGCCAGGCTATGAACAGCGTAGCGTCCTGTGCCCCAGACCCACATGAGGCTCCCTTAAGAGTTGTATCACCCAGAGCCATTTACTGAGACAGCTTTTGTGTTCTGATTCTAAAAGTCACCCATGCTCATTGATGAGAACATGGAATGTGCAGGAAGCCTACAGAAATAAAACTAAAATCCATCCCTAAACCCCAGCTTCCATGATGATGTCAGATGCAGCTTTGCTTTCTTCTTGTCACCACGGGGACAGGACTTCCCAGCGTATGTAAACCTGTATTAGCACCACTATCGATAGCTGCAGAGTGTTCTGTTTTATAGAATAATTTACTTAGCTGTTATTATTAGACATTTTGTTTCCAATTTCTCATAACTCCACATTCAAGACTATTATATAAGTCTTTGGGTCTCAGATTTTAGCTTTTTATTGGGAAATAATTTCAGACTTAACCAAAAAATGGTAAAATAGTACAAAGAGCTTCCGTATGTCTTTCCAAATGTAAACATTTTATAAAACCATAATACTAACATCAAAACCTGGAAATTTATTGGTAGAGTACTGTTAACTAATCTGTGTACTTTATTCAGATCTCTGCAGTTGTCTCACTAGTCTCCTCTGTTCAGGATGCAACCGCATCATTTTTCCTGGCTCTCTAGTCTCCTGTCCCTGACAGTTCCTCGAGCTTGATAGTTTCTGTAATTGAGGTGAAATTCACATAAAACCAACCGCTCTGAAGTGTGCAGCGGAGCAGCATTTAGTACATTCACAGTGTTGTACAGCTCCCCCTTCTGTCTGGTTTCAAAACGATTCATCAGACTTGGAGATTGCAGAGGCCAGGTAGCCTGCCACCTGTGGTGGTCTGATGTTTCCTCATAGTTAGGCTGAGATTGTGCATTTGGGGCAGGAAGACCAGGGAGGTGGTGGTGCATCCCGAGGGGTGCCGTACCCACGGTGATGCTCATACGTCTCACGGTTGGTGATGTTGACTTCCACTCCGTTCAGGTGATGTCTGCAAGGTTTCCTTACTGTAAAGTGACTGTCTAACCGTCTGTAATCAGGAAGTATCTTACAAGGAGATAACTTGAGAGCGGGTTCTTTACCATTTTTTCAAAAGCGAGGAAACAAATCCCGGAGGCGGTGTGGGGAGAAAGTGCTGGAGAGGAACCGGCCCCGGGCGCGGGCGGGGCTGGGGCTGAGCTGGGGCTTAGCGCCTGCCTCAGCTTCTCTTTCTGCACAAGAGAAAGGATTATGCCGGTTGTGTAAGGATCTAAGGTGGAAAAGAAGAGAAAAGCTGCAACTAGGCAGGCAGAGACGGTTCTGAGGTGGAAAGCGTGTCGGTGAGCTGCCCCTGTGCGGGGCCGCCCCAGCACAAGCCTCTGCGGAGAATGCTAGGGGCCTAAGGATCTGGCCTGGCTGCGCCTTTAACGCCTTTGGCTTCTCCCCTTCCCTGACACCCTCTCCCTGTGGCCCTGTGCAGCCGAAGCCCAGAGGCAGGTGAGTGGGCAGCTGGGAGAGGCCGCAGGGCTTCCCACTGTACGTGCAGGCCCGCGGCTGCCCGAGCGCCTCCAGCTGCATGTTGGCTGCTCGCTGTGCACACATCTGCTTCCTCCTCTCACGTGCTGTGTGTCCTGTGCTGTCCCCAGAACCCCTCCATGCTCCGTCATGCCTCTGCCGCCTGCTGTTGGTGGGGGGGTGGCCCAGGATCCCTGGGGAGGGTCGTCTTTGTGGTCTCAGGACAGGCGGCCCAGCTCACGCCCACAGAGGCCACTGGGCAGCCTGGGCCCTAGGCAACGGCGGGTCTTACTGAGCGAGGCCGGCACCCCGGGGCCCCTGGGGGAGGAAAGGAGGCTGGTGGGGGGAACACAGGCCCCGCTTGCTGTCCCGCTCCGTGCCCCTCCCCACCCTGAGGGGCCCCGGTGCTGTGCTCTCGAGGACGAGGGTGCCCTGCCCGCCCCCACTGACCCTCTCTATCCCCTTGTCCTTCCAGGGCATTGAGCGCCTCAAACGAAAGAATCAGCCCAGGGAACACACTGGCAGCTGGAAGACAGTCAAAGAGGCCTTTGGTGGGGACTTTTCCCTGAACTGGTTCAACCCCTTCTCCGGACCATGTCATCCAAAGCCTCTCAGTGACAGGGACTGGGTGCGACAGGTGGCATCGCTGTCAGACTTGGAGAACACAGAGACAACAGAGGAGCAGTCGGAGGAGAGGAAGGACACGGACTCTGTGGAGGTGACAGATGAGTGATGCGGTGGGCGAGGGCCGGGCCCGGCAGAGTGGCTGGGGGGCGACATGTGCTCCCCCACACCCGCTGCTCCCCTCGCACCAGCCCCTCCCTCCCCCCCCCAATGCTGGCCTGGTCTGGAGTCGGTGGACTGGGGGTGACAGAGGACGAGACACCTGCTCTGAGCTCCTCTGCCCATGAGGGATTGTCAGGAACCATTCTCCCAGGCCGGGGCGCCCTTCACACCTTGCCCAGCCTCCCCCAGCAAAGGAATCTCTGAACAGGGTTGCCCAGGGGCAGAAAAGAACTTACCTTCTGGCCTTTCTTGAGATGTCTGTCTTCTCTTGAGAAAGTTGGGGCCCTGGCTCCTGGGTTTTGAGAACTGAGACAGAGCAAGGCCCTGGGAACCAGGGGTGGGACACCGGGAGCAGCAGAGATCGGCCTGCAGAGGCTGCAAGGATCCCAGGCCCTCCTCAGAAGGGGTTTCCCCACTGCCTGCCTGAACTAGGAGGAAGGCCAGGCTTGGCTTGAGCGAGGACCCCAGCACTAAGCTGTACACACACGTGAGGGGCACACCCAGGAATTCCAGACACTAGAATCCCTGAGTCAGACAGCTGGGAGCCGTCCTGCCTTGTGGCTACAAGTCTGTTCCCAGGGGAAGGTCAGGAGAGGACCTCTTTAGGCACTCCTGGGATGCTGGCCTCCGCCCTGAGAACTGAATGTAACTGCCCCTCCTGGGAAGTTTAACCACCAACACAGGCAGAGCTGACCAGAAACGCGGCCTGCGTGTTTTAGGCCAGTTCTCCCAACATAGTGGCCATTGCGTCTCTGAAAGGACAGGTGGTGGCAGGGCCTGCAGACTGAGAGCCAGGCAGACAGCCACACCCCCCCGCAGGACCAGGTTGAGCCGGGACCCTGGTCACCCCCTTTGAAGGCTGAGGTGTCCGAGATCAGCACTGACGGCCTGAGCAGGGCTTCTAGGCTCAAACTCCGCCCCACTAGTTGCTGAAGCAGCATCTTCCACACAAAGTCCAGCAGAGGTTTGTGCCCCACGTGGTATAAGAATGGACTCCCCACCCCCGCTCCCCAGCATGCGTCTTCATTCTCTCTGGCCTGTTCCCCTGGTGGTGACACCAACATCGGTGGCAGTGTGGGCAGACAGGCAGAGCCTGCCCGCGCAACGTCCCTGAGTCAGGGCCCCTCTCCTGGCTCCAGGCAAGAGTGTGAGTCCTAGTCCAGAGGGGCCTGTAGCCCCAGTTAAACAGGGAGGAGGGGCAGCCCTGCACAGGTACGAAGGCTGTGGTGCCTGGGGGGAAGGAGGGCCAGGTCCTGGTGACGCTGTCAGAGGGCACCCCTGCCTCCAGCTGACGACCCAGGCTCTGGGGCCTCCCCCGCCTGGTCCCAGCGTGCTGATGTCGTCCCCCAGGAGGGCGGCTGCTGGGCTCCCGCCTTGACAGAGCAACTGGAAGGCACGGGGCCTTCCACACCCGGACAGCAGGCCTCATTTGTGGGTCCCTGTCAGCTTTAATATTTATTACTGACAATGTAAGGGCCCTGGGTGGCTCTGAAGCCCATTAACTCAGTCTGGGCATGGCCTGGCCATGGAGGCCGGCTGTGTTGTCCTCACCCAGAAGGCAGCCCTGGGGAGCAGGCCTTATGGACTGTATACCAGAGACTCCACATCAGGGAGGAAAGGATGCTAAGCCCTTGAGTCCCCAAGGAGGCTGTGGTTAGACTCAGGGAAGAGGGTTTGCTGGTCACTGCGAACCGCAGTCTCTGCTGTGTTCAAGCCTGAGGTCAGAGGTGTGTGCTACCCACAAGGCCCTTGAGAAATATCCTTGCATGATGGATTTGAAACTCGTGTTCCTCTGGCCAGCCTGGCCTGAAAATGGAGGTACCCACCAGCCCCAAAGTCAGTCCTGTTTTCAGATTGGTGGGTGGGTCCGTCCACTCTGGACCTCAGCCGGGTCAGACTGCGTCCTGGGAGGGTGGGACCTGGCCCCAGCCAGGCTGGCTGGGGCTAACCTGCCCACCCCTGAGCCTCGTGTCCTGCCAGTGACACGGCTGTGTCACCACGGCCACTGTGGACAGCATAACATTCTGCTCAGCCCCAGACAGCACTGCAACTGATGTCAGAACAGGACGAGGGCTGCAGGGAGGGAAACTGGGCGCAAGCCTCTGCCTCTTTGAATAAAAAGCTCTCAATTCTACCTCGGTCACCGGAGTCTCCTGTCTTCCGCCAGAGGTCCCAGGCCAGCCCCGGGGGCAGCACCCTCTCTCAGGTCACCGAGGGGACACCTCTAAGGAAGCCTCTTCTCTCCCATTTCTGGCCTGGGAGACAGGTGAGTGTCACACAATACAGACTTACCAGCTTCACCTTTGGCTCTGGATCATCTTGTGAGATCTCCAGCAGGAGGAAAATGTACCTTCCTGTAATGAGCATTTATTGAGCACCTACTGTTGACATTTGGGCCAAGAGTGCCCAGGATTGAAGGTTTTTGACTTGAGAGCCCAGGCCCCCCTCCTCTTAATGTCATAAATTACGCACAAAATACCCCTCATTCAGCCACACAGTACCTCTGCCAGAGGGTGTCCAATTGGAGTTATAGCCTCTGAGGGAGGAGTAGGTGTCCTGCACAGGGGCCAGAACAAAGACGTCAACCCCTCCGAGAGTCCTCTGCCCTAGGAAGTCAGACGATCAGACGGCCCCGGATGTTCCCCAGAAGACACAAAGCAGCTTGCTGACAGGAAAAAAGTGACCCAGGGGACCACACATTCTGTGGCTTCAAGATGACTAATTAAAAGCATATTGGTCATTTGAACATGTCTCTGGAGGGCGGCACAGGAAAGGGCTTCCCGTTGGCACAAGGAGGTGCCTGCTCCTAGGATGACGACCACTCTCGGGAACAAACCCCTGCTCGAGGGGCGGGGGTGCTGCGGGCTGGGGTCGTCTCCAACAGGTCCCTGAGCTGCTTCCAGGCCAGCCCTTGGGGCCGTCAGTTCAGGTGAGGTGAGGGGGTGGGCAAGGCGGAAGGCTTAAAGTGGGGCACCCCTGGGGATATCTTCACCGCAGTGGTCGGAAAGGGGCCCCTTGTTGAGGACCCTTCTCCTCAGACTGGTCAAAGTCAGGACCCCTCTGGTGGGCCTGCACCCTGAGTGAGGCCCGCAGGGTCGCACAGGCAGCTCTGTTCCTGGGGGTGGGGAGGGCGGCCAGTACAGAGGAATGTCTTACATCCTTGGCCATGAGAAGGGCTGAAATGGAGGAGAGGGAGGAGTTGAAGCAACAGGCTCGGCCAAGTCACAGACCGGTCTAGGGCCACAGCCAAGGTGGGTCCTAAGGGAAGGCATTCCTGCACAGGGAGGCTCAAGTCCAGGGGCTCAGGCTGGCTGGCCTGTGTGGGAGGGATGCTCTCTCCCAACGCTGACTGGGGGTCGGGGGTCTTTTTCACATGTGACTGAAATGTCTGGGTGGGACTGAGGTGAAGGAGGCTGTGGGCTTCCTTGGAGAAGGTTCAGGGGCCGTGTGGAGGGAGCAGGGGTGCAGGGCCCCCTCGCAAGGAGAGGCAGGGCTGGTCATCATCTGCCTCCCTCCCCGCATTGAACCCCATGAAGTCTCATGACTTTAACTTACCAACACCAAGCAGGGGAACCACTGGGTCATCCGCCACCACCAAGGGGCTGGGGAGTTGAACACAAAGACTGGGAACTCCTACTGACCTGCCAGTACCACAACAGTTCACCCAGCCCCGGGGAACCGTAGAGGCCGTGAAGTTGGGTTTAAGGTGCTGCAGTTTCAAGTTGTCTGAAGTTGTCAAAAGTCAAAGGTGGACAGACACCACATGCCTCTCAGTCCTGCTTCTGGTTTGGTGGGCAGGCCTGGGCTCGGTGACTGCAGAGGTCCAAGGGAAAGGCCCCGTCCACCTGCTGGGGCTCACGGGGTGAGGAGGGATGGGGTGGGGCATCTGGGAGCACAAGCCCGTGGACTCCAAGCAGACAACACAGCAGCCCCAGCCCCGCACTGCGGGAAGACGCCACAGGGCAGGTGCTTCCCAGGCAGACGCGCCCGGAACTGAAGAACAGGTATCTCCCCACGGGGCGGGGAGCTCTGGGCTTCCGATGGCCTATGGCTCCAGGGAGGGACCTGTGGCCGTGGAAGCCTTTAGTTCTGGCTGCAGAGAGCGTGGCCTGCTCCCTGAGGCCATGACTCAAGGCAGGGTTGTGGGGTTCTGTGGCCCAGGCTGGGCGTCTGATCTGAAAGCTAATTCCAAATCAGGAAATGCTCAGTCAAGGCTCAGAGGCAGTCAGAGCTCCTGCCTCTTTCCGCAGCATCAGGCAGAGGCTAGCCGGGGTTGAGAATAGTCTTCTCAGCAGGAACCTCTTTGTCACCTGATTGGAACTAAACTTGATAAATTTCTTGGGTACCTTTTATTTGGAATCTGATAGTCTCACCTCACTTCACCATCCTGGAAAATTCAAAAAACACAGACATGTGGTCAGCCAAGGGTGACGGTGGAGAGGGGAGGTGAGCTGTGTGCAGAGCCGGGAGTCCCAACCTCCGCTCAGCCTCTGTGAAAGGTCCTGGCCATCACTGGGCACAGCACAAGGGACGTTCCCACTGGGTGCTGTTCGAAGCACCCAGGGAGCTTCTGACAAACTGATGATTAGGCCCCAGGCTGGAGAGTCGGACACAGCTGGTCAGTGTTGGAACCTGCTGCCAGGGGGCCCCACCAGTGACATCTCAGCTGTTGGCAGCACTGTTTTATAAACTCACAAGCCAAGGACAAGTTCAGCCTCTGACCTGCTGTGTCCACACTGATTTTTACAACTTGAATTCTTGCCATCTTTTCAGACCCAGAAGCTTCATAGTGTAGAAGACCACACACACTCCTCCAGCTTATTATGAAAGGTCAGAAGGTCCAGATGTGTGGGGGGCCCAGGTTCCTACCCAGTCTTGGTTAGCCAAGGCGAGTGACAGCACCCACTCCTGTTCATCCATGACACCCACCGCCAACTGGTCCAGCCAGTTTGACTCTGCACCCCTCTGGTCTACGGACTTCTTCACTCACCAACACCATGGGGGAAGACAGCGTGGCCTCTGGAGCCAGACAGACCTGGGTCCCCTTAAGCACTCAAGCCATCGTCTGTCCCTTCTCTTACTGTTCAGCCCATTTGACTCTCACAGCCATCCCAACCAATGGACAGGTAACATTATCCCCACTTTATAGATGAGGAAACTGAGGCTCAGATTCTGAGGCTTGTCAAAGGCCAGTCCCCAGCTAATTAGAATAAGCTGGCCCCAGGATGGCACTCACAAATCTGGGACCCCAAGCTTTGATGCTTTCGATGACAGTCACTTCCCTGGGCCTCAGTTTTCTCAGATGTAAAGCAAGGTGCTGGTTTCCAGGGCCTCTTCCAGCTCTGACCTTTCACAAGCCCTCCTGGCCACCCTTGCCTGGGGGTACAGATGCTCTTGCTCCGTGGGCATGAGCAACAGTTGTCTCCTGTATGAAAATCCAAGAGGAACATCTGTTTTATGATGAATCACATGAATCACCCAGCCTCTCATGACTACAGTGTGGTCTTGGGGCTGCAACACCAGCAACCCCTGGGAGCCTGTTGGAAACAGGCTCTGAGCGCGCACACAGCCCGCGGAGTCAGAATAGCACCCATTTTTACAAAACGTCAGTTAATTGGTCTGTACCTTAAGGTCTAAGGAAAATAGTAATCTACCGGTTTTTCCTTGGAGTACTCAGGCACCCTATAAGAAACAGACCATCAGAAACCTTTCAGGAGCAAACCTTTAGAGTTTGCTCAAGTCCTTTGCTGGGTATCAGCATATCAAAATCGTTTCCATGCAGTCCAGCAAGCAATTACAAAATATAATGAAAAATATTTCATTCACAAAAGCTATAAAAACATCCCAGAAGTAACCCAACTAGGAATGTGAGAGTTATATACAAAGGAAACAATAAAACTTTTCTAAATGTAACAAAGACAACCTGGTAAATGGAATAATATCCCACATACTTGGATGCAAGACTCATGGTCATTTGGCTTGGTTCTCCCCAAATAAACTGATAAATTCAATGCTGTACAAATCTCAATCCCAACAGTTTTTTGTTTTTGTTTTTTAATTTTGGGGTGGGGGGTAATTAGGTTTTACTTATTTATTTTTGGAGGAGGAACTGGGGATTGAACCCAGGACCTTATGAATGCTAGGCATGTGCTCTGCCACCTGAACTATACCCCACCCCCCTCAATCCCGACAATTTTTATTAATTTTATGGACAAGAAAAATGGGAGTAGGGGGCATTAGCCTACTATATACCAATACGTACTATAGAACAATAATTTATCTTCTAATGCAATGTTACGCTATCTAAATGAGAAAATTTAAGAGTCCAGATACCCAGATATGTATCAGAATTAAAAGTAGCATTTCAAGACATTAGGAAATGATAGATTACTTGACCAAGTTGGGGCTCTACATCACTCCACACCCCCAAAAATTAAATTCCATATGCCTGATAGTATAAACAAAGTCAAAATTTTTAGAAAAAGCATAGGGAGTATTTCTATATTCTTGGGGTGATGTAAAACCTGATATCCTTAAAGGAAAAAATTAACTACATTATGGCTACATTAAAATTGAAAGGTTCTAATGGTGAAAGGCACACAGAGGTTAAAAAAATAGATGATAAATGATTTGCAACAGTGACCCTCTTTACTATATAAGGACTACACACAAATTAATACAAAAATTAATGAAATAGGCAAAGGATATGATCAGGCAACAAATAGTCAATTAACAAAAATATTCAGCCTCACAAATAATCAGATGCAAATTAAAACATGGTTCAACCATTATATTGGCAAAAATCAAAAAGATCTGTTGGTGGAGGGTGTATCAATGTAATCTTTTCCCAAAGCAATTTGACATTAGCAAAATGTATCTATATATTCTGACCCTATAACTCACTACTGGGAAATCACATCTCAGAAATACCTGCACACGTAGCAGAGATACGTCCTGTTGAGTTCGTCCTGCCCTGTTTGTAAGAACAGCTTAAGCAGACTCACCCTTGGTCAACAGTCTGCAGCGGGGAGACGCCCAGGCTTTCCACAGAGAACTTGGTGCCTGTCAAAGGGAAGTGCAGGGTGTCCCTGAAGACGCAAGTGCCGAGAAGTGGCTTGGCCGGCGGGGTCCGTGTGCGTGAGGCAGCTGGGGGCGGGGGTGGGATGAGGAGCGGGGAGAAGACACACTTGAGTCAGGTATATGTTCTCAGGTGAGTTACACCAGGAGCGGAAACACAATGACAAGTTGTATCAAGCCGGGAAAGTGCGTGTGCGCCTGTGTGTACAGACACAAACATCTATGTATCTGAAGGCTTTAGGGGAGAATCTCTTCCATGCCTTTCTCTTAGCTTCTGGTGTTGCCAGCAGTCATATATGTATGTATATAACCTGACATCCTGAGCTTTGTCAGACTCAAGGCGTCATGCCGTGCCAGCCAGAGTTCCAGCCTGACCTGTATCCTGGCGGCTCTGCAGCCCTAATCAGGATCCCTCCTTACCAAACTAAGACCTTCCAGCACCGCCCAGCTCCAGCTGCAGCCTGTGGTTCTGAGATGCCCCCTCCAGCAGGACAGACAGGTGCAGGGAGGCTTGAAACATGGGACATTCATGAGGGAGGATCCCCGTAGACGCCCTTCCCGCGCTCCAGGGTGAATACACAGCCCCCTGCATCCCCCACCAGGGCTCCCCTCCAGCCCCATAGATACCGTACCTCCTCACAGACAGGACCCCAAGTCCCAGAATGGCCTCCCAGCCAGGCTGCCTCGTGGAGCAGCCCAGGGGAAGCAGCAGAACTGAAGCTAAGCTCTGTTCCTCCTCCCTCAGAGTACCCTACCTCTAATCCGTCCAGAGCCGGAGCACTGGACACTGGTGTGCCCCGTGCCCCGCCTGGTTCTGGCCGAGCCCGCCTCCTCGGGCCCCCACAGCACCCCAGGCTGGCATCTTGTTTCACGTGTTGCAGGCTTGGCCTCGTTTCTAATGTTCATCCAAATATCTAGCTCTTCCGATACAGTTCCCACTTCCCACCCACACCTCGTGGCTTCTCCCTCCCACGGGCAGCACAGACTTATTAGCTGAAACCTCTTAATTCCTGAAATAGTCAGAGCCAATTAAGAGGCAGGCCAGCCAGGCAAAGCTAGAGCACTGTTTACAAGGTACCTGAAACACGACTGGCTGGAGAGATGTGTATTTTCCCCAGTTCCTCTCAGAAAGTGGAAGACACACCCTGCTAAGCTACCGGGGTGAGGGAGTGAAATCCCCAAGAGAAACTGTTGACACTTAAATAATGGCAGACCCCCAACTGCCTTCCAAGGAGGGTGGGCCCAGTAACCACAGGGATCCCATTTCTCTGAGTAGGCAAAGCGTGTGTGGGGTCCGGGCAAATGTCCAGGCGTTAGGGGTGGTGCCAGTGCTAGCGTCCTGCCCCTGCACACTGCCCTCTTGGTCCTCGTCCCCACCTCCAAAGAAATTCAAAGAACAGTCTCTTAAAAGGAGGGGTGCAAATTGTTAGCCTGCCCAGTCCCCACTTACAGCACACCAGCTGGGCACAGGCCCCCACCTGTAGGGCCATGACAACCCTTCCTGTAGGCAAGGGCTTCAGAAGAGAAGGGCTTTGTAACAAGGCCCTTCAAGTAAATTATCAGCTTAGAACTTCTCATAGACGCTATTAGAAGCTTAGAGCACAGCCTCATTTGAAACCTGCCATGAAGTCTGTAGAACAGGGACCATTTTTCCCCGGGAGAAAACTCACTTGCAAGGCTCTGAACAGTCTGGCACCCAGTTACACCTCGCACTGTCGATCTGACTCACGTGGGGACCTGTGCCAAGCCCTGCACTTTAGCTACTTGTATATGAAATTTCTAGATGGATACACAAGAAATTGATGGCATGGATCACCTGTGGAAAGAGTTAAGAAAGCTTTCACTGTATCTTTTGCAACTTAATAACTTGAACATACTAATTCCCAAAATTAAAACGTTAAAAACTCACC
This sequence comes from Camelus bactrianus, assembly GCF_048773025.1. NCBI lineage: Eukaryota > Metazoa > Chordata > Mammalia > Artiodactyla > Camelidae > Camelus > Camelus bactrianus. The sequence goes on from NC_133555.1 coordinate 37,392,636, forward strand.
TGACTAGAAACTTTAAAAAAAAATTGCTAGGTCCATCACTTCTCCAGAAATACTTACTTAGAAAAACAAGGTGCAATGCAATTGACCTGACGAATAAGCCAACCACAGGCCCCCACAAGAGGTCTTAGGGCCCCACCCCAACACCAAGGCCAACCTCCAGGCAGGAGCCCTTTCTGGCCAGCAGGTGGCGCACCTCAGAGAGCGCAGGGTACTGGAAAGATGCAGACACCTGAGAGGCAGCTGTTCCCTTGGACTCCACAATTACAAAACCTATGATGACTGGTTCATCAAAGTCAGGCTGCCCATGTAGGTACTGGAGTCGAAGGATAGAGTCTCTTCAGATGTTAAAGAGTGAGAGAGGAGGGGTGTGGCCACTTATTACAGCCCCCAGGAGCTTTCGTCATCAAGCACAGAATTAGATTAAATCTGGATGGAACCGAGCTCCTCTGGGCAGGTCTCTTTCTTTAGAAAACACAAAGTTGGGCTGAGTTCTCCAGGCTCCCATCCCAAATCCATGGAGACATCACTAGCTGTTGTCAGGACTCCTCTGTTCATTCTCAACTGCCTTGGGTACCCACGACCCACTGATTGGAGTGGGCATTTGAGATGAAAAGCTTTGCCATTGTAAAGGAGGACTCCTCATGACACCTCCAGCACCCCACATGTCTGACTCTGTGACAGACCCCAGGCTCCTGGACCAGCAGTCTCTGGCCCACGTCCTCTCTGTGCCTGGATTCCTCTTAACTACCAAATGGTAGATGCTTAATAAATATTTGTGTTTACTCACACACAGAAGTTAGTTAGTATATGGAAACAGTCCACAGAGAAGAAAGGCATCTCAGATAGTAGGGACTCTGATCCTGTTTGGGGCCCATGGCCTCTTCCTGTCCCTGGTGACAGTACCTCGACCTTGCATCTGCGTGGCCTCATGGGGGACTCCCAGGCTGGTGGTGTTTTTGCCTATGTATGGTCTGCAGTTCAAAGGAACCCAAGGTGTGACAGTCTTTGGGGTAGCTGTCTCTCTTATTAGAGAGCTGGTGAACTTTATCAATAGAGTTTCCCAGCAGCACAGGATCTGCCTGGACATACATCTGAAGAAGGTCCTCCTTTGGGGGGAGTTTGTAGTCTCTCGTGTAAGTGAAGAGGGAGAAGGCATGGTTTAGGACCTCCCTCTCCTCAGGGGACCCTGAGTGAGACACAAAAGCAGCTTAGAGTGCTCCTCCCAGAACCAAGTATCCAAACCCACCCTGGAGGCAGAAGCAGCCTGCCCACCTGCCAGGACTGCAGAGACGTTCCAGGGGCCCAAGAACTATGAATTCACCCAGAGAGGGGTTCAAATCACCATTCCTGAATCCTAACACATTCTGACGTCACTGGGAAGGGGAAAATTTGCTCCTCCGTAAAAGCAATGAGAACACTGGCAAAAATGATCAAAGTCAACTCTTTCAGAACTCTTGAAATTAACATGAGCCTTGAAACTATCTGAAGAGCCTTTATTCTCAGTGAGAACAGAGTGTCACGTGGCATTTTAACCTGCCGAGTCCCATCCCTTTCTCCACATCACCAGAGTGGCCTTGGAGTCCAGCCACACCAAGGCACAGCGAAAGCTGGCAGCCCCAGCACCTCTCAAGGGAGCAGACGGGTTTGTAGCTCCCCAAAGCCAACCACCAGAGAACTGGCGTTCTCAGACCTGCCCGGCCATCCCATGGAACACCCACCCATGGGGCTGATCTTTATTTGACCTGATTCAGAGCTCACTCCTTATCACTCTTCTTGACCTCATGGTATTTGTCAAAAAAGGGGGGGGGATTGTTCAACACTGTAGTTGCCTAAGGCACTAATAACACTTGAGGGGAAAAGATGCTTACCAAAAAAACTTAAGGAAAAGCTAAATAATATTCATAGGGACTTTGAAAAGCCCAGACAGATGCCTGGGAATCTAGGAAGCCTCGTGCATGTGCAGGGCTGTGCATGTGCCCGGCAAACACCCGAGACAGCTGTAAGCGCTCACCTCCGACTGACCCTGAAACCCTGCTCAGGCAGGAACACAAGGCTACAGCAGACATGAAATCTGCCTGCCAGGACATTTAATGTGCACCCCAGCTTTACACAGAGCGCCTTGGTAAAGGCTGGGAGACGTACTTGTCCAAGAAGTTTATGGAAATCCCTGACCAATCCGTAGCGGACCATTAAGCAAACTGAGCAGAGATTTCAGTGGCCACGTACACTGAAGAATACATGCGCTGCAGGAATGGCAGGGAAGGTGAAGAACCAACAACAACAACAAACAAATGAAAAAACAAACCCCAGGTCACGGGGAGCGAGCCAGGATCTGATTTCCAGAATTGCCAAATTATACTCTTCAAAATGTCCAGTTTTTGACACATATGGATCAATGGAACAGAAGACAGTCCAGAAATAAACCACAACTTTTCATCAATTAAACTTTGACAAAGGAAACAAGAACATATAATGAGTAAAGACAGTCTCTTCAGGAAATGGTGGTAAAACTGGACAGCTGCATGTAAATCAGTGGAGTTAGAACACCTCCTCACACCACACACAAACATAAACTCAAAATGTCTTGAAGAATTAAATATAAGACAAGACATTATAAACCTTGTAGAAAAAAAATAGGCAAAATGTTATCCAACATAAAGATCAACAATGTTCTCCTAGCAAAATCTACCCGAGCAATAGAAACAAAAGCAAAAACAAATGGGACCTAATTCAATGTACAAGCTTTTGCACAGCAAAGGAAACCATGAACAAAACAAAAAGCCAACTTACAGAATAGGAGAAAATATCTGCAGAAGATGAGATCGACAAGGGCTTAATCTCCAGAATATATAAACAGCTCATACAACTTGATAAGAAAAAAACAAAACCCAATTCATGCATGGGCAAAAGACCTAGACAAGCAATTTGCCAAGAAAGAAATAGATGGCCAATCGGCTCATGGAAAAATGCTCAGTATTGCTAATTATCAGAGACATGCAAATCAAAACCACAAGGCCATATCACCTCACAGTGGTCACAATGGCCATCATTCAAAAGCCCACAAGTGATAAATGCTGGACAGGGTTTGCAGAAAAGGGAACCCTCCCACACTGTTGGTGGGAATGTAGTTTGGTGCAGCCATTATGCAAAACAGTATGGAGAGTCCTCCAAAGACTAAAAACAGACTTACCATATGCTCCAACAGTCCTACTCTGGCATATATCCAGAGGGAAGCTTAATTCACAAGGTCACAAGCATCCCAAAATTCACAGAAGCACTATATACAATAGCCCAGACATGGAAACAACCTAAATGTCCATCAACAGATGACTGGATAAAGAAGCTGTGGTATATTGATACAACGGAATACTACTCAGCCATAAAAAAAATAATGAAATAATGCCATTTGCAGCAACATGGATGGACCCAGAGAATGCCATTTTAAGTGAAGTCAGCCAGAAAGACAAAGAAATATACCACATGATATCACTTATTTTTTGAATTGAAAAAAAAAGAAAAAATGACAAATGAACTTATTTACCAAACAGAAACAGACTCGGAGGCATAGAGAACAAACTTATGGTTACCAGAGGGAGAGGGTGTCAGAGGGATAAATTGGGATTTCTAGATTTGCAAGTACTAACTACTATATATAAAATAGGTAAACAAGTTTATACTCTATAGCACAGGGAACCATCTTCAATATCTTGTAGTAAGTTATGGTTAAAACTAATATGAAAACGAATATATGTATATTCATGTATGAGTAAGTGATTGTGCTGTACACCAGAAATTGACAGAACATTGTAAACTGACTGTACTTCAATAAAAATACATATAAAAAATAAAATTAAATAAATTAATAAAACAACTTGTGAATGACTCTCAGAGCTGTGATATTTCAAGCAAACGGGAGCCCGGTGTTAGCCAGAGTGGGCAGCTTCCAGGCCCTGCAGGAGGGGGGCGACACTGGGGATCCGACTGGAAGTGGGGGACTCACCAGCACTTCCAGGAATGGCAGGTGCTGTGAAGAAAACACAGCAGGTGGATGTGAGCGCAGCAGGCTTCTTTGGCCCAGGGAGCGTCTCCATGAAGAGAACCCTCCTGAGCTGAGACCTTTGTGACTCCCGGAGGTGGCCGTGCCCTGACTTCACAGCCAGAGATCTTCCTGGAGGAGCAAAGGCTGGAACTGGAGGTCTTATCCAACCCGATGCACACTCGATGAGCAAGAGGAGGGTATTTCTCTAGAATCAAAGGCCCCTCTCTACTCTCCCCAGAGCACAGGCTTTAGCAGAGGCAGGGTGGGGCCCCAAGGGGCCCGTCCAGGCAGGGGCATGGTGGCTGTGGGCGGGCCTCCGACACCCACCAGAGCCTCACACAGGCCCTGCACGCCAGCACGGGGCCTTGGGCTCCAAGGCTTGAGGGGGCTCTGGCGCAGCAGGCCAGTGCAGCAGTTCAGGACGTTTTTCTCAAACTGTTTTGTGAAAGGAAGACAGAGGCCACTAACAAGTGTTTGCTCCACGTCAGAAACTTAACAAATACCCCTTAATTTGCACCTCACAACTACCCTGTGGGACGACCCCACTCCGGGTGCAGAACTCTGCCCACGGGCTCACCAAGTCTCCCCAGCACGGAAAACTAGAAGCCAATTAAATGTCCATCTATAAAGCAGAGGTAAGTAAGCCCACAGAGCCGGGAGACGGGATATTACATATATTACTGTTAAAAACGTACCAGAAGGGATTTTACTACCACGGCAAAAATTCCTTTGTGATCAAGTTAATAAAATGGACTACAAAGCTTGCATATATAACATTTTCTCAACTCTGTACGCGTTAGCAATAGAAAAAAGAATGACAGGATAGATGCACAAGGCCCTACTGCACAGCACAGGGAACTGTATTCATTACGTAGTAACCCGTAATGAAAAAGAACATAAATATAAAATAACTGAATCACTATGCTGTACACCAGAGACTAACACAACATTGTAAATCAACTATTCTTCAATTAATTAAAAAAAGAAAAAAGAAAACACACTAGAATGTTAAGTCATTATCACTGAAGGAAGAGAGTATTTCATTTCTTTCCATGTTTATCTTCTAAGTTGTGGAGGTCTTTTGTGATAAACACATGTGTTACTTAAAAAATTCTATTGATGTATTTATTTCAAACCACTTTGTCAAGATATAATTTACATCCCATAAAATTCACCCTTTAAGCTGGATGATTCAATGGTCTTAGCATATTTACAGCGTTGAAGTCCACGGGTTACTTCTGTAATCTGAGAGGGCAACTACCAGAATAAAAGGAATGGCTAGTCACCTTCATCCCCCAGAAGGAGTCTGGGAGAGTTCCGTGGTTATAGTTCTTTGGGGTTCAAGTCACCCCTTGATTTTCTCCAAGGGGCAGTTACCTAGGATTCGGCTGATTCCTTCCTCCCCACCCTCCTGTGGTCCTCATTCTGGCTGTCTCCTTCCTCTGCTGACGGCTGCCCCCCGCCTCCTGTGCCCACCACTTCCATCTAGTTTCCCTCCACCTCCTCCCCTGTAAGTAGCGGCGGTAACTGGGCCCCGGGGCGGGGGAGACTGAGGATGAAACAAGAGGATGCACGGGAAGCATTTTGCAGAGCACACACAGCAGGCCTCATGCGTGGGAGTCAGTCCCCCTCCTGTCCTGTCTGGGATGTCCAGACCCAGGGAGAGGAGGGGCAGCAGGTGGTTGTATAAAGCATGGCACTTTCCAGAAGCTTTTGTTGCAAAAGGTGGTGAGAGAAGGTGGGAAGTGTCTGGCGCCTGACTCCTCACCACTGGATTTGTGCCTTTAGAGCCAAGGAGCCCTTGCTCCTTCCACACTGCTGCTCTGCCTCATGGCTGCACGGAGACTTCCATCCTTCCACTGAACAGAGGCCTCCAGACCAAAGTCTTCTAATAAAATCTGTTTTAGAAGCTCTTTATCTACACCAATGTTCCACTTGTCATGGGGCTTCCCTGTGAGTAATTATCAAGTGGCTTGTTCTTTGACGAACACACTGGGAGGCGGGTGGTGGCAGGGAGCAGAGGGGATGGGAGAGGCCCTAGACCCAGCTCTGATTCCGCCACCTGTCTGCACGTTCGTGGGGGGGCGGTCACCCCTCTCTGGGTAAGTGCCACATGTGTGGGGCTGGGGTTTGACTTGAGGCTCACAAACCTCTCTCCATAACCTTTACTGGCAACTACCTAGCGAAACAATGGGGCCTGGCCCAGACACAGGATGACACGTTCATTACCTGGCCAGTTCCCGGTCTTTTCTTGGACAGAGTCAGTACAACACATGGAACAGCAGCCCGCGTTGTCGAGCACGTAGTCATTCTACTCCGCCTCATCCGCCATGAAAGCCGCATCCTCCGAAGCCAGAGCACACATGCACGTGGGGTCATCGTCTGCTCCCTGGGTGTGGGCAGGCCTGTCACAGGAAGCTGCCTGGCCTGTGGGGAGGTCCTGCCAGGTCTCCACGAGGGGCTGGAAACAATGAGTGTTGTGGGGTGGGACATGGGAGGCACGAGTTAAGACAGGCACCAAAAAGATGCTCACCTCCTGAGCCAGCTGTGAGGGGCTGCCCCTGGGCGAACGCGGCACAGACTCGGCACAGACATAACTAAGACCAGGAATGGACTGTAAACCACTGGGAACAAAGGAGACCCACGAGTCCACACAGATCTACGGACAGGAGAGCAAGAAGGAAAGAAAGACGGGGTGGGGGCAGGGCTCTGCTTACAGGAGAGTGCCAGGGGCCAGCAGGTGAGCATGGAGGGAGAGCTGGAGTTGGAAAATCACTGTGCAACCATCAGAGACAAGTCTGGTCAGGTAAGAGCTGTCAGGGGTTGGTAAATCCAGGGGAGGAGAATTTTGATGAGGACATTCTCATGGCTTTCAAGTTTCTTCACACACATTTCTTATTAGTTAGGAAGGAAATAATAGTAATTATATAGCAAAGAAACTGGAAAACACTCAGACCAAATGATCAAATTTAACATCCCACTGAGGGGCAGGGGACACTGTGTCTCCAGCTGTGATGTCCTGAGAATGACCCATCACTTGCGTAATATTCCAGCTGGGGAGGCATCACCTGGGTTGAAAGATGATGAATCAGTCAAACCTCAAATGATGAACATCCTAGTCAAAAAAAAAAAAAAAAAAAAAAGAGGCAGGGGGAGGCTTTAATTCTTAAAAAAAGTCGCTGTCAAAAAAAAAGGCTAAGAAAGGCAGAAGAATGGTTCCCGATTAAAGGAGATAGAGAGACATGACAACTGAGCACAGCACATGACCCTGGCCTGGATCCTGTACCAAAGGGAAAAAATGTTATGAAGAACATGACTGACCCATGATGAAGCGGGAATTCCTGTGAGTGGATGAGTTAGTGTTATGTCAACACTGAATTACTGACGCTGGTAACAGTGGAGCAGTAAGAAACCCCTGTTCTTAGGAACTAGGCGCTGAAATGTTTAAAAAGAGCTATAGTGCTCGTAACTTACTCTCAAATGGTTCAAAAATAAAGTGTGTGCCTGTGTGTGCGCGTGTGCGGGGGCGGGGGGGAGATGAAGCGAACAGGGCAAGGCGTTCGCAGCAGGTGGATCTGGATGAAGGGCCTGTGGGTGTTCTCTACACCATTTTTGCCTCCTTTTCTGCAGCTTTAAATGATTTCCACAACAAATTAAAAAAAAAAAAAAAAGCCCTGTGGTTTCTAGCTTGTACACCTGATGGTTTCCAGCTCACAAGGCCTGCAGGAGGAGAGCAGGTGTAGAGAAGGGCTGGTGTCGAATGTGCCGCAGGTGAGGCTGCAACAGGGTGTCCAGCTGCCTCGGGAGAGAGGCTGGCGCTGGTCGGGGGAGAAATGCGCTCCAGGGGCCTCTGCGTGAAGGTTCCAGTGGCAACGCAGGAAGGAAGGAAAGGGCAGGGCCAGCGACCCTGCAGAGGAGAGAGGAGACCTGAAAGAGCACAGAGCTCCCAGAAGGAAGGAAACACCTGTCAGGAGTCAGGCCCTGCGCCTACGCCTGGAGGAGACAAATAAGAAGTTAGGTGACCCACCTATGAGGGCAGCTCTGTACAGGGGTGGAAGCAAAGGCCAGCTGGGGTGTGGGGTCAGGCAGGCGAGGAGAAGGGAAACAGCCAAGGAGCTCAGCCACAGAGAGGATGCTCCAAAGCTGCCTGTGATCTGCCCCGGGGTCAGGTCCCTTCACCTGTTTGCAAGTACCTGGGGAGCGAGCAAAGCTCACGGACCATGCGGGGCATACAGTAGGTGCTGCTGCTCGCCTCCCCGCATGCATCTTGCTTGACACACTTCCCAACTGACCTGAGTTTCACGTTATCTTCACACCATGGGTTGAAGCAAACACCAAAATGTTTCCTTCAGGCTTAAAGACATGCTTGTTTCCACTTTTCACTAGCGGGTGGTAACTGCCCATGGTGGCATCGGGTGGCGGGCTGCTGACCGCATCTCGACCTAAGCAGAGAGACAAGACATGATGGACACAACCCCCTTTGGCCACACTCTGAACCCCAAGAATGCCTCCCAGAGGAACCCATCAGTCCTAAGACATCACTCCATCTGGAGGAAACCTGTGTCGTCTGGAGACCGGTAGTGGCCAGGGCAACCTAGGATGGCCGGTGCACGAGCCAGGAGACTGGCAATTCCCTTGATGGCCAAGACAGACTCAAGTCAAAGCCTGGAAGGTGTTTTCACCTTTGCCCTCTCTGAGCTTCACCCCAACGCTACAGCCTGGAGACGAAGCCCCCTCCCAGGTGGCTGGGACGATTCCACAGCTAAGACGAACATGAGGGGCCTGGCCCAGCACTGGCACTTCAGGGGCAAGTTAGATGTCAGCTGTCTTTTACAGCAAAGAAGAAAAACAAAAAACAGAAACAAAATACGCTCTGTGATGGAACACAAGCAGCCGGAGCCCCGGAGGGCGTCGGCCCCAGGGAGCCCCAGGCTTTAGGGCAGATGATGGCTGGACGGCTCCTTAGGATAAACAGATGCTGCTGCAGCCACAGTGGCTTGTCACTGTCACAAACACTTGTGAGCCAGGAGCCCCCTAAAACCTGTGAGATGCTTCTTACTGTAAGTTACCTCACAGGAGCAGTGGGCTCTTGGTTCCTATCCCAGCTCTGCCTCTAACTGGCTGTAGGGCCTTAGCCGTTTTACCTCTTCTGTGCCTCATTTTCCTTAGACGCTTGCAACGTAGGACTATGAGATATTTCCATGTAGTAGCTCACTTAACTATCTTTAGTATTTTGCTGATGGGAAAACTGAGGCTCAGAGAGGTGGCACAGGAGGTGAAGCGGGGACAGGATGCCCCCGACACAGCTCTACAACTTCCTTCCAGCTCCCCACGCCCCTGACCCTGACCCCCTGCAGCAGGAGGGAGACGCTGAGCCCCTGCCCCCAACCCACTGGGAAGCCGACCCCACGACTGGTCCACAAGGGGCCTGGGTTCCGGAAGGGGCTTGTCCCGGCACCAGCAGGAAGACTGTGACAACATTCCTGTTCCCCTAAGCAGCAAGGCAGACCGTGGTTTTGCCTTCTTGTCTGTCCCCCAGCACTGCCCACAGCAGGCCCTGCATGATTGTTACAAAGGCATGGGGCAGGGGACCTTCCAGGATGCGGGGCATGTGCACCTGGGCCTGGGGGCTGGTTCCATGGGTGTGTTTATATGTAAAAATACATCATGGGTACACTTAAGATACACATCCTTCATATGTGTTGCACAAGAAAAAAATTTTTAAATAATACTTATGTTGAAGAAATACAGCTCCTTCCCCACCCAGTTTCCACCACTGGGGCGTAACCATGATGTCAACCTTCCCACAGGCTTCTTACAAAAACGGAGACTTCCAGATGAGAGAACATTTCAAGAGCGTTTTCATAAAGAGATTTTCATGAAAACTGAAAAACACTCAAATGCTGCAAAACCCAGGCTTGAGAGTCTGGGGTCTGGACAGGAAGCCAGCAGGTAGCCCACTCACTGCCTCATTTCCAGCTGCAAATTCTACTTCTCAAGGAATCCAACGGCATTGCCATTTCAAAATCCTGGAAATAAAAAAAAAATCCTGTAATTAACCTAGCAATTAAATTTCTGGGATTTGTCCTCCAGAAATATTCACAGGCTAGTCCAGAGATCTGATGGTTTACTACAACACTGAAAAGACTGGACAATCATAAAAACCGCATGTTCCCCCAGAGGGGAACAGGGTGACTGGCCACCACCAGCCAACCCGCTGGAGCAAGAAACCACCGTGAACAGTTCTCTTGTAGGGGGACCACTAGACAAAAGGTGAACATTCACAACACCTTGTAATGTGAATGGAGAGAGAAACAAAAAAACACTTCTATCTTTGTACTTAAACATTTATATAGTCATAGAAGAAAGACTGGAAACAAAGACTGACAGCTGTTAATTGGTGGGATGATGGGAGTTTTCGTATTTACTTCTTGCTCATTTATTCCAGGGAACGTTGTTCCTTCTGAAATGAAAAGGGGAAGAAGTGAAATGTAGGAGGTGTGACCACAGTCGGAGCTACTGAGCCTTGGGAAGGGTGAGGGAAAAAGGGACTTTGGGAGAGACAGCCCTGGCTCCACTCTGCTGGACTGACTCAAAGTCCTCTATCAGGGAACTATATTCAATATCTTGTAGTAACTAATGGTGAAATAGAATATGAAAATGAATACGTGTGTTTATGTGTAACTGAACCATTGCACTGTACACCAGAAATTGACACATTGTAAACAGACTATACTTCAATAAAAAAAAAAAATATATATATATATATATATATACAACAAAAAAGGTCCTCTATCATCCCTGAGATGTTTAGGCCTCTTGGACAGGAAGCGCAGGTGTCACCATGGGTGGGTGGCCTCCCCCTGAAAGCAGATGGCCCACCTGGTCTGGGCTCAGGAACTGAAGGCATCACGGGAATGAACACTCAGCAAGGAAAAGGCTCCTCACGTTAGGTAAGGAAACTGCCCGAAGCCAGCCAGCCACGCAGCGTGCCAGCCCCTGGGCCCTCACCTCCACACTGGACTCACTGAACTGTCACCTGCCAGGGACATTTCTCAGATGACCTTGGGCAGAGCTGCACCATCATGTTGTTGGAAACACCAAGGGGCGCAGAGTCTTGACCTTGGCTCCAAGAGAAACTCTCCTGCTTCAGGGAACGTCCAGTCCCCACATTGAGGCACTGCCCCTCAGCACCCCGGTGTCCTCAGCCTCCTGGGGCCCCTCAACCTGCAGCCTTTCCCCAACCCACGTGCCCTCTCCCGCCAGGTCCTCAAGGCTTCCCTCTGCCCCAAACATCCAGTGTTCATCTTTTGCTCAGTCTGGAATAATCTCCTCTGCCTTCTGATCTCCACACCTTCCCCGATCACCCGGGGTCCGGGGGAGCCCAGGCCTCCCTCTTGCTTCTGTGTGTGAGAAACACTTTCAGGTGCCCCCGCCACATCTGTTACCTGCCCCATCTGCGCTGGGTTCCTGCCTGTGCAGTCCCCACCAGGGCTCTCGCTCACTCTGGGCCTCCAGTGCCAGCAGCTTAGCCTGTCTCAGCTGGAAGAGGTGGATGCCACCACCAACCCTGCCAGATGTCAGAGGACCTTTTTAATAAGCATCGGTCAGGCTACATCACGACCTCCCTATTGCTGTTGGGGTCTAATCCAACCCCTCCCCGTCACTGGCACGTGGCTCTCCACGCCACTTCTCCAGCCCCTCCCTCACCTCCCTGCCACGACCAGTCTCTGGTCCTCAGTCAATGCTGGCAGCCAGTGTGGCCTCCTTGGGAGCCGTGTGCTTGCTGTACCCCTGTTGGGAACCCTGCTCTCAGATCTTTAGTGGCGGCTCCTGCATGGGGTGTGGGTCCTAGCAGGGAGGCCACCTTCCAGGAGAGCTTCCTGCCCCACTGCTGTCTCTTCGGCTACATGACCCTCTTGCTTTGGTTTCTTCAGCCCATGTGTCTCTGTCTGAAATGACCTTGTACTCTTGTTGCCTTCCCATCCAACTCTCTCCACCAGGATGGGCAGGGCCTCTGGATTCCCAGCAGTGAGCGGGCCCCATTACCTATGATCACAGGTGTGGCATGTTAATCACTATTCCCCCCCTGCCTCCAGCCCACGCAGCCATGGCATCAGCAACCCTCAGCCCTAGGATTCATCTCTAGAAACGCTACAGACCCTCTAAAGCAGCTGCCCCACTGAGTTCCTTTTCTCTCTTCTCTGCCCCTACCCTAGCCGTGCCCCCTGCCCCCACCAAGGACCCAGAGCATCTGAGAAGGGCGGCTCACCATGGGCCAGGCTTGCCCTCCGCCTCCCACTCCATCTTCACCACACCCCGTGTTATTCCCACTTTACAGATGGGGAAACTGAGGACTAGGGAGGTGCAGAATCAGACCCACATGGTCAGGTCCCCGAGCCCCGTGAGCAGATGAACCTCCGGTGTGCAGCCCCAGGATGGAAGGGCCACAGATAAACACCAGAGAGGAATTTGCATGTCTGGCATCTTCTTTTTGGGGAAGGCACGGAGAACCTTCAGATCTGTCAGCAACACATCAGGCGGAAAAGAAAAAGAAAAGAGAATTTCATTCCCCAGTTGTCTCTTTCTGGCTTCTCAACCTGACAGCGTGGTGAGGTGGAGCCAGGCAGAGTGGGCTTCCACCCAGGCTGTGGGCCCAAGACCCCGTTTCCTCCCCTGCTGAGACTAACAGGCATCCAGGGCTCAGCCCAGCTCTTTGGCTGCCCCCACTCCCACACCCTTTCCCAACCAAACTTGGGTCCGCTCATGCACACGAAGGAAAGCAAACTTACCAACACTGGGTTGCGGTGAAGGAAAATGCAGCGTTTACCGCAAAGCAGCCAACGTGGGGCCAAGCAAGAACAGGCGGCTCGTACTCCAACCCGAACAGCCTGATGGCTTTCAGGAAAGGGTTTTTAAAGGCAAGATGAGGGAGATGGTCGTGGGGGTGTGTGATCAGCTCGTGCACAATCTGATTGGTTGATGCTGAGGTCACAGGGGTCAGTATTATCAGTCCTCAGGCCCAGCTGGTCTGGGGGCTGGGCTACGAGCCAGCAGTCAGCGTGCAGTTAACTCCTTCCACCTGGTGGGGGTTTCAGTCTGCAAAACAGCTCCAGGATGTGGCTCAGAATATTATCCATAGCCCTCAAGGAGGAACTAAAGGTCCTTGACTTTCTTTTACAGCTAAGCTATTATTACTTTGTCTTGCTTGACTATTTTCCTTTGTTTCTGTATTTCTCTGATTAAATTGGCTCTTTGGAACTCGGGGAAGGCCTCTGAGGCTAAAGCTTTTCTACAAACAAGAGGCGGGGACATGGCGGGGAGGCCAGGGGTGTCTGTCCCTGGGAGGGCCACACGGGCTCCTGCTTGGTTTCATCTACTGGTCCCCCTTCTGGCCACAGGAACAAAGCCACAGCCCGAGTGGTCTCCATAATTAATACAGAAGCTACAAAGAGCTGCCCACAACTCCTGAGACCAGAAGGGTCAGCCCAGACTCTGACCAGCTGCAAACCCGACCCCACCCTGAGGCAGGAGAGCACACCCTGGAGAAAACGGCGAGAGTGGAAAGCGGCCCTCTTACCCCAATACAGGAGGAGGCACGAAGGAGCTCCCGGCATCCCAGTCCAAGGCCTCCAGTGTTATGAGATTTTTTTCCCTCGATGCTAAAATGCAAAGCACGTGCACCAAAAGAAAGAACCTCCACCTGTGTGCACACGCGCACACACCTGTTTCCCTTATTTCTCACCGCTTTTACAATAAAAAATGTTGTGTTCCCTCAGCTTCAGAACCAACCCCCTCCTCTTTATCCAGAACTCAAGCTCATGGTCACAGAAGGGAAAGGGTCCAGTAAAATGCCCTGGGGGTGGCTCGGCTGCTATCGCCTTACGGCAGCAACAATGAGGCTGGAGCCGTGGTTCTCAGTCCTGGCTGCACGCTGGAATCACCAGGACCTGTGAAAGAAACCTGATGACATCCGGCCCCAGAGATTCTGATGCAGTTGGTCTGGGGCGGCCTGAGCACCTGTATTTTCAGAGCCGCTCAAGTGATTCCAGGACGCAGCTAAGTCTGAGAACTGCTGGCTAAGAGTGACTCATACAAACCAGGCAGGGCCCCGCATGAGAGGAGCCTCGGATCACCCAGAAGGTGGGCCCACCCCCAGGGTGTCTGATCCAGTAGGTCTGGGTGTGGCCGAGAATTTGCCTCTCCAGCAGGTTTTCTGACACCGTGGGTACAGGGACCACACTTTGAGAACCTCGGGATAAGACCCCGCCAGTGTTGTCGGTGAGGGGAAGTGAGGCAAGATGCGGGGGCTGGCCCGGGGCTCCACAGGTGAAGCCCATCCTCTGCTGAGCGTGGAGCCGGTGATGGAAACATGGGCTTCCTTGAGGACAGAATGGGCAGGGTGGTCACACCTCCTACAGGGCCGCCTGGAGTCTGGCACAGTGAGCTTGCACCAGAGGCTGTGTGTAAGGGCTTCGCTCCCAGCTTGCCGCCTTCCCTCCGAGATGCTCCTCGGGGGCCTGTGGCTCCAGGCCAGGGGAGGACCCTCCGACAGACAGACCCGGGCCCACGGCTGCGTGGGGCTGGGAGCTGCACATCCCCAAGGGCCTGCCTAGCTCTCCTGCTGTGGGAGCTGGAGCCACCAAGGAAAGGTCATGGCTGGAAAAGGGATGTAGCAGGCCTGCCCACATTCTGACCCATTCCTGCTCTCTCATGTTGGGGCAGGCCAACCTACCCAGCAGGGGACAGGGGTGGGTCAGGCTTTGGTGCCAGGAGGCAGGGAAGAGGGGTTCACATGTCCAAACCCAAAGAGATGTGGGATTAATGCACTGGAGACACTTGAACTCGAACCTCCCCCGTCAAATCAGCAAGTTCTTTCCATCACACCTGACTGCCTTTTTTGGCCTCAAGGCCTTTTGCCCTCCACACCTGAGTTTAGGTGAGAGTCAGCCACCAGAGAGGAACTCAAAACCCCGAGAGTCAGATTCCTTCTTCAATGTCCCTCCATGAAAAGAGAAGCTGGGAGCCTGGAGAGTCTGACCTTGTTTGCCTGCAGCTGCTCAAAGCAGCCTTCCTTGCCTACAATGCAGCTTCTCAAGCCAGAGGCAAGCCTGCTGAACGATGCCCGCCAGGGGGTCATGGGGGCTCAGAGGCTGGGGAGCTGCAGGCATCGAATCATTTGGGGTACCTGGGTAAAGGTTATATGGGGAGTCTCACTATTCTGTTTCTGTAAATGAGATTATGCCGAAATGAAAAGGTCTTTTTTGGGGATAAGACAGGAAACAGTGCAGGGCTGAATGGACACTGTTTGGGGTGAGAGGGTGATGACCCTGGACACCCTCCAGAGGACAACCAGGACCAGCCGGCTGAGACAAGAGGCGCCCAGAGATTTCACCACCCCCACGCTGGCTGCGCCCCCGATCTGCTCAGCTGCTTTCCTGTACTCACCAGGGGAGTTTCCAGCCCTGACGCCTGGTGCTCCCTTGGAGATGGTCCCCAGCAGAGGGAAGAAGCTCCTACTATGTGGTCCTGGATTAGACGTGATCCTGCCCTGGCTGCCAAGAGTGGAGCTTTGGAAAGCAGCATTGATTAGAAACAATAAAACCTCGGAACCTTCCTTATCAGACCTAGGAAACCAGGAGCCAAGATGAGCCAATTTAAAAAAGCAAGAATTAATGCTGTCTTTTTTTTTTTTTTTAGATTCCACATTAAGTCTACAAATAGAAACAGACTCAGACATAGTAAACAAACCCATGGTTACGGGAGAAAGGGAGTGGGAAGGGATATACTGGGAGTCTGAGATTTGCAAATAAAAATAGATGACAAGTTTATATTGTATAGCACAGGGAACTATATTCAATATCTGGTAGTAACCTATAATGAAAAAGAATATGAAAACAAATATATGTACCTATATGTATGATTGAAACTTTGTGCTGTACACCAGAATTTGACACATTGTAAACTGACTATGCTTCAGTAAAATAAATAAATAAAAATTTCAGAGAAAGAAAATGCAGAATGACACCTGTTTGTCTCACACGTGACCCCAACACAGGGCCAGGCCCCATGACCTCACCCACATGTGGCAGGTCATGCTGGTTACTGTCAAGATCAACTGTAGAAGAGCTGGACTAACTTTGACGAACTCTGTGGTTTTCTTTTTTTTCCCTTCAAGTTAAGAAAGTTAGAGATGCTTGTAATTTTTAAAAATTTTGTTTTATATTTAGAATAATGCATCCACATGGTTCAAAATGTTAAAAGTACCCATAGCCTCTGTGATGTATCATAGCTGCCAGTTTCTTAGATTTTTCCAGAGATGTTAAATGCACTGAAAAGCAAGTATGTTTATGTATAATTTCCCTTCTTACACAAAAGGGAGCACATCAATGTGTTCTGCACTTTGAGTCATCCCATGAAATAATGTATTTTGGAGATATTGGAGATCTTTCCATCACCATGTGGAAACCCTGGCCATTCTTTTTCACAGCTGCATAGTATTCCATTTTATGGGTGGCCCATAATTTATTTAATAAGCACCCTATCCACAGGCATTTGGGTTGCTTTCTTTTGGGGGAGGGTTAGGTAATTAGGTTTAATTATTTATTTACTGGGGACTGAACCCAGGACCTTGTGTATGCTAAGCACACACTCTACCTCTGAGCCATACTCCCCGCCAAGATTGCTGTCAATATCTATTACCATCAGTGCTGCAAATAATAAGCTTGTACGTAGATCACGTATCTGTATGTGCATTTACCTATAGGAAGAATTGAATGCCCTGCAGTGGAAATGTTGTGCCAAAGAGCTTAAATATTTGTAATTTTCATAGATATTAATGCTCTGCTCTCCACAGGGGCACCTGCCATTTTTAAAAATGATGTTAATTCTCTTGAAAGGAGCCAGCCTGGTGTGGCAGCTGAAGTCCCAGACCAGAGGTCAGCGGGTCTGAGACGGAGCCCTAGCCCTGTGGTAACGTTGTTATGTGTCTTTGGGAAACTCAGTTCTTCACTTGTGAGGTGAAGGGATTGAACACAGTGCCCAGAACCTGGCAGTCACCTCTGCGGGCTTAGGGAGAGGCAGAGAGCTACCCTGGCCACTTGGAATAGTGAGAACCAGGTCAGGCTTCTGCTGCCCTGAAGACGAGCAACTCAGCCCTGCATTTTCAGGTAGAATAAAATCAACCAAGCCCTGAAGAGCTGAGCACACAGCACTTAGGAAAAGCTTTGGCTGGACTCTGTTTGCAGGGAGGCCCCGGCCCTGCTGGGGGATGCTAACTTTTCTCTGTATTTCCTTTTCCATTATCAGAATTTAGCACCATGTGCATGAATTACCTATTTAAAAGTTAATTTCACTGTTTAAAACAGAGAGGAAGGGAAACCTTCCAGAAAGCACCCTGGTGGAGAGGGAGAAGGGCTGGGTTTTAGTTACTTCACTTCCATGGGTCTCCTCCAACTCCTTTGAACCAATGAGGGGATTGAACTTGATAAGTTTTCTCCAGTGACTTCCAAGCTAGAAAATCCAGGGGACCAGAGGGAGTGTAACAGCATCCAAAGGGAACAGAATCTGGGGTCAGACAGAACAGGGCCTAAGTCCTGATTCCCTCTACAGACCTGCTGTGTGACCTTGGGCAAGTTACTTAACCTCTCTTAGCCTCCGCCTCATCAGCAAAATGGAGATAAAAACACCCCAGTCACAGATCTGTTGGGGGTGTAGGAGGTCACGTGTCTAGATCAGGTTCCATGGTGCCAGGCTCAGTAAAGGGTGCTATGATCAAGTGAAGGCAACTCCAAATTTGCTACAAGAGATGAGTTCCACAGGGGACCTCAGAGAAGGTGTCCATCCTGACACCTTCATTTTACAGATGCGAGAACTGCAGCCGAGAGAGGGTGGGACATACTGGGTGTCAGCAGAGGAACCCGATGAGCTTGCCTTCTCTCCTCCTACCCAGAACTTCCAGGCCTCGGAAGACGCAGCTCTTACTCAGTTCCTGCATGATGTCATTTTATACATCAGCTGATCCTAAAGAGCCGCTGATGCTCCTGTTTCCTGCCTGGGCACGGCTGACACCCAGACCAGCTGGTCACAGGCCACTGGACAGTGAGGCCCCAGTACTGCAGCCACCAAATCACACCAGGGCCTGGCCTTCCCAAGTGATGGGTCCTGGCCAAGCCCTGGGATGTCCAGGTCAGGGAACCCCCACTCGAGACCCTCTGAGAGTCACAAAGTGATAGAGCAGGCAAGCCTCAAGCCCCACTATGGAACAGGAATTTAGAATGCAAACTCTCCTAGAAAAGTAAGCATGGACCGAACTTCACATTAACCCACATTAACCCAGATGATAGAATGAGACAGAGAAAGAAAGGAAGGCAGGGAAGAAGGGCTTGAAAACAACACGGGGCCAGGGTAGGGCAGACAGGAACACATTCAAAGTGAAACTCACAGGGGACTCTGATTGTATAGCCATGAACGGAATCTTCTCGTTTCTGTGTCCCCAGCCCACAGCCTGGCACATGGTCAGGGCTCCACAGATGAACAAACGCATGAATAAATGAATTAGTGAGCAGCTCAGAGAGCTGGTTTTTCATGAAGATGACGTGTGAGGAAGGGCTCGGGCTCTGCACCACGGATCTCAGTGGCTGGTGCCTGTGGGCAGGAGTGCCTTCCAGAGGTCGGAGAAGACCAAGTCTTCCTCTTCCAAGGGAAGCTGGGAGTCTGTCTTGGAAGGAAAGCCTGATCAGCACTGCTTCTGGGGATTCAAACCTGCTCCCCGACTGAGCTCTGTACCCACCTCCCAATTCTGAAGAAGAGAGGTGAGGCCCTGTCAGCGTTCGAGGCACTGCAGGACACCAAGAGACATTTAATTTTGATAGATTTCCCCCGTTTTTTTGTGGAGACAAGGAAGAGTGAGTAAAATTGCATGCACAGATCTGCATGAGCAAAATTTTGTCTTCTTGCATCTGCAGAGATAAGTTCATCTCTAATCTGACTCTCAGCTGACAAGTCGACACAGAAACCGGTACACAGATATTCTTAACAGCATTACTCGTAACACCCAAAAAGTGGAAA
The DNA here is from genome assembly GCF_048773025.1 of Camelus bactrianus. Lineage (NCBI taxonomy): Eukaryota > Metazoa > Chordata > Mammalia > Artiodactyla > Camelidae > Camelus > Camelus bactrianus. Next base: position 37,411,744 of record NC_133555.1, read on the forward strand.
CAACCCATATGTCTGGCACAAGATGAATGGATAAACTGTGGTACAACCACACAATGGAATATTATTAAGTCATAAAAAGGAATAAAGACTGATACACATTACAACCTTTAAAATATTATGCTAACAAAAATTGTTTTTAGTTTAAAAAAAAGAAAAAAGTAAAATTTTAAAACAAACAAAATAGTAACACTGACCTATCAGGCCACTGGCTGTCGAACCTGAAAGTCAAACTGGCAGCTCCAGAGCAAAGTTCAATCCGTCATCCAGGGTGCAGAGCAGAAAGACAAGTACAGATTCACAGTTCATTCTCTTATCAAATGCACATCAAATGCACCTCTGAAATGAGGAAAGAGACACAGCGAACACTTCCCCACGTTCTTAGATAACTGGAGAGACGGTCTCACTCTGCTTTTTGAAAAATGACTTATCTTCCTCTTAACAGAAGCATCTCTGTATCCCGCCGTCCCCCGTAGGCACATCTGTTGAACTGTGAGAGGGTCTTAGGTCAGCACCAACCACCTTTAACTACTCAGCAGGCATCTGGGTGGGGGCTGGGCCCCTCAGGACAATGTCTGCTCCCAGGTGGACTCCTACCCGCCCTTCTGTCATGAACTACTCAGGGACCCAACCACCCGCTCTCAGTAGCCTTCATGTCCGGCCTTGGCCGGGTACCTGAGCCACCTGTGTGAACACACCCTGCAGAGCCCTGAGTGGCCTTCATCTTTCCCACTGGTAGGATGATGGGGTCAGGCTAGATTAGGGAAACCTGAAGAGTGCTCCAGGGAGCATCAGGGATCCTCAGGGGGTGGGAGATGGTTAGTGAAAGGAGGGCTCTGAGACTACTAGACACTGTAAACAGGCTCCTCTTGCACAGGATTGCTCTGGGGCTTTAATGTGCTGATGTGGGAGGCAGGACAGTTACAGGGATTAAGAGATTAAGAGCTGAACCCTGGGGTCAGAAACTTGGGCTGACACTGTGATTCTGACATTTGTTAGCTGTGTGAGCTTGGGCAAATTACTCAACCTCTCTGAGCCTTAGTTTCCTCACCTCTAAAATGGGATAACAAGAGTGCCTCCCTCACAGTGGAGTGTGGCTGGGAGGCTTCAATGTCAAAGCCAGGCTAATCAACTTCCATTCTGTGAATCACAGCTTTGCCTTTGCCCCTGTGGGAGCCCAGAGAGAAGCAAATTAAGCCCTGGGGATATTGAAGGAAGAAAAGGAGTTTTCCAGAGAGAGGTGAAGGGGAAGATAATCCAAGGCAAAGGAAATAGCAAGCACAAAAGCATGGGGACAGAAGTGGATGTGGCGGACTTGAGAACTGTCGAGACACAGATGTTTGGGTGACTCCAGTGTGGTAGGTATGGGGTGTTAAGGAGGCAGCAAAGGAGAAGCTGGACAGGTAGGCTAGGGCCACAGCCCAGTCACTAGGAGCCACGGAACAGCTATGCAGCTGTGCACCGAGTAACAGAGAAGAGCTGTGAAGGTGCTGTGTGCACGGGAGGAGGGGCCCGTCTCAGCGTGATCCTTCTCTCCCCCAGATCAACGGCTACGAAGTCCCTCTCTACTGCAGGGAACGATGGAGAAGACCTGGGGCCGCAGCCAGGCTCAGGAAAGGGGAGAGGGCTCTCAGCCAGCCAGGGGAGCCCCAGGGAACGGGAGCAGGTGAGCATCGCACTTGAAGCTACACATGGGGAGTGGGTGTTGGCAGCACACAGACTGTTTTCAACTAGGAATTACATTCACGTGGTGTAAGCTACAATAAAGTCATGGGACCAAAGGACAGAAGAGGCACAAAGGTAAAGTGAGGGGGTGGGAGCAATCTTGGGGCCAGTCTCCTTTCCTGGTAAGTAAAATAAAACCAGGTCCCCAAAGTGAGGTCAAGCTTTTCTCCCTGAACACCAAGAGAATGGACAGATGCTCCTGAATGTGAAGGGCACCAGCCAGTGAGGTCAGGAAGGAAGCAAGCAGGCAGGCAGTGGGGCCTGGAAGCAGGGGGCAGGGGGTGGTTTCAACTCCCCTCCCGGAACTGCAGCTCACCCTGGCTGCTCTCCCTTCCACCAAAAAATTAGGAAAGGAAAAAAAGTAGGAAAAAATTAAAATTCAACACCTGGTAGTTTTTTTTTTCTTTCACATCTAGTAGTTTTAACTTATATAAAAAAGTTATTAATCCAGTTTTCTTTCTCTTGTGATAATTCAGAAGCATGAATCAGATGGCCTGACACATCGGTGTGAGGCTGTCGAGAGCCCCACCAGTCACCGATTCCAAAACTGTGATTGGTCTTTGGCAACAGGACTGCAGGTACAACGTGGTTTCAAGTCCATGTACAAAGCACACAACCCTAAGGTCTCCTGCATCTGCTAAAGCTCACTGGGTGGGCCCGGGGGCGTGAGAATCAAAAGCACCATGTAGATGTACAGAGAAGGCTTCAGGCAGAACCCCCCTGCGGGTGTGGTTCCCCTCACAGAAGTTGGAGCTGTCCAGCCACAAGGCTGCTGGGTCACAGGCCTGCCTCCCGTGGAAGCATCTCCATCCGGCTGAGAGTTGGAAGCTGCGCATCCAGATCGCCTTGACAAGCAGTCCCCACTCACCAACCTGAGCCTGAGTAGCCGCCATGTCTTTCCAGCTGGTCCGTCCAGCCTGCTGATGCTACTGCTGCTTGTGTGGAAGGGGCTTCCTGGTTGGTGGGAGCTCCCTGTGGATCAGGGTGAGTCCGCACAGGATGAGGAACACTCCTCCCCACCACAAGACCTTCTGGCATTCTCCATACAACACAAAGCCCAGGAAGGCCTGTGGGACAGAGACAGCTGTGAGGCCGGGTGGGCCCGTGCCCAAAGGACTCGACCACAGTGGGTGGGCACCAGCTGACTCCTCTGTGGCTGGCTGCCCTCACAGGGCAGGAGGACAGGTCTGGAGCTGGAAGTTTGGTGCTTGAAGCCAATCTGTTACCTTGAGCAAGTCTCACCTGTACAAGTGGGGAGGGTACTTTCCTCATAGCATCAGACTCCAGCAAAGGGCACAAAGCCCAGCAGAGGCCAGCACTAGGCCCAGCACACAGCCGGCCCCCCAAGTCCTCCCTGCCTCGACTGCAGGCCTGACTGGGCCAGGCCCCACTTGGGAGGGAAGAACCTCGACCCTCCACGTCTCACATCTGAGCTCACAGACCCCTAGGAGACAGCTGGGTTGCAAAGAGGCTTCAGAATGAGGGCTCCCGCCTGGAAGGACAGCAAGCATGGAGGCTTTTTACAGTAGGACTTCATCCCATTTACCTTGAGAATTCCTCCAAGTTTGAAAAATTAGAGGAGCAGCCACCAGGGGAAAAGCCACAGCCCAACCTCTGCTTCAGTTCCTGTCCCTTCTGCAATCTGGGAGAGCAGGGGTTGCTCAAGGATGACCCACCCAGAACCCTCCCAGGACCCAAGTTTGGACAGAGGAACCATATGCTCAGGCTACTCACCGAACTGAGGATATTTGAAAAAGTCACCGTGACAGATGCAATGGCTGAAGACATGGAGAAACTGAGGCCTCGGCTAAAGAATGTCCACATCAGAGAATTGGTGGTAGCCATCACAATAACGCCTAGGATGCAGAAGCCCATGTGCGCCTGCAGGAGAAAGCGTCACTGCAGCCACGGACAGCCCCGGGCGGCAAACCTCAGGTCACGGTTACTGGCAGCCAGGCCCCTATCCGGCCAAAGCCTGAGGGTCCTCAGAGCTTTCCCGCACAGGACTTCACCCGTGGTGGGCAGCACACCCATATTATAGTGGAAACAAACTCAGATAAGACCGTTATTTGACCATCTTGCTGACCACACAACCTTGGGCAGAACTAAAATGCTAACCCATAACCAGTTATTTTTTATTGTCCCTTATTGGTCCCAAGTGACCAACGCTTGAAGTTCATTCCCAGAGGACCAGGTAGTCATTACTCAGCATGGGGTATGAGTAAATCAGGGGCAGAGTCCTCACTTCCCGGGAGCAGGTAAAGCACAAATTAGTCACATCTTCCCCATCCTGTGCAGATGACACCCACTCAGGCCAGTCCCAGTGGGCATTCTTGAACTTTTACCTTGTGCCAGGCCCTGTGCTAAGGGTTTTAAGTACCTTCTCATTTATTCCTTAACTTCATTTCACAGATAAAGAACCTGAGGTATTAAGTAACTTGCCTCAAGTGCCACACCTGGGGGAGCCACCAGGATTCAAGCCCAGGCAGTGTGGCTCCACGCTCTGAACCAGGACACAGCCGTGTGGACGGAAACCACCACCTGAGACTATAGGACTGGTGATCCCAAGCAGTACTTGGAGAGCTTGCAGATATCTTTTTTCTTTTTTTGTTTAAAAAGGAGAGCCTTGAGGGAAGAGAGGGTCTTTAGAAGCCTCCTACACAAAGGATATGCAGACCCTTTGCTTAGTTTTGAGTTATAAACCCGCCCGCAGACAGAGCTGCTTCCTCTAGGGATGGTGCCCATTCTAAATCTCACACTCATTTCTCCTAACAGTTTTCCAGCAGCTAAATATACAGTATCCTAAGGAAGGCGTGTCTTCGTATAATTTACACAGAAACCTTGTATGTGCCAGTGGCAGCCTGCTTACATAAAGCGTTGTGAAGGGCTGGTTGCACAATTGACAAGACTACAAAACCTCGTGGCTCACAGTCACCCTTACTTTGGCCCACTTACTCCAAGAACTACACCCAACAGGATGCCAACCTCAAGCACGGCAGCTCCCACTGGATTAGCTCTAGGCTTAAACCTAAAGAATCAACCGGTCCACTGTCCAGGTTAGGACCTAATCCTGGGCTGCAAATGCAATGAAACCTCTTCAACAAGCAGAAGCTGGGCTATGATCCGGGATGGCAGAGGCAAAAAGGTACACCTTAGCAGACGTGAGGTGGCAGTTCAGGAGTTCTCAGCATTAAGGGAATGTCCAGAACGTTTCCCTCAGTCTCCCCTTATACCTACGATATCCCAAATTCCCAAGTTTCCTGGAAGCAGGATAGATCAGTCAAAACACCGTCAATTACGGAGTAAAGAGACGGGCAACAGGCTTGTCACCTTAAGCGTCATGTGGAGAGAGATATTCAGGCACAAAGGGTTTTAAATGAGGGGAAGAGAGTGGATGTAGGAGGTGTGCGTCTTCCCGAGAGCGAACTAGCCCAGTCGGAGGATAGATTCTAGGTCCCTGGTGAGGGAAGAGGCCTCAGTCCCCGACGTCCCTTACTACCTACACTGGACGAGGGTTGGGCGTGACTTCCAGTCCAAGGATACTCTGCTGCCCTCGCAGGATGTAGTGCCCGGCTGCGGACCCGGCCGAACAAATCGGCGGGGTTGAGGCGGCCGCCGGGTACCCCCGCCCCGCCCCGCCCCGCCCCGGAGCCCCTCTGGCCTGTAGCGCCCCTCCTCCACCCAGCCCCACCCACAGTAGCAGCGCCCCGGGCTCGACCTCGCTGCCGAAGGCCAGCTTGGCGGAGGCTGCGGCCAGGGCCCCGAACGCGCCGGCGCACAGGCAATTGAACACGCCCCAGAAGCGGCGCCGCATCGCGCCGGCCTGGAGGTGCGGGGGAAATGCGGCGGAAGCGTCCGGGTAGGCGGCCGCGCACACTGTGCCGCCTACGGCGTGCGGCCTTTCGGCCATGTTGCCCGCCGCCACCTCTGCGCGCCCGCCGCGCCGAGCGCACTCCGCGATTGGACGGCGGCCTTACGTGACGCGGCGCTCACGCAAGTGGAGGGGCCAACGGAGGCTCCGCGAGGGCCTCGAGGGGCGGGGCCGCCGTCTCCCGGCGCGTTGAGTTCTGGCTTACGCGGGAGCGCTCCCGGGCTGAAGTCCAAGGCTGCTTGTGCTACTGTGGTTGCTGCTGTAGCAAAACTCTCCGTGGCCTAAGAGTTTCAATCCTTGTCACTCGGCGTGGTCCAGCGTCGGCTTTCCCCTGGGAATTTGTTTAAAATGCTGAATCCCACGCTCCACCCAACAGCCATTGAATCAGAATCTTCATTTTAACAAGACCACCTCCCACCTTTTTCGTTGCTGGCTCTTGGGGATTTACTAGTATTCCTTGAGTTCATGCATTAATTTTTAACTATTTATCTTCAGCTTTGAGGTATAATTACAAACCATAAAGTTAACGCATTTTGAATTTAGTTTAATTTTTAAACTTAAGGAGTTGTGCCACCATCCCCACAAACCAGTTTTAAAAAACATCTCTAGCACATCAAAAACTTCCCTTGTGCCCACATAATCATTCCCTCCCATCCCCAAGCAACCAATGATTTGCTTTCTGTCTCTTATAATTTTGCGTTTTCTGGCCATTTCACATAAATGGAATCACACAGTATGTGATCTTTTGGGTCTGGCTTCTTTCACTTGTCATGCTTTTTCCTGAGGTTCATCCATGCTATAGCATGTATCAGTTTGTCTCTTTTTTTAATTGCTGAGTAGTAGTCTATTATATGTAAAAAGTGTTCAATATCATTAGTTGTTAAGAAAATGTGATATACCACTACCCACCCACTAGGATGACTAGAGTAAAAACCTGACAATAACAAGTGCTAGTGAGGATGTGGAGAAACTGGAACACGCTCCTCATGACAACATAAAACAATGCAGCCAGGTGGTGCTTTTGGAAAACAGTTAGGCAGTATCTTAAAAAATTAATCACATGCTCCCCAGATGACCTGGCAGTTCAACCCTGGGTGTCTACTCAAGAGATGTGAAACATACTGCCATGCCCAAACTTACACAGAAGCATTTACAAGCAGCATCATTCATTGTAACCCCAGTCTGCCAACAGTTCAAACGTCCATCAAACGGTGAGTAAATAAAATGTGGCACGTCCATGCAAAGGAATATTATGGGCAATGAAAAGGACTGAAGTGCTGATAGAAGTTCCTCGAGGGCAGGATTTGTTGCCTTGTTCACTGATGACAGGGCCTGGCATATGGCAGTTGCGCCATAAGTATATGTTGAATGAACAAGTGAATGAACATTGTAAATCCTTTTATTAAACTGGTAAACTGTTTATTTTAAAAAGATTGTATTACATTTTGAAAAATGGTGATATTTACAGTCATAAAAAAGGCTCATGAGAACACTTCAAGTAGGAATACAAAAATAATCTATATTAACAAGTTTGCTTTTCATACTGGCTGTGCAGTCATCAATCTCACTGCAAGTCTGGGAACCACTGTGCACTGTCAGAGCTTGTGATGTAAGACTCAGAGGAGATTGTGGCAGCATCTAAGGGGAAAACGATCTGGCCAACATCCACTGTAGACCTCAGCTACAAGCTTTTATTTTAAAAAGGCAAAAGTTTTCCCGGTATCCACAGTCGGTTTAAAGTTTTAAAATGGGGTGGTAACCTCCAACAGCAGATCACCGACAGTCGCAGGTGTGTGTGGATGCGGGAGTGTTCATCAGAAACTTCAGGGTCAGCCCCCAGCACCGCACACACAGTTAATAGTCCTGGTCCTTAATCCAGCTCTACTAAGTGGGCAAGGGGAAGTCTTACTCTTATAAGAGAGAAAAGTCTCCAAACAAGGTAAATAGTTGACCGGGATCCTTACGATTCATTCTTTTTCTTTTCTTTTAAAAATACGTTTTCGGCACGCAACTTTTCTGACTCCTGGTAAGTAATTTTTAAGGAAATGAAAAGAAAAAAAAAGTTAAGGCTCTGATTCTTACAGGAAGAGCTATTCTTGGCATTCGTCAAGTTTAAGTTTCAAATTAAGCCTACAATTTTCCATCTGTAAACTACTTGACATTTAAGAATCTCATGTGTATGATAATGGATTGAATTATGCTTGGAATAGCAATGAATGAATTTTTTTTTTAAATTAAGGAAGTTCCCCGAAGAAAGCAGATAAGTGATTCAATAATTAAATTACGTTTTAAGTAATCATTTAAAAACCAAAATGGGTTTATTCAGAATAATTTTCAGTTTACCTCAGCAAGCCTGACGTTTTCCTTCTTCAGCCGCACTACGTACTGAATCTTCTGATGTAGATTTTGGTGACCTACCAGTTTTCCATTTTCCTCTGCGAGACACTCCACCTGCTTCCTTAACATTTCCACCTCCTGCAGGTAAATCAATCCAGGGAAGGGAAAATGAGCTGTTTTTAATCTTTCTTTTAAAATAACATTATTTCATGCCTTACAACAGCACAGGGAGTGAGGGACAGAGCCCAGGTTCCCAGCTCCCGAGACCACACGTCTCTGTGCACAGGAGAGCAACCCTGAACCACACGATGCCCAGCCACAGCCAGGAGGCTCGTGCTGATGGGCTCTGTTACTTCCCATGTCCTAAGTCCGTGAAAAAACCAAAACACAAGTGCACCTGGCATGTTCTCTCCTTTTCTTCATATAGTTCTTCCAGCTTTGATCTCAGTTGTTCCTTTTCTTGGAACGCTTTAGACTCCAACATCCTGACCCGTTCGACTTCCTCAGTGACCGTAAGGTAGTCTGTCTCTTTCTTCTGAAGGGCACTCTGGAGCTGTTCTAGGCTGTAACAGTAACTGTTGTGTTATGGTATTCCAAAGGAATATAAGTACAAAACAGCAGTCAAATCATACATCTGTTACCCAAGCCCAGAATTCTGATTTGAAAGTCTCACTAGCATTCAACATCACCCGCCCCTGCTGACCGCATAGGAAAACAGCAAGAGCTGCAGATACGTTTCTTTATGATTGTTTTACCCCAAACCTTCATTTTGGGAAGCTCAGCAACTGAAAATTTGAATAGAAATTTTAGATTCAGCCCTTGGAGCAAATTGTTATTTAAGTATTATAGTCTGCCTGGTTTATTCAGTGCCCCATATCTTGGAGTAATCATTTCTGGTTTCAAAAACTGGTTCTCAGACAGTGGGATACTAGTCATTTCTTTAAGGATGTGCTTGCTATTTAAAATTTATACATTTTAGGTAACTATCAATTGAGAAGAAACATAAAAAAAGGGTTACCATAGAATTATACAGAATTTCACTGATTTTATAAAACTGTCCGAATCCTATAAGCTTCCCAAAAGAAACAAATGCTTTTTATTTATTTTACAATACATATAGAATAGAATGCTGATGATTTAAATGATGTAATACACAGAGTTTAATATACCATTTAAGGCCAGTAATTTCTAAGGCAGTGCTTTCAGACTACATTCCATGGAACCTCAGAAGGACAGTGTGGGGATGAGGGCCCTGATGTTCTCCCAATTCACCTGGAGCTGTTCTGTATTTGTCTTATGTATTTTGCTTTAGTTTGATGAAAAGACTTTGTGGCATGGCAGAGCCTGCAGTTGCATACTAACAGCCAGTCCTCTGCTTTTTATAGAAGTTCATTTTATTTGGGGGAGAAGGAAGGGAGAGAAGCACACCCAGTTCCCAAAGATTAGTAAATAATAACTGGTCTAGGCTGAGCATGGTTACCTCTACCTGGCTGCCAGACATTGGTTTTCTCAGCTTGCCCTACAGCTGTGTGAATTCTGGCCAAGACACTGCAACTTGGGGGTTTCTGGGAGTTTTTTCCCCTGACAAAAGAAAGCCCTTTTGAACTGACTATACTGCAAGCTGTGATCCCCGTTTATGTTGTTTGGAGCTGCAGCAGCCATCTTGTAGCCAAGAGGCCACAAGCAAGAGTACCAAAAGCAGAATGGGAAGGGTCTGGGTCAACGATGGCATCACGAGTCAGTGCACCTCCAGACCTCTTGTTATATGAAATTAAACATCTGCCTACACCACTATTAGCTTGGTATTCAGTTCTTTGTAAAGCATCTTCCCATATACATACTGGATAACACAACATTTAAAATTGCTGCTGTAGGCTGGGAGTGATAAAACTGTGTGCCATTTTTGGGAGGTGCTTCCCTTGCCCACAGTGTGGGCTCCTGTATATTTCAGGGACAGTGTGTCACTGGGGACTCTTGGTTACTAGATTTTGAAATAAATTACATGCCAGCTTAGACAGCTTTTATCCTTTTTGCTAGAAGGTCTGAAATGGATGTTATTTCTAAAATAGCTTTAATTCTAAAACTATACAGCTGGATTCTCATAGATCCTGTAATAAGTGATCCAGATTTCTGTCCTAGTCCTCTAACTGGCTGGGGCGCCCGTCCCCAACTGCTCGTGTGTACATGAGAATGCTGAATGAAGCTCTGTTCCACATCTATATTCTTTGATTCTATCAAGCAAATGACTCATAACTGAGTGACAGATCTTTCATAAGTAAGGTAGTCTTTGTTAACTGATCACGAAAGAGAATTTCTGATGGCAGATTACTATGTAGTTTTCGGCATATTAACTTGGATGGAGTTCAAATAACTGAATGACAGTATTGTAACAAAACTCCTTCCATTGTCATTTACTATGTAAGATTTCTCAACACTTATATCTATAAAAACAAAAAACAGGAATAGAATTGATACTGAATACTATATCAATCCCAAATTAAATGTAATAGAATGAGCTAATTGAAAAAAAAAGCATTAAGATAAAATGAGATGCATTTCCACTAAAATTTTACTAATAATTATTTATAAAAATCTACAATAAATTCAGGGTACTTTGATTAATAATTACAATGAAAACTCCATCTAGAAAAAAATAGAGCCATATGAATATAATAAACTTTTACAAATTACTTGTAATTTATATACATATTTTCATTGTTAAGTTATATGATAGGGCAATCAATGAAAAATTTTCCAAACAACATATTAAACTAGGATATAATTCTGCATGAGTATAGAATAGAAACTTAATTTCAAAGGAAAAAGGAACAATGTAAAAGTTTAGACTCAGGAATTTGTTCATGTATTTTTTTAAATGGCTGGAAAGTATCAAATCAGTTGGATACTTTTAAAAGGATACCACAAGACATTTCTAAATGTCACTATTTTCTATATGTGGAAACTTCTATCCTTTGCAACAATTTAAACTTACAATGAAAAATTTTAGACATAAAATCAACTCCAAAAATGTGCAAGAAGGTACATGGTTTTTCAAAATTCTTTTAGGAGGTAAGATAAGCCAAAGTGTTTCAGGACCTCTGTTCCAGATAAGATCTGTTCTGCTCAGAGTACATCTTTCTCATGTTTTATCACTTCGTTACTATCAATCAGTTTACTTATTTTGAACTTGATAGAAGATACAGGGTATCTTGTTCAAAGAATGAGGCAGTTTATAAGATTACATAAATTAATATGAAAACTGTAAGAATAAATTAAAATCATATCTACTGAAAATATATAAAGTGACCCAAGGTCAAGACTAGAAGAAATAGTCTGAGAGAGCCTCAAGGTTTTAAATCAGAGGAAACCAGATGTGAGAAGGGAAGCCTGGTCAGTTGGTCAGTTATCTTGTTCTCATTTCCACGAGGAGAAAACCCATCAATTCCCCCAAGGAAACTAAGCTTTTCCTGGTGCTTATTTAAGTGTTGGGTTTTTTTTGTTTTGTTTTGTTTTTTTGTTTTGGGGAATGCCTTCCCGTGAGGAACCCCTGTAGCAAGTGGTTTTTAAGAAAAGAATTTTGTAAACTTCTATTATGTTCACATACTACTGCAGAAGGAAAGAAGTTACTTACCTTGTGGCTATAATAAGCATTTCTTCCTTTAGAGGAGAATGAAGGAAAGAACGACAAAATTATAAAGAATGCACTTACTTTGCTTTCATTTTCAGCATTTCTTCAACTAATTTATTCTATAAGATTAAAAAAAAGAAAAGAAAAGAAAAATGGATTTAGTTTCTTAACATTGCTAAACAAAAGACTGAAAGTAACCAGTCCACTCTCCCTCATGGTAATAAAATGAAATAAAGCAAAATCCTTTCCCACAAGCCTAGCTACCTACACTTCATGCAGTGGGCCCTTTAAGGCCTCAAATAGGCACTCGATACTTGCTTCTAAATGGAGACTGTGTGAGCAGTAGGCTTACCATCTAGGCACGAAGACCAACTCACTCTTAATTATCAGCTATAGCGAAATATTGATGGTAAATATCAAACATAACAGTGGGAATACAGAAGAGACAAAATTTCAGTAATGGTTTCTAAAATATAAAACCATAAATGCTAACTATAAAAGCATTTCTCAGACAAGAAAAAAACAACTATTACATTAAAAAAAATCATACTTTAGCAAGTCTTTCTTTGATCACTTCTTCCTGTTCATTCTTCAGCTGTTGACTGTCTGGATGATTCCGTTCACTGCACAGATCAGGAAGGGAGGATGGGAAAACAGTGCCAAGTTTATTCAAGTATCAATTTCATACTTAATACATGCAGCAATCCAAGTTGTACAAAGAAAAGCTACTTCTACAGTAGTTAGGTCAAGTTAGCGCAGTTGAGAAGCATGATCAGCACATGGGGTGAAGTAAGGCACCTGCCCAGAATTCAGGATTCCTCCCATACAAAAGTGAGATGAGCAAAACTGGGAAATCTAAGGAGGGCTTGGTTGAAAGCAAAGTATTAACTTAGTCAAGGGCAGTACCGTCTGAAGATCGTATGTGGGCAAAGGGGGCTGAGAGAAAGGGCAGTCCAAAGACCTTCTGACAACAACAGGAACAGCAGAACACCGCTAATCTAGGAAGGTGAATTCAGTAAAGGCTTCCATCCCAAATAGAGACCCCCTTTGACTCACTTCAACTTGCTGCATAATCTTACAGGCCACCCTCAGCTCCAGTCTCTCACTCAGAGAGGTGACAATGGGCAGGATCATAATTCTATGTTGTCTACATAACAGCTCCCATTTGAGTGACTCCCCTCTCCCAAGAACGATAACCAGCACCTTATACATCTTATCTTTGGTCTTTAAAACACCTTGTGAGAGCTATAATTTCTCTCACTTTATTGCTAAGGAAAGTGAGGCACCAAGAGGTTTAAAAGTGTGTCACAGGACTTTCAAGTGTCAGAGACAGGACAGCCTAGGTGTGGCTGCCCCTGACGTGATGCTGTGCCAGTAGCAGATACAACTAGAAAATAACCTGACATGACCTTCTCAGACCTCAGATAATCCTACAAAGCTATAGTAATCAAAAACAGCACGGTATTGGCCCAAAAACAGACATATAGATCAATGGAACAGAATAGAGAGCCCAGAAAAAAATCCACACATCTATGGTCAATTAATCTTTGACAAAGGAGGCAAGAAAATACAACGGAGAAAAGACAGTATCTTCAGCAAATGGTGTTGGGGAAACTGGACAACAGCATGTAAATCAATGAAGTTAGAACACTCCCTCACTCCATACACAAAAATAAACTCAAAATGGCTTAAAAACTTAAACGTAAGACAGGACACCATAAGTCTTCTAGAAGAGAACACAGGCAAAACATTCTCTGATATAAATCATAGCAATGTTCTCCTAGGGCAATAGAAATAAAAGCAAAAATAAACAAATGGGACCTACTCAAACTTATAAGCTTTTGCACACCAAAGAAAACCATAAACAAAATGATAAGACAATCTACGGAATGGGAAAAAATATTTGCAAATGAGACTGACATGGACTTAATTTCCAAAATATACAAACAGCTTATACAACTCAATAGCAAAACAAAAAGCAAAAAACAAAAACCCAGCCCAATCAAAAAGTGGGCAGAAGACCTAAACAGACATTTCTCCAAAGAAGACATCCAGATGGCTAACAGGCACATGAAAAGATGTTCAACATCACTAATTATTAGAGAAATGCAAATCAAAACTACAGTGAGAGGGTGTGGAGAAAAGGGAACCTTCCTACACTGTTGGTGGGAATATAAATTGGTGCAGCCACTATGGAAAACAGTATGAAGGTTCCTTAAAAAACTGAAAATAGAGTTACCACATGATCCAACAATCCCACTCCTGGGCATATATCTGGAGGGAACTAGAATTCAAAAAGATACATGCACTCCAATGTTCACAGCAGAACTATTTACAATAGCCAAGACATGGAAACAACCTAAATGTCCATCGACAGATGACTGGATAAAGAAGTTGCTGTGTGTATGTACAAACACACCCCCAGACTCAAGGGAACATCCCCCTGTCAGGCCCCACCCAGGAGCTTTCCCTTGACCAGGAGTCATGAAGCAAAACCAAGGAAATTTTCCCTTTTTCTGCAGGCAGGATCTTGAACCTTGTTCTTGCTGACATACTTGCTCCCCCAACCCTGCCTTTTAAAAAAATAGACAGTTTGGCTCAAGTATTTCATATGTTTGCAATTCATTTCTATAGCTCTACAACAATACAAAGGCTGACAGAGGAGGCAAGATGGTGGCCGCCTTATTCTTCATCTCTAGAAAAATAACCCCTCATCAGACCTGATGGAGAAGCAACCGACGGAGCACCTCCTGGCTCAGCAGGAACTACCCACGCTATGACACCAATTTCAGCCTCAGTCACTTGGCTGAGCCAGGCAGGCCAACGTTCAGCCGACACAGTTCCGGCGGCTCTTTCTCACCTGCTGTCGTTTTGTCTTTTAATATCATCCAGATGACCTTGCAGGAGCCAGTTCTTCTCTCTTAACTCCTCAGCCTCCAGACGCAGGTTTTCCATCTCACACAGTTGCTCCTGATAACATCAAATCGGGTCTTTTCAGAAAACACATTGCAGTAGGTGTTAATTTGTTCCCCAGACTATGAGACAGGGATTCCTCTTTTAAGCTCCCTCCATGCACAGAACACTGCACTGGGCATCACGGGATACAAAGTAGACACTGAGAAGCTCGTGGGGCTCGGAATGTGATTCATTTTCATACCCCCACTGTCTTAACCAGAGTCTCTTACCGATATCACGTAATTCGTTAAATTCCTTTATGAGGAAAGATAACCAAAAGTGTCTAGTTTGGTTAAGTGTTCTATTTTATTCTATTTAATAGATTCTAATTTTTTTTAAAAATTGATGTGCCACAGCCCATCTCTTAAAATACCTAATTGGATTTTAACTTGAAAATCATAAATGTAACCATCCACAAGAAATAAATACTCATCTGCAAGGAGTGTACTTTTTGATTTACTTCTACTTGTCTTTTGTTTGATTTCCTTTAACCTGACCCAATTTCTTCTCAGTACCAAGGTCATGCCAACCTGGGTAACAGCTACATTCCTGAGACAGCAGCATACTGAGAGCTGCCCTACATAAAAAGGCCAGAAACAGTCCTCTCTGTGAGAAACAAAGTGTAAGAGTGATACTGTCCTCCTGCAGTTTATGTCATGTGGGTACTGTAAGCCAATCTTGTTCCTAAACCAAAACTCACTGCAGAGCAATGAGCTCATAGGCTGACTTCTCGGGAGCATCACATCCTCCCTGCCTGCTCCCCAAACCCCCGCCTACACTACGCCTACCCAGGCACTCCTCTGCACACCTCCCACCCCTAACGCCACCCTAAACACACTCTTCCCCACACACAAACACCAGACCTCCAAGTACCAGGGTGAGAAACACTAGAAGTTTAAAGAAATGGCAAACAGGAGAAAAATACTTTTAACTACACAGACAGAAGAAAATCTCTCTAATATATAAAGAATGTCCACAAATCATGAAGTCCAACAACAGAAAAAGGGTGAAGGATATACAGTTCACAGCAAAAAAACCCCCCAAAGATGCTCAGTCTGCCTCCTAATAAGAAAAATGCTAGTTTATAACTATGAGATAATGTGCTTTGGCTATTCAACTGGCAAAGATCTAAAAGCTGGACAGCACAGAGCAGCTGTGCAGCCTGTATGATATGATACCATCGTATGAAAAACAAATGGGGCAGGCGGCAGGGTGTGGCTCAGTGGTAGAGTGCCTACCTAGCATGCATGAGGTCCTGGGTTCAATCCCCAGCACCTCCATTAAAAATGTAAATAAATAAACCTACCTCCCCCTCAAAAAAAAAAAAAACCAACTTAAGAACAAAACTAAAAAAAAGAAAAAGAAAAAGAAAAACGGGGCAGGGAGACAATGCTTACAGACCTGGTTATATATGCACTGAATAGCTCTCAAAAGATACATAAGAAACTGGCTACACAGGAAGCCTCCAGGAACAGCAAACTAGGCAGCCTGGAGTCAGGGGTGAGAGGAAGACTTTCCTCCATCTACCCTTGAGTTCTGTGCCTTTTGAATTTTGGATCCTTAGTCACCATGAAAGATACTGCTTATTTTGAAACATTAAATTTATTGGAAAAAAATTACCCAGTTACCTTCATTCTGAGGATTTCAGCATTTTTGACTTCTCTGTCTTCGTTTAGCTTTGTTACAAGGTGTTGCAGAGAAATCTTGGAGGCTCTTCCATCTTCTATTTCTTGTTCTTGTGTTTCCAAGAGTTTTGCCAAATGTGTTTGAAAATGTGGTGGTGTTTTAGGGCTCTAGAATAAAATCAGATTCCACCCAGAGAGCTGATGAACTGATGTTGCAAAGACTTCATTTTAAAGGTGTGTGCCAAGCGTGCAGGAAATACACAGGCTATTTAGCTTATTATTCTAATTCTTGTCCAAAGAAAACAAATAAAACACTGGTACCTTTTACCAAGAAAAAAGTGGAAGGGGTGTTTAAAGAAAATCATTTTCTATAAAAAGACGAAGCTACAGTCTCTGTAATTTTCAAACTTTTACCACTCTCAAAATTGTTTATTTCTCCTGAAATGCACTCTTTATTATGAGAAGTACCTGGGGATACTTGGCAGCAGAATCCATCACATGTTCTAGTTGCCTCATTTTAAAGTTATATTCATTCTTTTTCTGTTCTACTTCCTCTTTCTTTTGGTTTAGCTGGGAAAATTGAACAGATGTAAGGTTACATGTTAGAAAATTATATGGGGCACATGGTCCAATCAGAACAGACAATCTTCCCAGGGTATGCAGAAATGGACTTTTTATATTATTTTTTCATGATTAATAATTTGACATTTCTCTCACAAATTTATTTACACTTAATAGAAACTTTTTTAAAGCTTTACCAGTAATCAAAAAGTCATTTGAGGAAAGTTACAAAATTTAAAACAACAGCAGCTAAAAAGAGGATAAAAGTCACCCACAACCTACCACAGTGACTAGAACTTAATGGCACGTGTCAAGTGTGGGCAGGAAGACCGCTGAGCAAGTCCACAGAAGCAACCAAGTTGTTCACACTGTATCACGGCTGCCCCACCACCTAAACTCCTCGCTAGCCCACCTTTCTGAATATAGTTAGCTGAGGCCCGGGCTTCACAACCTCAACAACCACGCAATCCTCCTGCTCCCTGCACGCCATCCCCACCCTGAGTGACACCCCCTGTGCCTCACCTGGTGCTGAAGTTCCTGGATGAGGGCATCCTTCCTGGTCAACTCCTCCTGGGCCGACTGCAGAAGCCCTGAGTGCTTTTTCGAGGCCTCAGTGAGCATGTTCAGCTGCTCGGTGGCATGAGCCAGGTCCTCACAGAGCATGTCCCTCTATTAGGGGACGATTCCCACAGAAAAAGACTCTCTTAATTGTGGTACTCTGGTATATTTGCAAGTCATTACTATATATGATTTTTCAAAGGTTAAGAAAGTTTTAACTGAGAACATTTTTTTCCTGCTTGTATGCTAATCCATTCCAAGACAGACTAGGCAGTTTACATTTAAGTTACCTGGTCTAGAGATAAATATTACACTAAATTCATTTAAGTGTCATAATTGAGGGTTAACTGCCCTCTACTCCTCTCTCCCCTCACCACCAAGTAATCTCTCAAAGCTGATCCCTCTTTCCTCCAGACGACTCCAGGCATAGGTCTCTAGTTTAAGTGTTGTCTCACCAATAGACTCTAGTCCTTTATACCCTGGAAGGTAAACAGTTGTAAAGATGAGTACCCATCAGCTAACTGGGGAGGGCCGGGCAGTTCACCTGACTGTCCTACAGTGTCACAGGCCATCAAAGTTTCAGGAGAACAGCTTGATGGAAGGTGCAGAGAGAATTAGTAGTCCTGTAGGTTGCATACATGATTCCTGTGTACACAGTGTATGTAATCTCTACCAAATTAGAGCAGAAGCTGCTCCCCTAACTTTCCCAATGTGTGTCTATACATGCACATATATAATCTATATTATATATACATTAAATGTACAGTATTATATCTACATCATAGATGCAATAGCAATATATGTGTGTATATTGTTACTGCCACACACACTTGATATATCACAAACATTTTCTCACATATTTACTTTTATTATATCATTTTCATTGATTGGGCTCTATTTCATCCTATAAATGTACCACAATTTAACTCATCAGTAAATACTTCAGTTGACTTAATTTTTACCACTATATTCATTTTATTCTCACATCTAGGTTACCTCAGACTAAATTTCTGAAAGTGCAAACCTGAAGCATATGCAAAAAATGTAAGGCTATGTGTTACCAGAACACCTCCCCATAGCCTGAACTTACACTTCACCTTTCTCTGCACATCTTTGAGTCTTAATATTCATCAGTTGTAAGAGCAAAAACAACTCTTATTTTAACTTACATTTCTTGACTTCAGAGCGGTTTCGGGGTCCCTGTACTCCTCCTTCGGTGAACCCCTCATGCACTCTCTCATGTCCGTTTGCCCCCGGGGGTGTCTGTCCGTTCTTGAGCCGTCTGACCCATAAGCTATGTGCTGATGATGCGTCTGTCATTGGTTGTAAATGTTCTCCCCTAGTCTACTGTGAATCTTATTTTTGTTTCTTAATATTGTATGATTTTCCTTATGGTCTCTATCCTTAATATCAAGGTTTTTTATGAAGAGCCATTCACTCTCAAGATTAAATACGTCTGCGCATTCTCTGACACTTCCATGATTTCAGCATTTACACAGAACTCTAATCCATCTAGAACTTGTTCTGGTTTGGAGAGACTCTAACCATCTTTTTAGATTTGCCAATTTTCCCAACACCTTTGCTGAATCAGTCCATCCTTCCCTCACTGCTGTGAAACACCCCCTTGACCGCTACCCTCAGTTCCTTTGCATTCACTGTGGTCTACTCATCGATGTTCAAAATTGCTACAACGATCACTTCCTGTCACCTGTCCCATGGGTATGGTTACCATCTAGTTCACAAGTCCTTCCTCATAATTTTTCTAAGTTTTTATAGGAAATCTTTTGAATTTATTCTGAAGAAATTTAAAATTTCATCTCATCAAATTTAAAAACTTGGAATCTGGATTAGAATTACATACATTTCTAGGAGGAGGGTATAGCTCAGTGGTAGAGCACATGCTTAGCATGCACAAGGGTCCTGGGTTCGATCCCCAGTACTTCCATTAAAAAGAAATAAATAAATAAACCTAATTACTCCCCACCCAAAATGAAAATAAATAATAAAAAAAATTACATACATTTCTAAACTAATGTCTCAGCAATATTGTGCCTTCCTATTCAAGTGTCTCTTTAGATCTCTCCAAGCTTCTTTTCACATCCCTTAGAAAGTTTTATATCCTTAACAGTTGTTAAATGTTCTCCAGACAATGATTTTTAAATGATTATTACCGATAGATAGTAAAGCTATTCTTGTTTTTTTTCTTTCCATATTCCTTAGAAAAGTTTTATGTCCTTAATAGTTGTTACATATTCTCCCCTAAGGTTTTGACACTCTTTGTTGCTATTATGGATGGGATTTTTTAATCCATTATATTTTTAAATGGTTATTGATGATATACAGTAAATATAATTTTTAATACTCAAGTTATAACTGACTACCAAACTCATTATTCTAATGTATATTCTGACAACACTTTGGAGTTCCCATGTAGACACTCATTATTACCTGCAAATAACAGTCATTTTCTCTCAGTTTTTATAATATTTGTATCTCATTTAACTGTTCCTATTTTATTACATTGGCTGGGAACTCACACTGTTAAAAAACAATGGTGTATGAACAATTTGAATTACAATTCACATACTATAGCCATAAATCTAGATTTTAGCTAACAAAGACAGGCGCTATCTAGAAAGGGAATATGAATTGGTTGTTTGCAGGGTCAATTCCACTTAAATCTAAAATACTTCAATATGCATAGTCAGTTTTTTTTTTTTAAAGGAAGGAAGGAGAAACACAGAAAGGGACAAAGGAATGAGGAAGAGCTTCAGGTAAACTGCTATGAGCTCTCATAACTCAGCTAATTCTACTCTGACAGATTTCTTTTTTTTTCTCTGGCAACAGGCAGTGTGGAACTGAATTTTTAGTCCACATTTTATACTTTGTATAAGACTTAGGATGTGGCTTTTGTGTACTAACTTTTCAAGTAGCCTCCTTAAAGTATTCCCAGCTAACACATATTGAGCCAGGCAGTGTTCTAAAGCACTTCCCATGTATAGCCTCATTTCATCTTCACCACATCTTAGGGGACAGGCAGTATTGCTGTCTCTACTCTAGACATGACAGATGAGGCACAGAGACAAATGTAACTTTCACCAGGTCACACAGCCAGAACTCAGACTCTTAAGCAGTCCAAGTCCACAGCCTGTGCTCTCAGCAACGTGTTATTATTCTACTCTTATTTTACTTCAACTCTGACTTTATGTTTTAATGTTCATATACTGTATGTATGTCAACAACTCCAAGT
This sequence comes from Camelus bactrianus, assembly GCF_048773025.1. NCBI lineage: Eukaryota > Metazoa > Chordata > Mammalia > Artiodactyla > Camelidae > Camelus > Camelus bactrianus. The sequence goes on from NC_133555.1 coordinate 37,432,251, forward strand.
TCTTTCTGGGATACAGGCAGATATAAATACAAATTACTAGGTATATCCACCTTGGATACCTATCCCCTCAGGTTCTTAGAAGTTCAAAACTCATATGTGTAAGTTCATTTCATCACCTGTCCCCAGGCCTCTATTTCCTCCGTCTTAGAGGCACACAGAACCACCTTCAGTCACCCGGGCTAGAGACCTGGGAGCCCACTGCTTCCTCTAGTCACAGTACGAATCCAACTGGACACCAGCAACTGTCGACGGTGGTTCTGAAACGCTTCTCAGCTCTGTCTCACCCGGGATGCCCACTAGCACTTCTTGGTTCAGACCTTACCGCCTCCTGCCTGGAATTAAAGTCTACGCAGTCCTAGTTTCTTAAAAGACACAGCTGATGCACCTCCACACGCTTCACCACATGGACTCTGTCTCCAGCTCAGCTCTTGCACCTCAGCTGGTCACACCCATCTGTGCCCCTTGATGGGGACGCTCCGCAGACGTTCACAGCTGCCACGCTTCCCTCCTGAGCAAAGTCCATACAAATCCTCTCTCCTTTGGGAAGCTCTCTGGAATCCTGCAGGCACAACTGCTCCCCTCCCTACCTTTTCTGTGCTCCCAAGTCATTTACTACATCATAATACATCTATCTCTTAAGCTAGACTGCATGCTCTGAGGTAAGTGACAGTGTTTCAATCATTCTTCCATTCCCAAATGTCAAAGAGATACAGGATTTATGGCAAGTGGGCCCATAAATACTTGTTGAATTTGTTTCATGGGTAGCATAATTTAGCAAAAGAACGATTTCTAAAGCAACTGCAGAGCAGTATACACAGTGTGTTAGCATCTGTGCGAAAAAAGGAAAACTAAAGATATATACGATTTGCCAAAAATATCTCTGGAAGGATACACAAGAGGGAATGAATACTGCTTTATATATTTTGAATTTTGAACCATGTGACATTACTGCTTAATTTTTTAAAAGATAAATTTATATCAACAACAAAGTAATTAAAACCTCCTTCAGCTAGAACTCAAGAGGCAATTCTGTTAACCAGCCCTGTCTTTGTTCCCCGATGCCATCACTACACCCAGGTACATGCAGTTTCCACTCTGCTTCCCTGTCAGAAAACAGTCAGTTATAGGAACTTACCCCGGTGTGAGCATAAATGAATGAAAATAAATCAACTAAACAAAACGTAACAATCTTAGAGTTGTCTATTAATTGCCCAACTATCTTAGGGAAAATGGCTCAAGTTGTGACTTATTCCTTTAAGAAAGCCTCTATCTATTCATTAATAGCACACATAAACATACTGACGAATAATAAAGCAAAAAGAGTCATGATGTGTTGGCATCTACCTCTATGTCCTCAGAGAGTATTCTCAGTCTAAGGGTTTCTTTCAGATCCAGAATGTCCACTTCCTGTCTCTTAATCAACGCTTTGCTCTCTTCTCTGTCAGCCAAAGCAGAGCTGTATCTGCACTGCAGAAAACAAAGTTAGGATACAAGAGCTGTCTGCTTTATTATCAGGTTGTCTTTAAATAACTGAAGAATGAGTCTGAGTCCCAACGTGATGACCAGATTAACAGAAATCAATTCAATAACTACTTGATCAGTGAAGGAATGGAAGGGTCAACACATGAATGGCAAAAAGAATACAAAAGTTCCACAGATGTCAGAGAAAAAACATCTGGTTTTGTCATCTTCGTCAGGAGACTGCTTTCAGAAATCAGTGTGGAGTGCAGCAAGCTCCCTTCAGAGCAGAGGAGTGAAGGACGTTAACAAAAGCCTTTACCTAGACACAAGGGAAGGAGGTAAAGTAACTTAGAAAGTTACTTTAGGAAATGATAAAGTCCAATAATGGAAAAACAAACTCACTTTCTATATCACTCATGTCTGTGAACTTAAATAAAATGTGCTATTTTTTTTTTTTCCTGAAGCAATCAAGGAACACCCTTAACCATCAGGGGCAACAACCAGTCTGTTTCTGATCTGGTTTGGATCAGCAGTTCCCCAATGTGCACAGAGAGCACCGGTCCCAGGTCAGTGAGATCTCAGAAACACTACACCGACTTTGCCGAGATGCGCACAGCGCATCTGCATGGTAAAGTTCTGCGGGTTCTGTGATAAAGATGCCGGCTGGGCTCTAACTGGGATGCATTTCCAAACCCAGACGACCAGAGAGCCTCTCTTCTGGGGAGCACTTGTTAACCCCTTGAGTCTGTGAAGTGCACCTATGCTCAAATTTAGTATCTTGATGGAGACAGAACTTACGTTGATGTCCTTCAGTTCTTGCTTCAGGGTGTCTATGGTTCCTGTTTTCTCACACACTGAGGTTCTTAGCTCCTGGATCTGGCTCATGAGGTTGGCTACAGCTTCCTGGCAAGGACAGACACAGTATCTTCATACCCAATGACAGCAAGGAAGAGATCGTTTTTTAATGATAAACCATTTATCTTTCCAAGTGACAACAGGAGAGAATTTTATTTTAGCAAAATATCGTATGTCATATTATGTTATTAATATTATCAATTTATATTTTAATGGCTTTCTATTAGTTTAATCATTTGCTTTGGTTTTATAATGAAGAGCTGGTTTTATAATAAAAGCTGGACATTTAAGGAACATACACCTAATTTTATACTCGGACTTACGTTATGTTTCTCATTCCAGTTACAGCCAACACCAGGGATATGAGAATTTGTACCACGGACTCTGAGTAAATGAAAAAGGTCGCACTAACAGCATCCTTCTTAAAGGGGGTAGCATGTGTTTCAGAAACATTGCCACCAAGAGTGACAGAACAGTTTGCACTTGGTTATGTGGAAAATTAACTTAAATAAAAGACTTCATTCTCTAACAACCTTGGAAGACGAGCAAGGCCTGAGTACATACAGAAATGCTAGCTACCAGTCGCCCTGGGAGCAGGACGCTGGAGCATGAAGGCAGCATTTATAAAGAAAATGCAGAGGGACAGAGCCTCAGCTTCTACCGACCTTGTCAGCATCTCGAGCCTTTTCCAGAGAACTGATTACTTTTTCGGTGGCACACAAACTCTCTTCTAGTTTCTGTACTTTTGCCATCTGTAGGAAGAAAAAAAAAACAATATTTTTAGAAAAAGAACTAAATCACAAAGTTCACCACATATACTTGTATTGAAAAAAAGTTAAACTCTGCTTTTCATATTCAAGTGCACACTAAGGAGTATTACTTGAAAACAAGTTGGATTAAAAGACAGTAATTGTGTGGTCTCTGTCAGGAGACCACCACCAAATTGTGATGACAGCTATCTGGGAGTCAGAAAAACAAGAGCTGAAAATCATACAACCAAGCAAAAATGTCATCTTTTTATTATCAGTTTCCAACATCTGAAAGTGGAAACAGTTTTTATAACAAACCTCCTTAGGTATCAGGCATAAAAGGCACAAACCTCAAATCTCAGAGCTGGGAGTATGGGATATTTACCTGCTGCTCGCATTTGGTCATCTCTTTCTGTTTCTCCTGCCGAACGGCTTCAAGAACTTCTAAGATTTCTCTGGAAGAGAAGAATTATCTTTTACTCATGACTCATTCAATGGAGACAGGAGCTGGGTCTACTCACACAGAATGGACTCGATGCAATTGAGCTTTATCAGGCACGTTTTTGGTATTTGGCGTTGTATTCCAGAAGGAATCAGAAATTTTTACCCGTCTCTTCAGCAGCTATTTAGTAAGAACTCAGTTTTGTGCCACGACAATTTATTTTTCTTCAGAGTACTGACGACTCCCTAGTATATAACATACAGGATTTAGTGCCTGTGTCTCTCTGCTACAATGTAAAACTCAGAAGGGCGGGGATATTTTGTTCACTGTCTTACCCCTAAATGTTCTGGCATTTACCAGAACAGCGCCTGGCTTGCAGGATATCACTAAGTGTTTGAATGAATGACTAAATATTAATTGTCTGTTTTCCAACTGCTGCATACCAAGGCTGAGAAGAAAATCTATCTCTAAGTAAGAACTCTACAAGTATCTGCTGAATAAACTAATACAAATTCTTATTAGAGTAGTAATCATCCTGTTGGCTGAAACCAAGAGACTGAGAAAGATCACCAAGGAAAAGAACTTGGAGAAAGACAGTGGTGTTCACGTTAAGGGACCAGAAGAATAAAAGAGCAGCTAGAAAAAGAACAGTAGAGACAGAAATAAATCAGTCCCCACTTTCCAATAATAAATACTGTGATTTATTTACAGAAGGTCCTGAGTTCTGATCACCACTAATTGCTATTAATTTAAGAAGTACCATAGCTAGTTATTAAATGTTTTGAAAAATTAAGTTTCTCTACATACCCATTTATACAAAAGAATCTGATATTCGTTTTGGAATGATTTAAAAAAATAACTTTACAGGCTCTTAGCAAATAAAACAAAACCCACAAGATAAAGAATGTGGTAGTAAATGATATTCTAGCCAACTAATGGAAAAGATAAATAGCACTCACTTAGAACTGTTTTCTTTATCTTCTTCAAATTGTAATAATAATTTGTTATTGCGTTCTTTTTCTGCCTCAAAAAGCTCCATCAAATTCTAAAAGACAATGTTATATTAGATTTTAACGTCCAGTCAGCAAACACATGGAGTACCTTCTACGTGGCAGGCATGATGGGCCAGTACAGACGTTAGGAAGAGGTCAAACAGTCACACATCCAGGGCAAATTCATCAGTAACCAACACCCTTCTTAACTTACATTCAGATCAGATTTCAGAGTTTCATTTTCTTTTTTGCAGTTTTGGAGGTTTTTTGAAAGTTGGTCAATTTCAAACTTCATTACTTCTTGTAAGTTGTCATAGGAATCCTGTAGGCAGGCTTTGCTCTCAAGAAGCTTTTCATTTTCTAATCTTTATCAGGAAAACATTTTTACAAATGTAAATATAGACATGAAATGTAGTTCTGCTCGTCAGATTTACCTGCAGTTCACCTTATCCCATCTACAGACCATTCCCAACTTGCAGAAGCCTTGACTGATGTAAAGCTCCTCATGAACTTGTGTGAAATGGTCATGACGCACGAACACCAGCGAGATGGGGTTGGAAGAGACGGGTATGTTAGCCTTCAGCCATCTACTTCCTCATTCTTTCTCCCGTGGTTTCAGCCAGACGTGCTTAATTGTTTGGCAATTTTGGGTGATGAGACTCATTTAGCGGGTTCTAGACTTAACCCTAATGTAAGCCAAAGACTGCCTGTTGGTAGCTCAACTCTATCTACTCAGTACATATTCTCCCAACTCTAGGAAGGTTTTTCAAAATGGCAAATGCGGCTTCGATCTGAGAAGTGCACTCCTTCAGGACAGAACTATCTTTTAAGTCACGTGATGATTATTTACTGCTTTTTAGGTTTCCACCCTCTTGTTCTGCATCCCAAACATCCAGAGCTCACCCAAGAACTAGTAAACAATGAACCTGACCTCTGGACCACCCAAAGCAGATGTCCCAGCTTGTACACAGAAGGCTACTTAGACCTGGATCTATCTGGCTGCACTAACTTCAAGCAGAGCAGAAGCAGCAAATTACAAAGTGGTATAAATCAGTTGCTAAAGATAGACTATATAGACAATAGATGGTAGAGGGGGGGAACGGTTGATTTATGATACAAACTGTAGATATATAGCAGGTAAAATGATTCAAATAATAATACATGGCAGTGTTGTGCTGTTTTACTTAGAGGTCTTAACCTTTTAGAGCCATGATAAGTGGGTAAGCAGCCCAGTAAGTGATGTACTCAATGTACTCCACATTGAGGGCAGAAAAATCACACAAAATTAGTTTACGACAGAGCCAAGATTAGATTCAATGATTCAGATGTTCAAAACAATGTCAAGCATTAAGAAAAAACAACAGTGCATCTGTGATGACAGATGGCCATGGGCCAGCAGCCTTGGTGGAGGACATGGTACAGGGCTGTGGAGGCTGGGCTGACCAAGCACTGCCACCTTGGGGCTGTGGGCCTGGTGCCACCAACTTGTTGGATTTTTAAGAGGATGCTGAAATGTGGATTTTTTATAAGAAAACTCTCAATTTTAAAAGTGTTGTGCTAAAAATTTTTTTTTAAAAACCACACTAGGCAGGCCCAACAAAAACTTGTCTATGGATGGATCTGGCCTACTGACCTGAAGTTTTCTTCCTCTATTTTAATTCCTTGTTGTATATTCAGAAAACACTTAAGTGCTACAGATTTTAATCTCTGCAATGTCTATAAAAATTAAATTCAGGGTTTCTATTAGCAGCTTTCCTAGAGTGAGCAGTCACACTCGTGTCGCACTCACAGTATCACAATCACAATGTCCGTAATTAGACTATACCTCAATTAAATCAATAAATAAATTTTTAAAAAGTTCAACCAGCATTACATAAACTAAAAAAAAAGGTCTGTAATTAAATTACTGCCATAGACTCGAGAAATAGAATCAAAGCCTCAAGATGGCTGTAAGTTATGTTTTACAAAAGTTTGAAATTAGTAAGGAGAAAAAAACCAGTAAAAACAAACGAACAATTTCCATCTTAGATTACTTTGTTTCAAGATTACCAGCACGTGGATTACCCAGCCAAGCCTCTGGAGCTACTGTGGACAATGGTGACAACTACTGATTTGGTCTACCTTGTATTGTCCCTTCTAGTAAGAGCACACCTTTCCCTCCGAACATGCACATCACCTATGCTGGGCCAATACCACCATGAACCCTTGGTAAGGGACTGGTCCAAAAGCAAGCAGATGACTCAAGCAGGAACAATTTCAGTTTTCTCTGGGATTGATACATGGTGATTGGAACAGAGGATTTCTTTGCAAGGGTCTCTATGCCAGGAGAAAGTGGAGTCGTCTGGGGCAATCTGTTCCCCGTCACACAGAGGAAGGCCCTCAACAGAAGAGATTAAGGGCCACACACAGAGGGAGGCTGAGCAGAAGGGAGAGGGAAAGGGAGAGGGAGAGATGGAGAGAGAGAGAGAGAGAGAATGCACACTGACAACATTGTTTGAGACTTAATCTACTTTGTCCTTGAAACCAAAATCACCTCTGGGGCTTCCCAATACCATAAGCCAATAAATTACCTTTCCGTTTTTTTAACTAGTTTGATTTGGGTTTACAGCAGTAGTCCTGGGTTACAGGCCAATCAGGCAACTCGAAGCCGTAACAGAACAACTCTACCTGACATTATCTAGTTGAAGCTGTACATGCATGTGTCTTTCAGAAAGGCTGTTGAGTTCTTTCTCCTGACTCTCTCTGAATGAACTATACTCCAATTTCACCGAGGACAGCTCTTTGTCTGCAGAATGTAGAACTACCCGCAGGTCATGTACTTCACTTTTCAAAACTAAAAAATAAAAATAAATAAAACATAATCTTAACAGGCTTTTCTTTACATGTGTGTGTGTGTTTTTTTTTTAACAAAGTAAGCAAATAAATTTGATAGGTACCTTTCATACAATCAGCAAAAAAAAAGTCGAAGAGGCCATTTAAAAATGCTCTTTACTCTTGAGAGTAAAGATGTTGAACAACTAAGTGGGAGGTGGTAGGAGCGCTGAGATTGATTTCCTTCCTCTCCTTTGCTCATGGTTTTTGGTATTATTTCTACCAAAAACCAAAAGTTAACATATGTCCCTGACTTGTAGGTCATTTGACTTTTCTACATTTCTCCTATAGAATGTGCATCAAAACTCTTAATATAATATCTTAGAAAAAAGCTAAGAGAGTTAACATATTTTAAGTGACCTAATCTTATTTATTAAAAACCCTTTGGAGATGTACCAGAACTTCCCAACATAGGTTAAACACTCTGGTCTTCTAAGGAAACTCCAACTGGAAATAAAATTATGTAACTTTTTAGATCAAAGGAAAGAGAATGGCATTTTTCTTTTTTTTGGTCTTAGCTTTATAATAAACTATTGTAAATACTCTGATGAAAGGAAAAATAAACTGAAAAAACTGGGAATTAAATGATATTCCCACATCTATGAATATACGCAAGTATATAATTATGCTTCATTTTGTTACTATTAAGACATATTCATCTTACAAATTCAAGACGCATCACTTTCAAAGCAGTATTAAAACTTTTAAGTCAACTTTTGAATCATTTGTTTGAGCAGTCCTGGAGAAAATTACCCTTTATAATACTCTTACCACTACTCGTGGTAATATTACTAATAGTAAAATATTACATTACTATTACTCGTCTGGGCTAATTTAAAACAAACAAAATACAGGGACATTTATTCATTTGAGTAAAAAGATAGTGAGTAGCAGTACTTAGATCACAAAGCTCCCAGTGTTCAGACTCACAGTCATTCTTGGTCTGAGTGTCCTGAAGCTGCTTTTCAAGGACATTCAAATGAGAGAGATGCTCTTGCTGCTGTTTGGTCCAATCAGTTCTTTCTGATGAGAAAAGCTTTGGGAAAGAGAGAAATTTTTCTGGAATTTGGCGTGCTAAAACACACTCCAAAACATCACCTTGTTTCTGTTTTCAAAATCTCGTTTTAAGATCTCTGACCAGGAGAAAACTGGCCGATCCCATAAACTACAGTGAGGATGGCCAACAAAGCAAAGGATCACTGCAAGCACCTGACCGTCCACCCTGCTTTCTTCCAAACAAACAGCAAGGGATCCATCTGCACCACCGACACAATGGACCAGGATTCAGACTAGGGGGCATGTCTCATTTCCAGAGTAGTAGGTGAAGTACCAAAGCAAAGAACACAACTCAAATAAACCTTGACCAAGGCTTCATGAAGTCATTTCCTTCCTGTAATGCTCTCACTTTGCGGACTTCTTTCCTACATATTCTGAGGCCATGCTCTGCGTCTCACCTCCTGCATTTGAATAGAATGATGTTCCAGTTTGTCAATTTGCTGCTGAAGTTTTAGGTTTTTATGTTCTTCCTCATCCAACTTGACCTGAAGGGCACTCATTTGTTCCTACAACACAAAAACTTCAGTGGTCAAAAAAAATTTTAACGTGGGGAAGGGTGTAGCTCATTCGTAGAACACATGCTTAGCATGCATGAAGTTCTGGATTCAATCCCTAGTACCTCCATTAAAATAAGTAAGCAAATAAGTAAACCTAACTAGTGCCCACCTCAAAGAAACAACAAAAAAAATTTTAATGGACATCTCAAACATTCCACCATTTCTTCCGTATTAAAAAAACGAAACACAAAACCTTGTATGGACAAAGGTGTCAAATGCCAGTTTGGAGCCAGAAAACAATTTCAAAATACTACACTAATCATTTCTTATGTTTCAGAATTACACCTATGGTCCATCAAAGTGGATAATTGGAAACTCTAAAGGAAACAAGTGATTAAAAGTCAAATCAGAGATTAAATCTGAGCCATCTTAAGACTACTAAGACACTTTCTCAGGGTTACACAGAGTAATTTCACCAGAAAGGCCTCGATGCCTGGGAAAGGGCAAATTTTTGGAATTTGGGGTGATCTGGCTCCCTCTTTTACTAGACAGTAGAAAAACTTAAAAAAAAAAAAACAAATCACTGAATTCTGAGACAAACCAAACAATATTTCAGATACACCAAAAGCTGTTTAAAATTTGATAATAAGATTCTTCCAACTATTTATTTGTCTTTAGCAGATACAGCACTGTGCCAATGTAAACCAGTCCTGGAACCTGAAGGCAGTGGCAAAGTGGTCTTTTTTTTTTTTTTTTTAAATGGAGGTACTAGGGATTGAACCTAGGATCTCATGCATGCTAAGCATGTGCTCTACCACTGAACTATTCCCCACACCACTTTTTTTTTTTTTAATATAATATGGCTCTACCCCTCCCCAAACTGGTCTTTTTACACACGGGAGAAGCTCAAGGAGAGTGGAGAGTGACTTGCAAAATATTGCAAAGCGAATTAAAAGAATGAGAGTGAACTGATTTCTAAGCCAGAGACCTTTACACACCCATCCTAAAAAGATACTATTTTAATACTAAACAGGTCTGAACACTGCAAATTAAGAGTTAAAATGATAAAGAAAATTTGTTTAAGTGAATGTCTATTTTTTTTCTAAAACTAAACATTACCTGCACCATTCTAAGCTCTTCAGAAATGGCCTCAAAAGCTTGTTCATTCATCTCAGGTGGCACTGGCTCATTTAAGATATCATTATCTAATTTGCTAGAATTCTGAGTGTGCACAGAGCCAAAGCTCTCCGGTTCAGGGCTTAATTTTGGTACTGGTCGAGACCAAAGTTGATAGGCCTTGGTTGGTGTTGTTATAATCTGCAGCAAAAAATGGTTAGAAAAACATTAGCACACATGAAAAAAATAGCGTATTTAGTAATCATGTGAACAGAGATGATAAAGCTGTTAATTCTACACATCAGAAGAAAAGAAAAAGTATCCTAAAGAGGCAGCATAGAAATGCCCAGGTGGAAACTAATCTATCAATTCAAAGTAGCCTTCAGCAAAATTCTAATAAGATTTTTAAAAATGAAACTTGATAAGCCAACTCCAAACTTTATACAAAAAAAATAAATGTGCGAGAAGAGACAGTTAAAAACAAACTGGGAAGACCTCCTTGGTCAATATAAAAACATAAGGGTACGGTCATTTAAAACAGTGCGTTACTAACATATGCGCTATCTAATACAATACTGAAAGAGAATACAAAGTCTAGAAATAGAGCGATTTATATGTGGAAAGTTCAAAAAACATGACTATTATTATTAGAAAAACATGGTCTATTAAAAAAATTAAATATACTACTTAAAATAAAATAGCAGACACACTAGACATCTCGATGTAAAAACATATAAAAGTAGTAAAAGAAAGTAGAATATACTGATGATCTTGAGATTGTCTAAGCTCTTAAAAATGTATTTAAAGCGGGGGGAGGGTATAGCTTAGTGGTGGTGTGTGTGTTTAGCACACACCAAGGTCTGAGTTCAATCCCCAGTACCTCCCTTAAAGAAAAAAGTAATAATAATAAAATAAATAAATTTAATTACCCCCCCAAAAAACAAAAAACAATTAGAAATGTATTTAAAAAGTCACAAAGATAAAAGATCAATAAACCTGGCTGTATCAAAAATTTAAAACTTCTGTGTAACAAAAGTATCACCTACAAAGATGAAAGACAGTGAACACAATGGCAGAATACATTGCCCATTAACAAAAGATTAACACAGAAAAATGACAAATCTCAAGAAAAAGATAAAGAACTAGTAAGGAAATGGGCCCTTTTTCATAGAAAAGGATAATACAAATGGACAATGAACATAGGAAAAGATGTCTGACTTCATGAGAAATGAAGGAAAGGAGAATTAAAACCGCTTTCACCCATGAGGCTGTCAAACATTCACGAGCCTGCCAATGCCAGCTCTGGGGAAGCCGTGTGGTGCAGCCACTTGGAGGGCCCTTCAGCCGGACTGACTCCAATGCTGAGACGTCCTAAGACTACCACTCCTCTCACAGAATCCACCCCAGGGAATGCCTGCACTGAAAACCACCTAAATAAGCCATGAAATTATTCCAATACATGGAAGCCTAGCTAGGTACTAGTTTGTGTGGAAGGACCCAAAGCATACCTGAGTTAACGAACGTCCACTGCAGAATAACATACATACAATGAGTCCATTTATTTTTAAAAACAAAGTACAACAAAAAACAATCTATGAAATAATTCTATATATCTTCTCAGTTCATGTATATTTACTGCTCAAAATTGCTAAGAAAAGGGATTTCTAAACTGGTGATAAATTAACCCCGGGGATGGGGGATGAAAGATCAGATTAGACCCAGGCTGGCAGTGATACTCAAAAGGAACTTTCATCTAAACTTGATACATATGTATACCTTTTTTTTTAAAAATTTAAACTACACACATGTTTAAAAATAGATGAACCCCAGAGAAGAATTTCTGTGGAAAACAAGGAATCCTCCGCCATACCCCTTAACCTCACCAAGTCTTATTTCTGGGATATGTATACTTCTTTTAAACGAGGATAATGTATCCATAATGTACTCATATAGTTAAAACTGAACAAAAGATCTGAACTGCTATGCCACTCTTGGCAAATCTTTTAGTCCCTTTAGTCCTGTTTGCTCAGCTATAAACAAGCACAGCAGAAGGCCACAGTGCATTAAGCTCTATAATTCTACTGCTAAGAGGCTACAGAGACACATTATAAAACATTTGGTGATATTCCACAAGTATTTTAAAGATTTTTAAAGGCCACCTTTCTTAAAAAGCAAATTTAAAAGAAAAAACAGCATTTTTAGGTTAAATTATGATACAGCCATAAATATATTCATACACAGTTGCCCAAACAAACAAAAAGGAAAGTTCTTTTTTTCCCTTTAGCCATGGGATAAACTCTAAAATATCATTATGTTTAAAAAAAATCAAGGTGTAGAATGACGTGTATTATATGTTACTGTTTGTGTAAAGTAAAAAAAAAGTAAGAAAAAGAAAGAAAACAAAAACAATAAAACTTGATGACACTGATGGCCTCCAAAGAGGATCTTGGTTGGCTGTAAGGACAGCAGATAGAAAGAGACTCGTCACCGTATATTCTCTGTATCTTGAAAAACTCCAGTCATGTGATTACCAATTCAAACGAATGAACAAAACTACTTTTAAAAGTAGTATCCTCTGAAATGCACAGAAAGAAGTGTCATCTTCCTTTGACCGCGTTATCAAGCAGACAGCTCGAGAGATGACAGCTCACTCTGCTGCGCGCTCATCACACATCCTTCCACACGCTCACTCTGAGATCTATGGTACAGTTCACTGGCAGAGAATCCAAATGCTATCGACGCCCTGACTTCACAGTAACTATCTACTGGGAAGAGGGCATCCTAGGACTTTGTGCAGGTCTTACTACTCGCCTCCTAGGTGACGTCATTTCTTCATGGCTCTGTAACTCCCTGGCCCACATAGTAAACACCTATGCACTGGACAGTGGGGTTTCCACCATGAATGAAATGAAGTCATTCCCAAGCTGTCCTAGGATTTTTTTTCCAATATGTTGACCTATTCCTTTGTGCTTGTCTCTGATCTTATGGCTACCAACAGCTGTGGGCTTGCCAGTGGGTCCCCTCCTTGCTCCCCAATACATACTTTGGGGACAGACTGCTGGTGCATGCTACAAAAAGAGGGGAATATGAGTTGAGGAAATAGGTTGTTTTTCCAGAAGGTCCCCTTAAGGGAAGACTTGTTGTTGTGACCTGGGAATGTTAATTTGAAGATGTACGCAGGGACAGTGACATTTCTATAGTCCCAGATGCACAGAATTATGGGAGAGAATGCTGCTTTCTATAGTGCGGCGTGCTTTTTTAATAATCATTTAATCCTGGGGGAAAAAAGGTATCCTATGAAGTGATACAATAAGCATCACTGATGAAGACAACCACTAGAGATAAACATCTATTTATTTTTAAGTTTAGGATATATAAGGGTTTTTTTTTTAAACCAGTCAGAGAATTTGGTCTCAAAAGCTACAATTACCAGCATCAGCAGCACCATCAGTTTCTTAACCATTAACTTCCTTGTGTTTCCCTCTCTCCTCATTCTCAAATGTTCACTTTTTTTCTTTCATGAGGACTATGTTTATTGAGAGGAACAGCCCCTCCTGTTATCCCCAGTGTCACCCTTCATCCTTTAGTGGTCTTTGCCTTTAGGATTTCTATTCTTCCACTGCACGTTATTAACCCATTTAATGCTCAAAAAAAAAAAACAAAAACAAAAACAAAAAAAACCCACCTGTAATTAAATTAGCCTCATCTCTAATTCAGAGGCAATAAATGAGGCTCAGACGTTAGGAAACCCTGCCTAAGGTTACTGACAGATTAGAATTTGAACCCAGGTCTGATTCCAAATGCTGTACTCTTCCCGTCATGACCCTGCCACTGGGGGTAAACATCAACACCAGGACTAGTGCCACCCTGGGGTTAACAGTCTACGAGGGAGTCTGTCTGTATCTAGAGATAATCTGTGCAGACGCTCTCCATTATTAACAAAAGGAGACAGCACCGATTTAAGACTGAAGTATTACTTCAGATTACCTACCTTAAGTGTTTCAGCATGAATTTTATTCAGCTGAGAAACTTCTTGCCGCTTGCAGGCTTTTGTTGCTTCCAAAATGTTTTCGAGATTAAGGTTTGCTTTTTGCAAAGACTGAAGCTCTGATTCTAGTTCTAGCTGCTTTTTCCTAATAGATATTATAAAATTGAGTATTTCAGGTAATAAACAATGTCATACATTTGTAGAGTACTTTACAGTTTATACTCTCACATAACTTTATAGCTATCTCTTTAAATCAGAGATATTCTCAGATTATTACCCTCATTTTCCAATTGGGTAAAATACAGCTCAGAGATTGATGATCGTTTAAGGTGTTCAACTAGCAAACAGTAGAGCTCCAATTAAAAAGCCCAAATAATCCATGATTCCATACATGATATGATATATTATTAAAAGAAAAAAAACTTCTTTATGTTTTAGAATAGGATTTATCTTGATTATAATATGAATGTGGTTTATCTATGTTTTCTTTTACACAAAGAGCATCGAGTATTAACAAACCTATAATTTCTAAAAACCCTGATATGATTCATAACAACAGTGATTTAAATTTGGTGGCCAGATAAAGAATTTACTATGTTAGGTTTAACAGACACTCATCTCAATAGGTATATCCCTTAAAACACCTGTATCATCTAGTTCACTAAACATATTATTAGAGACTAGAACTTATGTCAATTATAACACATTTTTAAAAATGAGTAAAGAAAAAAGAAAAGAGCTAGAAGCGAGCCCTTTCCTTTCATGTCAAAACAAGCTAGCTGCTATATGAGAATATTTACAATACTCAATTTAATTATCAATGCTAAATACCAAAACAAGTCAACATTGAAAGATAGTAAAACAGTAAGCATGAATGTGTATTTATATTTTACCTAGTTAGTTCTTTAAATTCTTCATATTCTTGCTTTGAATTATTCAGCTCTGTCTGAATTTGCAGGAGTTGTGCTTTTAACTTCTCAGCGTTTGCTGATGAGCATGGCTTTTTCAGAGCTTTAGGAGAGAATCCTTGCTGACCTGATAATAAGGGAACAACTTGGTCTTGGAAAGATAGAAATAACAGAATGCATGTTCTAAGTTCTCTGCCAGGTATCAATTTTCAACCACAAGGAGGAAAAATGAAAAAGGGTTGGAAAGCGGACCCTAAAATACAAGCACCTGTAACTCAAGAGGAAACGTAACACAACACAGTGTGTTCAAGGAGTAATAGCAGTTGTCTTTGCGAAGCTGGAAGCCACACGACGAAGGGGCGTATTTGAGGCAACACCTTTACCATTAAGAGAAAGAGCAAACAATGACTGAAGAATAACACTCACAGTGCTGGACAGAGAAACATCCCCAGTAGAATCTTGCAGGAAGTAGTGTTAACAGTCCATGAATTTTAGCAAAGGAAACAAACAGCAAAGGTAGCCAGTTGAAAGAACTTAGTATCATCTACTAGGGAGAAAATACTAATTTTTAGAGAGTGCTTAGAAGACTGAATATGTTGAGAGAGTTCCACTGAGTTTCAGTATAGGAAAATACCATGTAAAAGTTGTTTAGAGAATGATACATATTTAGAAGATGGTGGGGGGAGGGTATAGCTCAGTGGCAAAGTGCATGCTTAGCACACACAAGGTCCTGGGTTCAATTCCCAGTACCTCCATTAAAACAAACAAACAAACAAAAAAGATGAAGACGGTGAGGTCCACAAATTACCATTAGTATCTTTTGAAGGCAGTAAGTTAAGGTACTATTAAGGCCAAAATGGCCAACAAAATACAGAGCATTATAGGAAGAAATAGTTGAAATAATACTGAAAACTTGATTTTAACTTTGCATCTAAAACCTTAGTCTCTCTACAACCTCTATACTGTGAATTTTATCCCTTTGTTAAGTCATAATAGAATGGAAGAAGTCTTGGAAAAGGAAATGTAAAAGATTTTTTTCTTTATCAGTGAAGAATTGAAAGATTATAGCTGTCCTGGGGGTGGGAACAGCTCAGGGGTGGAGTGCACGCTGAGTACGCAAGGTCCTGGGTTCCATCCCCAGTGCCTCCACAGTAAAAAAAAAAAAAAAAAAAAAAGCCTCACCTTCTACTTTTCATTCTCAGCTCTGAAGAATGAAAATCTTGTAAATAAATTAAAAAAAAAAAAAAAAGAGAAAGAGAACTGTTTAAATTTCAACCTAAAAAGAAACAAAGGCTGAGAAGAGGATGATAAAAGACTATGAAAATATTCACTCTAAGAATGGAGCAAACACAGACTTTGTTACTAAATCCCAGAGCATTAACACCAATAGCTGCCACACCTGTGAAGTCAGAGCAGTACTAACCAAATCACCTTGCACAGAGTAATAGCAAACTTATGGAACTAACAGAACAGATACTGGCAAGCGTGACCCTTGACCATGACATCAGGGCCAAAAAACTGTGCTGGCTGGACCGGGGGGGGGTCTCATCAGTCTGACACCTCACACTGTACAGATCCTCATCAGGTGGATAAACACTGCAACTCTATCTACATTCATTCATGTTGTCATTAGTGAAGTACTTTTCATTTCAAAATAGTGAAAACAGAAAAATTCCATTTAGTAAAAATTTAATGTAATACGTGAATCAATCTTTTCTCCTTAAGACAGTTATACACTGGGTATTTCCTTGCCAAAGGATATCTGTTAGCCTTCATACTTCATGAAGTATGCACATGAGAAATTTACACCCAGGTCTAGAGGCTAAAATGAAGACCCTCAATGCAAGGCAGTATCAACGACCTTTAAAACAGCCCCCCTGCCCCTCTGAGGTATGCATACAACAATCACATCTTACTTTTGTCATTTTCCTCTGTGCCAGATAATTCGAAGAAAGCTTTTTCCAGTATTGCAATGGTCTGGGCATCCGCTTCCTGGGCTCTTTTCACAGGCTCTAACAATCTCAGTCTTCTATTCTCCTCCCTGAGGGAATGATTTTCCATAGCGTATTTTGCAACTCTGGGGTGGTGCTCTACCTGTGACATGAAACAGTTACAGACACGTCCTCAGTGGACAAGTCTTTCTGAAAAGCCAGTAGAAAACACTGAACGCTGCACACGCTGCTGGAGGAAGCCTGCTGCAACCACGTGGACAGCACCTTGGCATTTATGATCAGAATGAAGATGTGCAGATCCTACAACCCTGTACTCTATGCTTGGGTTTCGAAAGTTGAAACTTTCCCATATACCCTTGAAACTTTCACCCGGGTACCTAACGGTGATAAGTTCATTGTGGCAGACTCTTCATGCAAAGGAGACTGCTTAAATTAACACGCTGAAAAGAATAAGGAAACTGTCCACTGACCCAGGGTGAATGCCCTCCAAAGTACATTAAGTGAAAAGGGCAAGGTACAGAAAAGTGTATGGTAAGCTGTCTTTTGTGTACAAAAGGAATAAAAGTAAAAATATCTATCTGTTGTAGTTTGAAAATGCATGAAAACCTCTGGAAAGATACACACTCTGAGAAGAGATTATCTCTGTTTTTTTAATGGTGGGCCTCTGTTAACTATCCATCCTCCCAGGGAAAAGGAAAAACAACAAAACTTTGACGGGCTCCCTGGAGAGAGACTACCGACACCGGTAACCACCACTGCCCACTGGCATGCCCTGAGCTTGGGCGGCAGGGGCTAGGGCTACGGCAGCAGCATTGCAACTTCCTCTCCTTTGCCTTCAGGTTTTATGGTTCTGGAAAAATGGGGGCTGGGGGCGTGGGAATTATGCAGTCACACTGTCGGCTAATTTCATTTCAAACACTTTCCATTCTATTAAGTGACAAGAATTTGCTGACCAGTCTGGTGAGGGATTTATATTTGCCTTGAACTTCTTTTATTTTCAGAAATACTGCTAATGTCCTGTACTCACTTGTTCTCGCAGAGTTTGAATCTCATCCCTCAGTTCTGACAGCAAACGGTCCTGCTCCTCAGGCAGAAAACTTCCTCGGGATTCCTTGTGGAGCTTCTCCAGGCGCATTATTTGATCCTCTCGGAATTTCACAATCATTTTATTAGACTGAATAAATTTTTCTTTTTTGAGGGTGAGGTCTTCCAATTGGGTAACTTTTTCCACCAGGGACTGAAGAAATTCAGAATTTGGTTAAACATGAAAAATAATTGGGTTTTCCTAAATTTTCACAAACCAGGCAACGAACACTAACTTCTCACTTAATCTCAAAGGCAAAATTAGGTTTTTCACAGACTTTTTTTTTTTAATTTATTTGTGCCATTTATTTCACTCAGAAAAGCGCCCCATTGTGAAAGTCTAAAATATCTTGGATCCCTTTTATACTAATCCAGTTTCCTACCTTCTTTTCCTGCTCAGATTTCTTAAAGAATAACATTGCTTCTTGGAAATACTTCATGTAGTTAGTCTCATCTGTAATTGGTGCAGTAAGAAAGAAAGGGAACGGGGGAAAAATGTTTTATCTCTCAAATTTTAAGGACAAGAGATGAGCTAAAATAGCCCTTGATCGACTGTTCTCAATTAGTCTAAAAGAATCAGATTGTCAACACCAGATCATGGATTTCAAATTGACCCCATCTACAAATTAGCTATTCTCTGAAGAAAAGTCTCTCTCATGCTATTTAGTAAACAAAGATCACATATGATATGACATTAACTTGGAAGTGGATCTAAATGAAATTTATTATTTTTTTAGCACTTATTAGGGATGAATTATTCAAACTTATTTCTACTCCCCGCCCACCATGTCTCACAGAACCCAGTAACTATGGTTAAATAAACAGGGACAACTTGGGCAGCCTCACTGTGCTGTGCTGTCATGGGAGGGCTCTCATACTGACAGTGGCACTGGGGTTTCCTTGGGTTAAAGGACACTGTGCTCATCTCACCTCTGGTCAGGAGGCTTTCTGGTAGTACCTGCCCTGCAGTAAGCTGGGCCAGCTGCTCTTTGAGCCTCTTCACTTCAGCCTGGAGCTGGCTCACGTTTCCTTGCGTGTCTTC
Source organism: Camelus bactrianus (assembly GCF_048773025.1). NCBI lineage: Eukaryota > Metazoa > Chordata > Mammalia > Artiodactyla > Camelidae > Camelus > Camelus bactrianus. Next base: position 37,451,263 of record NC_133555.1, read on the forward strand.
ATTTACCACTGCCTGTTCAAGAATTTTTTAAAAAGCATTAAAAGAAGGCTTCAGGGGTTGTATAGTCTTGTGTTTATATTTGCTTGTATGATTTGGAGTGACGAAGACAAAACAAAACTGCACCTGCATCTCACAAGCAGTCCAAAGGCCACCAGAATCAGTGTGCTGGAGAGGGGAGGAAGCTTCCTTTCCCTCAGCCAGACTCTTTCCCTCCCCGCTCCTCCCTGACGCCCCCCTTCAGGTCTCTGCTCTGTTGACCAGCCCTGGGCCCGCTGAGCCAGGCCACCCCTGGGACCTGGGTATGTTCATCTAATACTGCCTTCCTCCTGCGACTAACAGCCCCACCCCTGTGAATAACAGCAAACACCTCCACGAGTGTCACCTCCCTTCTGTCTTAGTTCACTTTAGTGGAACTGCAGGGCTGGCCTGAGCTCCACCAGATGGGAAGAAACCACCATTTTCAGAGGAATCCAACCCTGTATTTCCTAACAGTCCTCCTGGAAGGGGGACTTGGTTTGACAGCTCCATTTGTGTTATTAGCACATTAAAATGCTATTTTAAAGAAATGTCTCATTTGAGATGACTTCTGAGAGGTTCAAAAAGTACCACAAAACCCACAGGGTGATAACAAGAGCCAAGAGCTGAGTAGCAACAGAATCTAATACCCAACACTCCAGAGTGAGGGGAAACCTCTGACGGCCCCAAGGTCCCCATGCTCCTGTCTTAAGCCAGGTCTGCCCACTGGGAAAAACTATCCTTCCTTAAACAAGCCCCGGATTTCCTGGCCACTTCCTCCTGGTAGGCTGCAGCACAGGACTTACCATTGATAGTGACTAGTATAAGGCTACTGGCTTTGCTGTTTCATGTGCTAAGAAGCCATTTCTAGTTGCTTCTGATTTTAATGGCCAGCCTCATTACAAGGCGCTCCTGTACATTCTGACATCATTGTCACATTGGTGACACCATAATTCTAATTATCCCTGCAGGTCTCCACTCTCCAAAAACTTCTAGTAAGTCCCAAGGGATGGAGTCAGGAAGCTCTAATGATTTTTCCTCCTCATATTACAAATACCCCACCAGGGAATCATAATTCAATAAAAAGAATGAATAACCAGACCAATACTCTTCTGACTCACCCAAGGGAAGAGGCAACATGGACCCGTTCACTTTTACCATGATAAGATGATGAGGGAGACTATTTTGGGGGATAAGAACGACCACTTTCTTCTTTGAAGGAGGGAAGAAATTAATCTGCCAATTTATGGCACTTTGATTCTTTTGTCTAGAACCAAAGAGGCCTCCAATCTCTTCAAAACAAGTGGGGGACTCATAGGTCTTGACAGTCTGCACCAGGGGTTGGCAAAGTGCTGCTTGTTCAAGGGCCAAATACAGTCTGCTGCCTGTTTTTGAAAATAAAGTTGCACTGAAACAAAGCCATGCCCGTATGTTTACATGTCATCTAAAGCTGCTTTCTCAATACAAAGGCAGAGTTAAGTAGTTGGGAAAGAGGCCACAGGGTCCAAGAAGTCAAAATCATTTACCATCTGGCCCTTTACAGGAAGTTTTCTGACCACTGGTGTGCACAAATGTCAAGGAAGCCTCTTGTATATAAAGAAAAATGAGGAGTCCTTAGAGTTATAGACAACTTGAGACAAAGTCTGTCAGTATTATCAAACTTTTCACAGTGGATCCCTCCCCACCCCTCAGCGCACACACACAGCTCTGCCTGCATGGTTTAGGTAAATATATTTGTCTCCAACTCAATTACAAGAGAAAAACCTTGCCTTCCCTTAAGAAAAAAATAGCCAAACAATAATGACCATAAGACCTAATCTAGGTCTCAAACTACACAAGCGATACAGAAGGCTGGGAAAGGTGAAACAGAAACCTTGCTTAGAGTTAGGCTTTCACAACAGAGAAACAAATAAAAGCTCATGTTATTATCAGGGCAATCACGAAAGTGAGATACTGCAAGCTTAAACATTTTTCTTATTTACTTAAGTATACTCAGCACTTTACCTTATTTTTAATCAGCTTGGCTCTTTGAGCAAAATTAAGCGTTGAGAGGGTTTCCCCAAAGCACCTAGATCCAGGGTGAACATTTGCAATTATGGCTGTTTTGGCATTACCTCCGAGGGAATCCTGTTTAATGATATGAATAGTACACATTTTCAGGGGAGACACCACAAGATTTTTTTAAGCAAACAAAATATATACTCTTAGCACCAAGGCTGAGATTATCCGACTATCAACCATTGTGGGCATAACCAAAATGGGACCCGGGAACCCAATGATCTGCTTTACCCGGAGTAGGAAGGTCAGCTTGGAGTCTCGGTAGCAGACGTGTCTCTGTTTCCCATTACCCACGTCCACGAGCGCCGTGATCACCTGGCCCAGGCAGCTCAGGGATCGGTTTATATTACCTGCTTCCTGGGGCATTAGGGAAAAAGAAGACAAGTTTAGGTGTGCTGGTTTCCTTTTAGTATTTTGAATTAAAATATACCTAACAGTGACAATTTTGAACAGAAAGGCAGGTCAGGGACAACACTAGTTAAGGATAAGTAACTTTTCAGCAAAAAGATGTCCTCAACCATTCCCTAAACTTTTCCTATTTGAGGCGCACACTGCAATTTTAGTACTATTCAAATTTGAACATAAAAATTATGTGAAGGAAAAAAAATCAGTGTTATCTCATGATTGTAATAGTTTTTAAATTTTTTTTAAACTGAAGTATAGTTGATTTACAATGTGTTAGTTTCTGGTGTGCAGCATAGTGACTCAGTTATATGTGTGTGTATATATATATAGTCTCTATCATATTCTTTTTCATTATAGGTTAATACAAGCTACTGAATATAGTTCCCTTTGCTATATAGTAGAAACTTGTTGTTTATGATTGTAATAGTTTTAAGTTGACATATAGGTAGGGATAAAAACTAGAGAACAGAAGAAAAACAGTTGGAGTAGAACATTAATAGGCAGACTTTCCAAGCCTTTAATGTTAAAATGTTTGCTGCATTATAAAGGTATGGTAACTAATGACCCACCCCCATGTCCCATAAAGCCACCGATGAACGTATTACAAAAGAATATTCAGTCTAATTCTGTTACATATAATAAAATCCCTTTCAAAGAGTGGTTTGGAGAGAAAGGGAAAATGATTCAATTAAACACGTTACACTGGATTTTTTATTGTCAGTAGCACATTTTGATAACTGGGTCTGCAGTGGTAGGAGTATAGAGAAAAGAGAGAAGGAGTAGAAATGATAAAGCAAGTTGCCACTATCTGTTACCATTCAGAAAGGTGGTTTAGGCCACAGTTGAGAGCACTGTCTGTGGAGCTGGACTACTGTTTGCATCTTAGCTTGATTTTTAGCCATGAGCCCTGCACAATTTACTCCAGTTTCTTTAAAATAGAAAGGATAATAGTATCACTTCCCAGAGTTGTTGGGAAAATTAAATGAATTAACACATAGAAAGAAAGCATTTAGAACGGGCTCAGCATATATCCTATTACAAACATATGCTATTTTTCTTTGCTTCATGTCTCCATAGAAACATGAACCTGCGACAGCCTGAAACTGCCTCAGAACTCAGGAGGCTTAAATCCTTGCTTTTAATGCAAACCCACCATTTTCGACTCTTCTCCCATAGCCCCATGTGCCCTAACCTGTAGAATCCACCCGTTATTTGTCGACAGTATGTATCACAATACATACTGGCAACACATGTTACAGAGAATCTCCACTCCCACTGCTAGTACCTTAGTCTAGGATGACGTCCTTAACCCTTAACTCAACTCAAGACCTACTTTTCCACGCTCCCCCAGGCAGTCCACGTCACACCCTTCTTCCCCATGTCACCCCTGCTACCACCTGTACTATCATCCCTTCTGGCATGAATTCAGATACTTTTGCTACTGACAGACATGTCCTATCCCATGTAAGTTTACTGTCTCTAACCCCCTCAACAGAAATTTTTATACCTTCTGGATAAAAGCAAATCCTTTCCTTTGTAGCCCCCAAAATACTTAGCTTGGTATTGACTTCTAGTAATTATTCACAGTCAAGTTAAACTGAAGACCATAATTCCATTCTGACCTTCAATCTCATCCCTTCTGCATGGGTGTCTTTCTGCCTTTCAGATCCTGCTAAATCCACCAGGTTGAGAAGGGAGGTCCGTATATTCACAGTTTCATGGCTTTTTTCCATCGATTCTATTGTAATTGTAAAGACTGCGTGAGACCTAGAGGATTCTCTATTCATTGATGTTGACGCCACACGTCTGTTCCTCCATCCTCCAGACAACACCTAGGCAAGAGGAAAACAAACATGAAATGTGGAAATACATTATCACAGCTTTCAAGTGGTCACAACAGCCACAAACATCAGTAGGAAACCTGTCAGGAGTGGTGAGAGAATACTGGGCTCTTGAGGAACATACTCAAGTTGTTTTCCTTCCCCTTTCCTTTTCTGTTTCCTCTCCATGTCATGAAAGAGAACAAGCAGGAAATCACAAGGCACAGGGTCTAGAACAGGTTTTGCCATTTCTCTATTTGTGTTAACTTAATGCAAGTCGCAAAATCTCTCTGAACCCTTTTCTTTACCCAGACAATGAGAAAGTTAGACAAGATAAATCTCAAAATTACCTTCATGCCAAAAGTTTCATCAGCTGTTCTGTCTACAAAGTATGTGTGTGCCCCCTGTCCACCCTGGCCCCCTTCCCTGTGGCAGGCAGGAAACACGAAGGTTCAGACTGCAGGCTCTGGAATCCGATGAACATGAGGTCTACCCTTGGCTCCAATTATTTACCAGTTCTGTGGTTTGGGGCCCAGTGACCTTTTCAAGGTTAAGTCCTATATTTGTAAAATGGGAATATGGACACCTACCCCACAGGGCAGAACATCTCAGATTGCAATATGCAGGCTAATCAGCTAAGAATCTGGTTAAAATTCAGATTCTGATTCAGTAGATGTGAAATAGAGCCTGAGAGCTTGCATTTGTAACAGGCTCCCAGGTGATAATGATGGCCTGAGAACTACCTTTTTGGGTGGCAAGGTCATAATATGCACTGGATAAAATGGGGAAATTAGCAGCTTACAGCAAAAAGTAGATAAAAAATTAAATAAAATAATGCATATGAAAGGGTTATTAGCATAGGGCTTAGCACATATACTCAATAAATGAAGCTGTTATAACCTTCTCTACTAACCAGCCACAGCATAAAAATGAAATTATTTATATCTTTTTCTTTTTGGTTAGTACTTTATGCTTCCTCTTCATAACACTAAATATTGTATATTAAATATTAGATGAATGATACATTCACACAGCTGCAAAGAGAGAGGACAGATCCTGAAACGTGGGACAAATTGCGAAATACTATTATCTTAAAAAGCAAACATTTTAAGTGTTAAGCAAGTGTTCAAGTGAAAGGAAGAGCCACATGTCTTCTTGCTTTAAATCAAAAGCTAGAGATGATTAGGCTTAGTGAGGAAGGTATTTCAAAAGCTGGGACAGGCTGAAAGCAGGCCTCTTGCACCCGTTAGCCAAGTTGTGCACGCAAAGGAAAAGCTGTTGAAGGAAATTAAAAGTGCTACTCCAATGAACACACAAGCCACAAGAAAGTAAGATACCCTTACTGCTGATGTGGAGAAAGTTTGAGCGGTCTGGATAGAAGATCAAACCAGAGACAACATTCCCTTCAGTCAAAGCCTAACCCAGAGCCAGGCCCTAACTCTCTTCAACTTTATGGGCTGAGAGAGGTGACGATGCTGCAGAAGAAAAGTCTGAAGCTTAACAGAGTAGTTCATGAGGTTGAAGGAAAGAAGCCGTCTCCATAACATAAAGTACAAGGTGAAACAGCAAGTGCTGATTAGGAAGCTACAACAAGATATCCAGAAGGTGTAGCTAAGGCCATTTGTGAAGGTGGCTACACTAGACAACAGACTTTCAATGTAGACCAAGCAGCCTTCTATTGGAAGAAGATGCCACCTAGGACTTTCACAGCTAGAGAGAAGTCAACGCCTGGCTTCAAAGCTTCAAAAGACAGGCTGACTCTCTTGTTCAGGGCTAATGCAGCTGGTGACTTCAAAGTGAAGCCAGTGTCATTTACCATTCTGAAAATCCTGGGGCCCTGACGAATGATGCTCGATCTACTCTGCTTGTGCTCTGTAAATGGAACAACAAAGCCTGGGTGACAGCAAGTCTATTTACAACATGGTTTACTGCTATTTGAAGCCCACTGTTGAGACCTATTGCTCAGAAAAAAGATTCCTTTCAAAATAGTTCATTGACAATATACCTGGGCACCTAAGAGCTCTGACAGAGACGGATGAGATTAATGTTGTTTTCGTGCTTGTAACACAGCCTCCATTCTGCAGCACGTGGATCAAGGAGTCATTTCGACTTTCAGGTCTTATTATTGAAGAAATACATTTCATAAGGCTATAGCTGCTATAGATAGTGATTCCACTGATGCATCTGGGCAAAGTCAACTGAAAACCTCTTGGAAAGCATGCACCATTCCAGATGTCATTAAGAACATTCATGACTTGTGGGAAGGTCAAAATATCAACATTAGCAGGAGCTGGAAGAAGCTGATTCCAACCCTCATGGATGCCTTTGAGGGGCTCAGGACTTCGGTGGAGGAAATAACTGCAGATGTGGTGAAAACAGCAAGAGAAGTAGAATTAGAAGTGGAGCCTGAGGATGTGACTGAATTGCTGCAACCTCATGATCAAACTTGAGTGGATGAGGAGTTACTTCCTATGAACAAGCAAAGAGAGTGGTTTCTTGAAATAGAATCTACTGGTGAAGATGCCAGAAGATTGTTGAAATGACAACAAAGGATTTAGAATATTATGGAAACTTAGTTGATGAAGCTATGGCAGGGTGCAAGAGGATTGACACGAATTTTCAAAGTTCCACTGTGGGTAAAACAGTATTGTATACTACAGAAAAATCGTTCATTTTTAAGGCAAAATGTGTTAACAGAAAAATATAGGGATATAGGTCAATACAAAAGTACAGATCCAAATCAAATGAAGATAGGGGAGGGTAACAACTCAGTAGTAGAGTGGCTGCTTAGCATGCACAAAGTCCTGGGTTCAAGCCCTGGTACCTCCACTAACGGGGGCGGGGGTGAAAGAATAAAATTTAAAGTTTGAAAAAGACAAATCAAACCAGAGAAAAATAAACGAATTCTACTACTTGTATATGCCTCCAGCAAAACAGTCTATCTCTATATGTTTACATATATATTTAGATATACAGACAAAAACCAAGAGAAAACCAGCAAAACCAATACCTTAGTTGGAGATTAATACATATGTCTCACGTATTGATAGATTTTATAGACAAAAAATTAGTAAAAATATAAAACCCTGTACCCAAGGATGCACATTCTTCTCAAGCACACATTTACAAAACTTGGCCATTGTATGAATCCATAAATCATTTCTCAATAAATTTCAAAGTCTAGGCATCACACAAGACCATATTCTCTGATCCTAATGTAATTAACAACCAACATGATACAAATTTAAAATTCCCATAAATTTGGGAATTTAAAATCAAATTTCTAAGTAATTCATGGGTCAAAAAGAACTTAAAATGGAAAAATACTTAGACCTATATGACAAGTTTTAATAAAACTTGTATAAAGCTTAAGTAATATTAGGTAAATTTATAGCATTAAATACTGTTATCACAAAAGAAAGGCCAAAATGAGCTAAGCAATCTGCTTAACAAGTTGGAAAAAGAACAGCAGGATAAACCCAAAGAAAGTAAAAACAAAACAAAGAGCAAGGCCGTATAAACAACAACTGTTCAAAAAGAACAAAACTGTAGTTACAGCAAAAATTTAAAAAATGCGAATACTAGGTCAATGTTATGCCAATGTATTTGAGAACTCGAGGAAACTTAAATTTTCCTTGGAATATATAACCTACAAGACTTCTGACCCAAGAGGAGACAAAATGCCTATATAGTTCTATTAAAGAATTATTATTTGTAGTTAAAAATCTCACTAAATACAAGGCCTAGATGATTTGGGGTATGAGTTCTACAATACTTTTTAAGGACAGGTCATTCTAATCATCCATATTTCCATAAAACAGATAAAGGTGATAATAAAGCAAGACAAGGAAAATAGGAAAAAGGAAAATTACAAGTTGATCTCAATCTTTAACACTGATGAAAAATCCTAAACAAAATATTAACAAATCTAGTTAAATGAGAAAAACCATATGATCATCTCAATAGAGGCAGAAAAAGCATCTGACAAAATTTAATAACACTCATGATTTTGTAAGATAGTTAGCAAGGTGGCTGATTATAAAAGTATTCTATTTAAGAACCCTACATTTCTATACATAACAAATAAAATGTAATTTAAAAAAGAGGTTATCCTCAACTCAAGCAATAAAAAATATAAGATATACTGGAATAAGGTAACCAAAAGGTGAGAACTTTATAGTGAAAATTATTATACTGCAAGACATTGAAGACCCAATTAAATGAAGAGACATACCATGTATATGTATGAACTCAATATGGCAAAGATGTCAATCCGTCCAAACTGGTCTATAACTGCAATGCAATTCCAATCAAAATCTCAACATTCTTTTTTCAATATGCATATATACATACACTGGGTCACATGGAAAAATCTGTCTCTTACTACGAGTCAGTTTAAAAAGCTTGAATCAGGAGACTTGCTGAAACCAGAAGAATAAAATAATGTACTATGATACATGTATATTTATTTATAAAGATTCATAAAATGGATTACACAGCAGTGAAAATACATTAAATGCGACACATAAATTTCACAAACTGTGTTAAGTTTTTAAAAAGTTATCAAAGGCTAACTACATACCTCTTCTTAAAACTCAAAAACGGGCAAAATCCACATTATAAGAAATAAATACACATATGATTTAAAAGTGGAAGAAAATGATAATGACATTCAGCTTTGTGCTTATGTTTAGGGAGGAGCCACAGATATGAGACAGAAAGAGCACACAGGGAGATGGGATAGTATTGGTGATATTTGAATCTAAATTTTCTAATGGGGTCCTGCAAGTTCATTTTAACATTATGCTTAGCAAGCTATATGCATGTGGCAATATTTTGTATGTATCAAATATGACATATAAAAAAATTGTTTAAAATCAACTGGCCAGGTTAGAGTCCATAAAAATGTGAATAGAATACTTTGTAAATTTCTGTCAAGAGGTTTGTTCTGAACTGAATGCTCAAAAGAGGTTGCCTTTTGACACCTAACAAGTAAATAAGGATAGAAAATAAATAGAAGAGCCAGATGGTTTGAAGGGCAGAGATCCCTGGAGCTCCTCAAAAGGGCAGCTCCCATAAGAAATACGGACACGAACAAACTGCCCCCAGTGACCTCAAGGGTAGTCCTTAAGAATGTATGAATGGAATGAACAAAACCAAAATAACACAAAATCAAGGGGTCAAACTTGTATTTTAACTAAGGGGAGATCTATCAAACATTGCCATGTTTTTCCCCTTCTTGTCATGAACATTCTGTGTTATGGCTTTACCAAATATTTTCAGTAGCTCAATTCTTTCTTTTTCTGAGATCAAGGTGCTCTCGCGGCATGCTATGTTGCCTACAGATGTGATCTCTCAAGGCCGGGTACCTGATAGGCTTCGGCAGCCGAGGTCAACACCTGCTCCACCGCACCAACAACAAAGACTCCCTTCTTGATGTGCTCCCGTAAGTACAGTCCAGCTGATGCAGAATCCAGTAGGTCATAGATCTGCTCGTTGTAGATTTCAATAAAGGAACACTTACAAAGGAAACTCTTCCCGGCTCCGGCCTATAAAAGAGAAGCCTGGTTTAGCTATACTCTTTTCATGAGTTCATCCCAACCTGTCATGAATATTCATCTCTCACTCACATCACAACATATCAACTTCCTACAATACTATCCTTTACACAATACGACACCTAAAAGTCAGTTTAAAAATCCAGATAACTGGTTTTAACACATCATTTCATTTTAAAGCAGCATCTAACGGTGGTCCCAGAAGCTGTGAGGTTTCCACTGGTGCCTCAGAAACAAGACAAGCATGTAGGACTTGAGCAGTCCAAATGGGCAAGTCCATTTTTTATTTAACTGAGGTGTAACTGACATACAGTATTATATTAGTTTCAGGTGTACAACATGATTCAATATTTGTGTATATTGCAAAGTGATTACTACAATAAGTCTAGTTAACATCCATCACCATACATAGTTATGTATTTTTTTTTGTGGTAAAAATAGCAATTTCATTTTTATCTGCCTTATATGTTGGACTTCCTCATAAAGTTGTATTTGAAGCAAGTGTTATAGTCCTCAAACAACTCAGAATAATGTTATTTTAAAAGCTTCTCTATAGGACTTTTAATCACAGAGATGCATGGCACTAAATTATTTCATCATTATTAAATTATTTCACTGGCATGCATTGTGTGTCTAACTGCAACGGTTAGGGAGAGTTTCTGCAAAGGAATAAATGGTAAACCAATGTTATATATCAGTCTCCTTGGCACGGACGAAATACAGCATGTAATACTAAAGGCTCTTAATCCTGGAATTCAGCAGGCTAAAGAAGCACAACTGGAGAATGGCCCAATCTGGGAGCCAGTGGAAGGAGGAAGCCCACATTGCCAGCAAGATGGAGCCATACCACGTATGATGCAAGGTCAGGTGGTAGCAGTGCTATAAAGGAGGCAAGGATGGGCCTGTCACTACTGGAGTCACGAGGATCTAGGGACAGCTGCAGTCAACTGTGAGCCTAGATGCAGGCAGGTGATGGGGCCTAATGAATCTGTCTTCTTCAGTTATGATTTTCTTTTACACTTTGTCTCCTATAAAATCTGAGAGCCTAAGAAGCACTACGTTCTTCTTGTTTTGTATTTTTCGGAGGGGAAGGTCTATCTATCTATCTATCTATCTGTCTATCTACCTACCTACCTATTTATATTTTAATGGAGGTACTGGGGATTGAACCCAAGACCTCATGTATGCTAAGCACACATTCTGCCTCTGAGCTATACCACCCATTCTTCTTTCTTTAAATGTGAGTTCGTGGATGATGCATGTTTTTATACACCAAAAACTTTTAGAAAATAAAAAAACGCAGAATCCTTAATTTTATCTTAAGAATGAAAAAGTATTTTAATACCACACTAGCCTCTCCATCTATAGAGCACCACCGTGTGCCTCCATGTATCATGAGCTAGTTATTAGTAGCTAACTACTCAAAACTAGGTTATTTCATAGAATCACTTTATTTTTACAGTAAGTTTTACCTTCTCTTTTTCACGATCAATTAAGGAAAACAAATATTCAAAACTTCGTGGGATTACTCCTCTCAGGTTATGAGAAAAATTATCAGATTCAGATGGTCCTAAAGAAAAAAAAATATATATATATACACATATAGCTGTTCATTTTTATTTTGTAACAGGAATCTTTTGAAATGGCAACACTGAAAGGCAATTTATACAAAAATGACACATTGTATGGTCAGCTTCTCTTGGGCCCCCAAACAAGTTAAATACTGGTCTGTGAGAGATGGCAGAGTAGAACCTGTCTATCAGTGGAACTGAAGGAAAGGGCCGCAATACCCACTAACCAATTTTAAAAAGTAGTTATTGTTTGATACCATCTAGGTATCAACCTTTAAATTTTTCCTTCTGCCAGGTACCAAGAGAAGCAGAAATACTAAATCGTTATACTTGACTTGTTGTGCATGACATTCGGTCTCCTGACCTTATACACTGCCTCTGTGACCACAGGCTAATTAATTACTTAATCTCTCAGTTTTCAACTATAAAATGGAGATAATACAGAATCACTCATCTCATACAGTATCACTAAAAATTATCATTATCTGGTACTTCCTTAATTGGGCAGTAAAAGCCAAGCTGGTAAGAAAGATACTGTAGGAATCTGTCACAGGGTTTCTATACAGACAGAAAACTGCACAGTAACCCTATCTCTGTTCTGTTAACACTGGGGAAAGGGGGAGATGTGAGTGAATATGTAAAGAGCAGCATTTTCTGGATACTAATTCAAGCTACGGCTATATTTACCAGAGGAAAAAAATGCAGCTAGGAAAGATCTAGAAGTTACTATAAACATTGGTTAAATATGCCTTAGAGACAAAAGGAACTAATAAAATGCTGGTGTATGCAAGAAAGTTACAGAAAACAAATTTTAAAGTATTGTCGTCATCTTGGTTTGCTACACCTAAAATATTTTAAACAATCCTTGTAAACTGTACCTTAAAAATCTATGCAACAGGGTAGAAAAATGCAAGTAAATGAACACAGAGGACAGATAATATTGGAATATGTGCAAATAATTTTATAACATTTTCCTGCTAAAAACCATACAAAGAGTCAACATAGTCTTCACCATCATCTCTTACCTAGGCACCTGCCTTAGCTCCTAATCCTGATTCTGCTCTAGCCCCTCCTACAGCGTCTATTCCATTCAGCTGCCTGAGTAATCTTTTTAATTATACATGAGGTCATGCAATTCTTAAAAAAAAACAACCTTCATTTCCAAAAATGTACTAGGTTCTGTCAACATAGAAAGAGTAGATTAAGCCAGAAAATGTTCATCTTTAATTTACTTACCCATCATCGTAAACGTTTTCCCTGAGCCAGTCTGTCCACTGTAAAAAACAGTGTTTTATGTTATTTTCACACATGAAGTGTAGAAAACTACCCTATTTTAATATGGTCTACTAGTGTATAAATTTCCCCACAAAGAACTTATTTTCTTTCTTTTTAAAAATTACATTAGGTAAAAAAATGAATGATCCATTTTCTTTCTCTTCTATTCTACCACTAAGAGCTAACCACTCTTAACTGTCTGGTAAAAGCTTTGGATTACACAAATACAACCATCAGAGTTTTCATTTAATTTTTATTTACAAAATTAGAATGATACTTTTCATACTGCTCTGCAACCTTTTTTTTCCCCTTAATTTTATCTCAGATATTTTTCTAAGTTGGTAAATAGAGATCTACTTCATCATTTTTAATAGTTACATAGTATTTCATGAACATATCATAATTCAACCAGAACCAACTGGACTTTTGTTTCCAATTTTGCTATTCTAAGTAATACAGCAGTTTCCCTTCTAATTTCTGCCTTTAAGATACTAAGAGTATCACTTAAAAATAAAGCAATTAAAAGGGAAGGGTGTATAGCTCAGTGGCAGAGTGTGCCACTTAAAATGCACAAGGTCCTGGGTTCAATTCCCAGGACCTCCATTAAACAAATAAACCCAACTAACCCCACAAAAGCAATTAAAAACATCTGTAGGCTATAGGCTTGATTGTTTTGTGCAGTGTCATAGCTCCTCAGTCATCTGGAGAAACAGGAGTAACAAAAAACTAAAAAAAAAAAAAAAAAAAAAAAAAATGGGGGAGTGGGGTATGGCTCTGTGGTAGAGTGTATGCTTAAGCTTACTTGAGGTCCTGGGTTCAATCCCCAGAACCTCCATTAAAATAAATAAATAAAGCCAATTACCCCTCCCCCCAAAAAAAGTAAATGAAAAATTAATTTAAAAAAATTTTTTAAGTTTATGCTGAGGATAGATGTCAGAGTGTCAAATGCGTTTTGCTTGGATTCATAGCACAAATACAAAATTTTGAGTTTACTTTTTGGTTCAATGGCCCAAGAGCTAGAAAACAGTATAATCTAGTTGTTTACCCCTTTCTTTTGGAATTAGGAAAAAAAGTTCTTTGGTTGACTCAGAATGAGAAATGGGTATTGTTGAGTGCCCTAATGGAAGTGAAGGGGATGCTATTAATAATAACTCTAGAATTGGAACTGCCTGAGGTAAACCAGAAAGTATGCTCACCCAACCAACGAACCAAATGTTCATTTCTCTCCATATGTTTCTTATGTCTACCCTCAACTACCAAAAGCAATTTTCAAATTAAATATTACAACTAGTATGCCTGCAGGATCTTCAAAGAAAACATTTCTGAAGTAATATAATCTCTAGTAACTGTGGCTCTTATTTCAAATTCATTTTTTAACTTCACCACTCAAAATAGTCTATGAAAAAAAATTTTTCTTGAGAAGACATAAGAGAAAATAGTTATCTGCTTCATTGCTCAAGAAAGAATGTTTAGTTCTGCTGAACACAACTGAAAAGTAAATGTGAAAGGCAAAGGCAAATTTCCAAGGAAGGTGTGTGCAATGTGAACCCAAGCTTTAAACTTCTTAATCTATTTTTTCTTGTGTTTTGAGCCAATTATGGATGAAACAAGGGCACGCACACACACACGCGCACACACACACACACAAGCATCAGCTGCTCAAAATGAATTACTTAATTCACTATATCCTATTAAAAAACTCTGGCTCTAAATAAAATTAGGAAGTTTATTGCTAAAAGAAAAGGAAAAACATAATTACACTACAAATTATATTCCTATTTATGAAATAAATCTAAAATGATACTAAAATTCACCTTGTACAACTGCCAAGGTTGTCACAATGCCTTCTAGACCTCCCAACATTAAGTTTATACCAATATTTTAAGGCTGCCAATATTCAGAATTCAGGTATATCACTCAGTTTTAAATATATGCTTGGAAGACAGTTTGACAGTTTCTTATACTATATGACCCAGCAGTTGTATTCCTAGGTATTTACTCAAGTGATTTGAAAACTTATGTTCACACAAAAACCAATATTCAAATATTTATAGCAACTTTATTCATAAACACTAAAAACTGGAAGCAACCAAGGTATCCTTTAACAGAGGAATGGATAAACTGTGGTACATCCACACAACTAAATACTATTCAGCAAAAAAAGGAAAGAATAAGCCACTGATGAATGCAACAACAAAGACAAATCTTAAATGCATTTTACTAAGAAAAAGCCAGATCCAAAAGACTACACATTATATGATCCCAGTCATATGACACTCTAAAAATGGTAAAACTATAGGAATGGAAAATACATTAGTGTACCCAAGAGTTTGGGGAAGGGGGAGTGGCTGACTACAAAGGGGACAAATGGGGAACTCGGTAGGTGAAGGAGCTGTTCTCTTCAGTACTGGGGTGTTAAATACGGGGCATTTGTCAAAACACTAGGCCACTGTACATCAAAAGGGATGAACTTGAAAGCATGCAAACTAAATAAACAAGCTAAATACATCAACCAGGATGTCAGAGATCCCACAGCAGAATCCATCTGATTGAATGACAAGTGTAGGATATACTGCACTGAAGGAGGTAGGTGGAAAAGGAGCTGTCCTAAGTAGCTACAAAATGAGATTTTGACTAGAAATTGTAAGCCTTAAAAAAAAAAATAAGATCTGTACATAAAGACTACTTGGTAAATGTGTTCCTCACAGAGATACAAGCTAACAATTCTGAAACCGCTTTACATGTATATTGGGGCTGAACAAAAAAATAAACAGATAGCAGTGGGACCCCAGTGTCTCACTGTCAGCAAGGCAAGTTACAGATAAACAAGAAAGGAAGGCTGAAATGAACCCATGTGGATTCTAAACCCTTGGATTAGAGTCAGAGACATCAGTATCAACTCAAGTTTAGCTTCCTATATATATAGATACAGAAACAATTACAGATATATCCGTATACATGACTTAGTCTACGTACATACATCACCTAGCTCTGTCTGCTGAGAAGGCCTAAAAGCAGTAACACTCCATAGCAACAATCATACCTAGAGCCCAGACCTTGGTTTCTAAATACCATTCTCCAATAAAGGGAACAAGGGCTCTTCGCCAAAATGGCTGATTCTAGGCCTGGGATGGGGAAAATATAAGATGACCCGGGAGCATCATAAAGTAAGTGCTCAAAAGCAGAAGGATGTGACATGTCAAAGGGACAAAGAAGCCAATCTTAAATAGCTCACAATGGTCTAGGTAGAACAATATGAACAAGATAGAACAATGAATATTACATTATAATCCAAAGTATAAAATAAATATACAGGAGCCCATACTATATAAAGACTAACTGAATAAATAAATGAGGGAGAAAAAAAGAATCTTCCTTACAGAAGAATTCCTAATGTATGTAGACACTCTCATCTCCAGGAGGTGGAGTTTAATCCTGTCCAGCTTGATTATGCAGGTGGAGTCAGTCTAATCACATGCGTCCCTAAAATAGAGACCCTGTCCCAGCTGAAGTCAGAGAGCATCCTGGTTAAGGAAGAGCCAGAGCTGCATGCCATCAGCTTTGAAGATGGAGAAAGGGGGTTGTAGGCCAATTAATGTGGGCGGCCTCCAGGAGGTAGGAAAGACAAGGAAATAGATTCTCCTCAAACTTTCAGACAGGAACACAGCCCCACTGACACCTTCATTCAGCTCAGTGAGACCTGTGTCAGATTTCTGACTTACAGAACTGTAAGATAATAAATCTGTGTTGCTTCAAGCCACTAAATACGTGGTCATTTGTTACAGCAGCCATAGGAAACAAACAGAAGCATTGACTATTATACCCTTGTATTAAGACACAGTCAGCAACTTACTATGCAAAGATGGTACCATTATATCCACTCATGCAAGACTCCACAATGCCTTTGGCCACAGTTGAGAACATAGACTCCTACAAATGAAGAACCAAATATGTTAACATGTCATAAAAATGAAAACATTTTTCCTAAATTTGTGTGCTTTGCTTTTAACACTTGAAATAACATGAAAATTTCCACTGTAGAAAAAGGGCAAAAACATCTAAGATGATAAAACTGTAAACTTAATTATGTCCATTAGTCTCCTATACAATTATAAATTTAAAGTGCAAATCTAGACTTTATATAGAATTTTGTTTAGCATATTGCATGCAATATTATACTGGTATTAGCATTTACATAGCCCTATTTGTTCTTCAGTGCTTTTCCCACAAGCTTATACTAAACAATCAATATCTGATTTTGATTTTCATTTTTACGTATGTCCTTAATTAGAAAAAATTACTGATGCCACAGTAACCTTAAATCTATCACTCTGCTATGGATCGCATGTGTGTATCCTCCCCAAAATTCATATACTGAATTCCTAATCCCCAGGGTGACGGTATTTGGAGATGGGGTCTTTGGCAGGTAATTAGTCATGAGGGTGGAGCCCTCAGGATGGGAGTACAGGCAGACCTCTGAGATACTGTGGGTTCAGGTCAAGGCCAGTGCAATAAAGTGAATACAGTAATAAAGCAAGTCACGCAAATTTTGGGGTTTCCCAGTGAGTATAAAAGTTATATTCATACTATACTAGAGTCTATTAAGTGTGCAATAGCATCATTGCTAAGAAAACAATGCACATGCCTTAATTCAAAAATAATTTATTGCTTAAAAAAATACTTTGTTGCTAAAATATGCCAAAACAATTACAATAGTAACATCACAGATCAACATAATAAATACAATAATAACAAAAAAGTATGAAATATTTCAAGAAATATTGATCAAAACACGACAGAGACATGAGGTGATCAAATGCTGTTGGAAAAACGATGCTGATGGAGTTGCTCAGTGCACAGTGCCACAAAGCATCAACTGTAAAAAAACACAGTATCTGCAGAGCATGATAAAGCGACATGTGCCTGCAGTGCCCTTACAAGAAGAGGCACGGAGATTTCTCTCTCTCTCTCCATGTGAGGACACAGTGAGAAGCAGCTGCCTACAAGCCAGGAAGTGAGTCCTCACTAGACACTGGATCTCCTGGCCTTGATCCTGGATTTCCCAACCTCCAGAACTGTGAGAAATACATGTTTGTTGTTTAAGCCACCCAGTGCATGATATTTGTGTCACAGCGGTGAGAACTGAGACATTTCTCTTAAACCAGGCAGTTCAACTATGCCTGTCAATCATTCAGGTAGCTCTAAAAAGTACACCTTCACTAAACTCCATCACTGGTTGGAGAGGGAAAGTAGAGCAGGCTTGTCATTCTAGCATGAAGTTTGATGAAGGAAGAAAAATATTTAATAAAATTACATTTAAAATATTTATGGAACATTTAAGCTTCCTTATCTTGAGACCTATCAAACTAAAGAGACAAGGAACAAAAACCTCCCAAACAACATAATCTTTTATGTTCCAAATGGAAAGTGACGTTTCCAGAATTATCATTACCTGAGTAGTGTCCATGTCTGCGACGTGATCAAACGTGAAGGTCTTGGGCTCAGGGTTGGAGTGCAGCCGGAGAGTCGTAGAGGACAGCACAGATAAGCATAAGTTTTGCTCTCCATCAGCTGACCCAGAACCCTCTGTAGGTGGGCGAATTCGCACAAAAACTTTGATGGCATCACCTTCATTACTAAAGACAAAAAATGTAGGAGCTGAGTCTACTGGAGAAAAAGGATCTGAGCCTCATATTGCCTCTAATTTTCCGATTTTGAAAGTTTCCCTAACAAAGCCCAAGATCTACCCATTTACATTTACCTCTTTTAAAGAATCTCACGTGACCCACACCCTTGACTGATTTGCTTCACGACAGTTGTCTTCAAAAGCCTTTACTTGAAATCAACTCAAAGGGAGTCTCCTTGAGTTGATTTCAAGGAGATCCAAGCTATGCTTGTCTCTGATTTCCCTCTTAATAGCAATAATAAGTCATTCCAAGGGAGAATTATATTATTGATTCCTTCTTTTAGCCTGGAAGGGGAGAGGACAGAGGGTGGGAGGAGATATGATTTTTCCATACTTCCGGGTAGCTCAGGACCAAGCTTAATTTTGAAACAAGTACCCCTTACTGTGCTAACTGGTTGTTTTAGGAATACTACATGCTTAATTATTTTTGGTCTCATTAACAAGATTTTTTTCCTTACCTTGGTTGATTAGACTGACAATTTGTCACATTGCGTAACTCAGCTAGAAAAAAAAAGATAAGACGTCATTTAAAATGTTTAAAAGTGCAACATAAAAACCCCATTCTTACCTAGCCTGCTCTTCAGCACTGACATTCCTTAGTCTCCAGCTCCCTGACCTCCGGACAGCAGGTACTCTGGGGACAGGCCCTGATCTTCCTCTCTATTCTAACCATACCTGCTCTTTTGGTGACAACATCCAGTCTCATGGTTTTAAATGCTATGTATATACTGATGACTCACTAAATTTTAACCTGCTCCCTGGACCACTTTCCTGAGCCCCAGACTCATATCTACTTGACATCTCCAGTTGGATGTCCAGCAGGCAATGTCTCAAATTTAATGTGTCCAAAGCTGAGCTCCTGATAACTCCACTCCCACCTCAAACATGCTTCTCCATCTCAATTAATTCCAGTTACTCAGGTCAAAAACCTTCAAGGCATCCCTGACCCCTTTCTTTCTCATACTTCATATCCAATCTGTTAGCCATCTTTGGCTCAGCCTTCAAAACATACCAGAATCCTACAACTTCTTGTCAAATCCACTGCCCTGACCACCATGGAATCAAGCCAGCAACATGCCTTACTTGAGTTATTATAACAGCCTCCCTACTTTTCTCAGTCCCTCATCTCCCAACCTACATCTGTTCTCAACCCAGCAGGCAGAATAATTCTGTTAAAAAAGAACTCAGAGCTCAACTTCCAGCATGACAAAATGAGGAACTCCACTGCCGCACTGCTCAGTGACACTGGTAACATAAAAAAATATAACCATTCAGAGTGTCTAGAAATGGTCCCAAAGGCAAATAACAAATAAACAGCTACTCAAGAAAATCAATGGAATTCCAAAGGAAAGGTGAGAGTCTCTGGTACTTGAACCATGATCGCTCCCTCCCTCCCAGCTCAGAGAGTTGGACACCCCGCTCCAGACTGTACAGCCAACACCACCAGAAGCCCCCTACCCACCATTCCCCCATTGAAACGCTTTCTTCCCAGGAGGAGCAAGTTATCAGAGTTTCTTGTCCTGCCTCCAGCCAGCTACCTGTGGCTGAAGCTAAGTCCCAGGTGAGTGTGGTTGAGAGGTGGAGGGTCCCTTCTCTCACCCAGCCCCAACTTGTAGAATGAGGCTCTACCTTGGACATAGCATGCTGAGAACACTGGGTCCGGATCACCCTTGTCCTGGCTGGTGAGGCAGTGGTTCTCAGCTAAATGAAGCAGGTTAAGAGGACCCCAGGCTGCTGCTATACACATACGCATGCACACACACATACAAGCAAATATTTAGCAACTAGAGCAGGAGTGTCACTCTGAAAAGAGATTGTCATTGTCCCCGCATCCCAACTCCAACACCTTGGCTCTGAAATTTTGCCTCAAGAGAGAGACTGGCCATAAAACAGCTCCTAAAGTCTCCCCAAATGAGCTGACTTCACCTGCAACATAGCACAGAGTTCAGGCCTAATGGCACTCTTGAGGACAGTGAAGGTTGTAATGCAAGGTGGTTAGAGGAGACGCAGGATATGAGCTAAACTGCAGGCCCATTAGTTTGCAGGAGAGAACTGGGGAATAAAACAGTTGGGGGCACCTCTGCGGGGGTCAGAGACCTCAGAAATTAGTCCTTCAAAGGAGCAAGAATTTAAGTGGATTAGTTTGCAGGGCAATTTATGTCCTAGGGCACTGTTGAAAACAAAAGAGAAATCAGCTGACAACTCCTGGACTTAAACAGCTGGGTGTGGTAGGGAAAGGAAGATCCCGCCTCCAAACTACTGTCACCCCAGGGTGACTTGGGCACAGCCAAAGCTCTGCTTCCCTGAGGAGCAATACCAGAGACCTAACACTGAGAGGGAAGCAGACTTCATTGAAACAAAACAGCTAGTCACTAAACAAAAACTAGCAAATAAATCCAGGAGGCGGAGAGACCAGTACCCAGAACTGCTGTGACATATCTAAGACGTCAATTTTCTAACCAAAAATTACAAGGAATTCAAAGAAACAAAAAAAGTATGACCCATAAACCAGAAAAAAGCAGGCATCAGAAACTGCCTGTGAGAGTGCCCAGATGTTGGGTTTATCAGAAAAGACTTCAAAGTAGCCATTACAAA
Organism: Camelus bactrianus; assembly: GCF_048773025.1. NCBI lineage: Eukaryota > Metazoa > Chordata > Mammalia > Artiodactyla > Camelidae > Camelus > Camelus bactrianus. The sequence goes on from NC_133555.1 coordinate 37,472,246, forward strand.
CATGCACAGAACTAAAGGAAATCATAATTAAAGAATTTTTTTAAAGTATGAGGACTATGTCACATCGAATAGAGAATATCAATAAAGAGACAGGAATTATAAAATAGAACCAAAGGGAAACTCTGGAGCTGAAAAGTATAACAACTAAAATAAAAATTCACTCGAATGGCTCAACAGTAGATTTGAACTGGCAGAAAAAAGAACAAGCAAGCTCGAAGGTAGATCAATACAGATTATAAAAGCCAAAGAACAGAGAAAAAAGAATGAAGAAAAATAAAGTGAGCCTTAGAGAAATGTGGGACACTATATGCATACCAACATACATGTAATGGAGAGTTATCAGGAGAGGAAAGAGAACAGAAAAAAAATACAAATAAATAACAGCTGAAACATTCCCAAAATAAAAAAAAAAAGAAAAGAAAAGAAAAGACAGAAAAAAAACAATCTACACATCCAAGAAGTTCAAATTTCAAAAAGGCTAAATACAAACAGATCCACAGACACATCACAGTAAAAATGCTGAAAGTCACTACTTACGGAGAACCCCAATTAGATTAACAGACTTAGCAGAAACAATAGAGGCCAGAGGAATTAGAGAGTTTGTTGCTAGAAGGCCCAACCTTAAAAAAATAGTAAAGGAGGTTCTTCAGCCTGAAAGCAAGTTGACTACAGACCATAATCTGAATCCATGTGAAAAGAAAATCAAAGAACACCAGGTAAAGGTGATATATAATTGTAAAACATGATAGAAATGCCTATTTTCTCCTTTTATTTGATTTTAAAACAATTGTGTAAAATAATATGTGCATAATGTACTGTTGGGCCTATAACCTACAGAAGCATATGTGTAAAATATTTACCAATAACAGCACAAAGAAGGTATAGGGACAAAGGAAATGACTAAAGATGGTCAAGTAATGTATTGTTGGATTTGTAACAAGAGATGTAATGTATTTAAAATAATACCAAAAAAGAGGGTGAAAGGGACAGAGCTACATAGGGTAATGTTTATATCTCTGGAATTAAGCTAGTATAAATCTGAAGCTGATGCTGTTAAGATGTGTATGTCAAATCCTAAAGCAACCATTAAAAAAAAAAACTTCAAAAAAAGAAAGCAGTGGAGGAACACAGGAACATACAAGACATGAGACACATAGAAATGAAAAGTAAATGGTAGATGGTGAATCCAACCAAATCAATAATATGAGAATGGATCACACCACCCAATCAAAAGGCAGAGACTGTCAGACTAGATGAAAAAACATGCTCTAACTATGTATTATCTACAGGAAACACATTTTAGATTCAAAGATACAAACAGATTGAAAGTAAAAGGATGAAAAAAGATTGTCTCATGCAAACAGCAATCACAAGAGAGTAGGAGTGGCTATACTGTGGTCAGACTGTTTTGTCTTTTGACTTTGAAACAAACAAAAATGTTACTAGAGATAAAGAGCAACATTTTATAATGATGAAAGGGTCAAGCCACCAGAAGATAATACAGATATAAACATATAATCACCTAATAAAAGAGCACCAAAATACGTGAAGCAAAAACCAACAAGAAATGAAGGGAGAAATAGACAATTTAACAATAACATTGGAGATTTCAACATGCCCCTTTGAATGATGAATAGAGTCAGACAGCAAGTAGACTAGCTGTTCCTTAGGGCTGGTGGGGGATGGGCAGGAAGGCGGCTGAGAACTGGAGGATAGGAGAGTTCTTTCTGAGGCGAAAAGGTTCTAAAACTGACTATACTGATAGTTGCACGTATCTGCAAATACACTAAAAACCATTGAATTTTACACTTCATATGGGTAAACTGTATACTATGTGACATATCTCAATTAAGTTGCTAAAAACATTTTTTTTTTTAAGTTAGAGATGAGTAGTCAATGCAATGAAAATGCAATGAGAGATCCGGTATCAGATCTGGTCCTGGGGGAAAATGATACAAGTACACCATTGGTATAGGGGGTAATAGCTCAGTGGTAGAGAGCATGCCTAGCATGCACAAGGTCCTGGGTTCAATCCTCCATTAAATAAGTAAATAAACCTAATTACCTCCCCCTCAAAAAAATTTTTTTAAAAGTACATTATTGGGACATCTGACAAATGTAAAAGACTGACAGTGGATTAGCAACAGCACTGTATTGATGTAAAACTTCTTAATTTTGATCACAATGTGATTGTTTAAGAGAATATACTTGTTCCTAGAAATTACACACTGAGGTATCTAGTGGCACTAATATTTAGCAGTACTAACCATTTTACTCTTAAATAGTTCATAAAAAAATACTATGAATACACACAGTTGGGAATGTGAGGGAAGAGAGAGCGAGAATGATAAAGCAGATATGGCAAAATGCAAAGTTGTTAAGATGTGTAAAGCTTTCCTGTAAGTTTAAATTACAGCAAAATTAAAAGTTATGAAAATAAATATTAAGTGTGTGTCACAGAAAGTCATTCCTGTTCAAAACTGCAGTGGCTTTCCATCTCAGTCAGAGATGGAAAAGCCCTCACAAGAGCCTACAGGGCTCTCCATTGCCCGGTGCCTCTGCCTCTCTCCCTACCACCTCCACAACTCATTTCCCCTCACACTCCTGTTCCATCCAGCCAAGCTAGACTCCTGGCTATTTCTAGAACATGCCGCCCTTCAGTACCTTTACACTTGCTGTAACTTCTGCCTGGAACATTTCCTCAATTTCTTCAGGTATTAACTCAAACAGCACCTTCCTAATAAGGCATTTCCCCCACCCTCCCAGCCATCTATCACTCTTGGCCCTATTTTTCTTCAAAGAATGTATTACTACTGCTATCATTAATACATATTAATTTTTTACTCTCTCTCCCAAATCTACTATAAAGCATTATCTAGAGCAGTGCCTGACACACAGCAAGCACTCAATAATCATCTCTGAATGAATGAATCCTAGGACATCAGTAGAAAGGACTTCTTAATTTCTATCCTGCCTTAAGCATAAGAGCACCAAGCAAATTGTGTCACACTACAATTTGATTCCTGCAGACTAGCCTCTCCAGCTGAACCCCCAATGAATGTCTGTGAATCAGGAAACAGACCACGGATTGCCCAATTTCCCACCTGCCCGTCACAATTCCCTCAAGGCCTGGCATCAAAGAAACAGTCTCTCTGAACCCTTAGCAAAAGTAAAAACAAGTATGACAAAGCCAGGATCCAAAAGGAAAGCTTTCATGTTAGGAAAGCTGAAATCAGGTTCTTATGAAGAGCTGGAGAAAGAAGAAAACTACGTTTAGAATCGGTAATGTGAACAGGCGTCATATATCCTGACAGCAGAAAATAAAACAGCTTAAGTCAGAACGGTACTTGGATGATGTTTTGGAGGTTCTGGGGGGAGCAAGTTCAAAACAGGCACCTAAATCTCAGCTGTCCTTAGACACAGTGTACTGTGCTAACAGTAGTCAATGACTGCAGTCAACCCCTTTATTCTGCACAAACACCAGATGTCATCTCTTCATCACTGCTATGGTATGAATATTTGTGTCCCCCCAGTCAAGGCTTGGAGTCCTGCCAAGGCAGTCAGAAACTGTGGAGCCAGAATCAAAGAGGGGGTGGAAGCACAGAAGTGTGAACACAGCATCTGAGGCTGATTTTTCCCTCAGAGATCGCAGATTCTGAAAACTGCAGCTAAGAGGCTGAGAACTTGAGCAGTTTTGAGTAACAGACTCACAGTCAAAGAACAACAATAGGATACAGATTCTGAGGTCCTCAATGTGTTTAACTTAAAATATGTTGAAGAATATTCACAGTAGCTTTATTCATAACAGCCCATCTAGAAGCCCAAATGACCATCAATAGAAAAATAAACAAATTGTGGTATACTGACATAATGGAACACTAAGCAACAATGAGAAAGAATTAACTGCTGCTACATACAAAGAACAATGCTCATACACGTAACATTCAGTAAAAGAAGCTAAAACATAAAGACTAAATACTGTACCATTTCCACGAAGTTCAAGAATAGGCAAAACTAACTACTGGTGACAGAAATCAGAGTAATGTTTGGGGGTAGTGTGGTTATTAACTAGGAAGGGTCACAGAGAACTTTCTGGGGTACAAGAACTGTTTTACTTCTTGATCTGAGTGATATTTACAAGAGTGTATTTATACATTGTACTACAAAAATTCCTTTAGTAGTCTTAAAATTTGTGTCCTTTATTATGTATAAGCAAAACATCAACAAAACAGTAAATTTTTTAAAAAAAGTATTCTTGCTTTAAAAAGACCATAGATGTTTTACTCTGCCATCCAGATAAATAGCTATAGATCATCTGACCAAATATGATTATGTTCAGAAAGGGAATCTTAAACTCAGTCAATTTCATGAGGGTTGCATTTCTCTCCTCCTGTGTTCCCACCTCATGTTCCAGGTCCCTAGGCTGCTGCGAGGGGCACTTACCTGGGATGTCATCAACCTCAACTTTGCTAACAAACTTAAGGGAGCTGGAGAGTTCCCTGTGGAAATCACCACCATGATAAAAGGGAGCTTTGAATATCCCTGCTCCCATCACTTCTAAAAAGTGATATGTACAGACAGGACAGAATCCTTTAATGGACAGTCACGTACATATATCACTTTCCATTAAATAAACAGATGCTCTAATTATATCATAGGCATAAATTCTCTTGCTTGAGTCCAAAAATACTGAACAAATACTGTAACTGTGCAGAAAGTATGATGAACATTTTGGTCCAATAATGTACCAATGTGTCTGCCAATATTCCCTGAATACTGAAAATGGTAGAGGAAAAGGAACATTTTAGATGGAAAAAGAGAGCATAATGAGGTAGTCAGGTAATGGTATGACTGACCTAAAAGGTTAGGGAAACAACAAACAAACACATAAGAAAATAATTACAATTGACAGCTAGAAGCACAATGTTATTGGAAGGCTCAAATAACAAAAGTTCACAATTTCTTCAATCTTCTAATATGGGCATTGTCTCATTACCATTCATACCATTCACTAAGATCTGTGAATGAAAAATATTGCCAGCCATATCAGTAAACAAAGGATGCTCTGGTCGTCGAGTCATCAGCTGCTACTGCAGCCCCAGACAATGAGTGGAGGGAACTCAGGATGAAGACAAGCAGGCAGCCCGGCCTCTGCTGCCACCTACAAGGGTGCATCTTAAGGGAATTCAGGATGTGGAAAACAAGATACCGACCCTAGATAGCTAGGTGTATATCAAAGGAATGATTTCAAGGAGCCCAGAACTTTGGACCTTCCCATACACAGAAAGTGCCAAGTTACTTAACTTGAGATATCTGGCTTTTTGTAATTAACAGCAATCTTTTGACGTTCTGACTATCTGGTGTTTGTTGCAAAATTCCTGTATATCCTGGCTTCTCCCTTGCCTGGGCAGAACAGTCTGAGAGCAATTTGAGAGGCTGCCTCCTGGGCTACAGTCCTCAGAAAGTCCACCGAATACAACATAACTCTCAACTTTTAGGTTGTGCATTTTCTTTCAGTCGACAGATTCATCAAATCAGCTCAAAATCAGCTTTAAAAAAGCAGACTCCTTACAGGGTTACACAACGTAAGAGGTGGGGCACATATTCAGGAAAAGCAAAGGTCCAAGAAATTAGTGACAATTGAAAGATTTATCAAAAGCAAACATGACAGGCTGCTCTCCATGAGAAAAAGAAATTGGAGAGGTCTCCTTGAGAGGAGAAAATACGGATTGTGAGAATATAAAGACACTGCTGAATTCAGTGCTTTAAAAGTCCTTTTATCTAAGGAGAGTCTATAGTGGACCCTCCAAAAGAGAAAAACGTGTGTGGAGCTAGAGTAAGTTCTCCCCTTCAGGAAAGTCAGTAATGTGCGAGAGCCTGGGCCAGCCCTCAGGCAAGGACACCTAGAGAGGCATCCCTGATCGGGCGGGACTAGGGAAGAGTCCCGCAAGGAACAGCAAGGCCGAGGACCGGAGGGAAGAACCAGCAGGGCGCTCAGGAACCAAGCTCCTGGATGACGGCTCTCGGTTCCAGTTCTCTGCTCAGCCCCAGTACCTAGAACTGCGCCTGGCTCGTAGCATGAGCCCAATTCACACAAGGAAAGGAAGCGAGCTGTTCCATCCATGTATTGTCTTGGAGGGAGATTCCAAACGCCCACCGCCGCTCAGTCCGCTCCAGCCCTTCACGCCTAGTAGAGAACCTTGCATCTGGGGTCGGGGACAGGGGCCCCTCACTTACTTTTGCAGCCGGGCGCCATGGTGCCCTCACCCCTCGATCCGGAGACGGACACACCGAGCGCCCTCACTTACAGCCGCGCGATGCGCGGCGATCCCGTCAGCTCAAGATGGCCGCCAATTTGAATTTGGCGCCCAGGTGGGACGTTGACGCCAGTACGGAAGCCGCCATGTTGCCCAGTCTTGAGCCAGGGGAGGGGCCGACGTGACGTCACGAGTAGGCGCCGTCGCCTCTGCACAGTCCCGAGGCGGCCCGGGAATCCAGTTTTTCCCCTGAACGGCCATGAGCAAGAGGAATCAGGTGTCGTACGTGCGGCCAGCCGAGCCGGCATTCCTGGCCCGCTTCAAGGAACGCGTCGGTTACAGGGAAGGGCCCACCGTAGAGACCAAGGTGAGCCGGGGCCAGTCGCGTTACCTCAGAAGCGCGGCCCGCCCCGCCCCGCCACTTCCGGCTTCTGCCTTCACTTGGAGGCCAGATACTGACAGGTCCCTCCTGCCACCCGCGCCCGGCCCCCAATCCGAGTGGCCTCGGACCCCAGACCGAGCCTCTTAAAACTACAGCCTCTTACGCCCAGGAAGCTGTTGGTCGTTTTCAGAGTACTGCTGTGTTCTTGAAAATGACTTGACGCAGGTAAAGCGCCTCGTCCTTGGTAGATGGTTAAGAAAGGTCATTTTCCTGTCTCTTCATTTTCACTTGCTTATTCCAAAACCTGTAGTTGGCAGGTGGGTAGTAGCGTCGTCCCACTTTCCCGATAAAAAAAATTAAGGCCACTCGATCAAATGACCCGACTTCAGGAAGACGCCACGCCTGAATGGTTTAGGAATGGGAATCGGTGGGAGTCAACTTCTGAGCCCTCCCAGGCTTCCACCTGAACTGGTTCACATCAAAACCTGCCCTACCTCTTTTAATAGAAAGAGAATATTATGCTTAGGGCATCTTTGGAGAAATAAAGAATTAATTTAGCACTTGGTGCCTAGCACTTGCTCTAAGATTCACCCCTCAAGTCACCTAGAACTTAGTAAGACACAAAAGTGCAGTTAATGCAGTGACTACGTGCTAAACCCAGGCACTGTGCCAGTCTCTGAAAGGACAAGTAGATGGATCTCCAAAATGCCATGTTCTTTAGCACCTTCCTGCCTGCCTCATCTCTGCCTTAACAGGTCACCACTTCTGTGAAGGCCTTTGAACCTCCCCAGTTACTCCTCTGTTCTTCTCTTCACTCTATCCATATCTTATTTGCAATACTCATCACTTTACATTGCAATTACTTGCTTTCTTGTTTATCTCCACCACTAAATCAAACACACTCAGTATCTTAATCCCTCTGTAATTTCCCAGCACCTAGTGCAGTGCCTGCTACCAAGTAGTGGATGACAGGTTACATTGGTCAGATGACTGCTTATCATCAGGGAAGGCTTCATGGAAGAGGGGATATTTAGATTGAATCTTGAGCATGGGTAGGTCAGCAGGTGAAGATGGAAGGAACAGCAGGCATAAAGGTGTAGAGATGGTGAGTCGTGGATTGACCATGTGTATAAGTGACTGAGGGACTGATGGAGGTGAGGCCGTATGGACAACAAGGAGCCATGTTTGGTTAGAGATAACATGCTCAGGGAGTGACTGGTCCCCAGGACCAGAAAAAGTGATGACAAAGAGGGTGAGGTTTGAGAAAAGGGATGTGAATTCAGCCATGAGGAGAATAGGAGACCTAATTTGATAGTATATTTCAGGTCCTAGTGATGATCTTGTGTGTACATAGTTAACACCTCGAAGATGACAGCTCAGGATACTATCTTAGAAGAGCTCTGAGAGGGGAAAGCTTTCCAGTTAATATCAGTGACTTGGGCTTGCATGTTTAATCAAGACACTTTTCCTTACCTCATGTGCCTATGTTTGTGAAACCAACTTCATTCTTCATCATTTAGGTAATATAATCATCCTGGTGATCTGTTAACAAAAAGAAGAGTTTCATGGGAAATCGATATATACTTGAACTAAATTGTCTTACTCATCTTCTTGAGAGTTAATTCAGGAGTGGCTCTGAACAGTCCTCAGTGACTGCTGCCACTATTCCATAGACTGTCCCTCTTGTTTTACAGCCAGTTGCATAAACAAAAAGAAGAGTCAGAATTAATGATTCTCAATTTGATGAACACCAGGGTTGATTTTACTTCACTTCCCCATTTCCTTGGCTAAAAATACTTATTAATGGTCATTTATTGGAACCTTTCAGAGAAACATGGGCAAAACTAATGAATAAACAATAAACTCACATGGATATTCAAGAGAATGCACTTGTCAAGTGATGAAGCCGATTTGGGATGTAGACAGAATGGTTGAGTGTGCCTGCAAGTAACTTGCCAGGGCTTCAGGTTAATCATTTTTCATCCTATTGGTCATTCATGAGTAGGTAAACACATTTCTTGTCCATGCTGTTTGCCAGGCTCTGTGCCTCTAGATACAGAGATGAAACACATAGTGCCTCTCTCGAAGCAGCTTGCCTAGTGGAGACGGGACAGAAAAATATTGATAGCACAGAGTGGTACATGTCGCCTGTGAGCCATGCACAGTGTGAGAAAAGCTGCTGAGATCAGGAAAGCACTTCTGAAGGATCTAAGTCTAGAAGGCAGCTTGAGAGGAGTTGGCCAAGGTCAGTGGGGCTTTCTAGGCCCCAAGAACTTGTTCAGCAACAGGAGGCAAACAAGCTAATATGTTCATGGATCTGCAGTACTCAAACCTGGCTGGAGTCCAGAAGCCATAGACATGGTGGAGGATAAAGCTGTGACTATAGTTCTGGTTGTAGACTGAGGCCAGATTCTGCAGGGCTTTGTTGCCCTGCTTGGGAGACAAGGAAGGCTCTGTGAGAGGTGAACTTAAAACCACATTAAACTTAAACATTTAAAAACACATTATTTGAATAATGTGTGGTGGGGGTGTTTATGCCTTTCAACCTAGCAATTCCATGTCCAGGATTTATCTATATTTAAGTTCACCAAAGTGAACAAAATGTGCAAAATTTTTATTATAGAAGAAAAACACTAGAAACAACCAAAATTTTTACTTAAAAAGAACAGGTCAGATAAACCATGAGATGATCATATATATAACTGAATGCTAGGCAGTGATTTTGAAAAACATGATGCCATATATATCTCAAGGTACTGTGCAAAATTTTTTTTGAGTAAGAGTTGGAGGAGCAAGTCTTATATGATATCTGACATTAAAAAAAAATCTGAATCAATTAGCCAAATGTTACCATTTACTGCATGTGTAGAGTAAGTACATGGTTTCTGTTATGTTATTCTCTGTACTTTTTTACGCTTGGGAAATTTCATAATTTGAAAAGAAAAAAGAAAGCATGTCACATAGTGCTATGTAAAGTGTATGTTTTTTATACACTTACAAAACAGCTGATGGGATACCCACCAGATAACCTCCTGGAAGGTAGGAGAGATGAGCAGAAGTGGGAGAAAGTGGACCTTTTACTTGTTGCTTTCTGTACTTTGGTGGTGTTTTTTTGTTTGTTTGTTTGTCACTTTTTGAGAAGAGATGGAAGTGAAAAGGGTTGAAGAGCAGAGAGGACCGATGGAGGTCAGCACTGCCCTGAGTGGGCTGAGTGCTGGCAGCACAAGAAGCAGAGGGCCCCTGACACTGGGACCTGCGTGCTGGGGTCCTGCTGAGATGGAAATCAGTCCCCCTGGACAGGCATCCCAGGGTAACTGGCTGGTGGATCTCCTCCCTAGTGTGGCAAGGTTAGACTCTTAAGAGTTACTTGAAAATTCATTACCAAACACATGTAGTCAATAAAGTTACCCTTCTCACATTAGTAATTAGAGTTTCTCAGAGAGACAGCAACTGTATTTAGTTCAAGGTCAGCAACTTACACGTTATGTTTGTTTTCCTCTAGAGAATCCAGACGCAGCTCCCAGATGAAGATGGCGATCACAGTGACAAAGAAGATGAACAGCCCCAAGTGGTGGTTTTAAAAAAGGGAGACCTGTCAGCTGAAGAAGTCATGAAAATTAAAGCCGAAATCAAGGCTGCCAAAGCAGGTATATCTGAAAGTAATCTGGTTTTCCTAACAATTTAAGGAGCTAGGTATGAAATCATTTTATATAATAGTATGGTATATTTGAAGGAGAAGGTCAGACTTTGGCTTTAACACTTATCAGATGTGTGACCTTCAACAAATCATTTCACCTCTCAGCCTCAGTTATCTCATCAGTAAAATGGGGACAATAATTGTGCCTACTTTATTGGTTTGTTATAAGGATTAAGTGCAAATTCAAGTAAAAACATCTTGTTTTAAAAAAAAATAACTGGTTAGGCTTACAAACTAGTCAACTGAGGTCTATTTAAGTAGTGCCTGAAGTGTGGTATGCCATACAGTATTTTTTTTCACTATTTGTAAGTACTTACTACATTGCTTTAGGGGGAAATGCTGGAGCTCTGGCACTGTTCAAAAATACTTAAAAATACAGCTTGATTGTTATGTATCGGGGACTGGCAATATTACTGAATACTTTAGTAAGAGAGTGTTTATTAAGTAACCTCATGTCTTGTGGGCATATGGCTAGCAGCAGTGGAGGAGACCAGACTGAACTGACTCAAAGACATCTTTAAGTACAGTATGAGATTTTCTTGCCATTTGACTCTCCAATAAAGTCAAAATCATGAGGAGAGAAAGTTTTTTAACTTTCTTTTTGCTGCAGATGAAGAACCAGCTTCAGCTGATGGAAGAATTATGTATCGAAAACCAGTCAAGCGTTCCTCAGGTGAAAAATATTCAGGTTTAACAGCAAGCTCAAAAAAGAAGAAAGCAAAAGAAGATGAAATAAATAAGCAGGACTCAGTTAAAAAGAACTCACAAAAACAAATCAAAAACAGTAGCCTCCTTTCATTTGACAATGAAGATGAAAATGATTAAGTGTAAATAAACACTTTGGACTTAGTTTTCCCTAAGAATATATGGGGTATTCTTTAAAATAACATTTTTCCCCTATTCTAAAGATAATACAAGTTTACTGGAGAAAATTTAGACAATACAGAAAACATTCAGTAAGATAAAAACTATGTATGTCCATCAATACCCTTTTGACCTGAACTGCTAACTTTGTAGACGTTAACTACCACTAACATTTTATTTCCCATGTATGGGATGTGTATGTAAATTGTATTTTTGTAAACAAAACTGTGATTGTATTCCATACATTCTCTGTCTTGCTTCTCACTTGACCTTATACCACAAGCATTTTTTCAAGTCAGTAAAATTAAAACTGACATTAATAGCTACAGAGGACTTCGTAATTAAACAGATCCCCTATTTGTCTTCCTCATTAGTGAACCTCACTTTGGATGGGGGAGACGGCATGTGCCTATTTGCAGTACTTCCCCAGCTCCTGCTAAGGGAGCCCTCTGACAGCTCTGGCAAGATGAGAGATACAAGTGGAGCTTGAACAAGTAAGACTCTAATGAAAAAATATTCATGCGGCTACGGAAACAGTCTTTTGACGGACATCTACCAACCTACGGTTTCTCCCGAGTCATGCATGAAGTCTTTCTGACAGGAGAAAGGCTTGACAGGAGGCATCTGTCCAGGCCTGAGGTTAGGAATCCTCCATTGCCCCACAAACGTTCTAGGCTAATGGCAGCCCCAGGTTTAACATGGTGAAGGCAAAGATGGTCCCAGAAGCTGGGATTAAGGGACCATTAGTTATCATCATTGATGTGAATGTTTCCTCAGAGACTGGCACAGCTAGCACAGTCCCGGTCCCAGAAGCTGCTGGGGAGAGGTAACTGAGTTCTTAAGCTGCAGGATGGGACCCTGAACTTTATATTCATGTGGCTATTTCCCCTAATTCTCCCTAGTCTAGCCATAACTCTCCTGCTGTTCATCCCATCACAGCCTCTGTTCTCTCCAGGGCCTGGATCCTTCTGAACCTGCAGTGGGGGTCCTAGAATACAACCATCTGTCCTGCTACCTTGACACTCTGTCCTTCCCAGGCTTCTCCTTACACCAATCCAGCTGTGCACCAGTACACTTTTCCCTCTTCCCTGCATCCCGAGGAGATAATGGCACAGAGTCAGTTTTCCCATTGCCCTTGCTTCTCCCTGAGCCAACAAGCTGGGTCTCTGGTGTATCTGCAGAAGTAATGTTTACCTCCCACTGAAAGTTCTCTGTGAACCTGTGGGCAACAGAAGCTGGACACACAGTTAAAACATCTTGAACAGATACCTCACCAAAGAAGATACACAGATGACAAATAATAATAGAAAAAGTACCCCACCTCCTGTGTCATCAGGGAAGCACAAATTAAAAACAATGAGCTGCTACTGTACACCTATTAGAATGGCTAAAATCCAGAACTCAGACAACACCAAATGCTAGCAGGAATGTGGAGCAACAGGAATGCTCATCCATTGCTGGTGGGAATGCAAAATGGTACAGCCACTTTGGAAGACAGCTTGGTGCTTTCTTACAAAACTAAACATACTCTGACCATATCATCCCACAACTACATCACTTGATTTGTACCCAAAGATCTTGAGAACTTATGTCCATACAAAAACCTGAAAACAGATGTTTATTGCACCTATATTGAACACTGCCAAAGTATGGAAACAGGCAAGGTATCCTTCAGTAGGCGAATGGATAAATAAACTGGTACATCCAGACAATGAAACATTCAGCGCTAAGAAGAAATGAGCTATCAAGCTGTGAAAAGACATGGAGAAACTCAAAGGCATATTACTCAGTGAAAGAAACCAACTCAAAAAGGCTACATACTGTACAACTCCAACTACATGACATTCTGGAAAAGGCAAAGCTATGAAAGACAGTAAAAAGATAAGTGGGTGGGGAGGAGAGCGGGATGAATAGGTGGAAAGCAAAGGAGTACTAGGGCAAACTTCTGTATGGTACGATAATGGTGGATACATGTCATACATTTATCCAAACCTATAGAATGCATGACTCTTAAGAGTTAACTGTACAACTTAAAAAAAACCAACAACCCAATCCAAAAATGGGCAGAAGACCTAAACAAGCAATTCTCCAAGGAAGACACACAAATGGTCAATAGGCACATGAAAAAATGCTCAATATCACTAATGATCAGAGAAATGCAAATCAAAACTACAGTGAAGTATCACCTCACACCAGTCAGAATGGCCATCATTCAAAAGTCCACAAATGATAAATGCTAGAGAGGATGTGGAGAAAAGGGATACACTGTTGGTGGGAATGTAGTTTGGTGCAGCCATTATGGAAAACAGTATGGAGATTCCTCAAAAGGCTAAAAATAGACTTACTATATGATCCAGCAATCCCACTCCTGGGCGTATATCCAGAGGGAACTTTAATTCAGAAAGACACATGCACCCCAACATTCATAGGAGCACTATTTACAATAGCCAAGACATAGAAACAACCTAAGTGTCCACTAACAGATGACTAGATAAAGAAGTTGTGGTATATTTATACAATGGAGTGCTACTCAACCATAAAAAAAAAAATGCCACATGCAGCAACATGGATGGACCTGGAAACTGTCATTCTAAGTGAAGCTAGAAAGAGAAATACCACATGATATCACTTAAAGTGGAATCTTAAAAAAAAAAAAAAAAAAGACAAATGAAATTATTTACAAAACAGAATCAGACTCACATAGAAAACAAACATACGGTTACCAGAGGGGGAAGAGGGTAGGAAAGGATAAATTGGGAGTTTGAGATTTGCAGATACTAATGTATATAAAATAGATAAATGAGTGTATACTCTATAGCACAGGGAACCATATTCAATATTTCATAGTAACCTATGGTGAAGAATATGAGAATGAATGTATATTCTGATGTGACTGAAGTATTGTGCTATACACCAGAAATTGACACATTGTAAACTGACTGTACTTATAAACACACACACACACACACACATATTTTAAACTTAACCTTAGTGTAAACTATGAACTTTGGGTTCATGGTGTGTAGATTCACAGACTGCAATGAATGCGTCACCCTGGTGCAGGGCGTTCACAGTAGGGAGATTGTACATGTGTAGGAACACTATGTTCTTTCCATTCAATCTTGCTGTGAACCTAAAACTGTTCTAAAAAAGTCTGTCTTTGAAAAAGGAGGAAAACAGATTTGCCTGTTTATAATCACTTATCTCTGGAAGGAAAACAAGAAACTGACAATACTGGTTATCTGGAGTGGTTGGAAGGAGGCTTTTCACTGTTTAACTTTTCGTACTTTTAGAACTTTAAACTGTAAGCTTGTATCATCTAGTCAAAAAATTAATAAAATTTTTAAAAATTAAAAGATCATACCTTCTGAAAATCCTAAAGCAGTGATTTAAAATGATGAAAAAGCTTTATATACAAACATGTTTCACTGCCAAGTTAACAATATTAATAGCTAACAGGAGCACATACCACGTGTCAGGCGTTGCACTAAGTGCACTAGCTGATTTATAAGGAAAAAATGGCATTAATTTAAATATCAAACGGTAGGGAAACAAGTCAGTAAATTGTGAGGAGGTCAATAAGAAGTTAGGCAGCATTAAAATGAGGTTTATACAAAGTCTGTAACAGAGGGGCAAAGGCTAACGTTAAATCAAATAGCAACATGTAGTACAATAATCATAGTTTTTTTTTTAATGGAAGAAATGCTAAACAGAAAAAAGGCTGGAATAAATATACTAATTACGTTGGTTAAAGCATGTAATTTTAATTTTTTCCACTCTTATAAGTGTATTTCAATGAGCACACATACTTGACAATGTTGGCATCTCACACAATGGAAAGGTTCAGTGATGGAAAATTACCTGAGTTTGGCACTATAAAAAGTGGGATCTAGATTGGGATTCAACTCTGACATTACCTGTTTGACTTTAAGCAAGCCAAGTATCTTCTTTTTCCTTGACTCTGGAATGTGGAAAATCACTCCTACCTTTCTTACAAGGGTACATTTAACGTTAGATGTGCTTGTTTCCGTTAAGTTGCTTATTAACACTGCATGAAGCACCAGCAAAGCATCCTTTGATTTCTTTGCTTCTTTTGAGGTGTAAGAAGCCGTTCTTTGTTGTAAGGAAGCATCCCCACCACACATCCCCAAGATGCTGTTCTCATCTTGGCCCCACCTGCAGGCACCTGAGAACTCAGTATCTCCTACCTTCCTCTTCCCTCAAGAGGCTCCCCCTGAGTGTCGTGCTCCTAGAATTAAAAACAAGTAAAGCCACGTCAACAGGCTTCTATTCTCTTCTGTCTTCTGCTGCCTCTCTCTTCTCATGTGCATTCTCCTCACCACTAACCACCCCCCAACACATCCTGCAGCATAAATTTTTATTCATTTGGTGTCTTCCTTTTTCATAGAAATAAGAAGTCCAGAGCTTGAAGTGAAATTAGATCCAACAATGGGAGGCATCAAAATCTAAAGCTCTTCAGAGTACCCAAAATGTCCACTCAAATCCCAGTAATTTCTCTTCTCTCTGACAAAATCTGATTTTTTTTCAAGGATAAAATGGTCTTAAATGTGTTTTCCTATTTAAATCTATACATTATAGTTTTAAATAGCCCTCTGCAGATTAAGCATGAATTCATAGCCCAATTAGAAGAATGTTCTTTTTAAAAAATACATTATGAGAACCAAACAAAAACCTAACGTTGAGCTTTGTTTGCAATACCCGTAAGTAGACTGTACACAGGACCTCGTGCACACTAAGCATGCACTCGACCACTGAGCTATACTCACCGCCCTGCCCAATAACCAGATTTTTATAAACTTTTGGAATATCTCTCACTCAAAAATCAATTACTGGTAGTTAGTTATTATATACAATTCATTTTATTCTCAAGAGAAACCCTAGTAAGTATCATCATTCCCGGGGGGGGGGGTTGGGAAAAACAGGCTGAGAGAGACAAGATCATACACTCATTAAGCAGCAAGGAAGGCATTAAACTCAAGATTATCTAGTTCTGAGTGTATTTTCCTAAATTTTGGGACACATTTCCTCTTGCTCAACATACAAAACATTCATCCCAGCTGAAGACTGAGTCACAAACTCCTAAGAATTTTTTTAAATGTGTTTTCATAGAAGTCTTTCCACCCTGGTTATATCCCAAGCTTTATTCTGCAGCATGAAGTCTCTGATGTCGAACAAGCGCTGAGCTGTGCCTGAAGGATTTCCCACACTCAGCACATTCATAAGGTTTCTCTCCAGTATGAATTCTGTAATGTTCACTGAGGTGTGCTTGCTTGCGGAAGGTTTTTTCACACTCGCTACACTTATAAAGCTTCTCTCCAGTGTGAGTTCTCTCATGGTCAACAAGGGAAGAGTTCTGAGTGAAGGCTTTACCACATTTGGTACATGTGTAGGGCTTCTCTCCCGAATGGATTCTCTGATGCTGCATGAGGCATGCACTCTGATTAAAGGCCTTCCCACAGTCTTCACACTTATAAGGTCTATCTCCAGAATGACTTCTCTGATGACGAGTAAGGCATATGCTCTGACTGAAGGCTTTGCCACATTCACTGCATTTATATGGTTTCTCTCCGGTGTGAATTCTCAGGTGTTTGGTAAGAGATGGACTCTGACAAAAGGCTTTGCCACATTCAACACATTTATAGGGTTTCTCACCAGTATGAATTCTCAGATGCTGGACGAGGACTGCTTTTGTTTGAAAGGCTTTCTCACATTCATTACATTTATAAGGTTTCTCTCCTGTATGAATCCTCAGATGTTGAGTAAGATTTGACTGTTTACGGAAACAAGTTCCACATTCAGTACACGCATAGGGCTTCTCTCCTGTGTGAATCCGCTGATGCTGGGTCAGAGATGATCTCTGAGTAAAGAATTTTCCACATTCACTACACTTTGAAGGTTTCTTCCGCATGTTAAGTTTCTGATGTTTCAACTGCAGTGAAATCTGGCCAGGACTCATGCTGCTTGTAAAACACGATGAAGGAGCTCCCAATAGGTTCCAGTTTAGAGGAAACTTTCTCTCACATTCATGATGCTTACAAGGTACTTTCTCAAATATGATTATCCTTAGAATAACATTGTTCTCCTGGAAAGCTCTGTGTGCATGTGGTGTCCTCCCAGTCATTCCTGCAGGATTTCCCCTCCTAGTCCTCCTTCATGCATCTTCAACTCCTCCTAATGTGAACCCCTACAGACCAGGCTCTATGAGCCTCCACATTTTTTTTCAAGTCATTTAACACTTTGCCATCAGGCTTGGTCTTCTTGCCTGAAAAAAAAATTTCACAAAGGAAAATGTTCTCCATGCAGAATAAGAGACCTGCATTGCAGAGTCCTGATTTTTATCCTCTTCTCAGGAATAGAGATAGGAGATCACAATGACCTGGGGAAAAGATAAGAATAGGTGATAGGGACAAAGAGATGAAGTAGTGACAGGTCTTGGGAAATCTATAAAATGCCCTATTGTGACTGATTCTGAAACACTCAGATACTAAAAACTGATCCAGGCTGCCTCTCTCACTCCCTCTTCTTCGGAGAGACTGCCCGCACTCTCCCTATGGAGTGCATACCTACTTTCACTCCAACCTGAGTACCCAACCCCCACACCTCGTGGCCTTTCTCTCGCCTTTTGAAACAGCCTACACTCTATACAGTATGTATCTCTCTAAATTAATCTATCTTTACTCAAAACAAAAAACAAAAAATTGATCCTGGTCATCCGGGCTTATCCAGAGTGATGAACAGTAGGAGAATGTGAAAGCGGTAAGTACACTAATCTTTGGTAAATTAAGTGTTGGGGAAAACTACTATCCACCTATATAGTCTCTACTCTTCAAAAAACAGATGTAAAGTAGTTATATTTCCTTAGGTTGCCTATGAGCAGTATCTTAGCACATTAGTGATAACTGAAGAGTTTCTCTTTCAAGATCTAAAAGGTGATCCAGGCTGTAACTTTTTCTAGGTCCATGTCACCAATCCTCCCTTATTCACTCACCTTGACAAGTATCTCTTTGGACCCCTCGCTCCAAAACATTCAGCATCTGTCACTCCCCCTCGAGTTACAACTGGGAAATCTCTAAGTTTAAAAACTAGAGTACTGCTTAATGAAAGAAAAAAAGATACCACTGTTTTGTTTACAGAAAAATAAGATAGAGGTGGTTCTTAGGGAAGAAGCCCCCGTTGGACAATAACTTCACTACAGCATCATGGTCCAGGATCTGGCCACAAAAATGCTTCAGAATCTAATGGGTACTAATCAAATTCACAAGAAGAATGATGTAGAAAACAGAAAGTCACTTTACTAATTCACAATGAAAAAAATGTTATGCTTAATGTCCAGCTGGTTAATACATTCTCTCTACTATAAAAAAACTGAATGGGAACCAAATCATGTCATCAGGACACTCCTTAGGAAGCACAGAATTGGTAAAAAGTGGACTCCTTAGACAAACTTAACGAGATCAAACTTTGAACCTGATGCTTTTGATAAAGATGCAGGGAACCAGAGAACGGATATTCAGGTACACATCAGAGTGACCTCTTCTCTGGTTGGTCTGGAGACACCAACACATTCTTATTCCCTGAGGCTCCCTTCTATTTTAGTTTTCTAATTATACAAGTTACACATGAATATATCCTCACCTCAAAATACTTAGATAATATGAAAGCATAGAGGATAAAACAGTAATTTCATAACCATCACCACCCGACTCTACCCAAACAAACCCATCTCCTTCCCAGAGATTATCATTATTAAGTTTGGAGTATATTCTTTCAGTCTTTTTCCTATGTATTTTCTACACACATATAGCATTTGATTCCTTTTACATAAATGAAATTGTTAGATGCTGTTATGCAATTTGACTTTTTTTCACTAAGGAATGTGTCTTCATAACCACTTCATGTTGGCACATACAGATCTAATGAGACTGGGAGTCGACTGGTACACACTGGTGTATCTGCACAAATGGCTTAGTCAGAGATTGATCTGATTTTCTTTTTTTAATCATACTGAATGAATCTTATTGTATAAGACAGTCAGTCCAAAAATGAAATTACTCAAAATCCTACCACCCAGAGGAAAAGATAGTTGGTATTTGGATGAATTCCCTTCTAGCCTCTCTCAGTGCATATATAGACAAACATGTATACAGGTATTATGTGTACGTATCAGACTAGACTGAATTCTTCAGGTCATAAATAGTCATATTTACACTGTTCCCATAACCTAAAAATCCAGTTCACTCAGTGTTCTTACTGAGTTTAACAGATACCCAGGCTCCATACTACTTTCTGATGGCCAATAACAATGGCTGTTGTGATTATGCAGTCTCTTGTTCCAAACAAGACCAGCTCACTGCATACTCTCTGAGGAAACAATCCCCTTCACCATGGGTCTTCCAATAACTTACTATCAGTTTTCCCAGATCTGATAGCCACACCATTAAGGTATCATCCTGAGCAGTTCAGTGAGTGGCTTCAGGGTGTTCCACCACATGACTGCAGAGGGGTCTTACTGCAGTTTACGTTCACGTGATAAGAATTTACCGCACCCTTTGATCTATCCTATAACCAACTACTCCCTAGCCTTCGTTCACAACAGGCCACTCTCACTCTGGTTTTAGTAAGATGGTCCCACATCTGGGTGTTTCTGTGTTTTGAGTCTGCAGTCGAGGTACAGTGGTCACTGGTAGATCCACCTTAGGTCTGCCTAATGAGCACCCCCATAACAACCCATCCTGGGCTCTCTAGTCAGATTTCACTTACTGACAGACAAACTGTTAGGAACACAATTGACTGTTTCTGTCTGGTTTGTCTCTTAGGGACTCTTCTCAAGAGGAAGAGCAGGAATCTGAGGCCCAGATGGAGGAGAAAAAGCACCCATAAACTGTCAGCCTACTTCCTTCATACTCTGGATTCAGGGGAACCCAGAAATAGCCCATCCTTAACCAAATGACTATTTTAAGTCTGAATGAAATAATATCACTGTTCTCCTACAAGAGTACGGCCAATGACAAAAATGTCAGTGAGACGTGACGACTCACAAAGAAAGAGGGCAGGTGCTCTTAAGGACCAAGCATCTTGAGGTAAAAATTCCTCCACAGGAATTTTTGAGCCCAAAGCCCCCCCGCCCCAAACCTAATGCAGAAGCCACTGACTACAAAACTCAAAGATGGTGGGGCTACAGTAGAGGCACTGAGACAAGCACCAGGCTGAGTCAAGAGGTCTGGGTTCTAGTCTCTGTTCGGCCACTAACTTGTTCAGTGACCTTAAGCAAGTCACTCAGTTTCAACTGGGACTTTTTTTCTTATCTGTGAAATGAAAGTGAAAAACTAGATGATATCTAAAACTTCCTCTAGTACCAACATTCGGTGATTCTTTGACTCTAAAAACAGATGGGAAAAGAGCAAAAACCTCAAGGTAAGCCCTTCCAGTCCCTCTTTCATTGAAACTGGTTATTCAGTTCATTTTTATGAAAAGTAATGAGCAGCTACTATGTGTCAAGCAGTGAGATAACCTCTTGTTGGGAATAGGCTGAGTCAACAGCAGACTAACAACCCAGCTGTTAGTCTCCTACAATCAGAGGTGGAGAATTTCAGGAAAATAAGACTGCCTCTGTGTGAAGCAGAATCTCCCACAAAAGACAGTGGAAGATGTTAACGATCCCTCCAAACAGGAAATATTTTAAGAACTCCTCTGAAAAGCAAGGAAAGAACACTGTATCAAAAGGCAGGGATCCAGTTTCCAGACTAATCCATCTCAACCCACTAGCACCTCTCATGTGACACTGAACAAACTATTTTCAAACTTCTAATTAGACTAAGTCAAACTTCTAAACAATTCTAATAGGTCAAGTAAGATCCACCCATACCTCTTCCTTGTGGAAAAGTTTTCTTCACATTTCCAAGGCACTTCCTCAACACTCTGAAAAAATTCACGTCTCTACTGCAGCACTTTACACTGTATGCTAAATACTCTGACTACATCCCACCTTCCTCCACTAAACTTGAAGACAAGTATGGCATGGACTCGGGGCTAGCAGTCTCTGGGTTTGAATCCCTGTTCCAATATTTATTAGCTAAGTGATACTGGGTAAGTTACTGAATCTTTCTGTGTTCCATTTTTTTCAAATATTAAATGGAGCTGATACAAATAACTACTTCACAGGGTTGTAATGATGCATAAATGAGTTAATCCGTGGAACGTATTTAAAATACAGGCTGATAAGCATTCAACAGTCCCTGCTGTTAAATTAGTGAGTCTGTACGACATCAAACGGCACCTATTTGTTGCTATTTCAGAGTAACGAAACAAAGGAGCTAACTCGCACAAATACTCATTCAACCCGCACATCTTTGTGAAGTGGCAAAGCGCGGAACAGCTTCTGGAACTCAGAAAAACGGGAAGTAACTCAAGAGTTCGCTTGCTCGCTCAAGTACGTACAAATAGAACCCGGGCCTCCCGACCCCCAGGCCAGGGCTCTCGAACAGCCTTCCCCCCCTCTCTCTCTCCAGGGAGAATCGGCCTCGGCAACAGGCCTCGGCTCCAAAGGGCCCTGTTCGGCCAGAAAGAAGCCTTCTCGGACCAGCCGCCGCGCGGGGCCGCCAACTTGGCTCACCAAGGACTCCGCATGCTGCCAGCCGCCTCGCCTATGAACCCTTGTGCGCCTGCGCGCTTCCACGACGCCCGTGGTACGTCGGCGCGCTCCCAGGGCGCCGGCGTGACGTCACCACTCCGCGCCACGCCAGCGGCCACAGCCGTCTCCTCCCCTGCCCAGAAAACAGTCGTAAACCCGTTTGTGAATCCCCCTTCCTGGAATAAGGAGGCCGAACGCTAGTGAGAGTAGGGGCCGCCACAAGGAGCTCTTACTACAGGTTTATTCACCCGGAAACCCGACCACATTTATCTTCCTAAAAACTCTTCCATGTGTCCTTTGGAGGTCTTCTAAAGGTATTCCCAAGGCTGGCTTCAACCCTCCTTACACTCATTCTCACCCGCCAGATAATTGGCCTCATAGGAACCCCGAACACCCCCAAGGCTTCCTGATCTGTGTTCAACAATCGGCTAAAACACAAGAGCTCTGCTTTGGGCGTAAGTGCCAGATTCAAAGTGAGTGAACTTGGGCACTTTACTTTACCTCTCTGTACCTGTTCCCTCACTTATAAAACAAAGACATTAATGAAATCAACTCTCATAGGGTTGTCGTGAGGATTAAATGAAGTTAATTCGTGTAAATCACCAAGAGTTTCTGGTACTTAGAAATGCTCAATAAACGTTCGTCCTTTCATGTTCCTCAAATTCCAGCTACAGTCCTAATGCAGTCTTGTTTGCATTGGCTTCCAGGACCTTTCCAGCTCTCAGGTAGTGCCCCTGCCTTCCTTTTACAAAAATTTAGATCTTGCTGACCCTCATTCAGGAACTGTTCGTGCATCAGGGCTCATCCTGACACATGTATTCCAGGGCTCAGGCAGGGGCAGTAGGGCACCTGATCCACTTCCAGGCATCCCTACCGATCTGCATGCTCAGGAAAATTACCATAATATCCTTAGTGTGCAGTTGTAGGCACTCAATAAACACTTAATAAATGAATGAGATGCAGTAGAGAAGTCACCTGCTCAAATTTCCAGATAGGCTATTTTCCCAAAATGGAATCCCTTTAGGAGGCTGAAAACGGGAGTGGAGATGACAAAGACTGAAACTATAACTAACCTTCTTCAGCTAAGAGGGGACTCTTTGTACAACTGTCAGCTGACATGCCACGGAACAATAATGTTGAGTTTGCCTTTCTTTTCACCAAGAGTCACATTTTCAGCATTTCTTTGGAATCAGATAGCAAGTTCTTCCTTCACAGCCCTAACATCCCACAGGCCAGAAAGCCCTGGCCTACTCATGTTTCCACTTTAAGGCTTCAACGACTCTCTAAATCAGCAGGCTCTGCTGGGTGGAAACTAACTCTGGAGTGGGGTACCCTAGGCAGAGCAGGTTACTAGAAAGAAAAATCTGGGGCTTAACTGCAGTTTGGGATGAGCTTTTTCAATGATAGGTGGAAAATGGATTGGAGGTAGGGACACCAAAAACATTCCACGAAACTAAAATGATCCTAGTTCTGCTCTAGCATTAGCTGCAAGAGTGAAGCTGGAGCCACCTGGGGTCATGACTAGATTTCCACATTATGTAGGAAGAAAGATGGGGTCAAAATGCAAAACCAACTTATTTCTCACCCTCACTTACATGCAGTCAGGTCTGATTCCGAGGGCCAAAAATCTTGATCTAAAGTGAGCTCCTTCAACTCTCAGGAGGAGGGCATAACAGACACAAGTGAAGAGGCATCATGGAGCAGAGGTGCAACCAATGAAGAGAAATCTGAGGGAAAGTGAGGACACTGGAATTTCAGTTTCACCTGACACTTACTAGCTGTGTGAACTGTGTGACAAGTCCAACCACCTTTCAATTTTTCCTTTTGTTGTTTTGAGGGTCTCATGTGGCTTCATTCCATGTCCTTCTGAAGTCACAAATTAAGTTTCAGCACACTGAGTATAAGTGACACATTCCAGTTCTTTATCATTCCAGAGCCCAAGGAAAGCCATAAACTCAGAAAGTGCTTCTATGTTGGGGTTCCCAAGCTCACCTGCTCTCCTACAAGGCCAGCATCACTGCTCAGCTCCTGTCTGTCTGATTTCATGGATATTCCACTTGACAGCTGTGCTTCTACTGCTGCATGTATTTTCCTCTTCCTGTTGATCCTGACAACATATCTGAAAGCACTTTGTTAAACTCTGATGACACACTTAAATGCCTAATTTGTAACAAAACAAAAAAGATTTTTTTTTTTTTTGCTACCTATTACTCTATCTCATGAGATCCTGTTTGTATCAGAGTGGACTACATACTTGGTATCTTGGGAAAAAGTCCAGAATTCTTGCCTCTGGAGAACACTTTAAGACACATTCATGTATTCACCATACCTCCTTCCTGCTGGTAACTGTGGATCTAAGTCACAGCCTGTAGCTGGACATGGAGAAGTGTCTCACTCAATTTCAGTTGAGCCCAACAAATATGTATTGAGCACCTTCTCAGTGCCAGAGACTATGGATACAAAGATGAATAAATTTCACACGGCCCCTGCCTTGAGGGAGTTGACAGTCCAGCAAGAAGAGAAAGACTTGCAAAATAGCTATTACAGCCTATTATGATACATAAAATGATGACGGTACAAAATACAGAAATTTAAAAAAAAAAGTGAGGTCACAGGCTTTAAAGAGATATTGCCTGGGCACATTCAAAAGTGACAAATGTAAGCCTTTCAGGCAATCAGAAGCAGGGAAAGGGAACAGTATGTGCAAAGGTGCCAAAGTAGAGTCCAGTGGTGGTGCTGAATCATAGAAATTTGCACTATGGAGCAGAATGTGCCAGGCAGGGGATGTCTGCTGAGAATGGTGATGCAGGCATGGGCCAGATGAGGATGCCCGCTTGAGGCTAGAACTATTCTCAGAGAGGACAACAGAGTTGCCACAGTTGTCTTGCAAAGACCATCCAGAAGAAATGTGAAAGATGGCCTAGTGGGGCCAGACACTGTGAGACTGGTTAGGTAAGTAGAAAAATAGCCTAAAAAATAAACTGGGGAACTGGAGTAAAGCAGTAGTGGTGGAGATGGGCTCCAGATTTAGGAGAGAATGTCAACAGGATATAGTGGCTGACTGGATATGAGGGAAGACTGAGGAAGAGGGCAGTTCCTATATGGGGCCCAGTTGGAGTGACTAGGCACATGGTGAGCCAGCAACCAAGAGAAAATCAGGAGCAAATATTTGTAAGTGTGAGAATATGGGGTGAGGGTAGTGTAATAATGATGAGGTCCTTTTCTTCCTGTTTCCCCAAGAACTGAAAACGGTACCAGACTCTCTTAGTCTGAGGATTAAAAAATCTTGTTTCATCGATTCCGTTTTAGAAAATCCTTCTAACAAGGATTTAGGCATCTTTCACCCTTAGGTTTTCCCATTTCTTCCTCAAGAAAACTCCCCCTATCCTCTCTAATCTCCACTCAAGACTCCAAAGATAGGGGCATATTAATATTACTCTAAATACCTACTTATCAGGAAGGCCCTCAAGTTTTTGGTGGGCAAAGCTTGATTAAAATATATTTATTCAACAAATAAATATTTATTGAACATTTACTAGGTACCAGCAGTGACTTCCATAGTGTTTTTTTTTTCATTCAGAAAATAGAAATAAATTGACATTTGCTTTCAGCAGACTATATTTTCTTCTCATGAGCATAAAAAATAAAGTATTCATAGTTATTTTTGCCCATAGGATATTAATTTACTCAATTATTAGTTGCCCTATGGCAGGCTTTGAGAACATAATCTTTATAGCTGAAGAGGGAAAAAGTGTGTTATTTCTGCCACATTTCCATTACCCGGCAATTAATTGCTCGAACCAATGCTTGTAAGGGAAAAAATCAATACTGAGTTCCAAATAATCAACCATTCCAGAATTAACTTACTTCAGTGGTTTTTAATAGTCATATTTTAAAAACTATATAAGCTTCAGAGCAGAGAAGCTATTTCAAATACCAGTCAAAGGCTGCCCTTCCTCAATTTTCCAGAGCTGAATCCCTGGGTAGTCGTTAAGGACATGAGAATGAAGAAATAAAGGGAAACGTATCCTTTCTTTCTCTAAAAAGAATAAAATACCATCACAGTCATAGCAAAATGTGCTGTCCTCATCTTCAGGGATTTGAAAAAGAGGTAATTCTTTCCAAATTCATTCCATGAGAAGTGTTTCCTAAGCTACTCATAATCCACAGGGAAGGATAAGTACCCAGGAGTAAGAGAGTCTCAGTCAAAAGAGAAACATGAGATCTAATGAGTCTATGGTGACAGCCACTATTGCCAGGATTACACAAAACCTAGCCCTCCCTGCTACAGTGGTCAGCACTCTCTCAGGGACTGGCCCAGCAGCCCCCAAGCCCAGCCAACCTGGAAGGCTATTTTCCATGATCACTGATGTTTTCTCCTCTCTAACGGCTAACAAACTAAGGCCCACTTTGTTAATTCTAGTGGGCCCCTCTCCCCTGGTCCCTGTGCACTAATGGCCCAGCCAAATTTACAAGAGACAAGAGGACACCCTAGTGCATGACAGGGATGTGTGGGTGGCTTGCTCAGTCACATGCAGGCTTCCTGCTCTGAGGCCTCTCATCACTAGTGACCTAACACAGACCATTTCCCTTCTGGATAAGCCAACATTCCTCTGGGACAGCAGTTAGGTCCTCCTCTCTGTGACCTTCTGAGCAGATCTGACTTCCTTCCCACAAACTGACATCATTCAAGAGAAGGCTCTCTTGACCTTCCACTTCCTCCTTAGCCCCACATCACCTTCCTGTTTGAAAAGATCTGGAAAGATCTCCCTCACCCTAATAAAACCCTTCTTCAACAACATTTCTGTAGCAATTGGCTCAGTTCTGGCCACACATCCCCTTATTTGGTGAATGAATGAATAAGGATTCTTTGTTTTCACTTCTTTCTGTCCCCCTTCGTGGGACCACTTCCACAGATGGGCAGCCTCCCCACAGGAGCATGCTCAGAGCTGCCTTGGGTATCCAAAGGCCGCTCAGCACAACCTCAGAACTGCTGCCACTTTGACACTGACAATTGGTGTTTGGAGAAGCACCTCAGCCTCCTGGCCAGTGAACACAGGTGACAGGTTGGAAAGGTGAGGCAGGGGTACAGTAAGGGAAACACAATGCTAACTTCACCAAGGGCACCTCAGGTATGAGAGTGCTGTGAGGAGAGAGGAGGGGCAAGGGGCAAGGGGCAAGGAGTTACCTGAAAAGCAGGACTTCCTACCCTGTATTCCCAGATGCCCGCCTGGAGTAGGCACCGCATTCTCCAAGCGCCCACCTCCATTCCTGGAAATACTCTTCCAAGTGCAGTATCCCAGAGTCCCTCATCATTCCCTCCAGGACTCTGCCTGTCCCCCTCCCCTCAGCCAGATTCCCAGTCACTCTCTTTAGAGAAACTGTCATAACCTAAATGCCAGGTTTATTCACCACCGTGAAGTTTCTGATGTCTGAAAAGGACTGAACTATGTCTGAAGAATTTTCCACATTCGATGCACTCATAGGGCTTCTCACCAGTGTGAATCCTGTAGTGCTCACTAAGGTGTGCGTACTTGCGGAAGGTCTTCTCACACTCGCTGCATTTGTACAGCTTCTCGCCAGTGTGAGTTCTGTGATGTTCAGTAAGAGATGTGTTGTGAGCAAAGGCTTTCCCACATTCTTTACATTTATAGGGCTTCTCTCCAGTATGAATTCTCATATGCTGAGTGAGACAGGTATTCTGATTAAAGCCCTTCCCACATTCGTTGCATTTATAGGGTTTTTCTCCGGTGTGACTTCTCTGATGCCGAATAAGGCAAATGCTCTGAATGAAGGCTTTACCACATTCACTGCATTTGTAGGGTCTTTCCCCAGTATGAATTCTCTGGTGCTTAGTGAGTGGGGTGCTCTGAGCAAAAGCTTTGCCACACTCCTTACATTTGTAGGGTTTTTCTCCAGTATGAATTCTCTGGTGTTTAATAAGGGATGGACTCTGACAAAAGGCTTTCCCACATTCCTTACATTTATAGGGTTTCTCTCCAGTATGAATTCTCTGATGCTGAGACAGGTTTGCCTTTGTATGGAAAGTTTTTCCACACTCTTCACATTTATAGGGTTTTTCCCCAGTGTGAATTCTCTGATGTTGGGTAAGATTTGAGTGTTTGCGAAAAGAAGAGCCACATTCGCTACATAAATAAGGTTTCTCACCAGTGTGAATTCTCTGATGATGGATGAGGTGCGTGTTCTGACTGAATGCCTTCCCGCATCTATTACATTTGTAAGGCTTCTCTCCAGTGTGAATTCTCTGGTGCTCGGTGAGATGGGAATGATTGCGGAAAGAACTCCCACATTCACTACATTTATATGGCTTCTCTCCAGTGTGGATTCTCTGGTGCTGAGTAAGAAATGATCGACATCGAAATGTTTTCCCACACTGCTCACATCCATACGGTTTCACTCCGGTGTGGATTCTTTGATGTCGAACAAGGAATGAGCTGCGACTAAAGGTTTTCCCACATTCCTCACAAGTGTAGGGTCTTGTGTGGGTTCTCTGGTGTTGGGTATAGGATGAGCTCTGAGTAAAAGTTTTTCCACATTCGCTACATTTCCAAGATGTTTTCTGTGTAGAGAGGACTGGACATTTAGTTTTGTCTGAAATCTCACTGGAGTGTATGCTGTCTGTGTCCCACTGATGGAGGTTCTCTTCTGTAGAAACCTTGAGATGTGTAACAAGGCTTGAGGTCAAAAGCAGGCTTCGCTCAAAATTATATTCTTGGCTAATTATTTCTGGAGGTGCTTCCTTGTGGATGAAAGTTATTCCTCCAAAACGTTCGTCTTGGAAAAGGCATGCTTCAGGAACCTCTCTGGTAGGGTTTTCCCTCATGCTCTTACATACATACTTTTCTTCAAATGTAGGATTCTGGCACTGATCCTTGTGGTATCTCTTTGCTGCTATCCCTGGCAAGTCAATTTCAGAGCCGTCCTGCTCTGGAGCAGGCTTGTTCACCCAACCTGAAAGAAACCATCTGAGTGAATGTCTCTTGTGCAAGGCAGAGTGGAGGCCCCTGAAGTTTTAGGGACCTAACTTTGACAGGTCTCAGTAACAGCTGATGAGTAACAACCAATAAGAGTGAGAGGGGCAAGTAATTCCAAGGTGCAGGTGGTGGAGGAGATCTGCATCAGGGCAGGGGGCCACCATTAATGAGGAGCCCACACAGTGGGCGGCTGCAGACACCAAGGAAGAGAGACAATCAGAGACAAGGGAGCTAAAGGGAAAAAAACAGATAATAACTAAAATTAGGGCAAGACAGGAAACATGGATGGTTTGTATTCAGAGAGTGGATAATGGGAGAATGTGAAAGCACAAAATACTGGAAATGAGATCAAATGCCTATTGGGGGGAAAGCCGGCCCCAAGAGATGCTCACCCACACACACCCCTGACATCCTTAAAATAAAGGGTAATTTTCTCTCCTGAGCTTCAGTTTCTCTTGTAAGAGTTCTAAAGCCCTCCTATTTCTCCCATGGTCTATCCTTTGCTCACCTGGACAAATCTCTCTTCCAGTCTCTCTCTCTTCAGCTTCTTGCATATTCAACATCCACAAATCTTCTCTCTGCCTTGACTGTAAAAGACTTCAAGGTTGGAAAACTGGGAGCCCTGCTCATAGGGGGAAAAAGGTAGGGGAGGGGATATCACTGCCCCAGGAAACAGAAAACTGAGAAAGAGCTGTTGCCGAGGGACACCACCTAATAACTCACACAAAACCTGACAGGACAGGAGTGTGGCTGCATCACCAAGAGTCAGGGGTGGCTGCCAGCTTTCTAGGTGCACAGACTCCATTTGTCAGTTGTCCAAGAAGTGACAGCCAGACAGGCTGATATATTAGCAAACACTCAAGCACTTGATAAATAAATCAGAATGTTATTTATAACTATAAAGTAAATAGGAATATTCATGTCAATTAGTGTATCCTGTCTATTACATAATAATCTATATGAGAAGTCAATTAATATAGCTAAAAGTGCCCAGGGAAATGGCCTCAAAGCAAGGCTAATGCATTAAATCTGATTCACCCACCTCCACTATAGGTCAAGGAGCTGGGCAGTAGTTAGGGAACTCTCTCTATTTGATACAACCTAGAGATACACTGATTGTCTTTTCTTCTAGATGTCATAGCAATTAAAATTTTTTTCTTCAGGTATAGCTCAATGTAACAGTGTAGCCTGCAGTTAAAAACCACTTTAATTGTGAAATAATTTTCAACTTACGAAGAGTTGCAAAAATAATACAAAGAGTTTCTGCTTGATTTTGGAAAGTCAAAAATCATACTGTTCATCCACCAGTTTCTCTTCATATACCCTGAAGTGAAAAGTAGAATTGGAAGCCTTATTTCAAGAAAAACGCAAGACAGAGAGATGGTTTACCATCAGCATAGGCTGTCTGCTGAAGTACATAATAAGGCTGGCCCTGTGGGCTTCTCATCAAGGCCTGTGCTTCTGTGTTAAGTTTTAAAAGTTTAAGAGGATCCTGTCTGGGATTTCCTGATCCTCTTCCATAGGAGGGACATAAAATGGACCCACTGCAGAATCCTACAGAAACTCCTGCAGTAGAGTGGGCTTTGGATATAATCAGAGCCAGACAGCAGAGAAAAAGTCAAACATGTCCCCACCCACCCACAGATCACATCACAGCTGGACAAAGACATTAAACCAGGAGTTACAAATACAGGAACTATAGAGGTAGAAATATGGGGTGCTATGGAATGTAGGGCTGAGGGGACCTAATCTAATCTGGGAAAGAAAACCTCCCTGAAGAAGAGACAAGTAAGAATTCAACAGATAAAGAGAGAAAAGAAGATACCAGAGAGATGAAATAGAATATACAAAAGGAATGGCGCTCAGTACTCGGGAAGAATGAAAGAGATCTAGTAAGGCCAAAATATTAAGCACTAGAAATAAGACATGAAGCCTGAGGCAAGCTAAGGCCGGATCAGATATAATCCTGCAACGCATTTTAAGTAATTTAACCTAAATAGAGCAGAAAGCCATAAAAAGGGATTGGAAAAGGTTTGAAAAAAGATGTGACGTGATTAGATTTGCTATTTAAAACAAACGAACACACATCCTTCCGCCCACGGTGCAGAGAAAAGTACGCACAAGGCAGGAAAGGTAGGAGGGAAGGTGAAGGCTGGAAGACCCCCAGGAGGCTGTGTCAGCAGACCAGTAAGGGGACAACCAACAGGACAGGATGAATACAGAGGGAGGCGTGAGGGAGAAGTTAATGATAATATGCTGGTTTGGGGCTTGAGTGATGACAGTGATATTGAGTGAGAGTGGGAACACTGGTTTGGGAAGCAAAAGGATACATTTAGTTTGAAATACGGAACAAAGGAGACAGGTGTGGGCTGAAAATGTACATTTATGACATTTACTTTTGTCATAAAGAAAGTAACTGAAATTCTGGGAGTAACAGATAAAATCATCAAAGGAGTGTAGCTAGGAAACCTCAACACTGAGTTTACACATTTATAAGGAAGTTTAACCTTGGCTTTTGATTTTAGAGATTCCTAATCCCCTGGGAGAAATAAGTAAAATAATTTAATGTGTGACAAAAACTGGCATTTCTTATCATTAAAAAGTTGATTATTCCAAATTACGTTAGGACTGTTGCTTAACTATCTGGAAAAAACACTTAGTGAGAGTCCTATCTCACACCACATACCAAAATAAACTGAGTAAAGGGTTAAAAATAAAAAATAAAGCCACAGAATAAAACAGATAAATGATTCATTTTAGGGTCATGGTAGATTTTTCTAAGCATTATGCAAAAAAGCACAAACTAACTACAAACAACAAAACTAGATAAATCTGGCCACTGAAAAGCAGTCATCTCTATATCAAAATACAAATAAAATTATGTTTTTTTAAATGGGGGGAGGTAATTAGGTTTGCTTGTTTATTTACCAGAGGTACTGGGAATTGAACCCAGGACCTCTTACACGCTAGGCATGCACCTTACCATTGAGCTACACCCTCCCCACTAAGTAAAATTAAAAGGCAAACAATCTAGGAAAAGTACTTTTGACTTATACATCAAGGAGTTAATAGATAAAAAGATCTGATAGATAAAAGACTTCTTATTAATGAGTTAAAAAAAAAAGATGAACTTAGTGAAAAATGGGAACTACAATAAATACACCAAGAATTACAAAAGACCAACAAACACATCAAAACAAAGTTCCACCCCACTGGTAATCAAAGAAATGGGAAGTGAAAGAATGAAGAATCGATTTTTATATCAAGTTGGAAATTCTCTTTTTAATGCTAAAACTGGCAGAGGTGCATGGAAAGAGAGCTCATATGCCACTGGTGGTAATGGAAACTGGTACCATCTCAATAGAGATAATTTGGCAAAATATATTAGGTCTTAAAGTCATAGGCTGAGTTGTAGCTTGTAGGCACTGGATCTCAATCTGTACTATATATAACACCCAGCATGTAGCTCAGAGGATCCTCCAAGTCATTGGAATGTTGTAACAATGCCTATACTATTTAACCTAGTAATCCTACTGTTAGAATTTTCTGATAGAGAAGGAATTTCCCAGAGACAGAAAAAAACAAACTGAATTCTTTTGTCACCTGTAAAAAAAAAAAAAATCCCCTGACATGTTGTTGGAAAACACAATTTTTCTTTTGATGGACACTGAGGCTTAACAAATTAGCAAATTATGGCCAATGATGGTACTTCCACATGGTGAAAATTATACAGACAGCAGATAATTGAAAGTGAAAATATGTAACAATGTGGAAAAATCCTTATGCTATATGCAAGTGGAAAAAAACACAGGATATTAAAACTTAAAATACAATCATACATGAATGCTAAAATATGCATATAAATAAGATCAAGAAGGGAAATTGATTATGATCACATGAATTATGAATGATTTTCGTCTCTATTTACCAAATTTCCTCAATTATCTATATTTTGCCTTATTTTGAAAAAACTAACTTTGATTTCTCAGACTATCAAACCGTTATCCATGGTCATTTCTGCGAAATAAGATTACGGTAAACTTTTGTTTTAAGACCTTTCTTCTTGTAATGTTTGGAGGTTTTCCTGTAGAAATAAATAAATAACCCTGAAATCCAAGTGAAAAAATATTATCAGAGACTAGCACAGAGATTTCTGTACAAAGATCACATTGTTACCATAATTATAAAAAAAAACTGGCAAATAAATATTTATGTCATATCAATATGATAGATTTTAAAACTGTTAAGAATCAAGTTTTCAAAGAATATTCATGAGAAAATACAATATGTTAAATAAAACAGGAGACTACAAAACACTGAAAAAATGTACACATATATAAAGGATTCAATAAACAGAAGTTATTCTTAATATACAGATATATACAAAAGACACACATAAAGGACAGAGGGAAACCCACCAAAACGTCAACACACTTATCTCTAGATCATTGAATGGGTTACTTTACTTTGTCTTTTATAGTCTTCTACATATTTCATTGTCCCTGCAATAAACATGAATTATTTTTATAGTCAGAAAAATAGTTACTTAAAAACAAGAGATCTCGCTAATTGGTTTAAACACACACACACACACATTTTTTAAAATGTCGTATCTAATGGATATGGTATTGGCCTCCCACTCAGAAGAAGATCGAAGTGGCAAAGTGGACTGGACTGGGAGTCAGGAAACTTTGCTCTGCCACAGCCCACATGAGTAGGCCTACGAGACAGGGTATTTGTCTGAAATAGGTGACAAATTAGATAATATCCATGAGTCCTTCCAGCTCCAACGTTCTATGAAACCCTTGACTAAATGAGTTAATTAGTTCACATAAAGCATTTATAAAGGTATCTGCCACATAGTAGGCAGTTAATAGGTGCTCAATAGGGGTTAGGCATTATTATGTTTGACACTAAAGCCTAAAGTCAAGGAAGGACAGGTTGGTGACCACCACGCTCCTCTAGACATGGATCATCTGAGCTGTCAGTTTGTCTATGTCAAAGCAAACCTGGCCTTTCTAGTTCGAAAACAGAAGTAGACAGTATGTAGACGAATAAGCTTGGTAGTGTTTCAAAAAAAACTTTTTTTTTTTTTTTACAAAAATAGGTGGTAGCCCAAATTCAGCCCATGGTCATAGTTCGCTGACCTCCTGAATTCTTAAGTTGTACAGATGCTTCTACAAAAGCATAGTGTGTACTAATCTGTTAGTGATTTTAAGATGCTAAAAGGAACTATTTGAGTCCAGATTTGGCGGAAACTGGTATTATGGGAGGGAGATATAGATATGGATATAGATACAGATATAGATATAGATACAGATAGATATAGACATATCCATCCTCGTTTTGCTAAAACTAACAGGGAGCTGGCTTCCTCCTCATCCCTTGTAAGGTTTCTTCCTGCTGCCACTTCCCTACATTTCAAGAATTAGATTCAAGGGAAGCCACGTGGGGTTTTTTAAAAGAATTTGAAACCACAATTCCTTCCAATAAGAGAAACACCTAAATGTACTCTTCTCTGAAGCCCTTCTTGACTTGCCTGTTGGCCCCAAGTAATGTACTCACCCAGGCTGCAGCAGCACACCTTTGGCAGCCTTGGGTCACTTAGCAAGAACGTGTCCTTGGATAAATCATCTGTTCTCTCCCTACTTCAATTTCCTCACTAAAAACTACAGACAATACTTTCTTGTGAAGGTTAAATAAATTAGCACAACTGCTTCAAACAGTGCCTGGTACGTGTTAAGTGCCAAATAAATGGGGTTTAAAATATTACCACAGAAATCTCCTCACGTATTTTATCTTCCAGCACTACCCTGGAAATGTCCTCCCACTTGGCGGGCTCCGACGTCACTCACTCTGTAGCCCCGCCCCTAAGTTGCGTACTGTTCGGCCTGTAATGGATAGTAACTTCTTGTCATTAGACATCAACGTTTGCATAGTGCTATCACGTACATGCCGTCAACTGAGCTTTGTAGAGAAAAGAAGGCAGTGACAGTTCAACTTTATAGATCAAGAAACCGCCTCTGATCAAGAGACCTGGGGAATTGTAACCCAAGTCTCGAGACTCCCTAGCTACTGCGCTTTACACTATTTGCCTTCTCCTAGTAAATCGGTCCCTTTAAAAATTTAAGCTGCAGGACTGGTTACGGGGGAAGCAACTGGGATCCAAACCGAAAACTCTGGCCCCCAGGATTTCCTTTCCGAACACGGGTCCTAGCTGTTGATCACTTATCCATCACTCATTCACTCATTCATTCATTCACTCATTCACTCATTCACTCCACCATTGCCTTAAGCGTATCCTCTGTGCCAGACCCTGGTGAGTGAAGTGTTGAAGCTGCAAGCCTGTCCTGTCCGGCCGGGGTAGCCAGGAGTTCAGGGTGGCACGCGCAGGTAGCTATCCGGGGAGAAAGAGGCCCGGGCAGGCTTCCTTCATAAGCCTGTGCCCGCCGCCCCAGCCGAGATGCTGCCGGAGCCGTAGCTTTCCCCTCCCTGGGGCCCCGCCTGCTCACCGTGAGGTCCGGGGGTTCCCCGCGGGGCGGCGACCACGGTCCCACCGGTACATGGGAACCCAGGCTCAGTCCCCCGGGCCGGAAGAGCAGTGGCGCAGCCGGTAGTGCGTCACTAGCGGCGCCGCGGCTTCCGTCTCGCGCAGCCCTCAGCTGCCTCTCTAGGATCGGGAGGAGCATCTCGATGGGGGTCCCAAAGAAGATGACGCGCGCCTGGTTTCGCTCCACGCCCAGAGGCGTTCATGATACCCCATGAAAGACCGCCTTGGGCCTGAACACAGTGACCACCTCATGCCTCGGGAAAACTGTAGATGGGGGAGTTACAGTTGGAAAGAGTGCTGAGTAGGAGTCAGAATGGGCCATCTTAGCAAGGGACTAGTATATTCCATCAGCTGAAAATAGCTCCTGATTAAGAACCTTGACCTCAACACTGGGCTCTGACCAGGGGGCTGGATGGTGGTTCACAAGAGAGGTGCTTAAAAAGAGATGAAAAGAACAGAGTTACGGCACCCGTCTATCCACAACTCAATCCATGGCATCAGTCACAAAGATTATATATACATTAAATCAGTGTGTTCCTGAATTGAATTCCTTTTGAATTAAAGATTGCCCTTGAAAAAAGGTCATTAACAAGTCTCTCCTCACTGACTTGTCTGCAGGCTATTCAGAATTCCCTGCTGTCCAGCTCCCCTCTAGTCTGGCTTCCCAAATGCCCAGCCCTCTGGAATCTCGCCCTAGAGTTTTCCAAAGAATTCTCTTTCCAGATTCGTTTGCTTCTTTTCAATTTTGGTATCAATATCTGAACAAGGCATAGGAGATCAAAATAAATAATATGTAGCAAAAATGAAAACAGAATCATCTTTATATTCTAGATGGGAAACATGAGACTATATTTAGATTTGAGGAAACCCAATGAACAACTCCCTTTAAAGAAGCAACAGGGGGACGGTATAGCTCAAGGTGGTAGACCGCATGCTTAGCATGCATGAAGCCCTGGGTTCAATCCCCAGCACCCTCTCTAAGAATAAGTAAACCGAATTACCTCCCCCCACCACAAAAAAAAAAAAAAAAAAAAGCAGCAGCAACATAGCACTGGGGCCAAGAATGTGGTATCTGGGGCCAGATTGCCAGCAGTCAAATGCTGCCTCTGCCACAAGCAGTTACTTGACTTCTCTGTGCCTCAGTTTTCCTATCTGTAGAATGGGTTAATGCTAGTACCTTTTTCATGACGATGTTTTTAGAATTTAAAAAATTAATGGGCAGTGCATTACAGAAACAGCCTCTGGTTCAGTTATTGCCTGTAAGAGGGCCAATATGTCCTTAGGGTGTTTCATTTCTTTATTTCCCGAGGTTAAGAGACTTCTCTTCCAAATTTCCCCATGAGCATGGACCACGATAAATGCTTATTTAGAGTCCGTGTAAATATTAACCCTTCTTCCTTTTGATATTTGGAGGGCCCGGGTTAGTGCTATAAGTTCAGCCTTTTGGGCAGAGGTGGCTGGGGGGAGTGCAAAAGCCTCTGTCATCTGGGACTCAGTGGTTACCACGTTACCAGCTTTACATTGTCCATTTTTTATGTAGCTGCTCTTGTCTGTAAATAGTTTCCAATCAGGTTCCGGGAGAGGCTTGTCGTTTAAATTTAATCTGCTTGAATAAACAGTTTCTAGTTTCTAGGCAGTCATGATTTAATTTGTTGTTTTCAGGTTCTGCAGTGCATGTCGGTAGCAGGGTCGCTGGGTTTAAAGTCGTCACTGTTCTTAAAGTGATGGTTAGGTTATCTAGTAAAGTTGCTTGATATTTTCCCATTCTTCCTGTGGGGAGCCAATATCCCCCTTTCTGCTGTAGTAACACAGTGATCTGATGAGGCACGTAGATTACTATGGTCTGTCTAGGGTGAACTTTTCCACTTCCTGCAGCAAGTCACAGGGGGCTGCAACTGCTTGAAAGCATGGGGGCCATCCTTTTGCTGTATTGTCCAGTTGCTTGGACAGATGTGCAACTGGGCGAGGGATAGTCCCAAGCATCTGGATTAAGACACGCAGTACTATCCTCTGCTGCTCGTGCACCTATAGCTTGAATTCCTCTTTTAGGTCTGGCAACCCCAACACTGGAGCTGAGAGCAATCGAGTCTTAAGAGTGGTGAACACCTGCTGCCATTCCCCCGTCCATACCAAAGGTTCTGTGTCTGTGCCTTTTAGAGCGTAGTAAAGGGGTTTGGCTATCAGTCCGAAATAAGGTATCCAAATTCTACAAAATCTGGCCATTGGCAAGAAGCCCCGCAACTGTTTTTTGTTAGGTGCAGACTGCCATCTTGTGGTCATATAAGAGATTGCGTGTCCGTAATCCATCCGAAATAAAGTACCCAAACCCTACATAATCCGACCCCTCTCAAGAAGCCCTGCAACTTTGTTAGGTGCAGACTGCCATCTTGTGGTCATGTAAGAAACTGCAAGTTCCTTAGGCTATCCAGAATCCTACATAGGTTACTTGCTTCTAGCAAACTTGGGCTTTATTGGGGGAAACGTTACATCCACACCAAGCCAAGTGATTAAGCAGTTACTGTGTTTTCCTTACAATAATCAAGGGCTGAGCTTGTAATTAACAAATCATCCACATATTTTAAGAGGACTCTTTGATTCAGGTGTAGATTTCTAAGATCTAGAGCTAGTATTTCATTAAAGATGGTTGTAAAGGATCTTGGGTGGCAATTGTTATGGGGGTCTTTAACATGCTAAGAGCCCCGGGCTCCATCAACCATTACCTTCCTCATCTATGGTTCCTTGGGTGATCAGTACATTGGAAGGTGCTTGTTCTTCCTTTTCTTTCTTTGATTTTAGTTTTGGCCAATCCTTTCTGCAGTGTCCCTCCTCTTTGCAGTAGACACACTGATTAATAGTCATGGCTGGCTTTTTCTTATCTCCCTCTTGCTCTTTGGGCTTTTGTTGACTAAAGGCCCTTGAATGAGTTGGCTTTCTGTTTCTCTCTTCTCTAGCATTATAAACCTTAAAGGCAATGTCCAATAATTCTCTGGGGTTTTTGGCTCCTGCTCCTTCAATCTTGTTTAATTTATGCTTTATACCACCTGAGCTCTGGCTGATGGAAGTCCCAGTTACCACGCGTGCATGTTCAGGATCATCAGGATTACGGTGCTGCACTTTCCATAAGCCTGATGGGTCCATTCCAGAAAAGTGGATGGGCTTTCTGTTGGTTCCTGTTTCAGGGCTTGCACCTTGTCAAAGGTAGTCTGTTTTGGGAAGCCCTTTCTGAGGCTAGCTAGGACGTATTGTCTATCGTGGGCATTTGTGTGTTTCCCTGATTTAGACATTGGGCCTCCTGAGTGGCTTCTGAAACCATTCTTTTTCTTAGTCACAGGTGGATAACTATAATTTGACCAGTCATTCAAAATCCTACCCAATGGGCTATTGGATGGAATAGATGGCACGCCCCTCATAGTAACTTACTTCAAATACGAGAATACAAATTTCATGTTGTAATGTCATAACTTTGTCAGCAGATGGCAGCAGAGACTTACAAATGTCAGGTTAGGCCATATACCAAAAACCCCCCAAAAAACCAGATTCAGATTTTACTCTCGCCTCCAAGTTTTCTTAGCCCAAAATCTCCGTAACCGGTGGGTACCCATTGTGCTTCAGATTCGGACGGGAGTTCCCCACCTGTCTAACTAGGGAACTCCCAGTGGGAGATCAAGGGGCCTCAGTCATCATGGGGAACTTACCTTAGGCCTGCCCATTAGATGCGATGCTTCAGAAGAAACAGAGCTATCTTTTCTCCCTCCAAGGAGTCAGTTAGGGCAACTGCAGTCCGCTGACGGGTGGAAGGGCAGAGGACGAAAGGATCCCCAGAGCAAAACTGGCCCTGGCAGCTGCTGGGCTCCATTCTCCATCATCCCTCCCGTCAGCATGGAAGGGCAGTTGTTTGAGTCTTGTTGGCCCAGCAACACGGTGGAACCTGAAGCTCCTCTTAGAAGAGGGTGGTCTCACACCTCACATAAATTTGTTGCCAAAAGATTGGCTACCGTCCTTGATGAGCCAAACTGAAACTGAGAGACAGGGTCTTAGAGCTTAGAAGAAAGAGGTAGCTTTACTGCTTCACCAGGCACCAGGGACTCACAGCAGGCTGGTGCCTTCAAAACTGTGAGCCCATCTTGGGGCTGGGGCAGGGTGATTATATAGCCATGGCTCAAACAATAATGCAACGGTAACAATCAACTAAATAATTTTCTTGTCATAAGACTTAGAGTGGTCTCATGGTGTCTCCAGATGACCAATTTGACAGAGGCTAGCGGCTGTCACTCTTTCGATCTCTTTATCTTGTAAGAGCCATGGCCTGGTCTTCTTGGTAATTCAGGCTATTTTGTAAGGTTACAGTCCTGTGACCTTCTCCCTGGAGAACAACTCAGAAACCAAGTATGATTATTACTCTTGACTACTGGAATAAAGCAGGGACAGTAAAATCAATAGCTTCATTTTAGCAACGGTCCTGGGTGAGCAATAAGAGTGAGCAATCTGTTAGCCTAAGTGTGGCCATTTTATTAATCCTCCTTCAAAAGGACTAACTGTAAACTGGGGGAAATATCTGCAATACATATAGCGGCTGGGAAGAGTAATTTCTTTAATACAGAACTGGTAGAAATAAATTCTTAAGAGGGTCAACAACCCAACAGAAAGACTGCTTAAAGAACATGAACAAGCAATTCACACAAAAAGGAACTACACATGGCTTCTGAACACAAGACGTGATATATAGTTTCACTTATAACTGAATGCAAATTAAAACATGAGAGCATTTTTCCTTTACCAGATCAGAAAAGACGAAGTGTAGTTTTATGGAGGATTCGGGGAAATGGGCATTTTCATACACATACTGGGAAATGCATTTGCAATTTCTATCAAAATATCAAATGCACCTACCTGGTATCAATTTATCCTGCAGACAAAGTTGTACACGTATCAGGGGCAGTGTGCTGGGATATTCAGCATGGCATTGGAACAGCAAAAGATAGAAAAGAACCTGCGTGGCCACCAACAGGGCACTTGCCACATGAATCATGGTACATCCATACAATAGAATATCACACAGCAGTGGAAAAAAC
Source organism: Camelus bactrianus (assembly GCF_048773025.1). Taxonomy (NCBI): domain Eukaryota; kingdom Metazoa; phylum Chordata; class Mammalia; order Artiodactyla; family Camelidae; genus Camelus; species Camelus bactrianus. The sequence goes on from NC_133555.1 coordinate 37,512,714, forward strand.
GAATGAGGTAGACCTTACAGGCTAAACGTGAACCATCTCCAAGATGCACTAAGTGAAAAATAAAAGTATAGACAGTGTGTATCCTAAGCTTGTGTGTGTTGTGTGTTTTAAAGGGGAATACGTGATTGTAAATGCATGTCCAGAAGAACCCTCAAGGCATTGACAACAGTTATCTCTGGGGAGCTCCTATCTGGGGTACTCTGGGCTGGAAGAGAGAGGACCTCTTCACTGTTTGCTTCGGTACCACTGAAATTTTTAACCACAGGCAAGCACTCTTCTAATTTAACAACGCACTTTTAAGGGCGAGAGCATAGTAGAGTGCACACTTAGCATGCATGGGGTCCAGGGTTCAATCCCAGAACCTCCATTAAAAATTAGTAAATAAATAAACCTAATTACCTTGCCCCTCCTGAAAAGAATAAAAATAAATGGAATGATAAAAATAAGTAAATAAATAGTTCTTTAAAAAAGTGAACCCAGAGCTTAGTGCCAGGTTTAAAAAAAAATACCAAAACAAAGCACTTGCAGATGAGGAGAGGGGTTCCTGGGGCACACTGGGAAAGGAGCTCGGGAGAAGCAGGCATGGGCTTTGGCCTCAGTTACTCTAATCCTGACTGTGACTGCTGACTTTGAAAATGAAGATAAGAGAGCTTCCCTCCTTGGGCGAGAATTAAATGAGATAAAAAAAACATCTGGCACTCAGCATGGTGTCTAGCACACAGGAACTCCTCAACCAGGGAGCAGTTACAGCCTTGCTACTGGCTCAGCAGGTGAACTTGGGGAGCCAGCCCGGTAGCCAGCCTCCCCCGCCCCCTTTCCAACACTGCAGGAGTGCCAGCCACAGAGCAGGCCCAGGGAGGCCCAGAGAGGCCCAGGCCAGGCCCCCTTTGTCACAGGGCAGGTCTCGCAGGGCTTGGAAGCCTGGATTTCTGGCTTGGGAATTTGCTGCCTGATTTTCCCTGCCCCAAAGGCCTGGTCATTCCTGGCCCTTCTCTTACCCAGCCCTTCTCCTCTGGCCGCTGCCCATGCCGGAGTCAGAATCCCATGGTCTTTCTTGGACTCTGATGAAAGCTGTCTGTATGGTCGTGAGGATCCTTTCTCCCCTGACCAGCTGAGCCTCCACACTCCAGCCACAACTCTGTCACCAGCACTGGGGTTACATATATTTCTCAGCTGAATTTCTCTGCCTGGCATTTGGGCCTTGCTAACTGGGCACTTTATTTCCCCAGACCCTTCTTCTGCTGCCCCCCACGACCCTTCCACACTCCACAAGAAAGTCATACCGCTCCAAACAAGCCATGATCTCTTTCTTTTATTAACTCTTCCCTTCCTGATCATAAAAGTAATTGAGGCTCACTGTAGAAAATGGAGATAATGCAAGAAAATGGAACCACTGTTAACACCTGATGTACTTATTTCCTGCCCGTCTCTTCTGTGCATGTGCATTTAAGGAAACTGGGCTCTCTGCACACACCACTGCATTTTGTACTTCGCATTTTTCACTTAATAGTATTGTGAACATTTTATCATATCACTAAATATTCTTTAAATTATGATTTTTTAGTGGGTGCCTAATATTCCATCAACTGCGGTGTAATCATTCCTCTATTGTTAGTCACTGGGGGCTGTTTCTATTTTTTGGTAAAATATTTACATTGACTAGTATATAAACTGTTGTCAAAAATACTCATTTTTAGGAGCGCTTTCTAGAAGTGGTGCCACTGTGTCAAAGGATATCAACATTCTTTTAAAAATCGTTTAGCTTCCCCTGAAACAATAATGGATTAAAATGGTTTAAAACACATAAATAACAGTGAAGGGTTAAGGGGAACAAATTTCTAGAAGATGGAAAATGGATGAAATGGTAACTGAGAAAGCTGGGTGGAGGGAGGAACGGACTGAAACACCCGCTGAGGGTGGCACAGTGGAAGGAGGGAGCTGAACTACCTGCCAAAGCCCAGCCGACCTGGGACCCGGAAACCCCAGGTGCGATGAGGGGGCAAGGGGGGCTAAAAATAGGGCACTAACTGCAAGCCTGTCATAGCACTTGATTCCCGTCCCCCCCACTCTTACATCATCCAAACCCCAGACAAAAACATCAGAGGATCTTTTGCTCAAAAAACATAAGAGCCCCAGCCAAACGATCTCTGCATTCTGGCACTGAGAGGTCTCCAGGTAAACAGCCCGCTCACCACCAACCCACTCCAGAGGGAAGCCTTTTACTGAGCCAATCCCAACGCCTCCCCCACACCCCGGTATACATATATGCTCGTGTGTATCTGTGAGTGTGCGTGTGTCAGTAAGGATCACAACACATTTGAGGCAAGTCTCTAAAGAGAGAAACAAGATAAACCAAGAGAAAAAAGGACCCAGGCCAGGGGAATGAAGGTGATATGACAATTCAGATGACAGAAGAGACTTTCAGGAAAACCCTTACAATACTGAGGTTGGAGAGATGTCTCTAAAATGAGGATAGTGTGCCACAGACAACAAACTGAAAACAAGGAAAGGCTCTTAGAAATTAAACTGCCAACATAAAAAATTCACTGGAAAAGTTGAAAAATAACCAGGGAACTCTCCCAGAAAATGGCATGAGATGAGGAAATGGAAGTAACAGAGAAAGTAACTGAGGATTAATCCAGAAGGCCCAACGTTTAATTGACAGGAATTCCAGAAAAAGCAAAAATAGAAAAAAAAAGGGAGAAGTGTCACATAACAAGAACATTTCCAAGAGTAGAAGTACCTGAGTTGCTGGACTGGAAAATCCCACTGAGCACACTGGGGAAGTGAGTGCACCAAGGGTAAAGAGGGGACTTTAAAAGCTTCCAAGGGGTGGGGAAGCAGATTGCAGTAATGTAAATTCTATTTATGGATCGTCAAAGAAATCAGAATCAGACTGGAATCAGACATCTCATTAGCAACGGTGGATGCTGCAAGTCAGTGAAGCAATGTCTACCAACTTTGGGGGAAATTTTTCAACCTAGAATTTCAGAGCCAATCAAACTACCAGTCAGGTGTGAGGGCAGAGAAAGTTGTTTTAGATATAAGCACTCGAAACTTTTGCCTTCCACATACTCTTTCTTGGGAAGTGACTTGAAGTGCTGCAGTGAAACGAGAGAGTAAACAGACAAAGAGGAAGCTAGGGAATTTAGGACGCACTGGAGCACAGCGTTAATGACTGAAAGGCAGGCAGAAAGAACCTCAAGGACAGACTGGAGCAGGAGGCTGCAGGTCTCTGGAAGGGAAACAGACAGGAAAAAGGGGACTCAAGGAGTATGCAATTGGATGGAGAATTTGCAAATAACTGAGGTTGCGTTAAAAGCAACAGGTACAAGGGGAAAAGAAAGACAACTGGAAACTTCAGTAAAAACAAAATACTGCTCCTAAAAGGATATGTAATCACAATAAACTACTTGGATCTGCAGCGAACATTTACACAGTCGTAAAAACATTCATGCTGTTTATTTCAACTTTCAGAACAAATCAATAAACAAAGCATCAAACACTGGTTACAGAGCAGAATTCAGGAATGATTAGACTGGACACTGTCAGAGGCAGAGGTGGAAAAGGGGAGGAGACAGAAGGAGAGCGCATCCCACAGTCTACAAATGGAGAACTGAGACACGGCTTATAGTTAACACAGCAAAACTAAATTTGTAATTATAATAAATAATTTATTTTTTCCTGATGATAAAATTTCTTGCCTTATAAAAAATATGGGAATTACTTTTAAAAAAACATTTAATCACCCACAATTCCATTATCCCTAGGACCTGGGTTTGAGCCCAAGCTCTGCAGTTTACCATTTGTATGGCTGTGAACAAGTCACTTGACCATTTATAACATTTGCTTATATTTCCTTCAGGTAATTTATCTATATACTTTTTAAATAGTATATAGTATAGGTAACAACATTATATGAGAACTGTACTATATACACAATTCTGAATCCAGGTTTTTTTTTTCACTTTAAAGCATAAAGTAAAACTCTGAATACACAGATCACACGCGTCTGTACTTCTAAACATACTTCTTGGCCACAGGGCAGTCAGACGTTTCCCAGAGATGGGCTTGAGCCAAATCTTAACAAAACCAAGTCAGGAAAAGCAGCCGGGCTGCGTGGGGAGTGGTGGCAAGGCATCACAGGCACCAGGGACGCTGTGAGCGAAGGCACAGAGACAGCAAGCGCAGGCCCCCAGCTGCGGGGAAAGCTGCGAGGGAAGGAAAGCCAGGAGGCTGGAAAGAGACCGTGCAGAGCTTAGCAGATCGTGTTAAGGAATCCAGACAGTTGTCCTGTGAGAGACATGAGAAGAGAAGAGGGTATGGTAGACCTTGTTTGCTCTGGCACCCCAGGATCTAGAACCATGTTTGCCGCAGAGGGAGTACATAATCGCTGTTTCTGTAATCGATGCACCATACCTGGGAAGCCAGAAATGCCTCCTGGGTCTCTGAGTGCTGGATAATGCCCTCCCCGTGCTGAGGGAGGGAATCCAGGAGAAGCAAGGTTTAAATGGTTAGGAGTCTGAGCAACATCCTTAGAGATTCCATAGTCTGACCTCGTTTTTTAAGTCACGATTTTGCAGCAGTGCAGGCAAGCGGCAGTGCAGCCCCAGGCGTGGGGTGTGGTTCCACAGGCTCCGTGGAGCGGCCTCAGGGAGCCTATATGCCCCCACAAACGAGCACGGATCTGCCCGAGCACTGTGCTTCTCCTGAAGGGGACCCACCACCTCCATCAGACTCTTAGAGGGGCTGCGACCCCCGGAAGATCAGGCACACAAGTGGAGAAGTGACGGAAGCGGGGGAAGGACGACTGCCGAGGGAAGGGAGGGGACCCAGAGCAGAGGAACGACCAGCCTCCTGAGGAGTCCACGGCCAGCTGTGTTGGGTGGGGGGGGTGTTGATGGCGAACCTCTCCCCCATGCTCCCAAAACACCTGCACGTGATTTCATCAACACCTTCGCACCCTTGTGCTCCACTTAACACACCCTCTGTTGGTCTCATTTGAGGGTAAAAACAGACTTCTTGGTTCTGTCCTTAATGTAGCTTCAAGTCTGATAGCTCTTGGTGACTTAAGAAAATGGGGCTTCAAAGTTCCCATTCATTTCTAGCCAGACCAGCCCAGAAAGAAGGGAGGTGACCCCAAAGAAAAGGAAAACCTAAGCCAAGTCTGACAACAAGGGGTAGCTGCTCCTCTCCCATCAGAAGCCCTACAGAAACACGTGGGTGGTCATTTATTTTGAGGGCTGAGATGGAATTGCGAGAGAGAGCTGTTATGAGTTGGAGAAGGATCTGACCTGTCTAGCCATCTACTAGGCTCCCATGATTTGTGCAGGACAGGGGTCCTGAAGCTGGGTGTAGATTTGCAGAAACCCAGATATGGACATGAAATACAAGCAGAAATGTAAAAAGCCACTTTGTTGAATGAGGAAAATAATAGCATGTTATGTAGAACTTGGTTTGCTTATATAAATAAAATGTTTGGTATATTCACCTAAAATACAAATAAAGTAAGTTAGGTTACAGAGTCCTAGCAGCCAAGCATCGTGAGCAGCACAGGAGGATGCAGAGCAGCCATCACCGAACCTGCCCCGACCCCCCACACACCCGGACCTTTACACTGGAGCCCCCGGCCTCTGGTCACACACGTTTGCGGCCCGCAGGTTTCAGGCTGCAGTGGCTCAGTAAGCCGGATGAACACTGGGTTCTTCTACAGATTTAAAAAAACACTAGGGCCTGGGAATGGAAACATTTTCAAGTGTCCTAGACGTCTCTAATATGCAGCCAAGGTTAAAAAGCCACTGCTTTACTGCAAGGTTGGGTCAGTGATGCCCAAACCCAGCTTTCCATCATAATCACCTGGCTCTTCTGAACTCCCTATGAATGGAAATCTTCAGCCAGGAGATCACCACCATCCATGGCTGAGTATTTCATTATGTGGGAATATACAACGTGAAGCTCGAACAGTTTAACCGTCTTACTGGTCACAGGTCCCAGCTGACACGTTTCAGGAAAGCATGGGTCAAGGTCACAGATCCCGAGTCTTCAGACCTGCTCTCCCTCCCTTCTGAGCCTCCTGACCACGCAGAGGGACACCTAACTTAGCTACACTAATCTCCGAAGAGACATGTGGTGTTATCTTTGGGCCCCTCCACTCCCAGTCAGGGGGACAGGAAGAGTCACGCCCAGGGTCTGTGAGGGCGTGAGCATTTTCCATTCTTACTTTTGAATCCTGACTTTTCTGTATGTCCACATGATTTGGAGTGAAAATGGGAAAAGAAGTCACATACGTTTTGATGAAAGGCTATGGTTAAAGGGGAAAAAAGGTGAAGAAGCTTCCTCGTGTACGCCTTCTGTATGTGAAAGTGCTCTGTAAACTACACACCACCATGTTAATTAACAGTCTTGTAGAAATGAGACAATAAATGCATGGACTTGTTATGCACAACTGCCTTCACCAGGCACCACGTTACAATAAACACTCACATGACGAGAGCCGAGTGGAGACAGACCCAGAAATCAGGAGACTCAAACCCCAGTCTTAGGTTTGCTGCTTGCTGGTCACACTGCCTAAGGCACACCCCAGAATCTGTCACCTCAGCTTCCTCACCTAAAAACGAGACTGTATACCCCTTTCTCAGGCTCTTCCATGGATCCGGCACAGAGGGTGGTGAGACACGCATGAACGTGGCAGAACAAAGGGAACCTGGTTTAGGACCTGGGTCTGAGTACAGGCTGTCACTTCCTCCTCGGTCCTGCGTTAAATGACCTCTCTCTGGTAAAAAGGGCAAACACCTCTTCCACCGTTAAAGGGATTAGGGAAACGATCTATGTGAAAGCAGGAGGTAAGTGCCGGGAACCATGACTCCACACGTGAAGGCGCACAGACCAGGAACCCAGTTCTGTATAAATACAAGGCAGTGTCATTCCATAACTCTACCACTTGCATAGCTTTAGAAACTGTTTTTTCCGGGAGTAAAGGCTCAATGGTAACACAGGTATCTTACCTCAGCCACTTTCTTCATCCTTCTAAAACTTCATATTCCAATACCTCTGAACTTTAAAAAAAAAAAACAACAACAAACAAAGACCTTGGGACTCCCAGCCTGCCTCCTCCCTCGCCTTTCATCTCCCTCTTCGGTCCTCTCAGTGGTCCACCACTCCTTCTGAAGCCCATCCAGAAAGTGACAGTGACACCCAAGCTGCGCCCCCCTGGCTGGGCTGGCGCCGGACGAGAGCAGAGACAACGTGGGCACGCCTCCAGGGAGCTTTATTCTCCGACTCCCCTGTCTGGGAGTGGGCTGTTAGCAGCCTCTCAGAAGAATGGGATGCAATGGCAACTGGGCGCAAGTCACTAGAAGTTGTTCATCTTAGCAACGGGGCGCAGCCCAGAGGCATTCACGGCCCGGCGTGCTGTCTCCATCAGTCCTCACGTGATCGGGCAGGCAGGCAGGAAATGGTCAGAAGAGAATCGTCCAAGGTCCCGAGAACTTTACCACACCAACGGTCACAAGGTCCGGGCAATGAGAGGAACGGCTGTTTTCTACTTCCATCCATTTTAGAAGCAGAAGACTGTAGGGTTTTGTTTTGTTTTTTTAATTACCTAGGGAATGGAAAGCTTATAAATGTTCATAGGTGAGTTGTTGGTGAATTGCTACCCCAAGTGGTTTCCGTAACTAGTCACTGCTTAACCCCAAACACTGGAACACAAGGTTCAAAGCTCTGGATCCATCAGGCTGACCCACACCAAGAACCTGCCCGTCGCTCAAAGACATTACCAGAATTTGACAAAACAAAATTAAGTGAAAAATACCTTTATCGCTGAGCTCTGTATGACCATTTCTAAGAAAGCCACGTTCCATCTCAGACCACGTGACCACCGAGGGCACAGTTAAAAACCAAATCCTTGCCGCGAGGCCTTCGTTTTCATTTTCTGTAACTGAGATGCTTGCCTTGTGTTTTGTGCCGCACTCCTGAAAACTGCTACGTTTAAGGATACAGCAGGCCTCATCTTCACAAAGGCGGAAGAAAACAGCAAAGCGGTGTCTGACCGGCGGCGGGGCAGGCTCCGATCGGCGCCTGGGGGTCTTCCTCGGCCTTTACGTGCTCTCGACAAGGTGGGTCCTGTGGTGCCGCATGAGGTGCGAGTTGGAGATGAAGGCCGCGCCGCACCTGGCGCACTCGTAGGGCTTCTCCCCGGTGTGGGTTCTCTGGTGCACGGTCAGGCTCGACCTCTGCCGGAAGGCCTTGCCACACTCGCTGCACGTGTAAGGTTTCTCCCCGTTGTGGATTCGCTGGTGAATGAGCAGGTACGAGCTGCAGGTGAAGGCCTTGCCGCACTCGTTACACACGTAAGGGAGGTCCCCACTGTGAATCCGCTGGTGCACGATAAGGCAAGAGAGCTGACTGAAGGCTTTCCCGCACTCGCTGCAGTCGTAAGGTTTCTCTGCAGTGTGAATGCGCTGGTGCACAATCAGGTGTGAAAAACAGCTGAAGGCTTTTCCACACTCTTTGCACTCGTATGGCTTCTCACCAGTATGGCTTCGCTGGTGCACGATGAGATTTGCACTCTGGGTGAAGGCTTTGCCGCAGTCATTACAGGCAAAGGGCTTCTCCCCCGTGTGGATCCTCTGGTGGACGATGAGGTTTGAGCTCCGAGTAAACGTTTTCCCACACTCGTTACATTCGTAGCATTTTTCAGTAATGTGGACTTTCTGGTGCCGAGCAAGCTGTGAGCTGTAACTGAAGGCTTTCTCGCATTCACTGCACTTGAAGTTTTTTTCTAAGGAGTGGATTTTTTGATGTACAGTCAGATTTGAACTCTGAGTGAAGGCTTTCCCACATTTGGCACAAACATAAGGTTTCTGTCCCGTGTGGATTCGCTGGTGCACAACCAGGTTTGCGCTCTGGATGAAGGCCTTTCCACACTCGTGACATTCGAAGGGTTTCTCCCCTGTGTGGATTCGCTGATGCACTACGAGGTTCGCGCTCTGACTAAAGCCTTTCCCACAGACGCTACATGTGAAAGGCTTCTGCCCAGACTGGCTTTTCTGGTTCTTAACCGTGCCAGAACTAGGGCTGTAACTCTCCTCAGATCTGTGACATTTCTGGTCTCCCTCTTCTTTGATGTTTTCAGGTACCTGACAGTCCTTCACTGCCACTTGTCTGAAATCTTTCTTTTCCCTCTTTATTCTCTGTCTCTTTAACGTGTTCCCTTTTTCACAGGCTTCTCCTAACTCAGGTCCTTGAAGCTCAACTTTCTGGATTCTTCCTGATATTATGAAGGGTTTTTCTGCTTCATCACATATCTCGGTTTTTGGAACCAATAACTGTGGGTTCTTGGTCTCAGCAGCTGAAACAACAGACAGTATATATGTCAGAATTTTCTGGCCTAGAAAGAACACAGGATGACCCAGTCGTGAAGGCCGGGGAGCATGTGACTTAGTGCCTCTGCAAAGCGGCTTCGTCAAAGGAAAGAACTCCTCAAATGTCACCTCTCTTCTGTGCCCTCCTCGCACCTGGAACAGAACTCACTGACTCATGGCCTTTCCCGCACACCCACCAACCTCCGTTAGACATTTTAACCCACTGCTTCAGGCCAGGGACATCACCTCCAGGCAGCTCTCCTCCTGTCCCCGATGACTAATCTCACAATAAAAAAACTGGTTCTGAAGAACACCAGTCTCCCCCAGGCCTGCCTTCTTACCTCAGCTACCTAGTGTGGATTTGCTTACAACCCACCACTGATTAGGGGCATTCCTTTCCTGTGAAAGAAGATCTAGGAGACTTAGGCTTTTGTGTATGGATACCAAAGAAAGGACAAGCGTGGACAGAAGGGGGTCTCACTGGATGCCAAGAGGGCCTCAGCAGCCCAAAGCATCCAGAACATTGAGAGACTGTGCAGCACAGACGTTAAGAACATGGATTCTGGAGCCAGACTGCCTGGTTTCAAGCCCCTGCTCAGCCACTTACCCTCTGTGTGACGTTGGGCTAGTAACTTAACTTCTCTGTGCCTCAGTTTCCTCATCTCTAAAACAGGGACAATAACAGTCTCTACCTCACAAGCCCATGAGAGGACTAGCTGACTTACTCTACGCCAGTTGCTGAGAACAGCCACGGGGCACAGCAAGTGGCTCTGAGTGTCTGCAGCGACCTTCAGCCTGACCAGTGGAGCCACGGGTCAAAGACGGGAAGATGAACCTTAGGGGATGGAAGCTGCAAGGGTGACAGACGGCAGCACTAGAAAGGACTAAAGAAGGACAGGAACAGAGTACACAGCTTACCCACTGTGCCAAGGAAAGCTGATCTTTTTGAGTTAAGTTTGAGACACAGCACAACCCACTCCATAATGCCTAAAAATATCGTAAGAGCACCAAAACAACCTGAAGTTTTAGAACTCTGACTAGTCTCTGGCTGCTCCACACTGCCCCAGAACCCTACTGGTATCAAAAGTGGTCCTGCCATCAGTAACATCATAATTCTTTATGTCCCACCCCTACCACCCTTGACCCCAGAGTGTGCACCCACACAGCCCAGCATTGGTAGTGAACCCTTGACAGGTGATTCTGAATTAAAACTAAGCTCCGAAAAACTAGTCAGATAATACGGCAAGTGAAATGAAGGCCAGCAGGAGTGGGAGGCAAGCCTGCACAGGAGGGAGGGATTCCCACTGGTGGTGTGAGCAGTAAAGCTGTGAGCTGCAGGTCACGCGGCAACTGCACAGGGGAACCCAGCATCCAGACGTCCCACCGGCACAGGCCAGGGCAACTCTCCAGCCATTAAGACAAGTGGGTGCTACAGGGATGTCAGGTGGTGCAAAGCAATACCGGGCAAGGAGAACAGCCCAGTCTGGTTGCTTGGCTAACGTTATGGCTACATGCAACTCCATCACAACCATTCAGAAAGAAGGCCGGCGTCAGAGAAGGGGAATGCCTGAGCACTGGGTACAGCAGAGCCCTGAATGTGACAAAAACAAAAAAATCCGAAAGGCAAATCTTTCTCTGGTTATTTTCATTCTTATTGTTCTGATTTTTTTAATCTCTTCCATTTTTCTCCCTGTAGTATAACTGCTCTTGTATCTTCTTTCTTATCTTACTTCCTCCCTGTTACCTCTTTCCCCTATTGCCTCTTCACCCTTCCTTTCCTGGTTTTTATGTAAAAACACCTTTTGTGTATGCAATATTCTGAATTTTTCTAGATGTATAAAGGAAATTTAAAAAATTATGTCTAAAAACTTGATTTTAAATGAATAAACTTTGATAAATTCAATATTAATTAATATATATGAAAGTGCAAATAAAACTCTCAGACATTAACAACCCAGTAACACATCAAAATTTCCCAAGGACTTTCTGTATATTATACAATTTTATCATCAAGATGAAACTATTCTCATTCACTTGCATGGGAGCTAAAAAAGAGCAAGGCTGTTCTCATTCCCTGCTATATCCCTGGCACCTTTCACACTACCCGGCGCATAGGAAGCAGATCCCCAACAAATCCTGTACTTTCGGAATGAATACAGCCCAGTTTACAGAACAGGAATGGAGGTCCAGAAAGAGAAAGGACTTACTCAAGGTCAAAGAGCTGTCAGAGGCAGGGCAGCAGCTACACCTGAGTCTCCTTCTCAATGCTGGAGCTCGGTGTTCTCACCATTACCTTCTATGACAGAAATGGCTGGCAGAGAGGTCGGCCTCGGCTGGGACCAGCAGAGAAAGAAAACAGTGGCCATTCCTGGTGGATGGGTGTAGATGTTGGACTTAAGGCTATTAATGACTGACTGATAAGGCAAGGAAACAGAAAAGAAATGACATACAGGGGAAGGCACCCGAGAGAATGGGACAGAAAGTGGGGAAAAGCAGCTGCTGAGAGTTTGAGGAATTAAAGAAGAGACAAGAAAATGAAAGGTGACAATCTTAACCGTTCCCACAACACTGGTTTAAGAAAGTGCCTTGGTCCACAAATGCTTGAGGACTTGGCTAGGGAGGAGAGTGGGTTCGGAATATTCAGACACAGACCAGTACTGGGCAGACTCATAGCATGCGAGCGCCTGGGGGCCTCAGCAGTCATCCAGGGGCTGCTTCCGCAGCACACACTCATGGCTGCCACACTGCTAACCCACAGATACATGTCACTCCTTCACAGGCAAGCTTCTGCCGCTGCCAGTTAGACATATCCTGAGGCCTAGCTTAGAGAGAACCAGGTGGTAAGCAGCCATCAGTATCCTCCATGAAGACCTAGCTTTGAACGTCATTATGGCTGACACAACTGCTCAAAATCCTTCTTTTTTTAAATTTAGGTATAGTTGATTCACAACGTTGTGCTAGTTTCTGGTGCACAGCCCAGTGACTCAGTTATACATATATATATATTTCTTCATATTCTTTTTCAAAATCCTCTTGAGTTTGCACAGAGATCTATGAAAACAGCACATTCCCAGTGCATTTCCTCAAAATCGCCACAAAAGGTGACCCTTCCTACCTCAGGCAGCTTCTCCTGCAGGCTCACCAGCCTACAAGAAACATGAAGCACATGAAGAGGACACGTGTCTACATGCATGAACAGATGGGAAATCTGCTGAACAATCCGTGTGATTAAAAGGTGAATCTGGAGTTCACCTGTGTCTGTCTGGTGTCTTGAGACTGTGTGCAAAATAAACCATTTCCTGCGACAAATGCATGGGCATCTCTCAGCATTCCTCTCTACAGCGCTCCCTGACACTTTCAACACTTCAATACTCTCTGCTGCTCAGGCTAGCAGACCAGACCACCACAATCCAAAAAGATTCTGAGAAACCCCAAAGGTCAGATTCAGAACCAGGTGGTTGAACCTTACCTAGATAGGTCATGTTCCCATGAGTCTCCAGGAGCTCGCTCTTGGCCAGAGTCCCGGGTAATGGGAAGCCGCCCGTGGCTGAAGCAGCAGGTGCCTCCTGCACTGGTTTCAGGACCACAGCCATGTCCCAGAACATGTTCTGACCCTAGAGGTAAGCAGGCACAGGTGGGTTTACGAGGAGACTGTCAGTGGGAGGTAGTACGATTATAGCTCTGAGGATGAGAATATAAGCATCTATTCTTGGAAGTCATAAAATAAAAACGAAAGGAAGGAAGGAAGGAAGGAGGGAAGGAAGGAAAACACCAAACATAAAAAAAAAAGAAAAGGAAGCCAGAGTCTTTCCTAATCCCCAAGGTGAGGCAGACAGAGAAGCAAGCCTGCTACCTTCTTCCCGATCACTATGATTTCATCTCACTGCTCACTCCAGCACCCAAACCTGACTTGCCAGTGAGTGCATGACAAGAGAGCACATGGGGAGGTTTCCAGACTAGACTTTTCTAAGGTCTAAAAGATCAAAGATGCAAGGTTCTGATCATATTAGTACAGAGAGGCTTGGGGGAACCTCAGTCCTCATCTGGCTAGCAATGGTAAGGTGTGTGTTTGAAAACATACAGCCTCACTACTGTATACAGCATGGTCTGCAGATCAGCAGACTCACCATCACCTGGGAGCCTGTGAGAAATGCAGAATCTCAGACCATACCACAGACCTCCTGAATCAGAATCTGCATTTTAACCAGACCACCCCCTGACCATGATCCCCATGTACATTAAAGTTTGAGAAGTACAGGTTAGAGTTATCAGATCCTGCTTGGAATCACCTGAACAGTTTCTTAAAAATACAGATGTCTGGGTCCCACCCCCAGAGACTCTGATTCAATTAGAATGAGGTATGACATGGGTATCATGATTTTATAAAAAGCTCCCCAGGTAATTCTGGATAGCACAGTTCGAGAAGCACTGGTTTACAGAAAGTACTGAATGTCACATCAATCAGAAGAGAATGTTTCAATAATATTGCAAAGGACTAGAGGCCAGAGCCTTCACCAGGAAACAAGACTCCAGGTGTGGAAGCAGAGGGAGACCTTTGTTTACCTTTTCGTCCTGTTCTGATACATCAAGGCCTGTCTGAGGACCCTCCTCAGGAGCCCAGACTTTGATGTTCTCAGAGTGCCCTTGCTGGCTGGATGCCTGATCCACGAAGGTGTCCTCCTCTTCCTTTTTCACTGTCACTGGGCCCCAAGGGGCCAGGGCCATGGCCTCTCTCAATTCTGCAGTCATCTTCTCTGCTCAGCAGGGGAACTCCTATAGCTGGGGGTTTCCCAGCAGAGGTCAAGCCCCATCTAATCTTTAAATCTCAAAAGCTTCTTCTTGAGTTTCTTCCAGGGCCAGCATTAAGTAATGTCTACTGAGAAATCAGAAAATACTGTTAGCAGTAGAACAGAGGTTTGCCTGGATGACACCGAGCCCACGGGGCCAATTTCACCAATGACCAGGCAGGAGCCACTACAGCACAGGGTCTGCTCTACTCCTTAATAGGATGGAAAGGATTGGACTATAAATAAGCAATTTACCCCCATAACAATTACATTACAAACAACTTTATATAATGTTTATTGATTTTCACCTGATTACAAAGTTAATATAGTGAATTGTAAAAACTTTAAAAATACAGAAAATGATTAAGAAAAATCACCCCTGGTTCATCTCCAGAGATAACCACAGTACGTTGTAGAATTTAAGATAGTTCTTTTAAGGGAAAACCTCCAACCAAACTGACAATTATGACTTAAACTTTGTAACAATGGGGATACATATTTTCAGTTATCACCATGTTTTGTTTTTTTTTTTAAGAAGGGACATTACAACACAAAGAATTTTTTTTTCCATCACCAAGGACACACAGTAACATGAACAAATGAATCTCAAGAAAAAGACTGGGAGTTTAGACACCAACATGTTAGGAGTGGTTATCCCTGGGTGACATAATCACAGGTGGTACTGAGGTTCTTTTTCTTTCTTTGATTTTTACCCATTTCTTCCAAGTGTCCTGTGAGACCAAGTATTACTCTTACAATTAAAACAAAAAGATCTCCCATGTTGCCATTCTTCACACATTGTTTTTAGTAGCCACACAATAACCTATGGTGTTAACTGTCATTCTCACTGAAAACAGTCAGAAAAGAAATATACAGCATTAAACATATGTCCTACATGCACAATACACATACTGAGTAATTAGTTATCAGTCTTTTCTCGGCATTTCCATATGTTTATGTACACTTTCACACATATTGTTTATTTTTCCAAAGTATACATCAGCTCACACTTGCACATGGTTCAGCAACCTGCACTGTTTGCTTTTTGAACTCAGTTTCCATATTTCACAATAGTCTCAGGTAGATGTTTCACTGTAAGTGCATACAGAGCCACCTCATTCTGGCACTGTACTCAAAATACAGCTATGTTCTATTTACTTAACCAGCCCCTATTTACTAACCACTGCTTTAGGAAAAGTTTTGTTTCCAGCTTCTTCTCTTAATAATAATGAGAGTTTTTCCACGCAAATAGTTTTTTTCTGTTGCCCAATTATTCCTTTAGACGGATTACTGGTTGAAGGATTTTATGAAATACATATTGCCAAACTGCTTTCTAAAAGGACTGCACCAAATCACACCACCACCACCAACTTAATAATACCCCTGTATCATAGCCAACTCAACAGAGTTTTTAAAATTTTGTGAAAAAAATAACCTTACCATTTTAGCTGATTATGAAGAAACAGAAAATTTTCTACTCCCCTTCATATGTCTTATTAGGAAAAAAGTGCTACGTTTCATTAAGTCCCCTTTTGCTGCTACTGAAGTGGTCATATACTTTATCCTACGTTAACTTAATGGCAACTTATTGTATACATTGCATTTCCTGAGTAATGCAATGCTTCCATTCCTGCAACAAATCTTTATTCTGGAGAATTATTCTTTCCATGACTAGCTGAATTCTACCAGGGAGGAAGGCCCTTAACCCTGGTTGCAGCCATGTACACGCAAGACTGCCTACTTGTGTAGTGTCATCAGACTGCTCATCAAACTCTACTCGGCCACCAGCCCCAGACTCCTATCAAGGGCTTCCTTTCAACGTCCTTTCCCTATTTCCAAGGGCAGCAACCCATCTCCTCCACCTCCAGGCCCCACGCAGCCCCGTTCCCGGGGCCAGCCTGGCTCCTGGGGCGGTCCGCGTCCAACCTCCCCCGGGCTAGGCCCTCGGCAGCCGACAGCCGGGCTTCCGAGGAGGCGGGGTGCCGAGCGGCCCCTGGACGGACAGGGCTGGGATCCTCCAGAGGAGGACGCGACGGGCGGCCCCTCCCGCGCCCCCCACGTTCACGCCCAGGCCGCGCCAACCCAGCTCACCGTGCGCTGCGGAGAGGCCCGTCCGGAGCACGCCGGCTCTAGAACACAAGGCGGGCGGCAAAGACCCCGGCGCCTACCGGCGCGAGAACAATGACCGGACAGGAAGTGCCTGGGGATGGGCTTCCGGCTCCCCAAGTCGCCAGGCCAGCCTCTCTAGGAATCTCGGAGGTGCTCTCTTCTCGTTGGGTGTCCAATGTTGCTCCTGACCAGTGATAGGAGCAAAAGAGCCTCAAGGGACTTCAGGTGGACTATGGCCCTGAGCCCCAGGGAACGGGGCATCCGGAGGCTGGGCAAGGGCACTTCAACGAGGCGTGCACCCGGCAGCCTGAAGCTACAAAGCACTAATCTGTAGAAGGCCCTGATAACTTTGCCCCAAACGTTTTATTTTGTTAACATCAAACGTACAGAGGATAGTACAATGAATGCCTGTATCCTCCTTCTGTACTCAGTAATACTTTTGCCTTACCCGCCTATACATACTGAAAAACTTTTAAGTTGTCTTCATCAAACCACTTCATTCCAAATACTTAAAAATGCATCCTTTAATAATAATAATCTCCAAACTAACAATACCATCATTACAGGTAGGAAAATTAACAATAATTCTCTAGCATCATCTGATGTCCAATTATATTCAAATTTCCAACTGCCCTAAAATATATATTTCATAATTTTGTCTCTCCAAATCAGTTTCACACACTGCAATTGGTATGGCTCTTTAGTTTTGATTTGCCTTTTATTTTGAATTTATAGATTCACAGAAAGTTGCGAAGATAATACCCTTCAACAAGTGTCCCCCAATGGGTACATCTTACATAATTATAGTTAAAAAAATCATGAAGCTGACATTGGTACAAGTGTGTGTACACTTCCACACAGTTTTATTGAGTGCAGATTTGTGTAACCACCATCACAATCAACACACACAACTGGTTCCAACACCACCAAGACCTCCCCAAGGGCTACCCCTCCCTCTTCCCCAGCTCCCTCTCACCATCCCCAAACTCTGGCAACCACTAATCTGTTTTTCATCTCTATACTTTTGTCATTTTAGAATATTATATAGATGTAATCATACAGTATATGACCTTTTGAGATTGGATTTTTTCACTCAGCATAATTCTCTTGAAGTGCACTTGAGTCACTGCAGGTATCAATAGGTCATTCTGTTTTATTGCACAGTAAAAAGTATTCCATGCTATATACTGCAGTTTGAATGACCCGTTGAAGGACATCTGGGTTTTACTTACAGATTTTAACTACTACAAATAAAACTCCTATTAACAGTCACCTGCAGATTTGTGTGAATACAGTTTTCATTTCTGAGATAAATGCTCAGAAGTGCAAATATTGGGTCATATGTAAGTGCATATTTGGTTTCCTAAGAAACTGCCCAATTATCCCCGAGTGGCTGTACCATTTCTCATTCCTGGCAACATAAAAGATCCAGTTCCTTTGCATCTTTGCCAGCATTTGGTGTTAGCACTACTTTTCACTTCTTTAAAACACTTTTTTGAGAGCTGTGCAGATGATTAACTTGCATTTCCCTAATGGCTAATGATGTTGAACACCTTTTTCATTTGCTCATTTGCCAACTATACTTTGGTGAAATGTCTGTTCATGTCTTTTGACTGTTTTCAAATTGCATCTATTTATTACTTTTGAGTTTTGAAAATTCTTTATCTAGTTTAGATACAAATCCTCCGTTGGATATGATTTGCAAATATTTTCTTCCAGCATGTAATGCCTTTTCATCCTCTTTAGTCTTTTGCAAAGAAAATTATTTTAATTTTGATGAGGTTCAATTTATCATTTTTTCCTTTAATGGAGCATACTTTTGCTTAAGTCTAAGAGTTCTTTGCTTAGTCTTAGTTCCTGAATTTTTTTTGCCTATGGATAGGCAATTGCTCCAGCAGCATTTGTTGAAAGGCTATCCATCCTCTACTGAATTGCTTTTGCACCTTTGTCAAAAATCAGTTGGGCATTTGTGTGAGTCCATTCCTGGCTCAGTTATCGTATGGCTCTTTAGTTAATCTTTTAAAAACAAACCCATCAGTGGGGAGGGTATAGCTCAGTGGCAGAGTTCATGCTTATCATGCACAAGGTCCTATGTTAAATACCTCCATTAAAAAAAAAAACAGCCTCCATTATACTTCTCATTATGGAAAATCTCATACATACACAAAAGTACAATGAACTCTCATTACGCACCCAGCATCAACAATTGTTACCCCCTCCCTTTTCCACCATATCTTTTTGAAGAATCCAGTGTAATTTTCTCACACAATAGCCCATGTTCTGAATTTGTAACTCATGGTATCTTTTATCCTGTTCCTCTGCCTCCTGTATATCCTGGAAACTGGCAATCAGGTCTAAGCAGCTAGGTAAATCCAGGTTACACTTTTGGCTTATTGCATCACAAGTGAAGGTGCATCATGAGAGTTGCCTCTGTCTTTTAGTGATGTTACATTTTGTTAAAATGATTAGGCAGTAAATGCCAGCTCTCTCCATTGTTAAAGTACCTCTCTCTCTCTGTAATTATTACACAGTCTGGGGTGATTCTTCTTCAGTATGGACATAAAGCATCTTCATATTCATTACCTCATAACAACTTGGTGAGGTAGATATTCTTCCTCTTGCTTAACAGATGAGGAAATCAAGGCTCCAAGAAATGAAGGCATTTGTCCAAGGAAAAGTGGCAGCAGCTGACTCATACCCAGGTCTCAAGACTTTTAACCCGGGTCCCTTCCAGTTTTCACTCTTGGTCCTTTCACTCTTGAGTCTAATGAGGAACCAGCCCTCAAGGAGCTTTGGAGTTGAATTAATAACATTATCATCAACACACCATTCAATGCTGCTAGTATTAAAAAAACACAATCCTAATATTAAGGTATTTATATTCCAGCGACAGAATTGGAATTTTGAGGATCACAACATAAAATTATCAAATCAAGGATACAGGAAGAATTAAATTTACAAATGTACAAAAGGATACAGACTGAATGAATGACTGGTTTGCTGGGAGTATGTGGGCCTGACCACCTAGAGGTGGATTCTGAATTGGTTGAATCAGGGCTTTGAAAGGCTTGGCTTTGTGTGAAAAACTCATGTAGTAAGTTGACTGCTGGGACAGAATGTTGCTTCTTGAGTAACAAGTTATTTGTATGTCAGCAATCATGATTAGAACTGAGAATGGCGGTAGCAGGGATAATCAGCTCAGGGGCTGGGGTTAAGGATTTTTCCCTGTGAACAAGGAAAGCAACATAGGACTGTCCTTTCATTTTGACACTCTACATCTGCTAGGCTTCAAATTCGAAGGTTGAAAAATAAATTGTTTTTCTTGGCATCATGTTAATGGCTGGACAAAATATTTAATAAGCCAATACCTTTTCCATAAAAACTAGGTATATTATCTGTTATCTCCCTTACACATTTTAAAAGCTGTTTTTAAAGTCTTTTTAGAGTACTATATTCCAAAGTTAGCTATTCACCATCCTTCCTCTTACTATAAAAATGCATCTTTTGAGGTTCACAAAGTCCTAATACTAACTTAATGTACAAACACATTATGCCATGTTCTGAACTTTGACCATACCTCTTATCCAACTTTATTGACAATTAAATTATTTCATAAAGTACTTTGACAATGATCCTCTCACTCAATCCTCACAACCACCATATGAGGTAGGCATTATGCCAATATTTGACTGACAGAGAAACTGAGACATAGAGGCTGACTTACCATCACCGAGCTAGAATGAGAGCCAGGGCCCAAACCTAGGTTTTCTAATTCCAAATCCAGTGTTCTTCTTAAGTTGTCCTCAAGCAGCAGACTCTTGCCCACCCAACTCCATGTTTGATATGTCTTAATCATACTGTCTATGCACTTTCTGTACCAGTGATACTATCTTTAAAATGTACAAATCTATCTTTTCAAAAATGTCCACTTTTTAATACAAAGATATTTTTGCTATCATTTACAATGACATCATTACATCTTATAAGACAGAACCCAATTTCTTCAGAATCTTCAATTGCCCCAAAGTCCTTTTCTAGGGTCACAACAAATGGTCTGGAGCAGAGTATCTTTTAATTAGAATTTGGCTTATGTTTCTGTAGTCTTGAATGTCTAGATTAACTTTCTTCCTCATGCAACATACTTGTCTATAAAAGGGCCAATCATGATTCTTTTCCCTTATAAAAACCATATGCTACCATTCATCCAACAGTTACTTAAAGAGGCAGGAATTCTATTCCATTTTGCATATAATATTAGATTTTCTGAATCTCTATCTTGGATTCATTGGCATTTTGAAGCCAAGAGAATTCCTCCACAGAATGGATTTTCTGTTGAAGATGAAGGTTTGAAGTCTGAGAGAATTCTTTTTCAGACTCATCACATTCACAGTTTTTTTCATCTGTATGAATTTTCTGATGTACAGTTAGGTTTTTTCTTTGCCTAAAAACTTTACTACAATCATTACACCCATATGGTTTCTCCCCTGTGTGGATTCTCTGGTGGCCAACTAAATTCCTCTTAGAAGTAAAAGATTTTCTACACTTCTCACACTCATATGGTTTTTCCCCAGTGTGCATTCTCTGATGTACAACAAGGTTTTTATTCTGACTGAAGTCTTTCCCACACTCATTACATTTATAAGGTTTCTCTCCAGTATGGATTCTTTGATGCACCATAAGATTTCTACTAGAGGTAAGGACTTTTCTACATATATGACATTCGTAGGTTTTTTCCCCACTGTGAATTCTTTGATGTTCAATAAGATTTCTATTGTAAGTAAAGCCTTTCCCACACTCATTACATGCATAGGGCTTCTCACCAGTGTGGATTCTCTGATGGGCTGTAAGGTTTGAGCGGTAGCTGAAGACCTTACCACAGTCATTGCATTTGTAAGACTTTTCCCTTGTGTGAATCCTCTGATGTCCAATGAGGCTTTTCTTCAGGATGAAGCATTTGCCACACTCATTACATTCATAGGGTTTCTCACCACTGTGGATTCTCTTATGTTCAATGAGGTTTCTGTTAGAACTGAAAGCTCTTCCACACTCACTGCATTCAAAGGGCTTTTCCCCGGTGTGGATTCTCCTATGAACGAGCAGGCTTGAATTGTAACTGAAAGCCTTCCCACAGTCCTCACATTTGTAGGCTTTCTCCTGTGTATGGAGCTTCTGATGGACCATGAAACTTTTGCTCATAATGAAGGTTTTTCCACACTCTCGACATTCATAGGGCTTCTCCCCATTGTGGAGTCTCTCGTGGTCAATGAGGTTTCTGTTAGAACCAAACACCTTGCCACAGTCTTTACATTCGTAGAGATTCTCTCCAGTGTGGAACCTCTGATGTAAAATAAGGCTCTTTTTCAGAATGAAAACTTTCCCACATTCATTACATTCGTAGGGCTTCTCGCCATTGTGGAGTCTCTGATGGTCAAAAAGGTAAGCACTCTGGGTGAAGGCTTTCCCGCACTCAGTACACTTGTAAGGCTTCTCTCTGCTGTGCATCCTCTTGTGGTCGATGAGGTTTGACTTACAAGTAAAAATCTTCCCACACTTTTTACAACCAAAGGTCTTCTTTTCTGTGTGAACTCTCTGGTGTAAGAGGAGGCTTTTGCTTCGAATGAAAACTTTCCCACATTCTTTGCATTT
Source organism: Camelus bactrianus (assembly GCF_048773025.1). Classification (NCBI taxonomy): domain Eukaryota; kingdom Metazoa; phylum Chordata; class Mammalia; order Artiodactyla; family Camelidae; genus Camelus; species Camelus bactrianus. The sequence continues at coordinate 37,534,618 of NC_133555.1, forward strand.
ATACGGGTTCTCTGCACTGTGGAGCCGCTGATGGTCAACAAGGTAAGTGGTCTGGGCAAAGGTTTTTCCGCACTCGTCACATTTATAAGGCTTTTCCCCAGAGTGAATTCTTTGGTGCAGAATGAGGCTCTTCTTCAGAATGAAAGCTTTCTGACACTTGTTACATTTATAAGGTTCTTCTCCTTTATGGAGCCTCTGGTGGTCAATGAGGTAAGCATTTTGAGAGAAAACCTTCCCACACTCATTACATTTATAAGGTCTCTCCCCAGAATGGCGCCTTAGATGTATAATAAGGCCTGAATGCCTATAGAAGCCCTTTCCACACTCCTTACATTTATAGGGTTTCTCCCCTGTGTGGATTCTCTGATGGTTTAGAAGGTAAGCACTTTGAGAGAAGGCTTTCCCACATTCATTACATTTATAAGGCTTCTCTCCAGAATGGTTCCGTAAATGCATTAGAAGGCTTGAGCGCTGAGTAAAGCCTTTTCCACACTCTTTACACTTATGAGGCTTCTCCCCAGTGTGGATTCTCCGATGGTTTATAAGATGGGAGATTTTATTGAAATGCTTACAACATATATCACATTTATTTAACTTCTTTCCTTCAGTGCCTACTAAACTTTCAGAAAGAGCAGAATCTAAAGTCAAGCTCTCTCCAAATTCCTTCCACTTTTGGTTCCGTCTTTCTGGTAGAGTCCTTTTCTTCTTGTCTTGTTCACACAGGGAAACTTTCTTCAGTGTATTTCTTTCCCTTGTTTCATTTCCCCACTGACTTGCCAAAACCTGCCATTCACAATCTTCCTCAAAGTCAAGAACCTTGGGAACACCTCCTTGAAGTCTTTTTGATGTTCCTTTCTGAGAATCTGCTCTTTGAGATATGCTTGACTTTGATGTCACCTCCTCATTCTCAGTCATGGTCTCCCATTCTGGTAAAAGGAATTAAAAACGTGAATGTTACCATTAGTGAGAATAAGATCTTCAAATGACTCTAAAACAAGCTAAAAGGATACTGTTATATGCATACAAAAAAAAGAGACTTTTCATTAAATGAAGGTACAAAGCAGAAGGCTACACTGACAGAATGTTGTAAATGGATTAACACAGAATTCATTCTGAGATACTTCTAAGCTGTTTGCCTTCAGGGAGCAGGTGGAAAAATACAAAGGATGTTGAAAAACAAATGTAAGGAAGACCCAGAGAAAGAACATGTGATCTTCTGTAGGTGGTTCACATCTGAGTCTCAAGAAGTTGGGTGGAATAGAACCATTTCACTTATAAAGAACTGTCTTTTTATTTTCTTCATGCTAGGAAGATGGGGACTCCAAAAGAAAGAAAATACACCCCAAAACTCTGAAAGCAATCGTTAATTTTTGAAGAGTCAAGTGCATAAACACTTTTTAATTACTCGAAAGCAGTTAACCTACAGAAAAAAAAAAACACTAAAAAGCAACTTACTGCTTAGAATTTATATATATCTCCCATTATTCCTTTAAAAATTGAGAAATGGAAATTTTAAAATTCATTTCACAAAATATCAGGTCTGGGTTAGACTCCCTCACTTAATTAGACATAAAAGAGAATAAACATAGAATGAAAAGAAAAAATATAGAGACACTAAAAACTATGTAAACATCTATAAAATAATGAGGCTAAACTATTTAACCTCCTTTCTACTCCAACATTCTCAAACATTTTTAAAATATGAAATTATATACATTTCAAATGTTTTGGAAACTTATTTTCACCATCCAAATATGAGAAAAATTATAAACTAGTTCCCCCAAATTATCTAATAAGCAAAATTATATAAATAATAGTAACATTATCTTCTATTTGACTATAAAAACACTATTTTTCTACCTAAACAGAGAGAAAAAACATGGGATTCCACTCTAAGGTATATATCCAAGAGAAATGAAAACATACATACACACAAAAACTTGTACACAAATGTTCACAGTAGCATTATTCATAATAGCCCAAAAGTTTACCATGGGGAAAGGGAGTGGGAAGGGATAAACTGGGAGTTTGAGATTTGCAGATACTAACTACTATATACAAAATAGATAAACAATATGTTTCTTCTGTATAGCACAGGGGACTTTATTTAATATCTTGTAGTAACCTATAATGAAAAAGAAAATGAAAACAAATATACGTATGTATGCGTATGACTGAAATATTATGCTGTACACCAGAAACTGACACAACATTATAAACTGACTATATGTCAATAAAAAAAAAAATAAAAGTTTTCAACAACAAAAAATAAATTAAATAAAAGCCCAAAGGTGGAAGTAAACTAAATGTCCATCAATTGATGAATGGATCAACAAAATGTGACCTATCCATAAAATGGATAAGCCATCTGGGAGATTGCTTTTCTACCAGCTTATCAATGCATGGAAACTGAGTGCACAAAACGGGCATATTTAATAGTGTCACAGTCTACCCCTAAGTCAAAACACCACGGTCTATGTAGCATTCTCTCTATCTTGGGGAATTTAATTGTATTCAACTTTTAACCATTATAAATACCTTGCTGGGACTAACTTTAGACATATTTATTTTCCCTCTTTCTGAACCATTTCCTTAAGATATATTCCTCAAATCAGAATTATTAGGTCAAAGGGCATAAACAACTTGGTATTTGCCCAAAGCCCCAACAACACTGTAGTTAGAGTATATCTTACTTGTTAAGGAAACTTCTCTTTCCTCAAAGAGCTATAATAAATAAGGAATACCATTTTCTTCTTACTTTTAAAGTTTAACTCTTAGACCCACCTGGAACCTATTTGGCTTGTAGCATGAGGTATGGATCCATGGTGAGTGTTGTTCATAAAATTAATCAATTAACACATAAAGCATGTTTTAAAATTCTTAAAAAAAAAAGGATAATTGAGTAAATAGCATTAGAACTACTGAAAGCCACTTGGGTTAAAAAAGAAGCAAACAAACAAACTGGATTCCTATGTCACTCTGTATATCAGGATAAATTTTAGATGTACTAAAGCTTAAATGTAAAAATGAAACAATAAAAATGTCTGAAGAAAATGTAGGAGATTTAAAAAAAATATTTTATGGAGAAGGAGACCATAAAGGAAAATACTGCTATTTGACTACATTAAAGACTTTCTAAGGCTTAAAAAACGACAATTCATAAATAACAGTGAAAGGCAAACAAATGGGAAAACGTGCAGCATTTGACAAAGGATTAGTGGTTTGAATAAAGAAATATGTAAGAAGAATATAAGAATAAAATGACCACTAAACATGTGAAAAGACTTGAATCACACTAATAATCAAATAAATGAAGGAAAAATAAACAAAAGATAATATTCTCCATCTAGCTAGCAAACATTTAAAACACTGACCAAATCATAAACATACAGGGGAAATGGGCCCTCTTGTGCTCTCTTTGTGGAAGTATAAATTGGTACATCACTGATAGAAAGCAGTTTGGTAACATGTACAAAAATATAAAATCTACAATATGTTTGACCCACCACACCACAGCTCAGATACTAAAAGATGTATTTTCATAAATGTAAAAATATACAGTATTAGTTACTATGAACAATACAAAAATTTACCAAGGTTTCTGGGTACAAAATTAACATACAAAAATTCAATATTTTCATATATGCAAATAATAATCAATTAGAAAATATCAGAAAAGATTCCTATTCCAAAAAAAACCAATGAATTAGAAATATGCAAGATCTATGTGAATGCAACTTTAAAACAGGCCTGTAACAAAGGCAGCAAGAACAAATGGGATGACATGTAATGTTTCTGAACAGAAGTTCAGTCTCAACAAGCTGTACATGTAAAGCATGATACTCAATGGAATACTATGCAGCCATTTAAGCTAATACTATAAATCGGTATTTCAGCCCAAGTTAGTCTAATAGCTGATTCCTCAGTATTCAACATTGAAACAAAATCCTACTTTTCCCTTCAGGGCAGACACAAAGCTAGCTCCCTCATGGCCTTTCCTAATCCCCGGGGATGGTACAGATGCTTTGTTCTCTCCATTTCCATCTCAAGAGGCTTATGCCACTCCAGTACCAATTATTTCACTCTGCTTTGTTTATTCTTTTTATGTTCATCTCCCAAATCATGCTACTTAAGGGTAGAATCACATCACTTCTACAGCTGCCATTATTACATAGTAGGTGTTTTGTTTGTTGGAAGTATAATGGTTTTTTTAAAAAATACTTTTATTACTAATCAAAGAAATCTACTTGAAAATAGATACTATAACTTAAAAATTATATTAGCAACAATTTAAAAGAATGAGATTACTCAGTATCAGTGGAGGCAGAGCCAAAGGAGCATTATGTACAGCTGGTAAGAGCAGAGAGGACTGAGATCACTAGGCACAGCAATGTGGCAGTACGAAGCAAGTCTTAAAACAATCTCTTAGGCCTAGCAATTCTATTTCTAAAAAATGAGGAAAGAAAAAAAAAACACCCCTAAGGCACAGGGTTAGATAGATGATTATTATGGCAATTATTTAAAAAAGGAAGTGGCTAACTAAATTATGACACAAATTATATAGCCAATACAGATAATACTTGCAAACAATTTGTAATAATACGAGAGTGAGGCAAATGCAAAGAAAGCAAGCTATAAAACTGTACACATACACACACACCCTCTTAAAACAATGTAAGAAAAATCTCAAAACACAGAAAAAGCCAGAAAGGTAATATATCAAAATTTTGATAGTAGTTTGTTTGCAAATAGTGGGTTTTAAAAAGCTTTTTTATTCTAATATTCTGTGTTTTCCAAAATAAGATATACTACTTTCATAATTAAAAAAACAAACAAAAGCTGATGGAATCAAGGTAACAATTATGGGGAGAAAGGGTCTTTACCTAAGGAAGTCACATTTCCATAATTCTCCAGCATTACATCCCAGTACAAGGCCCTCTGAATTGGGCCCAGGCAGGCCCATTCCTCCGAAGTAAAGCACACTGATACCTCCTCAAACATCACCAATTCCTGAAATAAAAGGTATGTGTGAGATTACCCATGCCCAAGAGCTCCCCTACGGAAAGGTCCCTTTCACTTCCCGGGAAGAGACACGTTGTCAGGCCTTGAGGTGGGCAAGGGCTTTCAGGGAGACATAAGGAGACCCTACATGAAGTCTGCCTTCCAGTAGCATGGCCCTTGACTTAGAAGTGGGAACTAACTGGACGCCTAAGCACTAGGATGAGAGAGGATATACTGCAGCCACAATTAGGTAGTGCAGACAGAGCCTTAGCAAGAAAAGAGGATGCAAACTTTACCTGAGGCTGGGCTGTCAGGAGCATCAGAGCCATTAACTGATTTCTTGGGTTCTCTTCCTGGGAAAGGGTAGAAGCTTCAGGGGCAGGAGAATCTGAAGGAGGAGGAAAAGTTGCATATGAGATTACTGTTGTTCCTGCCCACGACTCCAAGGCCTATATCCTTACCTTATGTAAGCCAGGAATTCAAAAAGGCCCAGGACTCCCAGAAGTAGGCAATGATGGCTACAAAATGACCTACAAATCTTTTCTGATCCCCATGTGCAGGGCTGGAATAGCACAAGGAGTTGCAATAAGAATGCAGAAAAGGTCAGAAGGACCCAGGGAAGGATAAAAGGGAGAACAGGAAAGAGCTTGATACCATAAGGGATTCATTTAAGGGCAGGAGAGGAAGCAACTATCAGGAGTAGGGGGATGAGCCTTGGTAAGAGTCCTGAGAAAGTCCAAAGCCAGAGCCACTGAGTAAGTACCATGCTGAGGATCCTGGAGCAAGCTGAACACCACTGGGTCAGTAAGAGGATTTGAGCAAATTTCAGCTGATATGTGGCTGCCAGTGGGTGTATGAAGTGCTATTCCTGGAGTGCTCATCCCCTCCTGGGCAGTGTCCTGGTCCTGGACAAGGACTGGAACCTGGGGACAAGCAGAACAAAACAACTGGTTCTTTCTGTACCTCCAGAAAATGGACTCACCTAACCACCATGGACCTCTTTTTGCCCATAATCTAGAACTGTGAGATGAGAGTGACCCATCTCAAGTATGGAGCATCAAACAGCAGTAAAGCTTTGCCTTGAGAACAGTGGTGCTGCCCTCTAGCCCCACTCATGGCACTGGTGACCTCTCACAGAGGAGCCCGAACAGAGGGCTAGAAACAGACCTGGGTGTGGGTTAAGGAGGGAATGGGAAGCAACAAGCAATTAAGAGAATGGGTTTTAGCTTCAGACTGTGTTTTAGATAAAACCTGGGTTCAATATAGTCTTCTACTAATTCACCCCTTTACATAACCCTTCCTGCTCCAATAGAAGGAACACTAGAGTAGAAGTCCAGACATGTGGTTGTGCTGCTAGCTAGATGCCTCACCTAAGGCAATGCAGTGAACCTTTTTCTGCCTCTGTTTTCTTATCTTTCAAATGAGAAAGATGGATTACTGATAAGGACTGAAATACATAGCTCGAAAATTCTTCATTTTATGCTTAAATCAAGCCCATCCTTGGTGCTGCTCCCAAGTTTATTTTTTTTTAACTTTTTTGGGGGGGGTGGGGGAGGTAATAGGCTTATTTATTTATTTAGGTTTATTTACTTTTTTAATGGAGGTTCTGGGGATTGAACATAGGAACTCATGCATGCGAGGCATGCACTTGGCCACTGAATTATACCCTCCCCACCAAGTTTAAGTTATATTTTAGACTTTTTACATAGAAATGTTTCTACTGGTCTCTAGATTGACAGAAAGAGACCTAAAACACTAGAAACTATATTAAGATCCTAATTTAATAGCCAAGGATATAAAATCTTATCAGAGGTAAATATCTGAACCCAATCCCTTGGCTCACAGAATCCCCAGTAGGGGCACACATGGGGGCGGGGTGGGGAAGGTCTTTCCAGATCTAGAAAGCTTCATTCCTGCTCTCCCACAGACTTATAAACTTCAGGCTTACAACATCACCCTAAACAGACTTACACAAAATATACACATGCTTCCGTTTAGAGGAACACTTACATTACGTTCTTTAGGTTCCTGAACCAAACTCAGCATTAGCAAGCATCACCCAGGGAGACAAAGCAGAGTCAATGCCTTTGTGTTGAATCTGAATTGGCCCAAAGACCCCAATTATTAATCCATTTCTCTGCAAAGATACTCTATGTCTGAACAGTTCACAAACCTGCTTTAATTAGTATTATTGTTGCTAATGAGTTATTAGCTGTTGATGAAAATCACAGGATCATCCTCTATCCAAGCCTGTCCTGCTTCAATTGCCTCCCTCCTTCCACCCCAAACTCTTTCCCCTCCCCTTTTCTCACTTTTAGTGCTGGCCCATCAAGGTCTTTCTGCAGCTCCTCTACCAGGGCCACAGCCTCCTCACCACTCCCGGGGCGATGGATCTGCACCCAGGTCCGTATCTCTCCAGGCAGGATGCTCAGGAACTGCTCCAGCACCAGCAGCTCCAGGATCTGGGCCTTGGTGCGTGCTTCTGGTCTCAGCCACCGGCGACAGAGCTCCCTGAGTCGGCTCAGTGCCTCCTGGGGTCCAGATGTCTCATGGTAACGTAACTGTCTAAAGTGCAGGTGGGAGGTCTCCCAAACAGAAGAGCTGCTCCCTTGGAAGCTGGTTCCCCATTTCCAAGTATCATCCTTCCCTTTAACAAGGCCCTCTTGTCTCAGAGCACTGTGGGACCAACTGTCTCTTGTCATTGTTGTCATTTAAGAAAGTCTCCTCTCCAGGGCCCCTCGATCCTTGCTTGACTTCTTCCTTAGAGCTTGGAGAACACCATCTACAAGACTTCAAGAAATCATTGTTAAAGTTAACCCAGAGAAACAACCAGGTTTTCCAGAGCCCAGTTAGCCCCCAGTAATGAAGAGAACCTCCCTGAATGCCAGGTTCTGGGCTCTGGGCGTGCCTCCTCTGACCGAAGCCCCTTCCCAAGACTAGGGACCCTGATGTTCATGTCACCCAGACCACTGCTGATACCAAAGGCATGAAATTCCTTTGGTCTTTATTCACAGTGCCGTCTCCACCTAATTACAATAAATCCTTTATTTACCATCCTAACAATGGGCATCCTGGCTATTTCTGTGTGACCCTGAACAAGTTACCTTACTTCTAAGTCTCAGTTTCTTAATCTGTAAAATAGGGGTAGTAACAACAGTTCCTACTTCATAGACTTGCTGGAAAAATGTGATGTGAAATACATTTCAGGTTTTTGAACAATGTCTGGTATATGGACTCATGTTAATCATTATCCTTCTGTAACTAGCACTCTTTCCTATGATCCACAGAATCAAAAAGCAATCATGTTTTATTCCTAATACACCTGAGATAAAATCCCAGCAACTTCTCAACTGACAGAGGCTAAATAAGTTCTGTGTAGCTTTACTGTACATACTTTAGATGGTCTGAAAAGTGTTCATTCTGTTAATCCAAATATTTGGATAAATTTGAATAAGGTTTTATTACACAGAACTTAGGCTTCTGCTCTCTTGAAATCTTGTTTTTCAGAATGACATTTATTTTTCCTATTACAGAACAGAAAATCTGTAAAACCACAAAACACATAAAAACCAGAGAATAATCATTGTTATTGTTCTTCCAGTCCTTTCTCTATGCACCTATCTGGATCACAAGATTGGATCCAAATGTACTGCTTTATAATTTGCTTTTCACACACATTATGTTGTGATCATAATATCAAATATTCTTCATCACCATTTTTAAGAGTATATGAACCCACTCATACTTAAGTAGTCCCCTACTGTTAGACATTTATTTATAGCTTTCCCATATTATAAATTAAGCTTCAGTGACCATCCTTGCTTATGAATTTTTGGTCTCTGCTTATATCTCCAAGGAAAATTCCAGAAAAAAAAATTATTGGGCCTAAAGGTACTGTTATCCTCCACTTTCTGAAAGTTCACTTTATGTCAGTTTGCTTTTATGCAAAACCTATATATTAGTACCTGTTTTCACTAACCAAAAGAAATCCAAAGAGGATGTTCGCTTTTACAAAAAAAGTCAAAAAGTTAAAATAGAGTTCAGCGTTTGTTTTGCAGGGAGCTGTTATAGAGGCAGCACGTATCCCAAGCAGTGAGAGTGGTGCCGCTAAGCTCCTTCCCTGGAAACTACCCTCAGCGTCTCAGCAACAAGCCACCAGAGCTTCAAACTGTGTCTGTGAGCATCTGGGAGCATAAATCTAGTTTTATTCTGTGCATCTGTTAGCAAGACATGTCCTAAGGTAATTGTTTCTTTGCTTTATGCAATTTCAGCTTATGAAAGGTTTCATAAGAACACTCTACTTTCAGATATTGGGGGAAATTTAGAGTCTAAACACATAATTAAGTTCTACATTAAACAGCAGTAAGGATAGAACAACTGAGAAAAACGGTTCTGATTGGTTCTTTGGTAACTGATCTGGGGGTGATGGAAAGGAATTTTAAAAAAAGGATTTCCATCCCATGTTCACAGATAAGAAGACTCAATATTGTCAAAGTACCAGTTCTCCTCAACTTTATCTATAGATTCAATGCAACAACAATCAAAATCTCAGCAAGTTATTTTGTGGATATTGACAAACTGATTCTAAAGTTCATATAGAAAGGCAAAAGACCCAGAATAACTAACACAATATTGAAGGAGAAGAACAAAGTTGAGGGACTGACACTACCTCACATCAACACTTAGTATAAAGCTACAGTGATCAAGAAAGTGTGGTATTGGCAAAAGAGTAGACAAATCAATGGAACAGAATAGAGAGCCCAGAAATAGGCCCACATGAGAGTCAAGGCAATACAATGAAGAAAACACAGTCTTTTCCACAAGTGGTGCTGGTTCAACCATACTTTCACGTGCAAGAAATCAATCTAGATAGACATTACACCTTTCACAAAAATTAACTCAAAATGGATCACTGACCTAAATGTAAAATGCAAAACTATAAAACTTCTAGAAGATAACCTAGGAAAAAAAACCTAGATGACCTTGGGTATAGTGATAGCTTTTTAGATACAAACAAAAGGCATGGTCCATGCAAGAAATAATAAGCTGGACTTCATTAAAATTTAAAAACTCTGCTCTGCAAAAGGCAATGTCAAGAATGAGAAGACAAGCTACAGCCTGAGAGAAAATATTTGCAAAAGACACACATATCTGATAAAGGACTATTATCCTTTATATATTTTATACAAAGAACTCTTAAAATTCAACAATAAGAAAACAAACAACTCAATTAAAATATGGCCCAAAAACCTAAACACACAACTCACCAAAGAAGTTATACAGATTCCAAATAACTGCATGAAAATGCAGTCCACATCACATGTTATCAGGCAAATGCAAATGAAAACAACCAGATACCATTACATACTATTAGAATGGCCAAAATCCAGAACACTGGCAACACCAAGTGCTGGTGAAGATGTGGAGCAACAGGAACTCTCATTTATTGCTGGTGGGAATGCAAAACGAAGATTTGCTATGGAAGACAGTTCGGTAGTACCTTATGAAACTAAATATAATCTTACCATAAATTTTAACAATTATGCTCCTTGGTATTCATCCAACAGAGGTGAAGACATGTTCACACAAAAGCCTGTACATAGATGTTTACAGCAACTTTATTTATAATTGCCAACACCTAGAAGCAACCAAGATGTCCTTCAATAGGTGGATGGATAAACTGTAGAACATCCAGGCAATGGAATATTATTCAGCACTAAAGAAAAATTAGCTATCAAGCCATGAAAAAATATGAAGGAAACTTAAGTACATGTTACTAAGTGAAAGAAATCTATCTGAAAATCCAATATACTGTACAATTCCAACTATATCGCATTATGGAAAAGGCAAAACCACGGAGACAGTGAAATGATCAGCGGTTGCCAGGGGCTGGAGGAGGGCAGGACGGCCAGGAAGAACACAGAGGATTTTTAGGGCAGTGAAACTATGCTGTATATTAAAATGGTGGATACATTACATCTATCATTATATATCTGTCCAAACCCATAGAATGTACAAACACAAAAAGCAAACCCTTATGTAACCTATGGACTTTGGGTGATAATAATGTGTTGATATAGGTTCACCAACTGCAACAAATGTACCACTCGTGGGGTACGCTGATGGTGGGGGAGGCTATGCAAGAGTGGGGGCAGGGAGTTCATGGGACATCTCTGTATATTCTGCTCAATTTTCCTGTGAACCTAAAACTGCTCTAAAAAAATAAAGTCTATAAATAAACAAACAAACAAACAAAAAAACCTGGGGGGAAAAGGATTTCTAAATAATTTTCTATAGTAAATTATCTGAATTCTATTTACTCTTATATTATTAACAGATACAAATAACAAAATCCTAAACATACATTTTGTTTGCTTCTTATAACAGGTTTGAGAGTCACAGTTAAAAAGAACAAAAGAAGCTTCAGAGAAGCTAAGTGATTCACTCAAGGTCACTCAACTAGATCAGTTGTGGGTGCAAATTCTGAACTCAGGGATTCAAAAACTCCAATATAACTGCATCTAAGAAAACCCAAACAACTACTCTAAAGCAATGGTTTCCAAATAATAGTTCATTATAAAGCTTTAATTTGGTTCTGGTAACCTGTAAAATGAAAATAGTAACAACCATCATACATAGTCACTGAAAGGTTGTCAATGGCCTTTTTTGCAAAAGACGGCATTTACTCTGAATTTATGGTCTTAGCACTTAAAGTGTGAAAATATATTCTTCGAAGCAATGGTGGTATGGGTGGTCCTGGTTTGCTTTTTAAATACCATTATATTACAAAATTAAAAGATGGGAATTGGTCCATCCCTCAAAGGAAGGGAAAAAAAAAAAAAAAAGCTCCCAGAAGTCTGGGAGCCCCGGCTCCAGGGGGTGTCCCAAGCTGTGTCTCAACATCAGTGTCAGAGAAGATTAAGAACGGAAAGGCCGAGCTGGGGACCCCGGCTACTGAGGGCGCTGTCCTCCAAGGGGCAGTACATTCTATTGACGTGAGGACCGGTCCACAGACACACAGACTCAGGGGCGCTATCGTCAATACCTTCCCCAAGCCTCGGCCATGGCATTCACCTCAACACCAAGCTGAGGAGGGACCTGCCGGGGGTCAGGGCCGGGGAGGGGCCGGCGAGAGGTGGGCCGCCCTGGCGAGCTCAAGCCGCACCCCGGGCCGCCCTCCACGCATGCCAACCCGACCCGAGCCCACGCCGCTCACCGGGGGCTCCCGCGGCGGCTCCGGCTTTGGGGACTGCCGCCTCGGCGCCGGGACGCCGGGAGATGACACGAGAACTGGTCGCGACGGCAGCCGAGGCCCAGAATAATGGCTGACCCGCGGTAGCGCGACTTCCGGTCGCTCAGCCCTCTCCCAGTCCTGGCCCTCTAGGAACGCACATCTCTATGGTTCCTAGCTTTACCCGGTGCCGGCGAGGAAGGGCCTAGCTCCTGGGTCCTTGGGTATTCGTTCCTCCCATCGAAAGAGTTGGGGGTGAATGTATTGCAGACCCCAAGTATGCAGAGGTGAATGACACAGCACAGGCCCTCAGGACGCTTGTTGCCTCCTGAAGGAATTGAACCTTTCTGTTTTAGTTTGCATTACAACTGAGGTTGGTAGTAATTTCTCCAAAGTCTGAATGACTTCGTGGGTGACTTTTCCCATCTATTCTTCACCCTAGTGCCAGGTCTCACAGTAAATAACATGGCTTATAAATGACTCCCTGGTGAATTCGCTTAATGTCGGTGTGTCTCTTACCCAAATGATGAGGAGCTCTGGTGTCAGGTATCAATCTAGCTGAAATTGCAAGGTCCTGTGCAGATGAGGGAGACACTGCCTCCCTGGACGGAGAAGGTCGTTGCAGTTGTCCATCACCCTGGGTAAAGTTTGGTCTGTGTAAAGGAAACGTGAACTCTGATTCTCTCTTTGGTCCTCAATCTTTTAGGTTTGGACTTCTGGAATTGTCACCCCATATATGAGACAGACCAGAAGGAGTCAAGAGCCATGTCTGCATAGATCCCACATACACTCAGCACCTAGCACAAAGCTGGAGCCATACTAGATGCTAGATGAATGTCTGTTGAATGAGCAAGGTGTTACTCTGTTTATATGTTCTCTCCTGGCTTTCACTGAACACTTGCTTAAACATTTCAGCCTCTACTCCTTCATTCATTCAACAACTATTAACTGAGTATTAACTGTGTGCTAGACACTGTCGTAGGCACTAGGGACATAAGTGAAGAGGTAAAGTACCTAGAAACTTACATTTCTAGTGGGGGCCAACAGAAGACAAATATAAAATGTGTCATGCTAAGAAGAAAGAGGGTAAGGACCCAACAAAGGAGATTTAGAAGCAGCAGCCAACCAAGTAGGAGGAGAACCACGAGATAGTAATTTATGGGTCTCAAAGCATGAATGGAAGATTTCAAAAAAGTAATCAATGTGGCCTGTGCTCCACCCACACTTAATTATTTTACCTGTAACTTGAGGCCCCTGCCTACCCAAGTACAGGCTATTCACTATGAGACCAGAAACAAAGGGTATAAAGAATATACCATCAGGTCAGTTTGCCTTTGGGAGATGGAAAGACATGCTTGCTGAGCAAGTGTTTCTGCTGGGGAAGAAGAAAGGAATGAAAGGAGTGAAAATGACCAATTGGGTTGTGGATGACTGACCAGTGAGCCTCTAATCATCCACACCCCTACCACGCAGTGGTCTGGAAGCATGTAACCACAGAGCTGTCAGCTGGTGAGGACCACCAATTGCCAATCTAGAGCCCAGTTTTACAATGCAGTTTGTGCCCTGAGATTCAGCCTGGTGCTCATCTGACAGTCAAGGAACATGAAGCCTCCTCACCCTCATCCCAAGATGAAAGACTTTGTCACCTTGTGCAGTGATGGTGGTAGAAAAGGAACATCCCACCTTTGACAAAGATATAACTATATGGAATCTCTTTAAAGTGGCCCAGAGAGCTGGGACAGTGGTGGAATACAACATGTAGCCTCTGTTTTACATACACTCACACATTCCTAGCATACAGAATTCCTACAGGTGAATAAACTAAGAATTAAATGAGTCTGTTAGAGATATACAGTATATTCAGTTAATTAGGGGGACAGACAAGAATGGAACCACATTCTTGTTCTTTCTGTTCTTTCTTCTACAACAGTTTATATGCACTTAAACTGTCCAGATGCATTAGAAGTTCACCTCAACATAGAACATTCCAACTCTGAAACATTCTTTTGAATAAGCCCATACTTTAATGCCAATAAATAGTTTGGAAACTTGGTTAGTTTAGTCCTATTCTCAACATTGCAGTTTTCAAACATCCCTTCAATCATTTCCATAGCTTTTAGGGACCCAGACTCTGGAACCCAAATTTCTGCTTTTAAATCCAGGTACATTTGTGAGTACAATTAAAAAGTAAGAGGGACCAGGTGTGCACTTAAGGCTGCCTCACCTTATGTACCACTTTGTTCCTTAGAAGCAAGATCAACACACTGTCTTATCTTTGTGGTTCTCCTATTTAATTTTATCATCTTGATTTAACAGGAGTGAACAATTGACCCTCCATTTTGAGAAGGGAAGAATTATACCAGATCCTTTGTCACAGGTCAATCACACACCAATTTGCATTTAAAAAAAAAAAACAACCCTGGTAGAATAGGGCCTTATAGAAATATGAGAAACACAAAACATTCAGACTGGGATTTCTATTTTAGTTTACCAGTCTTCTAAGGTCTTAGCCCCATCTTAAACTATCAGTCCTTTACCTTCAGCCTCTTCTCAATACCTATCTATGATGTTGATTGATGCCCTTACATCTATGATTTGGAGAGGCCCAAAAATGTACTTTTAAGTCAATCTAGAATCTTCCATCATAGCAGTGGCTAGAAGTCTGGGCAGCAGAACAAAATGTAACTGAGGCCCTTCCCAGTTCAAGAGATTATGCAAATACTTTTCTTTTGGGTATTGGAAAATAATGGAATTAGTTACTGCATGGTTGAAGGTGTTATTTTTAGACACTAAATTCTTTGAGTCAGGTATTAAAAGCAGCTTCTGTAACTAAAGGATATGCCATTTGTGCTCTATACCACAGTCATCTCTACCCACCTGTGATTTTTCTCCTACTATAGATGAATGGTTCTATTGATCCTGACAGCCTCCCATCTTAAGTGTGCACCAGAACAGGCTACTCTGTTCAGGGCTTTCATGAAGCTTCAGAAGCCTGCTTAGCCAGCTCTGAGGTACAGCTTGTAAGAAGTAGGTGAAATAATATCACCAAGGGAAACACTGAAAGAATGACAGAATTGGTATATAAACGCCCAAGCTTCTTATTCTTTGACAGGAAAATTCTCAGCTATGTTCTATGTTGGTCCTTAGGGGACTCCAAGTGAGACTGAGCCTCATTTGCCCACAGTGAAATCACTCAGTGACTCACCCTTACTGGCTTTTCATCCTTCTCTGTCTTATTCTCCCTGCTCCCACTCTGATGCTCGTTGGGGTCACCTTCCAAATAACCTATCTTCCCCTAAGTCCTTATCTCAGGCTCTGCTTCTGGAGAATCCTATACTTACAATCCACCTTTTAGATTCAGGCAAGGTTATAGGTTATATCCTTCCATGATGCCCGATTTTGTGAACACCCATCTACAAGCTGGATTGAAGACTGATTATCTTGTTTCAGAGGAGGATCCAGAAGCCAAGTCTTTATCTTCTAAGTAGATAGAACTTTACATAGAGATGCAGATTAGCGAGTTTTATTAACACATCTCATCTTCCTGAATGATACAGCAATAAGGAAAAGGGAGGATCCTTAGTCAACCACCTTTACATTTTCTGTCTTTGTGATTTTGCCTACTCTAAGTAACTCACATAAGGGGAATCATACAGTATGTCTTTTTGTGATTGGCTTATTTCACCTGGCATATTGTCCTCAAGGCTCATTCATGTTGTAGCATATATCAGAATTTTCTTCCTTTTTAAGACTGAATAATATTCCACTGTATTTACTACCTTTTGCTTATCCATTCATTGGTGGATTGATAGTCAGGTTGCGTCCACATTTTAGCTATTGTGAATAATGCTGTTTTGAACATCAGTGTTCAAATATCTCTTTTAGACCTTGCTTTCATTCTTCTGGGTATATACCCGGAAGTGGAATTGCTGGACCATAGGGTAATTCTATTTGTAAGTTTTTGAGGAACTCCTATACTGTTTTCCACAGCAGCTGTACCAATTTACATTCCCATCAACAATGTACAAGGGTTCCAATTTCTCCACATCCTCACCAACACTTCTCTGTTTTTCTTTAATATTAGCCATCTTAATGGGTATGCAGTGCCATTTTCATTTCCATTTCCACCTCTTAATTCCTGGACCCCTGGATCCTGGCTATTGGAGAAACAGCACAATATCTGGACACTGAATCAGGGCATTTACAGTCTTCTGGAGAACCTTGCCCCAGCTCTGCAAGGTATGGTCACCTAGCTGGTACTGTAACTCAGTCTTCAAAAGGCTATTACACTGTTCTGTCAAGCCAGCTGCTTCAGGATGGTGGGGAACATGGTGAGACCAGTGAATTCCATGAGCATGGTCCATTGCTACACTTCTTTTGCTGTGAAGTGAGTTTCTTGATCAGAAGCAATGCTGTGTGGAAAACCGAGGTGTAGACAAAGCATTCTGTAAGTCCATTGCATGAAGGGAAGGCAAACCCATATCCAGAGTGTCTATTCCATTAGGACAAAACACTGCCCCTTTCATGATGGAATTCAATGTAATCAACCTGCCACCAGGTAGCTGGCTGATCACCCTGGAATAGGACCACATCTGGTACAACAGCTGCTATTGAAGTCACCACCTGGTTAATCTTTGATAATCCACTGTCATTCTCTAAAATCCATCTGTCTTTGGTACAGGCCAAACAGGAGAGTTGAATTGGAATGTGCTGGGAATCACCACCTCTGCATCTTTTAAATCTTTGATGGTGGCACTAATGTGTCCAATCCCTCCAGGAATGCACTATTGTTCTTGACTTAGTATTTTCCTAGATTGTAATTCTAATGGTCCACTTGGCCTTTCCCACTGTAATAACCCTTACTCCACAAGTCAGGGAACCAACCTGTGGATTTTGCCAGCTGCTAAATTTGTCTTTTCCAATTATGCATTCAGGAAATAACTGCAGGATGGGTTCAAGGACCCACTGGACCCACTGTGAGGCAGACCTGAGTTAAACCCCCTTGGATTACCTGACCTCCATAAGCCTCTACTCTGACTGACGGGCCACAGTGACATTTTGGGTCTTCTGGAATTAGTGTTAGTTCATAGCCAGTGTCCACTAGTCCCTGAAAGTTCTGATCATTTCCTTTTCCCCAGTGTACAGTTATCTTGGTAAAAGGCCATAGGTTTCTTTGAGGAAGCTGGGGGAAAGACTAACAGCATAAATTTCCAGTAGTGTACCAGGGTCCTTCTTCGAAAAGGACTCAGCCCAACACTTTCCTTCAAGGGGTTCTGAGTCTGTAAACTGGCTCCAGTCAGGGAATGGATTGGGGAGCTGTGACTGTCTGTTTTTGTGATGTAAACTTGACTTTGTTTACTTGGCCTAGAACTTCTCTGCTTATGCAGATCAAGTACGAGTTTAGTAGCTTCCTATCTATTTCACCTCAAGTAGTCCGTGTAACTAGCCAACAACTGTTCTGATTTTCTGAAGTTGCCTTCGTGACTGAGTGTCACCGATTGGCCCTTGCTACCCTGGGATCCAATTATTCTCATTGCATTTAGGTTTTCCAATTGAGTGGCTGCAGTTCCCACTGTAAGGTCTGGCATACAAAGAAGAGAAAGTATGAGGCTCTTCAAGAATGCTAGGGCTCACCTTGCAAATTTATTTCTCAGAGTGGTGGTGAAAGGTTTGTTTTCTAGGGCCTCTGCATTAAACTGAGGGAGGTTAGGCATTTCTGATTCATTCACAATGGGCCATCTTTTGGTCCGTGTTTTAGCCAGTCTACCAAACTGTTAGAACCCTTTCTAACTCCCAGAGTTTACAGATTCGAATGCTAATCTCTTCTGAAAGCAACCTCACAGACACACGCAGAAATAATGTTTTGTCAGCTGTCTGGGCAACCCTTAGCCTAGTCAAGTTCAACATAAAATTAACCATCACAATAATTATCCCTTTATTTGGTGTAGAATCTCATCTAATTAGTGTCATCTCTTTCAATCTTGACACTGGAATTTTGTGTTTCTTCTCTTTATCCCGATCAATCTTGCTAGAAGTTCATCAATTTTATTGATTTTTCTAAAAGAACCACTTTTGGTTTCATTGATTTTTTTCTGTTGTTTTTGTTTTCTGTTTTCTAGTTTTCCACTCTGGCTTTATTACTTCTTCTGCTTACTTAGATTTTAATTCATTCTTCTTATTCTAATCTCCTAAACTTCTTTTCTAATATAGAGAAATTCTGCTATAATTTCCCTCTAAATATTGCTTTAACAATATTGTATAAATTTTAATATTTTTATTTTCTGAGTCAATTCAGAACTTTCTAATATGCTTTTAAATTTCATCTTTGAAATAAAGAATTATTTAATTTTTTATTTAGAATTGTGTTACTTCATTTCAAATATTGGAAGATTTCCAGAGATCTTTCTCTTACTGATTCTAATTTAATTCCATTATAGTATTTTCTGTTGTTGCTGAATGGTTTTTTTTTTTTTTTTTTGGAGGGGGAGCAGTAATTAGTTTTATTTATTTATTTTTAGAAGAGGTACTGGGGATTGAACCCAGGACCTCTTGCATGCTAAGCACGGGCTCTACCACTTGAGCTATACTCTCCCTCCTGGAGTGCTTTTTTTAAGTGTCAGTTAAGTCAAGTTGGTTGGTGGCACTACTTGATTCTTCTTTCTTTTCTCTTTACATAATTTGTCATTTATCGAGAGAGAAGTATTGAAATCAAGTTTGTCTATTTCTCCTTACAGTTCTATCAGTTTTGGCTTCATATATTTTGAACCTGTTTTTAGGTTTATAAATATTTAAGATTTTTATGTCCTCTTGAAGAAGTGATCGCTTTTCATTAGGAAATGACCTTTTTGTTTGTGTATAAAGCATAGTTTATTAACACATTATGATAGCATTTGAAGAAACTAACTTCATTTACTTCTTTTTGATTTACCGGAATAATTTTTCCAAGCATTTTAGATATTATAAACTGCCCACTATCAGTCAAATAGCTTTTTGAAAATGTATAATTAAATATGTTGATAAAATGTATAGGATGGAATTAAATTGCAATTTTAGTCTCATTTGTTCCTTTATAAAAATTTTTGGGGGAAGTAACAGGAAGATATAAAAAATGCAATGTATTCCTGAACCTTTCACCCAGTTCCCCGAACTGTCATAATTATAGTATCAAAACCAAGATGTTAACATTGGTTCAATCCACAGAACCTATTCACATTTCACTGCTTTTACATGCACTTATTTGTGTGTGTGTGTAGTTCTATACAATTTTATCTCCTTTTTGATAAACTACAACTCTGTTTTGTTATTTTAGTGATCATTTTTTGATTTATAGTATATATCCTTATCAGGCTACCTTGAAGTGATATACTGTTATCTGCAAAGCAGTGGTTCTCCCCTGGGTACAATATCTTGAGATATTTTTGTCACAACTCAGGGGTAGCTATCCTGGAATCTAACGGGTAGAGGCCATTGATGTTGCTAAATATCCTATAATGCACAGGACAGCCCTGCACAACAAGGAATTATCCAGTCCTAAATGCCAATAAGACCAAGGTTGGAAAAATCCATATTTCCATCTGATGTCATTTTTGTTCTTCCTGAAGGACAGACTTTAACATTTTTTTACAGTGCTGGTCTGTTAGTGATTCATTCTTTTAGCTTTTTAATATCTAGAAATGTGTTTTGCCTTCACTTTTGATTGATATATTGACTGGCCTAGAATTCTAGGTTGGCAATATTTTTTTCAGTACTTTAAAGAGGTGGCATTGAATTTGATGAAAAATCTGTTGTAACCTCTGTCTTCTTCCTCTGTGAATAATGTCTTTTCCCCTCTGCTTTCCTAATTTTCTTTTTGAACTGTTTTGAGCAATTTAATTATGATATGCCTTGGAGTGGTTTTCTTTGGATCACCTATAAGATTATCATTCTCCACTACTGACGTAAGCCCTTCTGAGTTCTTTACCCAGTGCACAAAGGAACTGTATTTTTTATCAAGCTTGTGGGAAAAAACACTTTCCTGGCCTTGTTTTTGCTTGGCACTGTTCAAGTCCTTTGGAATGGTTCTTTCCCTGGACTCAGATCAGTTTCCTCATATATATGTGCCAATCAATACCCTGCTGAATGTCCTAGGGGGACCATTCACAGGTCCCCAGAGCTCTCTGTTTAATTCTCCCCTCTCCAGTCTTGCCTTATGAATCCTACCTACCTTGGTCTCCTTGGATTCTCGGCTCTCTTCAAATCAAGAATTTCACCAGGCTCTGTGGGGTTCCCCCTCCCTGTGACACTGCTTGGAACTCTCTCAAGGCAATAAGCTAGGGTACTTACTGGGCTCATCTCATTTTTTTCCTGCCTATCAGGGATTACTGTCTTTTGTTGCCAATATCAGTATCTTAAAAATCATTGTTTCGTATGTTTTGTCTGGATTTTCGTTTCAGGCAGAAGTGTAATTCTGGTCCCTGTAACTCTATTATGGCCAGAAATGGGAGCCCCAGCTTCAGTTTTATTCATGTCTAAGTGTTTCCTCATTCTTACTAACTTTTCTCCTTTAACCCATGAATTATTTTTTAAACTTTTGATTTTGTTGTTGTTATTGTTGTTTGGGGGCTTTGGGGGGGAGGGATAATTAGGTTTATTTATTTATTTATTTATTTAATGGCGGTACTGGGGACTGAACCTACGACCTCGTGCATGCTAAGCATGCACTCCACCACTGAGCTATATCCTCCCCCACCATGAATTATTTAGAAATGTGTTTAATTTAAATTTTATGTGATTTTGTTAGCTAACTTGATTTACATCCTAACTGTATTATGGTAAGTGTAGAGGACTGCCTTCTGGAGCAGAAATGGACTTCAGGGAACACGGCTGGTTTTATACAAGCAAATGATGACTACATGATAGTATAGGGTTGAAACACAGATGAGGCCAGAGAGAGGGGGTGAGACAATACCTGGCTGTACAAGTTCTCTAAGGAAATAACAGAAGGATGCATTCTAAGGGCTAGAGCTCTAGTTTACGTACAGCTGGCCCTCCGTACCTGCGGGTTCCAGTCCACTTGTTCAATCAACTGCAGATTAAAAATATTAAAAAGAAAAAAAGTCCAGAAAGTTCCAAAAAGCAAAACTTGAATTTGCCATACCAGCAACCATTTATATATCACTTACCTTGTATTTACAACTATTCACATACCATTTACATTGTATTAGGTGTTGTAAGTAATCTAAAGATGATTTAAAGTATATGGAAGGACATACATAGTATATGCAATACTTCACCATTTTATATAAGGGACTTGAGTATCCTTTGATTTTGGTATGGTCCTGGAACCAATCCTCTGCAGTTACCTAGGGACAACTCTATTACGACTCTGACAATAACAAGTTTCGTGTTGTGTTAGAATCAGAAACAAGCCAGAATCACTTCAGCCCAAGAACAGCTGCTTAAAGAAAAGAAAATTGAACTATTTTCTTCCCATTCTGAGCAAAGGAAGGAAACAAAGGGGAAAAAAAAATCAGTGCTATTTATAACAAGTAAATAACAACAGACATTTATTGGAGGAATTACAATTATTTCCTGCAAAAAAGTTTTACGACTCCAGTTTTATAACATCAGAATTGACTAAAGACAGTCTAGTTTCTAAAAATAATCTAACAATATAAGCATACTTTTTTTTAAATTGACTGGGAAAAATTAAAAAAGCAAGCCTGTCATTGTGGATACAGAACTGAAATGAAATATAGTCTCATGGGATTCGTAGTCACTGGAATTACTCAGCTATTTAAAGCTCTTTTTGGTTTCACATTTATTCTCAGTTCCTAGGAAGACCTAACACAGTACACACCATCAATGAGAAATATCTCTTAAGTCCAGGAAGACACTTTCCTCTCTGTGCATGATTCTCTGTCTTCATATTTCCTTTTAATCAGGGCTACATAAGATTTCAACTTCATACTTTTCCTCACAACCAAAAGGAGACATACACATTTCTAGTCCACACAAAAGCAACTCTACACAACCAGGATACCTGTGGCTAAAAAATATTGCCTTTTCACATTCCTCAGGAATATTCAGGGTACTAAAAATGTAAGAGAATCAAAGTTGAGTGCACAGGATGTCAGTAGGTGACAAGAAAAGGGCTGGGCAACACAGTCGTCTAGTGACGCACGTGTCAAGAGAGCTGGGATTTGGGTGGGATAGAGAAGAAATGGCAGTACAGAGAGGTAAGTGGGTTGAGGGAGAGAAAAACCAGCAACTGAAGGACTGCAGAGGAAGCACAACCAGGCCTCCATTAGGACAGGAAGCTGGAAAAAACACATTCAAAGAGACAGACCCTGCATTCCCGAGTGTATCTGAAAGGGCTTGAAAGGATGGTTAAGAACTGCAAAATTAAACACTGACTGAAGCAAACAGCTGGTAGTCTTGAAAAACTCCCGGAGGAAGGTGGGGGGTCAGCTCAGATTATACTGCAGACTATTTCTATGAAAGGCTGCAAAGACCACTTGTCAACATTTACTCCTGCAGTTCAAGACAGGTAACACCTAGAAGACGGTGAGGGCCTCCTCCAGGGTCCATTATCTCATCTTGCCTGGGGCAAGAAATGGGACAGTATTCAGATCTCTGACATCCTTCCTAGAAGGTATTTACCCTTGAAGATCACCAAGTCTTTTAAGATGAAAAAGAAAGCCTGTTTCTATGACACAGTGCTGGGAGAATGTTTGGGTCAGAGAATGCCTGCTCAGCAATATAGCAAGCATCAACAACTCAGCTCAGTAGCAATAAATGCTCAAAAAATAACCCTTGACAGGCATACAGGGGGCTAGCTGCCTGTTTCCTTAGAGCAGTTTTGGCAGGGCCAGAAGACATTAGTCATGGGAGCTTCCACACAGGTACGCAGGTGAAGCTAACTGGCAAGACAAAAGGCATGAATATGAATTACAAACTCCCTGTAGAATTTTAAAAGGACACACGACAAGGGGAAAATGATGGAAGCGCCCTTATTGCTGCAGTTCTGTTCAGCCACTGGCCCATGTGGGTTACCCTACCCTCGTGTCCAACCAGACTCTTGGAGAAGTGCCTACCCAAGGGTGACCAATGATACAACAGTCCTACCCACCTAACACACCGAATCTGTTGAAGAGCCTCCAAAGCTTGCTTTGAATAACTATGCAAAAGACTATGATATCACAAAATTGTATGTAAGCCAGTATCTTATCAAAATAGGACAAAACCAAACCGTTTCATACAAATATACCCTTCACACCCTCCACTTCTTTCTAGGAACAGCAAGGAAGAAATACATAATCCTTAAAACTAAATTACAAGGTGCAGAGACAGGCTATAAATCCAACTCAGAGAAGACTGACAGCATCTTTCTTATGAAACCATGATCAAGTAATTGTCCAGATATAATTATGTGGCTTTCATAAAAGTGGCTACTCCAGAGAATCCCAACTGGTCTCCCACTCACATAGAACCATCATGGTAGGCAGAGGCATTTTGATATATAATAAAGAAAGCACAGACTTGTAGATCTCAGTTCAAATTCTGGTTTCAACCACTCACTAGCCAGTCACCTAACCTCGCTAATGCACCAATGTTATGAGGATTGAATGGGATTCCAAATCTTTAATAATTCCTGAAACAATAAATCACTATGTGTGTAAGACAGATGGCATTAGGCTTAGGCATTCACGGTATACAAAGAAAGAAGAGTGGCTGAGTTAAGAATGGGGTGATTCTAAGGGTTCCCAGATGGATTCTGAGTCGTCTTAAAAGTTTACAACATTGGTTGAAAGTGGTTTAAGGTCTTCTCAGAGGGGATATAAAGAAAGGCAGATGAGGCTAGTGGGCACCTGCAGTACTGACTGCTCAGCATCGCTCCCTTCTTCTGGAAAAGGGTTTTCCCAGTGATAAAAGCAGAAAGGAACCAGAGGGAGGAGGGTATAGCTCAAGTGGTAGAGCATGTGCCTAGCACGCACGAGGCCCTGGGTTCAATCCCCAGTATCTCCTCCAAAAATAAGTGCATAAATAAGTAAACCTAATCCCCCACCCCAAAAAGAGCAGAAAGGAACCAGATGAGAAAGCCTCAGCTCCCTTCCTCACTTCTTGACTTTGAAGGAATTGTGTGAGGAAAACAGCTTGCAGCTGTGCCCACCATCTTGCAACCACGAGGCTGCAAAAAATGAAAGCCAATATGCTGAAAATTAGGGAGGTTGATGGAAGTGTGATGGATTGTTGAGCTGCCAAACCAAATTTGGAACTGCTTACCTCTCGACTTTCCCTTAAGTCAACAATCAGTGTTCTTAACGTTTTAAGCTACTAGTTCCTGTCATTGTGTTTGTTACACTTGAAAATATCCTAAATGCTACCTTCAGTAAAACTTCTCCCAAATCAGTCTCACTAGGTGTTCAGAAAAACTGCTCAAATGTCCTATGATTATGATCTACCACGTGCCAGGCTTGTCAGACACTTACATGCATTACCTCATTTAATCCTCACAACCACCCTGTGAGGTAGGCAGTTATTCTCCTTTTACAGATTATTAATCTGAGGCTCGGAGCAGTTAAGGGTCTTATCCAAAATTGGCAAGCTAGTGCATAGCAGATCTGTGATTAGAACACATGTATCCCTGACCTCAAAGTCTGCACTTTCAGTTACTAAACTCTGTAACGTGTGAAGGCAGAGTCTTCCCCTAGTTTTAGATGATGATCACTGTATCTCTTTAAAGGTTATGAAACTGCAATTGTTTCAGTTTCATAAGGGGATATTATTTTCCGGGTCTGTAGACATATACTGAAAATATGGAGCCTAAGTGGTTCTCTATTATCTGCAGATTCTTCTACAACTGTGCGAGAGGAGGATGTAGTAAAGTTTTGCCATGTTCTTCTAACCTAACAGTGATGAAATAAGTAGCTTATACATTGTGGTGACAAGTGTAAAGTCTATTTAACTTAAAATTGCAGAAGACCAACTACTGGTATTTATGAAATAATATGAAGGAAACAGGCTCTAAAAGGAGGTGACTTGCTCATGGTCCCACTGCTACGAAGTGCCAGTAGCAGGACGCAATCCCAAGACTTTAGAGTCTATGTTCTATGTGCCTTTCGTAACACTGCGGAGTGAAGATGTACACATACTTGATGCATTTAAAAAATACTCTACTTTTTTCCTGAATATAAAAAGTAGTACATTCTCACTGTAGAAAATCTAAAAAGTATAGAAAAGTATAAAGAAGAAAATAGAAATCACCTGTAATCCTATCATCTAGAGATAATCACTGTTGACATTGTGGTTGGTATTATTTCATCCCCGTTTTTTTTTTCCTTTGCATAAATGTTTTTAAAATTTTTGGATCATATTTCATTGCTTTTCTTCTTTCATTTATCTTCCATTTTATCCAAATCATTTCCCCCATGGCATTAAATATTCTTTAAAAATGGTTATAATGGGTACAAAACCATCATAGGAATTGACCATCATTCATCTAAACCCTGTACTGTTGTTGAAAATCCAGCTTTCTTCCTCCCATTGTGTATGATACTGGCACGAATATCCCTTCTGTTAATCTTTGTCTGCTTCTGATTACTTTCTCTGTATAGATTCTTAGGGAATTAAGGTTGATGATACTGAAAAACTGCTCTTCCAGAAAGTAGCAGTTAGCCCCACTTCCCACAATATGTGTCATTCATGACTCTTCTTTCTCCTCGTTATGTTTCCTCTGGTGCTGAATGAGCTGTGAGCTGTAACGATAGGCTTTCCCACACTCACTACATTTATAGGGTTTCTCCTTAGTGTGGGTTCTCAAATGTAGAATAACTTGAGAAGTCTGCCTGAAGGTTTTTCCACATTCGTTACATTTATAGGGTTTCTCTCCAGTGTGAACTCTCTGATGATCAATCAGATTTCGATTAGAAGTAAAAGCTTTCCCGCACTCATTGCATTTGTAAGGTTTCTCTCTACGATGAAGTCGCTGGTGTTCATTAAGGGTCTTCTTTAAGATGAAAGCTTTCCCACACTCATCACATTCATAAGGCTTCTCCCCAGTGTGAATTCTCTGATGGTCGATAATTTTTGTATTAGAAACACATGTCTTCCCACACTCCTTACATTTGTAAACTTTTTTTCCTTTGTGCATTCTCTGATGTTGAGTAAGGTTTGAACTACGGCTAAAGGCTTTCCCACACTCGATACAAGTGTAGGGCTTCTCGCCAGTGTGAACTCTGTGATGGGAAATAAGACCGGAACTCCGGCTAAAGGCTTTCCCACACTCTTTACATTCGTAAGTCTTCTCCCCACTGTGGATTCCCTGGTGCCGAATGAGGTGTGACTTTCCGCTGAAAGATTTCCCGCATTCATTGCATGTGTAGGGCTTCAGTCCAGTGTGGATTCTCCGATGAACGACCAAGTTGGAGCTATGACTGAAGGCTTTTCCACATTCCTTACACTTATAGGGCTTCTCTCCAGTGTGGATTCGCTCGTGTACCGTGAGGTTTGCGCTCTGACTAAAGGCTTTCCCACACTCGGCACATACATACTGTCTCTTTTTGGCCCGAATTCTCTCATTTATCGTAGGGTCATCTTTTTCAGATTCTTGGTCACTCACTCCTGTGAGTGTTTTATCATCTTTTACTGTCTTATGTTTGAAGTTTCTCGTCTTTCTCCTCATTTTCTCCTGCCTGGAGCATCCCAGTGTCCTCTTGAGCCTTCTCTTTCTCTTAAGAGGAGCTTTCTAAATCTTGACTTCCTTGGCAACACCTCTGTGGAGTTCTCTTGAAAGTATGAGATTGTAGTTTTTCAGGAATGATACTTTAGAATCAATACTTCCTCAGTCCCAGTTTCACCATCTGGCAGAAGAAACAGAAATTGCACATGTCACCTGGTCTCTATATTAGAGGAAGGAGAAATATCCAAGGATAATAAGATGTGGCAGACCACAGGGTCTCACGTGGAAGAGTAAGTGTTCAAAGGCAGGGGGAACTGATCAAACAGATGAGAAAAATGAGGTTAGACACTGAGGCCAAGGTAAAGGCTTAAGGAAAGCCATGGGGCTGATAGGAGCCCAACAGGTTCAGCATCAGAATGAGCAATGAGTATACAAAACCTATCCTGGTTTCTTCCTGTCTCATGCTCTACTCTCAGAGTTGGAGCCAACTAACTCTTAATCTGGTCCCCAGAAAAAAATGCACTGAAAGATCCTTAGTCCACTAGCTCAAGTGACTCATATTCAGATCAGTTTGGCATTTAGTTCCTGCTGACCTATTCCCCTCAGACCAGTGATATAGTGGCAGGAACAAAATAGGTACTTAAGAATTGTTTTACAGAATAGTAACTTGGATTTGGTCTTAGGGTATGACTAAGATTTCATTTTTTGCTCTAGTCTAAGTTCTAGGTCCGTCTACAAACCTGTTCTTAAGCTCTGTTGTGACAGGAGTAACACAATTCTTCCAAAATTGGAGTCTAGTCACATCGTACCTACTCTGTAGGGGCTGGTCGGTAGCTGGATCCAGCCATGTGTGCTAGTTCAGTCTGTCTGCTTCTCACCAAGCTGAGTCTACTGAGTGAAGCCAAGAGGCTGAATTGGGAAACAGGGTTAGTTAAAGCAGGGGAAACTCTGATAGGACCTTGCATGGCACAGTGGTAAAGTATCCAAGATGGCAAGAGGTGAGAGCAGGGGACAATACAACCAAGAGGGGCTGATACATGAAACCAACATCAGGAACGAGCAGGAATTTCCCAACTGGTTTGATGTGAAACTCTGGACATAGAGATTACCCTAGTAGACATCAAATCTAGAGGATGGTGGGGTCATAAAAGAAAACCGAAAGATGACTCCATGATACTAACACACGACTAATTTTCCTTTTATTACGTTCTTTTTCAGACTTGTCCATATTCATAGTTATAAATATACAGTAGATATCATTTTGCATCCTACTTCTTCTATTTAATTTTTATAAATATTTTCCCATACTATTAACTCTTCATAGGATCACTTTCTGATTACATACTACACCACCAATTAAACTCATTACAATTTACCTACAATTTTGCTAGTGTTAGACATTTCTGTTGCTCTCTGAGGTTTAACCACTATCAATAATGCTATCATGATCACTTTATACATATAAAGTTTTCTTCTTATTAAAATAAATTCCTGGGATGAGAGTTCCACAAATGAGTTACTGAGTCAGAAAGAATGAAATTGTTTGCAGTACTGCCTACTGCTTTTCAGAAAAAGTCTGACCAGTTTTCTATCATCTCATAGCTTTTGGATAAACTGAGTCACCCTCTTGGAAGGCGGGACATATCAATGGTGAGTGCTCAAGGCCAACAAGAAGAGAACTGTGGAGGCTGGAGTTCACATCTCAGAAGCGTGGGTGCCACTCACGTGACACACAGGCACATGTACACAGACTCACGTCCAAGACACCAGGGGCGGGCAGAGAAAATGGCAGGGGAAGGGGGACTCTTGGCAGGATCCTGGGCACACTCACATCCAGCTGCTGCTGCCTCTCTAATCAAATGGGAGGTGGCAGGTGGAGGAGACTCAGGGGAAGGCCAGGCGACTGCAGAGCAGAGTGAGACAGCAAACGAAGCTGCCTCCAGACTTCTGAGAAGGTGGATGGTTCTTTCTCAGCTTCTTTTCCGTTTTTAATTTTCTCTGAAACTTTTTTCTTCACACATTTCTTAAATGAATAAGTACTGAGTACTCTATTGTATACATATCTCTGTTCTAAGTCTCACACAGGGAAATTTTCTAAAAGCACAGTTCCAAAAAAGTAGAAAATATCTATTTCTGAATGGATGGATGAATAGGTGGATAAGTTTATACATTTACTGTTATGAAGGCCTCCCATTTTGCTGGCAGGTTGTCTTCTGCTAACTTGTATTGTTGTTCAATTTGTCTTCTTTTTAAGTATTACTTATGAAAAGTTAGGAAATGACTTTAGAGGAACAGATTCCCACAAGTACTAGAACAAAGTATTTTAGAGATTCAGAATGAGACAGTGCCTTGAAGCCAGCCTCTGGATGTCTCACTTCCAGGTAAGGCGGATCCAAAGCTCCCCAGTGCAGTGCCTATTTTTATCCTTAAAGGCTCTTACGGAAAAGATCAGTAGCCTTCCATAAAGTAGTGTTCAGGAAAAACATGAATAGCCATGTATTTACATGGCTCTCACAAAGCGATAAATACTACTATTGAATGCAAAAAAAAAAAAAAAAGCACTTTATGCACTGACTGTGTCCCTCCAAAATTTGTATGTTGAACCCTGAACCCCTAATGTGATTATATTTGGAGATATGACTTTCAAGGAGGTAATTAAGGTTAAATGAGGTTATAAGAGAGGAGCCCTGATCCAACAGGATTAGTGTGTCCTTATTACAAGACATACCAGAGAGCTCGCTTTGACTTGCACTCCTGTCCCGTCCCCACCACATGCACAAAGCCAAGTGAGGACACAGCAGGAAGGTGGCCATCTACAAGCCAGGAATAGAGTCTCCACCAGAAACTGAATCAGCTGGTCACCTTGACCATGGATTTCTAGCTTCCAGAACTATGGGAAAAGAAATGTATGTTGATTAAGCCACCCAGTCTCTAGTATTTTGTTAAGGCAGCTCAAGGAGACTAACGTAAGGATGAAATACCGTACCTACCTTTAGGGAGCTTACAATGGAGCTTATAATACAGTAAGAGAGCAAATTACAGATTTACAAAGTATCCAGTCAGGAGATGAAGGGGGCTAGGAGAGGGAGTGATTACTGGGGCTTGGAACGCTTGGCAAAAGGTGCTTTAAAAATGCAGAACTTTGGCTGAACTGTTTTCTCTAATGGTTAGCTTCCTGAGGGCAGGGATTTTTGTCCATCATCGTATTCCTACCACTGAGTACAGTTCCAGGCACATAACAAGCAGTCAAAAAATTTTTTGTTGCTGTTGAATGAATAAATGAAGGAATGAAACTATAAAGTTGCCTGAAGTGATACCTGCCAGGATGTTGAAACTACAGGGCAAAAAATATGGATGTAATCTAATGGCCAGTGGGAAACAAGTTCTAAACAGAAGAGTGAAATCTAGCTTTAATTTCTTTTTCTTTTTTAAAATTTATTATTTATTTTTAATTAAAGTATAGTTGATGTACAATATTACATAGCTTACAGGTGTACAATTTTTAAAGGTTATACTCTATTTATAGTTGTTATTCAATATTTAGCTTTAATTTCCTTTTTATTTTCTATATTTTTCTCCCTTGCTAGTCTCCTCTCTTGTTACTACCTTCTCATTCTCATTTATCAAGAACATAGTCTTTCAAGATGTATCATTAATTTCCCCTAGTCCCAGCCTTCCCTCACCCACAGCACATTCATGTTTCTTTCAGCTTCATGAAGTGGAAAACAGAGGAAAGAGGCAGCTAGGGAGTAAATTATGAGAAATAAATTAAGGGAAATAAAAAGAAAGTATCCAAAAGATGCCACCTAGGAGCAGAGTGATCACATATCTTGGTTTTCCTGGAACAGCCTGGTTTATACCTGCTATTCCAGCATCATTATTAATATTGCCCCCCTTAATTCACAAAACTATCCCAGTTTGGACAATAAGTTTTGTATCACCCTACCCAAAAGTGAAATTAGGAAAAGAATGCTTTAGGAAGATGAGCCTAGATTAGAGTTGAAAAAAAGAACAGAAGAAGGGAAATGAGTTAGGAGACAAGTTTAGCAATGCAGCATGGGCTTTACCACTTTCTAGGTGCTGAATAAGTGTTTGCTAAATGAATCAACAAATGTATGAGATAACAAGACCTGAGTCCAGGATAACGACAAGATAGAGAACAATGGAGTCCAGCTATTTCCAAGAAAGCATATGCATATATCAGACTGGATACGGAGGATGACCAAAGGAAATTCAAGGAGGAAGCAAGAGTTGTCAGGAGTTCAGGGAGGGCAAGTTTGAGGAAAGTCTGATCAAAAGGAAACCTAGCTATCTGCCCTCTGCCTGACTGGATGGAAAATTCTCTCAGAAATTTTTTTTTAATTCTTATTTTTTTTGTTGAAGTGTAGTCAATTCACAATGTTAGTTTCAGGTGTACAGCAAAGTGATTGTTACAGATACATATTTTTTTTTCCGGATTCTTTTCCATTACAGCTCATTACAAGAAACTGAATATAGTTCCCTGTGCTATACAGTAGGCCAGAAATTCTGGAAGAATTCCCAGGCAGTAGGAGGGACAGATGAGGCCGTAAGGACAGCAGGTCACTGAGGGTATCCAGGCAACTGAGCATAAAACACAATCTCAGACAACCAGTACATGGATAGGGATCAACTGTGACCCACAGATCTCTTGACCCCCAAATCCCTGAGGCTAATGGATGAGTGTTCTGACCTCAGGACCACCATGCAATTCAGGCTGTGAGGAACCCACAAAGGGCAGAGTCCTATTCCTAGAGAAAGAGAGGGGAGAGAGGTCTTACCTAGGAAGGTTGTATTCCTTTAATTCCCCAGCATTGCCTGCCTGTTCAGGTCCCTCTGAGCAGTGGTCACATGGTCCTTGATTACTGATTAGCTACAATGGAGTGATGAATAAGAGGCAATACCTGAAAATAAATTCCAGAGAAAAAGATGAGTGAAATGGAAAAATTAAAAGGAAAAAACAAGAACTAGAATAAATTACCAGGAAACTACTTGATCTCAGGGAGAGAAAGACCTAAGTCTTAAGCATAAAACAAAGGCTGACACCATAACAGAAAAGCTGATAGGTTTGACCATATAAACATCTCTGTACTTTAAAAAAAAAAAACCATAACAAATCTGTAATATAAACTAAAGTTGCCTTATACTATAATTACCTGTGTGTGTCTGTGTCCCTCCTCCTCACTTGTCCACTTTAAGCTCTAAGCCCCCAGAGAACAGGGTCCATGATATTCGTGAGTGGATCCCACACAGTGCTTGCCACAGAGGGCTCAGTAAATGTTTAATTTGAAATGTTACACAATTTCAGGATCCCATCTAATTCTCTCTGGGTATAGGGACAGAGAGGACTACATCCTCGACACATGACCACCGCCATTCCTCCTCCACCTGTTCATCCCTTGGGTGCTTCATATTGTCTGAACAACATGACAGTATTTACATTCTTGGAAGTTCTGTGTCAACAAGGCCATCCAAGGGCCTCAATTCCCTAAGAGACTGACCCAGTCTCACCGCTCAGAGAGTCTCAGAATGTCAGAGTTGGAAGGAATCTCCCAGACTACTGAGTCTCATATCAAAGTTCTGAGATGGGGAAACTGAACTTATAAGAGAGCTAGGACTCAAGTCTAAGTTTCCTGATACTCAAATTTGAGTTCCATTACATTACCCTTCCTCCCATTCCCAAACTCTACTCCTCAAGGTCCAGAGGCCCTCCTCCCACTTCTATGTTTCTATCCAGAAATGCTCCCTTACAGGCCTTGCCCCCATATTCTCTAGCAGGCAGTATTCCCGTCCCCAGACTAACTTCACCCGCCCACAGAGAAGGGAATGGCTCACTCTCACATCTGTGCACAGAAGCCTCTCTCCAAAGGACCTGCCCACCACAGATCCTGCCTCATCTCTTCCTTAGATTTGGTGAGGAAGTACCTAGTGGGGTCCTGAATCACTGTAAACACACAGAATAACTGAGTTCTCTGAGAGCTCAACTCCAAGTGGATATTCAGGGCAGTGTCCTATCTCTGGTTCACTTCCCTTCCTATTGAACTGTGAACAGTAAGGATGATCATTCTCATTTTAAAGATGAAGAAATGAAGCTCTCAGAGATTGAATGACTTGCTGAAGGTGGCATGGCTAGCGAGAGACAAGCCTTCTGAGTCTGAAGGATATCCTCACTCCATAGCCCCACAGTTGCTCTTCTTCACCTGTTCTGCTGATATCTAAGTCTCCATATTCTCCTCTAACTGCAAAATACATTCCAACTGAGTTCTCTGCAATCCAGCGTTCCAACAAAAGTTTGCAGAAAAGGGATGACAGGGAAACTGCTAAGTCAAGTATCTTTAGAGAGAGGAAGAAATAAGGCTTTACAGGGATGCTAGAAAGAGAATTTTTAAAATATTTAAAAAAAACTTTCAGGATCACTAGACCTCAAAATCGGGTTTATGTTTCCCCTCCAGATTCCCAGACTCTGCTTCTAACCCTTCAATCTTGTTCCATTTCTTCCCGACCAGAACATACCTCTGCTTTGTACACAACTGTAATCCCAGGACCTAGTGCACTACTAGTGGATTCTAATTATCTCTTGAATGAATTAATGAGTAGCCTTGGACAAGACTTTGCCCTCCCCTTTGGGCAGAGTTTCCTCACTGGGAACACAACAGGGACTGGACTGGTGATCCGGGCCAAAAAGGTAGGCGCTATGGCGCCCTCTGAGAGCCTGGGCGGGACTTGGACAGCTTTTACCAGGGTCGCCCCATGGCTCGTAGCAGGGACAACACAGTTCTGTCACCACTGTCAGCCCGGTTCGAGTGAGCAGCTACGCCGAATGGGAGACGAGACCC
The DNA here is from genome assembly GCF_048773025.1 of Camelus bactrianus. NCBI lineage: Eukaryota > Metazoa > Chordata > Mammalia > Artiodactyla > Camelidae > Camelus > Camelus bactrianus. The sequence continues at coordinate 37,568,363 of NC_133555.1, forward strand.
GAGACAAAGGGGCAGCGCCAAAAGAAGGGAGGGGTGCCCACAACGACCCCGTGAGCTGACGCACCCCGGTCTCCCCAGCGGGCAGCAGTGAAGAAGACCTGGCCCCCGGCCTGTGTGCCCCACCCGCTCCCAGAATCGGCCTGAAAACGCCAGGCTGCCACATACCCCTCACCGAAAGCGCCCGACCCACATCTTGGAACAAAGCGGAGAAGGAACGACGTCACCGACTCCCCATTAATTCCCATCCTAACCCTTTCGGCCCTTCTAGGCATCTGGAGGTTTCTGCATCTCTGTGCCCCCGAGGCTGGAGTCCTCCCGCCCCATTGTGAGTCCCCGGGCTCTCTGGCCCCGCCTCCTGCCCAGTTTTGCCTTACCATTGGCTGGGAGGACGAAAGGGCTTGGAGATTTCAGCCAATATGAGGAGAGCCCTAGAAGGGATGGAGCCTGGGGGAGGGCCCTGGTTAGGGCGGGAAGAGGGACCAATCTACTGGGCGCCCAGGCACCCTTCCTCGAACTGAGACTCCCTGAAGTCACACACCCAGAATTGGCTGCTTAGTGGAAAAGTCATCTTTCCCACACGTCCCGCTCCTTTCAGCTTCAAAGCCAGGATTGGCTGCCGTTTATCGGCAGCATATAAAAATAAGTGTTGAGTGCCTATTATGTCATTGTTCTAGGCTCTGCAGATACAGTAGTGAAGAAAATTAACTTGCTGCCCCATGAGACTTCCCTTTAAGTCAGGGGAGACAGTAGACAAACAAACACGTAGACAGAAGTAGTGAGTAAGGGGCTGTGGGGGAAGGAGAGAGAGGGAGGGAGGTAGCAGTTGAACTATTTTATAGATGACAGGGAAGGCTCAGACAGGAAGTGAGCAACTGCAGAATAGGCATGTGGGTATCTGGAAGAGGAGTATTCCTGATAGATGGAACATCAGGAAGCAAAGGTTGTAAGCCAGGAGGGAGGGTCTGCACATTTGGGGCCGTAAGGGCTTTCTTTGTATGTGTCCCAAATAACACTGGAAGGTTTGGGGACTAAGGAGTGACATAATTTTACATGTTCAAAGATTTATTAGCTATCAGATATGAAAGGAGCCAAGAAACCTATTTCTATAAATTCTGATTTCTTGCTCTCAATCCTTAGTCATTCTAACAAACCTTGCATGTAAGTTTCACTCCATAGCATTAAAAACATTTCCTCTGGCTGCTCTGTTAAGAACAGTCTGAAGGTGGCCAAGAGTGGAAGTAGACAGATTAAGAAGCTACTGCAGTATTCCAGATGAGAAATGATGGTGGCTTGGACTAGTTTAGAGGTGATGGAAATGATGAGAAATATCTCTACATATATTTTGAAGGCATGGCCAGCTTGATTTGCTAATGAATTAGATGTTGGTTAAGGATGACTCCAGGGTCACTGATCTGAGCAACCAGAATAAGATTGCTTTTTTTGGAAATACAGTAGACTGAAAGAAGAACAGGTTTAGGGAGAAAGATCAAGTTTTGTTCTGGATATGTTAAGTTAAGGATGCCAATTAGACATCCAAGAATAAGTATCAAACAGGCAATCGGAATAGGAGTCAGTTCAGGGAAGAAACCATGGCTAGAGATGTAAATTTAGGTATCACTGTATAGGGCAAGATGGGACAATCTAGAGAATGATTGCAGATTTTAAAAAGTCATCTGAGAATTGAGATTTGAAGCTCATTAATCAACAAATGTGTGTATACATAAAGGTATACTTGAAGTACACAAGTTCCAGGGTGCCCTAACATCTAACTTGTTGCCTTTATACACAAGCATATTTTTTTTTCCTGACAAAAATCCACTCAAGGGTAAAGGTACAGAGGATTGAACCCAGGACCTCAGGCATGCTAAGCAGGCACCCTACCAATTGAGCTATTCCCTCCCCACTGAAAGTCTTTTAAAGAATAACTACAACTATCTCATTATTTCAGCGCTCCTTACTGGGACAGATGTTGACAATGGATAGTGTGGAAGATGAACAGCTTGGACTGGAGAATAGTTGACAGTGGCTTGAATTTTAGCACTGTATTAGCTGCCATTACCACTTTCCCCCCAAATGGTCCCTGTAATAGGCTGCACATATCTCAAATCCTAGGGCCCCCAGTAGTGTGGCTTCCCAGTGAGAGCTTGTGCATCATCAATTTTTGCTCATTGCCAAGGTAGCCTAAATACTGACTACAGCTTTCACTCGTGGCCTCTTTCTAAAATCAGGACATGCTCTATGACTTGCTTTGGGTCGCTACAGGTATGGTGTAATTGCATTGTTCTGTCCCCTCCTCCCCGGGGGAGCAACACAGACAGTTTTGGTGAGGGATATAGCATTTTTCTATCTTACCCAAACAGGAATCAAAAGTATGTAATTAATGTGTACAGCCTGGTGGATGAGCATGTACATATGCACCCTGTGGCCTTGAATTTACAGCTGTTGTTACTACTCCACGTGCCTCCATGTATGTGCCTCTGAATATATGTTGTCCTGTGATTACTCTGTCCATGAGTCTCACTGTACTCAAATCTTGAGTTTCTATCGGCCCTATGCCTCTCCATCCACAATCCAAACGGCACCAAGTTGGAAAACTGAGTATCTTGTAAATGCATCATTCATATACAAGACATTGCAACTGGAAGGGACTTGCAGGAGAAGCCTGTTAGATATCATAAAATGCCAACTGTACATTCATTTCTAGAAACTTCTAAGTCCGTAGACTGGACAACCCATGGTGGAAAAATGTTGTTTTCAGTCATTTGGAAATTCCTCACTAAGCATCATTTGAGGCATATGCACAGGTCAGAAAAGGGGATGGGACACCAAACATTTCTCTTCTACTGTTTTCATGCAAGGCACACACATGCTTTAAAAGGGAAAGTGCACCCATCCTACTTGGCATTCACCTGGGTAAAGTACAGGCCGTTGGTCCTGTGTATATATTAGTGGGAAGACTTTTGTGGTTCAGTGAGGAGTAAGTCTAAAATGTCCATTTTCTGGGTCAAATACTTGTATACTAGGTACTTAGAGCCAGCTGACATAACACCTTCCATTTATCCCCCTGAGGCAAGTGTCTTACAAGGCCCCATCAGGGTAGAATATATCCTAAAGTTAGCAGTAGGGAATTTGTTTTTAATGTTCTACAGAGCAAAAGCCACCCAGTGAGTACTCACAATTTGTCTCTCTAACTCCTAGCACGTTTTCATGAATGTAAGCTTTGCAGTACTCCAGGAGGTCAGCACCTTCACAGAAATGTCTCCCAACATGGAACAGTACTCAGCAACTTGTTAGCACCCAAAATCCTTTGACATTTCCTCCTGGTCTTAAAGGCTGAATTACCAGGGTTGGGAATATTTTGTGTGTATAAGAGGGTTAAGCGTCTAGCTCCTAGTACTTTTACCATCATATTTGAATGCCTGAACTATCTCCTGGACATAAATTCCGTCTGATTTTAAAAACTGGGAGCTCTGTCATGCTGCTTACTGATAACTGTTTACCTGTATTGTGGATTCACGAATGTAGCAGAAGCTATGTGCTATAACAAAAGCTCCTCCACACTTATTTCAGGAATATTTTTTAAAAATGTGTACAGAATAATAGAAGCTCTGGATCAATGATTTCTTGCCCTCCAAATCCAAAACAGATTATAACCCACGTAGATTCTGTGACATCAAACAAGAAATAAACTATAGCCAAGGCCTCCCTGCAACACAAATCAGTAGGCTTTCCTGTAAGCGAAAAGTCTCTGGCGGATGTTTTATCAACTGAATGTTTTCTCACACTTATCTCAGGAATAGATTCTTTTCCCGTTTTAGAGTTGCTGAGGTAAAATAAAGTCTGAGCTGTGACTGAAGGTTTTTTCACATTCAGTTCTTTTACAACAAAGTGACTCACAACTGGTAGAGAACATGGAAGGAGGGTCCCCACTGGATCCACAGTATGAAGGCTGAGCAAGAAGGACAAGTGGGCTCTGGATGGAAGGTTTTCAACCAGATCAGCAAAATGCTGGGCTGCTCCTTTACTTGCTGACGTGAAGCATATTACTAACTTAGAGCTCAACTTCTAGCTTCAGATCTCAACAGACAATTTTAACAGCATGTAACTTGATGACAAAACCATTCAAGGAAAACCCACTTTCCCTATTTTGGGGGGAAATATCAGGACTTAGAAAGTCCTTACCACTGATTAATGAAGAAAAAACCAAATGAAATTATGGGGCTAATGAAAAGCCTCTGTCACTTGAGGCAGCAAAAGGACATATGAAAAAAATAAATCTGAGAAAAACTGGAATTCCAAAAGAAACAAAATAGACTTGGCAATCATGAAAGAAAAACTGAAAGGAAACCACAGTGTAAAACATTATATATGAAAACAGAGCTCTAACTACATATACAGAAGAGAGTAAAAGACTTTAGACAATACTAGATGCAACTTCATGCCACTCTGACAGTTCAGTAAAAGAAGATGACTTCCAGATATATATTACCAAACTTTATAGAGGTAGAAACTTTAAAGAGTGCAAGCATCAAAGAAATCAAACTGTTGCTTAAGATTTGTCCCTCCCAATTCCCTCCTCCATCAGAATGGATCAGGCCCAGTTATTTTTACTCTTCAAAGAATAAATCCCACATTATTCTAACTCTTCCAGAGTAATTAAAAAAAAAAACAGATTCTCCAAATAATTTTACAAAGCAGACAAAACCTTAGTAAATTAAACCTAGCTCTGCACTTAAAAAAAAATCATGAACAGGTGGATTTTATTCCAGGAGTGAAAGGAAATTTCCATTTTTTAGAAACTTGCTCCCATGAAAATTACATAAAGAATAAAGGACGTGACCCATAAAATTTCACTGACAGATATTTAAAAAATAAAAACATGGTAGAATTTAAAGACCATAATGAAGACTCAAAATATAAAACAATGATAATAATTGCTAAAAGGTATAGTATGTGCAAGCACTGTTTTAAAGGCCGTACACTTAGGAACTGATTTCACCCTCACAGCCCTGAGGTAGCTCCATTTTATTCATGGAAGAACTACACACAAGGAAACGATCACAACCTACGAAAGTGGAAGAAACAGGATTTGAACCTAGAGTACCACACACAAAAATCCATACTCTTAACTACTAGCCTATATTGTGACTTCTAAAAATAGGAAAAGAAGGAAACTTCCTAAACCCGACAAAAATTTATCAGAAACCAACAATGAAGTAACAGTAGAGAGATGCCAGAAGTACATGTAGAAGATATCAAAAAGGGCTCTGCATGCGACATCCTATGAGGAAATGCCACTTCTATCTTTAGAAGCTTCTAGTCTGGTGGTGAGTAGGGGAGAGTGTGCCCAATTTAAGGATGGTTCAATTAAAGAGCTGAGTTTTAAAACATTATTTATTAAACAACTAGTATATGAAAATTACTATCTATATATCAAAAGAAATAGATACTATACCAACATAAGCCCACAATAAGTTGGTATGAATATATAAGTATACGTATGCACTAAATTGAGAATAATTTACAAGGCAATTTAACAGTTGCACATTGTAGCACCAGTTAACTCAAAGCACTGAGGTCAAATGAATAGAAGTTTAAGGGGAATGAAGTAGCATTTGAAGAAGAAAGTCTTTCAGAGATGAGCTGGATCTGGAAAGTTCTGAGAGACAGATTAGTAAAAAGAAGGAAACTTTTTTCTACATATGGAATATAATCAATGAGGGATTATATTAGAGTAGAAGTTTTAAAAAGTAGATAAGGAGGGCCATAGCCAAGGTAAAGAAAACAATGTATCACAGTCTTGGAGAATGACTTTATATAAATGGAGGAGGTGGAAAAGAGTAAGAAAGTATCTCTGTCCTTGAGAAGCACATAATCTGATTCTGGTTATGGGATGCGTAACTAAGAGATGAGAAACATTTTAAAACAGTTTTTAAAAAAAGAAAGAAGGAATGAAAGAAACCTACGAGCATATGAAATCTGTATTTCTTACGTCCCCTATAGTGGGGAAGGACTACACTGTTGCTCCCACTCTCCCACCTTCATGACCTAGCAGGAAGTATTCAGGGACGGTCCACTTAGATTAGCATTCCCAAGAGAAGACCAAGTTAAGCAAGTTTCTTACATACAAATCTTAACTCAAAGTTCTTTGCTGGATGGAGAATCACACCTTAAGAAATGGACCGAGCCAGACCTGAGTGCTTCTCTCCAGTGTGAGTTCGCTGGTGGTGATTGAAAGTAGAACGCTGACTGAAGGCTTTCCCACACTCAATACACTCATAGGGTTTCTCTCCAGTGTGAACTCTCTGATGCACAATGAGTTGTGAGCTATCACTAAAAGCTTTCCCACAATCTTTGCATTTATAGGGTTTTTCTCCAGTATGGGTTCTCTGATGTACCATAAGACTGGAGCTGTAACTGAAGACCTTCCCACACTCATTACATTCATAAGGTTTCTCACCAGTGTGAATTCTCTGGTGTATAATGAGGTGTGAGTTTTGATTGAAGGATTTTCCACACTCATTGCATTTATAAGGCTTTTCACCAGTGTGAAGTCTCTGATGTCGAATGAGACATTTACTCAGACTGAATGCCTTACCACACTCATTACATTCAAAAGGTTTTTCTCCAGTATGAATTCGCTCATGGTCAACAAGTTGAGAGTTTTGATTGAAGGCTTTCCCACACTCACTGCATTTGTATGGTTTTTCCCCAGTGTGGAGGCTCTGATGTCGAATAAGACATTTACTCCGACTAAAGGCCTTGCCACATTCATTACACTCATAAGGCTTCTCCCCAGTGTGGATTCTCTGATGGTCAGTAAGATTTCTGTTAGAACAGAAAGCTTTCCCACACTCATTACACTTGAAAGGTTTCTCACCAGTGTGAAGTACCTGATGTCGGACAAGGCTTTTATTCCGAATGAAGGCCTCCCCACACTTGTTGCATTCGTACGGTTTCTCCCCAGTGTGGGTTCTCTGGTGGTCAATGAGTTGGGAACTCTGAGTGAAAGCTTTTGCACATTCATTACATTTATACGGTTTCTCTCCATTATGGAGTCTCTGGTGCTGAGTGAGATGGGAGCTGTGGCGATAGGTCTTTCCACAATCACTGCATTCATAGGGCTTTTCCCCTGTGTGGATTCTCAGATGAACCATGAGCTGAGAGGTCTGCCTGAAGGTCTTACCACACTCATTACACTCATAGGGTTTCTCTCCAGTGTGGATTCTCTGATGCCCGATGAGGTGTGAACTCCGATTAAAAGCTTTGCCACATTCAACACATCGATAGAATTTCTGTCCCTTTAGAACTTCTTGATCTTCTGCAGGACTGGAGGACAGATCTGGATGTTCCCCAAGATCTTTACATTCATCACATCCATCTTTTGCAGATTTCTTTTTACCCTCCTGTATTATTTCCAAGAAACCACTTTCCAGTCTGCTCCCTTCTTCATCAGAGGGTTGTGCTCCTAACTTCTCTAAAGCCTCTTCACAGGCATCTCCAGCTCCTGGTCCTCCAGGAAGTACTCCATACAGTACTCCTGAGGTCCTATCAGGTGACTCTGATCCTTTAGAAATCGCCTGCTTTGGAGACAACTCTGAACTCTCCATCCTTTTCTCACCTGCTGCCAGAAGAAAAGAGAAAACACCGTTTACTCATTTCTTATACTATTGAGGTAACAGAATCATCAGGAGCCTACATACTCGAAAAATATTCAAATTACAGGTAAGGAATGAGGGGACACACTGAGAATAGAAGAGAAAATGTGAAATAGCTCAAATTTCTCTTCATGGACAGAAAGACAAAGAGGGGAAGCTGGTCAGTAGAGGAGGTGGAAGAAGAGCTATCAGCACAGACAGATGTTCAGCTGGCATGGCCAAGTGAGCTGGCTGAATAGAAGGCAAGAGACCAGACTGTAAAGCATGGTGTAATCTTCCAGAAGCTGCTCAGATGTGACGTATCCTTAGTAAAATGATGAAGGTCCTATCCAACCATGACATCATATGGTTCCACAGTTCTCAGCAAAGATGTTGGAGAGAGACAGTGGGGGCAAACACCTCAAATCAAATATGAGAAACAGTGTAGGCAAACACAAGAGTTGAAGGGAAATTTATATTATGAGGCTGTGATTAGGAAAAAGTGTACAAAAAGTAGTGATTCTGGCATAACAGGACAGTGACAAGATCTGGAGAAGCCACTGGTAGAGAAATACTGGGAAAAAGTATTGAAGGGGACAGCAGAACTCTAAAAGTGGGGAGCCACTAGTCCCTGGGCACTGGACTGGTAGGTGCAGCACTGCATTCCTATAAAAATTAAGAATGGCATCAGTAACTTGAAACATAAATCAAAATATGTCTTTGGTATATTGATAATTGGGAATCATAAGGAAAATGAGTAATTGAATATTTGCTTTTAAATTCTAGGATTCTTATTATATCTATCAAAATTCATCAAATTGTGCATCTCAAGTATGTGCAATTTACTATACAGGAATCATAAAAGTGTCAAACAATTTTTTTTAAATCAAAAGACAAACACAAAAACAACAAAACAAGAAAATTCTAGGATTTTTTAAATACAAAAACTGGGAGAAGGCAGAGCAACCAAGGTTATAGCTTAACACAAAAATGTTGGTTCCTAGCAATGACATCTACATTAGGGTTATAAGCCTTCATGCTAATTTAGTATGTAGAAGCTGCAGATGTCTGAATCCCTGATTCTAATCCCACCCTCTCCAGAGAAGGCTACTGTCCTAAGACTTGTCAATCCCAGAACCTGCCCTGGCAGGAAGTTGCCCTGCCCCAGTCTTTCCTGAAGGGGAAGGTAAGGCAACCATGCTTTGTGCCAAGCAACCCAGCTCATCCCACGATGGACAACAGGTGACTGGACCAGGGCCCAGCACGAGGCCCAAGGGCAGTTTATCTGTCATCGGCCTCTGCACGGCCCGGGCCAAAGTTCTGCCCAAACAGAGATGATATTTAATGGCTAAGCCACCCTTGGAGTCTCTCTGTATATAAATTCTGAACTCAAAGTAGGACAAAATTAAGGAAACGACAAGTAGGAATCAAAGCTGAAATGATGCAGAGAGAGAAGGCAAGCCATTAGGAGCCTCAGCAAGCAGAGCATCTGAAGGAACAGAAAGGCTAACTAAGAGGAGCTCTGAGTGGGACAAAAGATTCAGAGTGAAGAGAGTGGGTGTCAGTTGGAAGAGAAAACAGATATGCGGGGAGCAGCTGTCTCAACCACATTGCCGGAAAAACCCTTTCACTTTTCCTGCTGAGGCTCCCAGGCTCCTCGGTCCCTGCAAGGCTTTGTTTCCGGAAGTCTAACCTAGGCGGTCGGTTTGTTCAGGGTTTCCATTCCTTTAGCTTTATCCTAAGTACCCTAGCTCATTACTTACAACAACTGAATGGCTCGCTTTTCCCAGGTCAATTAATAATGAAGTAAAGAGAATGTTAATAACCATTAAAGTGGGTGATGGCGCAGGGAGGTTCACTTTACTCTCCTCTCCACTTTCTCTGTGTTTGCTTATGTTTTCATAATAAAAAGTCAAAAAAGAAAAATACAGCAAAGAACATGTAAAGAAGGCAGGCTCTAAGTTACTGGGGAACAGAATCATTACCCAGGGAGGCCAGGCTGCGGTAGTTTTCCGGCATGGTGTTCTTCCGGTACGGGGCTCTCTGGCTGAGCACCGGCCCTTTCCACTTCTTCTGAGTATAGTCCACGGACAGGAGCTCAGACTCTGCAGCCACCTGGAACGACAAGCTGCTACTGCTCAGGGACACTGGCAGCCTCAAGGGCAGAGTCATCAGGGGTGCCGACAGCACAGGGTCGGGGCCCTGGTGGTAACAGGGGTGGAGAGGGAGGGAAGCTGGAAGGACACATCTACAAGGACAAGTCCAGGGCAGGGTCAAGTCAGCAGGTAGACCAGCTCCCGGAGCGCAATCAGGCGGGGAAGCCACAGGAGACGTCTCAGAACTGGCCGCAGCCCCGCAGATGAGCTCAACCTACTCCTGGGCCACAGACTTGGGAACTCAGGGAGCTCACCTGGGGCCTGACCGTCCGAGGCACGGCTGCCGCTGCGTGGTCTCCTGAGTCCCCTGCTTGGGGAAGGGCAGGCACTGGGGAAGCACGCCGAGCTGAGGGAGGAAGGAAAGCTCTGAGTGGGACGAGCCCTGCTCTTGGCTCCAATGAGCTCTGTATCCAGTGAGTGGATTCAGGAGAACCCAGCAGCTGCACACACACTGAGCCTCATCCCTGTTCCATAAAGGCACCATCCTGTGTGAGCTGTGAGTTTTTCCTGGAGGCACAGAAGGTCCCTGGTCAAACAGAAGGGGCGCTCCTTTCCACCGTCTCTCCGCGACTCTGGAAGGAAGCTACACTTCTGACCACTTGCTCTCCCATGGCTTCCCCAGCACTGGCCTCCTGCCTGCCCCTCACCTCTCTGCCCCGCTTTCCTGGCTTCTCTTCCCGCCCCCGCCCCGCCCCTGGTTATGGACACTGCAGGGGCTGAGGCCTCAGAGCTTCCCTTTCCCTCTGTCACAGGCCTCATGACTCTCAGTCTCTGAATCACAAGCCTCCAGCTGACTGTTGGAGATTTCACCTCGGTGTCCTACAATACCTTAAATTCAGTGTGTGAAATGCATGTTTCCGTTTTCCTTTCCTGACTTCTCAAGTTTTCTCAGTGATTCCAAATACTGGTCATAACCCTCTAACTCCCCTCCTTCCGTTGTCCCATGGATTCTTCCCTCAAATGTCAGCCACATCTATCCCTTTCCACTCCATTCCAACCCACTCAGGCAATTACTACCTCATCTGTTCTCCGGCACTAGTGTCCTACGGAGGCTCCTGGCTCCTGGCCTCCCTACTCTATCCACAGGGCTCTCCTGCGCCCACTGAGTCTTCCGAGATACTGTTTCTGATACTTCATTCCCCTGCCCCCATGTCTTCCTAGATTCCACACAAAGGTCCTGTATAAGCAGACCCCAGGCTCCCATATTCAGTCCTCCCTGATACCACCTCAGTGGGATCCAAGGAATCTTAGTGAGTCTGCTTATATCCTCTGCTCTGGCCCCTACCACCTCTCTCTCCCCCTCAAATTCCTCCCTTTGTTTTCACTGTCCAATCCCACTGCTAATCTCCTCCATGAAGCATCCTCTGCCACTCCATCCCTCAATGATCTCACTCACTGTTTACAATGTCCACATTGCTCATTTGTGATGGCAGCAAGTGCCTGAGGACAGAGATCACTCACACGAACCTTATGAGGTTGCCTCTTCTTGCACTTATGACCAACTCTGCCAACTAGATAACAAGCTCTTTGAAAGCAGGGAGAGTGTATTATCTTTCTCTGGTCCCCAACACTGTTTTTCCCATGAAATGTGCTTGACAAACATTTGCTGACTACATGAATGATTGCAGAATAAGCAAAAGGAATTAAGTCACTAGGTAAGGAAGACATGGGGCAGGGCAATGAGGGACTCCAATGGGGCAGGAGATAGGGAGATGAAGGAAAGGAGACTCCAGAGGGGAGAAAGGCGGGATGACTGAAGGCCAGAGCTGGGGAGGTGAGTACCAGAGCACCCGCTGGGGAGGTGGTGTGCCCCTGGGTCATGTGGAGGCTCCAAGTGGGCTCCAGCGGCTGAACCCTCACTGAGGGGAGAGGCAGGAGGAGATTCCGCTGTTACACTCAAGGTTGTCATCTCCTCCAAATGCATTTCCTGTTCCTGTGCTGGAGCTGAAACCTAGAGACAAGGAATTATAATTGGGTCAAAAGAGCATCCTTGGAGGTACCGAACCCAAAACCTCTAAGAAGTACCCCCCAAGAGAGGAAGCCAGGGCAAAGAAGAGCCAGAGGGTCCTTCTAGACCCACCAGTACAGCCAACTGGGGGGAAACTGTCAAAGCAGGAACCACAGCTTGCAGTCCTACTTGCCACCCCTCTGTTGACCCTCTCAGTAGGAGCCTGAAGACCAGATTAAACAACCATTTCCACTCTGTGACAATTCTTCAGACACACACTTGCTTATTTAGAACCATCTAGAAAAAGGAGCCAGGGGAGTAATTCAGTACACTCCCTAGGGCCTTAGCCTACAGAAGAGACCAATTAAAAGTACCAAGGAAGTAAAAAAGTGATAGGTGTGTGTACCTGTCTGTGTACCAATACTGTTACTGAGGCTGAGAGCGGGAGCAATATCCTGGAACAGAGGCTGACAAACCTCAGAGAGTTTTTCCAACTTCTCTCAGCAGAAATGTTTCCTCTTCAGAGAACCCATCCCTGACCACACTGACAAGGCAAAGACAGTCTTTTCTCTCTAAGTACTTGATTCTATCTTCTATACCATGTGTTCATCTTTAAATTACCTTACTTCTTCCTTTACTGTCTATTTCTCCCCTGATGCAATGTAAGCTTTTTGAGGGTGAGAACTCTGTCTTGATCACTAGCTCCTACAACAATGCTTTGCCCAATGTCAGTGTTCAATTAATACTTGCTGACTGACTTCCTCTCACTATTTTGCTAAGAGATATCTGCAAACTAGGTTTTCAATATGTACTACTTCTTCCCCAAAATTTTTATCAAGTCAAATGAGATCAGATATCACCAAACTTTATAGACCTTCAGAATACCTCAGAGCATAGACCTTTTATTTCTAACCCTTGCTTGTTGTCATCAAATCAGCTCTTCACAATCTCATGGTTACTACTTTTACCAGCATTTGGAATAGAAAACTTAAAACTTTATCTAAATAAATCACATTTATAAGCTTGTTCACTCTGGCATGTACATAGCACAGCATAAGATGAAAATAACTTCTACTTCAACAAAGCACACTGCATTTGCCCTGTTGGATTACATCTGCTGAGAAGTGAGGGGGCTCTCTCCTTTAGTGTACATCTCTCCAGTGGAGTGGTAGGACCAGGAGGCTCATGGAGTCTGTGGTTCCCAGGCTCTTCACTGGATGGTTCTTATAAGTGGTACTTAGAGCTCTTAAATACAGCAGCTGTGGGTACTGGCGGAAGACAGAACTTAACTGCAGTGTGATAATACAACCTTGTAACTCACCAAAACCTAAATCCTGATAGAGTTCCTGTTTATTATCTAGGACTAAACAGGTGTCTTTTCCTCACAAGAAGGAAAACTCCATTCATTTTCATTGCAAGATGGCATACCACAGCCAGACACTAGGGACACAGTAGTGGCTTAGAATCTAGGGAGACGGAAAATACTGGTTCCCACACATGTGGATAAAGGGACTGCTTACTAGCTCTGTTATCTTAGATGAGTCAATTAACCTTTCTGCACTTGCAGTGCCTGTCAAGTGGAGATAATGATTCCTATTTGCATACCTTGTAAGCCTACTGAAATTAAAAAAGATATAAAAGCATTTTGCAAACTGCGTGATTCTGCAGCCCAGCTGGGATGACACTACCACCCTCTCCAGTCCCAGTGTGCACACGTGCACATGCTCACTCCTGCTCAACAGAATCACATTCCTTAATCTCCTCTTGGCAAACTGCCATGAAAAAGCTGCTCTCTTCATTTAGTCATAAAAACATTTTCTGAGCCTGGCTAGGTGAGACAGTCCTGTGCTCCTGTCTTCACGTCCAAAAACTTGAGCTAATGACAGTGGCAGAGTAAGAAATGCAGTCCAAAGACTCCCTGAGTGTTTAGCTACCCTGACCGTCAACTCTTAGTCACTCTCTTGGGTTTGTGACTCAGTCACCTTTTTCTGAGGCTCCCTGGATAAAAGACAGTTTTAATGGAGGGAACGTTCCCTTCTGCTTAAGCAAAAGAAGGTAGGATATAGAGAAATTTTCCTTCTACACTCCTCATTAAATAGCACTCTGAACACTTCCTCAGCCACTTGTCTTTGCCTATGGTTGGGCTTAGTTGCTCTCTAGCCCCTGGGGATGGTTAATGTATTCCTGTGTTTACCTGTTTACACAAAGAAACAAAGGCTGACAATAGAGTTGTTACTGCCAAATGGGCATTGGCTGATACTCCTGGAAAAATGTCTAGCTCTATGACTTCAATCCAGTAGAACTGATTCCCTAGGCATGGGTATCAACATTTTCCAAAAAGCACTGAATAAAATGATGTGCTGGGTACTCAGGAAATTTCATGTACATTTCACATTCTCCTTGGTAAAGCACAATGGAGTAAAAGTAGAGGGGACCCTAATCCATCTGGCTCAGTTACAAGGAAGCAATCAGAGACTCATTGGGAAGAACTGACTCATCCAAGGTGTGATGGTCTTTTGCTGTCAATATAGGTGTTGCTGTGATGGTATTTTGTACAACTGATTAAAATCCATAATCAGCTCACTTTAAGTAAAGGAAGTTATCCTAAATAATCTGAATGGGCCTGATTCAATCAGTTATAAGCCCTTAAAATCAGAGCTGAAAGTTCCATGAAGAAATTCTGCCTATGGACAGCAGCTTCAGCCTGCGTCCAAGAGTTCTAGCCTGTCCTTCCTGACAGCCTGCCCTATAAATTTCTGACTTGACTTGCCAGCTCTCACAATCACATAAGCCACTTTCTAACAATACATATAATTTCATACTGGCTTTGCTTCTCTGGCTGTACCCTGACCGACACACATGGTCACTGAGCAGTTAGCTCTGTGATCCTAGAAGCCAGATTTCCCACTGTCATCACACTTCTGACTCTCCAGCTTCTCCCCTAATTTGAGTTACCCTGGCTTAAAATTTGAGAAAACCCCAGAAAATATGGAAAATCAAAATTAGAATTAAAGCAGTAAAAAGATCCCAGTTGGGTTTGGAAGACTAGAAAAGGAACAAATGATGATGAGGCCCAGAAATGTCACCCCTCAAAAGGAACCTAAAAGGCAGGAAAAGAGCAAATTGACTGAGACGTCCGAGGAAGTGAGTAATGAGAACTTCTCAGATGAGGGCCCATGCTGTCAGCATACCCAAAGGTCTACCTCTCCCCGCCATGCTCCCCCACTCTAACCAGTGCAGATCCTCTGCCTGTCAGGAGCGCTGTGTGGATTTCCAGGTTGAAGCTAGGTTCCTGACAGTAATCCACACAGCTTGGCTGGGATCTGCATTTTTGTTGAAGGCTGGGAGCACACAACTCTTTCCCTTTTATACATGGAAATGGCTCGGGAATTCTAAAGGCAAACCAGCCTAGAGCCTCAGGAATGGAGAATGCCTATTCCCAGGCTACATCAAGCAGTAAAGAATGGTTCTAGATGCCATTCTAGACTCAACTGCTCACCTCTTCTGGTCCACTGATGTGTCGCTGGAAATCCTCCACTACAGCCACAGCCTCCTCACCACTCTCGGGGTGATGCAGCTGCACCCAGGTCCGGAGCTCCCTGGGTAGGATGCTCAGGAACTGCTCCAGCACCAGCAGCTCCAGGATCTGCTCCTTAGTGTGCACCTCTGGCATCAGCCACCAGCGGCAGAGCTCCCGGAGCCGGCTCAGTGCCTCCTGTGGTCCAGACATCTCGTGATAACATAACTGCCTGAAGTGCAGCCGGAAAATTTCACAGACAGGAGGGTGATTCTTTTGGAGACTGCAGCTCTGTCCCCAGGTCTGACTCCCTGGCTCCTGCTTCACCGGCAGGCACCCCTCCTGCTTCTGGAGAACAGCACCCCTAGTGATGAGGCCTAGAGTTCCCCTGCCTTGAGTGGCCATTCTGACCCCCAAGATAAACTTATTTTGGTTGCAGTCTGTCCGATTAAAATGATGGTCTGTAATTCAGGTCTCAGAAGCTGTTTTCAGAGTTGGGGAGGTAGGGGGATGGGAGTGTCACCTATAGAAACATAAAGAGAGAAATCAGAGTCCCCAGAGTGTTCAGCCCCAGGCTGATGACAGACCCTCCACAGTTAAAAAAAAAAAAGCAAAGCTACAGGAAAAAAAAAAAAAAAAAGGAGCACAACCAGGCCAGTTTGTCCAAGCAACTCTCCAAGTGACTTCCTTTTTTAAAACTCCAGTGGTTCCCATCAGCTACATAATAAAACCTAAAAGTCTATGCCTAGCATTCACAGCCCTTCACAATCTGGCCTGAGACCTCTGTTGTAGCCATATCCTCTACCATCTTCCCGAGGTACCCAGGCTAGAAAGCCAGCAATAATCTCCAAATGTGGGATATGCAAGATAATCCAAAAGGTGCATAAGAAAATACTAAATTGTTACTTAACTCCATTTCTTGGAAGTTTTATAATGGGCATTGAAATTTGTGAAACAATACATATCATTAACTTACGAATAAAGCTGTGTTGGAAGTACATGCTCAAAATGCTTCTACTCTTCTCTTTTGTGAAATAAAGATAACTTGGGACTAAATTTCTAGACACGGCTGGAAGCTATACACATTCTTTCTGTTTGGATTTTTCTTCTTCAGAAACTTCTGACAAACTTCTAATCATTTGGCAAGAACCAGAAGTCTTGGGTCTCATCTGGGAGAATGAGGTTTGTCATTTCCTCTTGAAGGCATTCCTGATTGCCCATGCAAGAAGAGCTGGCGGTCTTCCTCTCTATATGTCTCACTAAAACAGTATTTTAAATACTTTATGCACAACTCACCATTCACACCTTCCAAACTGCTGGATGGCCACAAAAGGAAAGGAACCCTATGGAGTCAGAAATGCCAGACCCTTTTCTACTCCATCAGTCTCCCCTAGAAAGCCTTGCTGTTCTCTCCTGGCTTAAGTGTGGTTGGTTATTGCTTCAATGAACTCACAACACCTCTTTTTCATTCAAACCTGTGCTAGAGCACTTCTCACATTCTGTTTATAATTTGCACGGCTGACTCCCCCACTTTCCGGAGAACTCAAAGGGCAGAGCTGGTTCCCAGTCATGTTTGTACGTGTGTACTTGATATACAGAGGCACATATCTGGTAAACGAATGAATGAGGTTCATCTATCGGATACTGAAGTTGCGGGGAGGAGGACTTTTATCCAGTTTACATATTGTAAAACTCTGAAAATCAGCGCCTTAGTGGTAACTAGGGCATCTGTGCTATGCTTCCCATTCACCACTCATCTTGGTACCCTGGGTAAGCTACTTCTCTCTAGACCTCAACATCTTTAAAAAAGACAGACTTAAAATCTGTGAACTCTGCTCTGAGATCCCACATACATAGAAAGTTCTGGCCATTTTCCTACTTCACTTACTGCTCCAAATGCTCAGTCCCTTATCTCAGCTGGATTTTGGGGTCTCCAAATCTTACTTCACGTTCCAAAGTTCGAGTGGGTCTGACCCACTTCTGACGCTTCGTACTGTCTCCCAGCGCAAGGCTGGGAAAACGCTCGTCTACGTTTCGGGTTCAACTAGGCTTCAGCGGCGCCGCTCACCTGGCCACGTCTGCCCTGTTCATCGCTGTACCCGCATGTGCCGGGCTCCGTGCCAGCCACGGCTGGTCAGGGCACTGGGACAAAGAGGCGCTCTACATCGGGCGGCTTCTGAGAGTCAAGGGGACCGCGCCGCCGGCCGCAGCGGGGAAGCGTGGGTAGGGCCCGCGTCAACGACCTGGGCTGTGGGCGGCCGCGGCTCCGGTCCCAACAGCACCTCCCTCCCCGCCCCGGGTCCGCTCATCGGGGCACCGCGGCGGCGACCTGTCGGCGCCGTACACCGCCGCGGCTGGCAGAAGCGAAAACAATGGCCGAGCCGGAAGCGAGAGAGGTCACACTTCCGGCCCCTCCAGGATCCCGGAAGTCTCGGTCGTAAAGGTGGGCGCGCGCGCCCCCCGCGCCCGGAGAGCCGGCGGCACCTTGGGCTCCGGGACCGCCCACTGCAGGCGGGGCCCGGACACAGCGATGGCGGCGGAGGCGGCACCTCAACTGAAGTCTCAGGCTGTGCACGTGCCGCCCTCAGACCATTCAAGGTATGGGCTACCCTGACGCACCCCAGCTCTGCCCCTTCCCTTCCTGGTGATCTTGGGAAAGATACCCAACCTCTGAGCCTGTTTTTTCATCTGAAAAAGGGCTGTGAGCTCTTCACCGGGCTGTGAGCGCTGAAAAGGGTAACAGACGGACACTACACAGCAAAAGGCCTGACATAACCTGAGCATTGAGTTATTATAGTATATGCGATGCCCGGGGCGTTTTCACCCAGTATAAGCCTAAGTGAAATGAGCAACAGGTATGTATCTCCATCTTACTAATGAAGAAATGAGCCCAGAGGTTGAGCCTGTAGATGTAGTTAATCTATACTAAAACAGAACCAGCACACCGATGCCCAAGTAGAGGCCCCCTAGGAAGGGCCAAGAAGCCGATAAAAAGTGAGAAAGAATGGGGAAAACATAACCTAGGTTCAGTTGTCTGGTCTGGTATCTGGGAAGCAGGTGTTACCCACGTGGACTTCACCTGGAAGGCCGGTTTGTATAGAGAAGCCGGATGTGAACAGGTCCTTGCTGCTAACATGATTGAGGAGGCCCTGGAGGCACAACCCCAGAAAACAAATGATATATGGAGCTAAGGAAAAGCCTCTGAAACTTGAGGCAGTTAAAGGACAAATGAAAAAAAAATGTTCAAGAAAAACTGACATTCCAAAGAGAAACAAACCAAAGGGCAGGGAATAGAACAGCCACTTTCTGATGGAGTTAACTGTGTGTAACTTGCTGTAGCCCAACAAGTAGATCCTTTACAGGGTCCAAAGTAAGGATCTCCTGGGCTGCCCAGGCCATTAGCAATATCCCAAGGTTGTTCTGAGCTTACCAGGCCTACCTCTGGACCTGACACATATCCCTCACGTCTCTGCACAAGCCAGGACAGAAACACGAATATCAGGAGACCTACTGCAGTGTTTTTACAGTCTTCAAAGAGGTCTCTTGGATCAGTCTTTGCCCACTGAGCCTGGTGAGTGGCCTTCTGATATCAAGGTCACCCTCTACATTTGGGAACCTCTCAGGAAGGTTTTGTTTATCTGGTCCTAGCTTCTGCCACTGGTCCTAGACATTGGCACTGGATGTGGCCCATTGGCTCATTAAGGCCTCAGAGTCTCAGGGTTCTTGAGCAGGACATTTCTTAAGGCCAGGCCAAAATACTGTGAGCTCTGGTTTCCAGGTTTTCCTGACCATGTGTTGTCCTGCAGTTCTGACTGCCTCGTATATAAGAGACAAAGAATCTAGGAAATAAGATTGCATTTTCTCATTCTTTAGAGCTGTTTCATGCCCAGGTGGTTGGCTTTCATTGTCTGTGAAGGCCATCTTGATCTGGGCAGTGTGTCCAGACTTTATAGGTTCCTCTGTGGCCAGCACTGTGGGTCTGACCTACCTTGACTGGCTTGAGTCCCAGTGGGGAAGACATGCTCCATAATGCCTCTCATATAACACCTTGGGACATGTATATTTGGGCCAAAGACAATCCCAGAAGACCTGAGGGAACACTACCCTGACCTCCCTGGGAAATGGTCACACTTGGTATGCAAGCTATCAGAACAGGTAACCCAATTCTATATGTCTGAAGCAGATCTCCCCATCTGTCCCCAACTCTAAAGCTCCACCCATGTTCCCATCACTGTAAAGGGCACTGTCATTCATCCAAGAGCCCAAACTAAAACTAGAACCCTGGATGTCATACCATGAGCTGGTTGACCATAGGCAAGCTACTCAACCTCTCTGTGCTGCAGCTTCCTTATCTGTGAAATAAAGATAGTAATAGTACCTAAATCATAGAGTTGATATGAGAATTGAATGAGATTATTTATATATATATACATACATGCATACATACATACATACATATAAAATGCATTTAGAATGATGCCTGGCACATTGCAGGTATTATAGGTGTTTTCTAGTATCATGTTTCCTCTCATCTTCATACCTTGTATCCAGATTATTGCCGAGACTTTGTCCCATTTACATGTAGTAGTAACAACAACAGAGCAAAAGAAAATACCTCTACCACTTACTGTTCTGCTCTGCATCACCACTGTCCCCTTCCCTGTGTTAAGTCCTGCCTGGGGTCAGGGCAACTGTGAGAAGGATGTTCCTAGGGACCTTTTGGATTTAAGGAGACCACAAAGAGAGGAACACTTTGAAGTCAGGTCTGGAGATTCTTTGTCTCCAAACCCCTCAGACTTTCTGACATCATCCATGTGGATAGTCCTCTTTTCAACAGCCTAGACACTCTTACATACTCTAAAAATAAGGTGGGAGAGTCCTAGAACCACCCCCCCACCTGGGGTGGGGAGGGGGAGTTGTAATGAGACAGGAGGGAAGGGGGCAGGGCACAATCATTAAAGGAATGACACAGCAATTACACCAAGATGGTGGAAGATTCAACTCTCAGTAGACCTTAAGGCCCAAGATGGCAGGAGATTTGACTTCCAGTAGAACTTGACCTTCATTTTACACTCATTGTAATATATTAGCATACTAAATGGCACTCCCACAGGCACCATGACAGTTCTGAGGCTGGTCATAAAAGGTCAAAAAGTGGGCAGTGGCCCAATTTCTGGGAATTCCCACCCTCTCGCCAAACTAGTTGGAATAATCCTCCCACTTGCTAGTATATGAAATAACTGAGCTCATAAAAACTAAAAACCCTGCACCTTCTGGCCTTTCTCTTGCCTTTTGAGATGACCTGCACTCTGTCTGTGGAGTGTGTATCTACTTTTACTTTAAACTAAACATCCACCCCCATGCCTTGTGGCCTCTCTGGCCTTCTTAGATGGCCTACACTTGGTCTATGGAGAGTGAATCTCTCAGAATTAATCCACTTTTTAAAAAAATCCACTTTTACTCAACTATGGCACACTCTTGAATTCTTTCCTGTGTGAAGCCAAGGACCCTCACTTGATGGGGAACATCCTAGGGACTCAACTGGGGCCTGAGACATGGCCGTCCTTTCATGCCCCACATTTTCCTGTATCAGTAATATAGGCAGGAAACCCCAGGTACTGTGCTTGAATTGGAGGGGATGAGGCCCAGGCTGTAGCCAAGAGAGCAGAGACATTGTCCTATCACTTTGAAAGCTTCTACTTGCCGTTCAAGACTTAGCTGAGAAACCCCTCCTCCAGGAAGACTTCCCTGTGCCCCATCTCCCCACTTGGATTAGGTGCTCCTTCCTTTGTACTCCTGTGGTGGCCTGCCATGTGCTTGTCACAGCCCCTTATTTGTCACACCATGTTAACACTGTTTCCTTGTCAGCCTCCCCCCTTCACAGTAAGCCTTATGTGGGTTGACACCGTGTCTCTCTGGTTCACAGTGGAGTCCTGAGGCATAAACTCCAAGCTTGGTTGGTTTTAGTATTTGTCGTCTTGGCTGG
The DNA here is from genome assembly GCF_048773025.1 of Camelus bactrianus. Classification (NCBI taxonomy): domain Eukaryota; kingdom Metazoa; phylum Chordata; class Mammalia; order Artiodactyla; family Camelidae; genus Camelus; species Camelus bactrianus. The sequence goes on from NC_133555.1 coordinate 37,589,607, forward strand.
AAGACAAGGTCAGCCCACCTTTGTTTCCCTGGTGTTCAGCACAGAGCCTGGATTAATCTCTAAGAAATGTATCCTTGATCCAGGCTGCTGTGAAGGCTTTTTAAGGAGGGAAGGAATCTGATCAGTCTGGACTGCGATTACCGGCTATACTGAGGCGCCTGGAAGGTAAGAGGTTGGGACATCCATTGTTATCTGCTTTGCCACACCAGTTCCTCTGTAATGCAGAATCGTTAGTTTGCTGGGGAGAATTTTGAGCCTTGGCAAACGTCCTGCTACCTGGATAACATTTTATTAGCAGAAAAGGGCAAGGAAGGTTTTGAATTCAGATCTATAGACCTTCCTTCCTCCTCTTTTTCCTATTGTAAGATGCTCTCTCCCTCTCTCTTATCTTCATTCATTCCTGTTCTTTAATTACTGAGATTTCTTCCTGCTAGTGGTGTGTCAGGCCCTGTTACAAGCACGAGGAGGGTCAACGATAATCACAAAACATGGCCTTGCGGTTGACTGGGAGAAGGGATGGTCTCGGTCTTTCTTCAGGACTCGGGGTCCTGCGATCCTGCGAGGACCCAATCCCAGGCGCGGAGACCAACGAGATACGAAGGCCTCCCAGCTTCCTAGACAGAACAGGAAGTTGCTCCCAAGGCCAAACGACCGTAGAGGAACTCGCTTCCGGCGTATGTTTGTTCAGGAACTACCCGAGTCACTGGCAGATGTGCTGGGGTTCGAGCATGCTGCTGAGGCCCGTTCTGGTACTCGTTGTAGGAGCCGCCTTGCAGGCCTGTCCCTGCCCCGCTGTTGGTGCTGGTATTGACCCTCACTTGTGACACACATGATGAAACAGGCCCAGAGAGTGGCGGGAAATTTCCGGGGATCCCAGCACATCCCCGACGGCGTTTGGTGGGAAGGCAGTACTCTGCCTTGCGGCCTAATACCGCTCACTTCTGTTATCTTGCCGGAGGGCACTAAACTCCCTGTACGTTGTTCGGCTAAATCCCCTTCCCGGGTGTGTCATCCTGACTCACTATCCGACCTCCAGCTCAGCCTTTGGTCCTTTGTGCTGCACATCTGCCAAGTGGAAGGAGCGTTTTCAGCCTGTCCTACCCACAGCTCTCAGCCACCAGGGTTGTTAGCAAGGACTTGGGGACTGCACGAAGGATCGCTAGTCCAGCCATCACCTTGGTATTTTAGTGATGGTGAAACAGGCCCATGGAGGGGTTTGAACCGAGACCTCCTGCCTTCAATTCTAGAGGCCTTGTCTGTTTTTCTGACCCAGTGTCTGTGACCTTGATTCTCCTAAAGCACAGTGTTGGTCTTGGAGTAATGAACTTTACACTCTTGGTTGTAATCCTTCAGTTTCTAGGTATTATTGGACTTAAGATTTGAAATCCACATTTTTCTGGAAGCATCAAACATAGACTGGAATTTTTCAGCCTTTAGGTATGGAAGACCCCCAACTCTGCCACTTACCATCTGGCATTTGCGACTTCCAGCAAGTTATATATCCACCGAGTTTCTTCATTTGTGAAATGGAAAAACAAAAACAAAAAACAATCCATGACTGCTTACTCCTCAGAGTTGGAAGAACTGAGTGAGGTAAGTTGTGAGTTTTGACATGTCCTGTTAAGCACTATACAAAGATAACAAAAACACTTAAGCAAGAAACTTTGGATTCAAGGAGGGAGATGAGAATAAAATTGGGTCTTGGAAATATTAAGGGCAAGGGGAAGCAGATAAAGGTGACTAACAAAAGACAGTATCTGATAGCAAAGGAAGAGAAGTTCAGAGAGCCAAGGAAGATGGTATGGGCACACAACACGGTGACGGTGACACGTGGGTTGGTAAAGAATTACTAGAGACAGAGAAGAGTTTAGGAAGTTTTAATAGAGACGCTGCTATAGGTAGGTAATAGCGGGCCACACAGGTGAGAGGTGCCTGCCTGAGCCCCAGGAATGGGGGTGCAGGGTCTTTTATTGGGGGGAGGGAATGTGCACACAAGGAGCAGGGGCTGCATGGTCAATTCGTGTGCAGGTACGATTGGTTGTAAGATTTGTCAGGGACTTCTCTGAACAATAGGTTTTACGACTTTGATAAGGGCAGGATGTGAGGCCTGTCTGCATAGGGTACTGGGAGATGAGTTTTGTTAGAGTAAACACACATCAAGAGAAGTTGTTTTATATCTTTCAGAAATGCAGGAATACGAAGGGTCCTGCAGTGAGGAGTGGGGGTTAAGGTGTCAACAGGCTCCAGGCATACAGAGAGCCCGGGGTGAGGGGGCCAGCCCACTCCACGGAACGGACTGATCTTGGAGGGATCAGAAGCAGCCTCAGAAGGAATAGCATTGAGTTGAGCCTTTAAGTAGAACTTAGGTCTGGGGGGAGAAGGAAAAATATGATCAAAGGTCAAGAGATACACTTTTTGGAGGGGGAGGTTGTTACTTCTGTTCAGTATTGTAAACTGTATGGCATTAAAAAGCAGTGACCTGATCTCTAGTTTAGGTGTATAAAATCTGTGTGCCCCCTAAGCTCCCATAATGTCCCCCAATGATCCTGCTTTTCCATCACTTTAAAGGACATGTGATACTTACATTTCTTATTGCTAGTTGAACAATGAGGAGAGATCCAAGAGGCTAAACCCTGATACTCCAGGGAACTTGTAAATTCCCTTCACCTAGGAGACCTCCAGGATGCACTTGGAGGTCTTCCAGGGGAAACTTAATCTTTTCTGAGTATCCAGAAGATTACTTCTGTGCCCCAGTAACTCCCATGTTCTACCCACTAATATTTATACAGAGTAAGCATGCAGAACTTCCTAAGTGAGTGATTTTCTCCTTCCTCAGAGGAGTGTTCTGGAGGCCAGGCTGGATCTCTGATGAAGTGATCAGGAGTAATGTTTCTCTATTCCTCTGAAGGAGGCAGGGAGCTAGGGAATAGAAATCAGGACCTGTTGCCTAGAGACTTCTTTGAAGGTTTAAAATGAATCTGTTTAAAATTAACCTATAGTTGGTCTTAGGTGATACTTTTGCTTGGGTAATGGAAGAAGCTACCCTGCAGCAACACAAAGCCCTGATATGATCTGATTTATAAATCCATGTTGTTTAAGGAGCCCACTTGCTTGACTTGCTTGCTTAACCTAGCTTGACCACATTGTTTGAGGGTCTCTAGTTATCTGACCTTGTTTTTGCAGAGTGTTTGTTACGCAGAGCAAAACAAATTGGAAAGCATGCAGGAAAGGGGCAGCCAAAGAGAACAAGAACTACCAAAGAAGACAAATAAAAGGACCCAGGTGAGACTTAAAAAAGGGGAGTTCTTACATCAAGCTACCTGAGGTTATGTTCCCCCACCTGAGTGTGTTTCCACTCATGTCTTCCTCTTTTGAGCAATAAAATGGCTTTCATGCTGCCCCTTTGTCTCCACTGTGAATTCTTTCACAGCCAGAAGATAAGAACCCACTCTTTGGGGTTTTCCCCCTTTTAGCAGGCTTCCCCCCCACTAACACCTCCAGGATTCCACATATTGGCAAACAGTACCATTGGTGAACCTTGTTAGAACTCACCATAAAAGAAAAGAGCTGGTCTGTGGGAAGATAATATTTTGTGTGCTTGTGGGCTGGGAATGAGCCAGTACCCCTGATTGTCGTGATGACTGGGGAAGAGACTGCTCTGGAACAGAGCCTCCCTTAGGATCTGGTTCCCCTCATTGAAGGAGGCCCCAGGGAGTAATGAGTGGTCCCTTTAACAGTTCCTCCCTGCCAGCCTGGTCAGCTAGATCTTGCTGGTTCCTATTTTGATTCTACCTTTGTCACTGGAAGAGACCCACCTCTTCAGAGGTTAACCTGCTTTCTGTTTTTGTTTCCACACCACAATCTGTTAACCTATTCCCACAGTTGTGCTTGCTTAATAGAAACTAGAGCAGAAGATCACATAAGCAAAATCACAGGACCGGCCCAAGCCAGAAAGACCCAAGGTGGAACGAGTCAACTGCCATGAACTGGTTGCAGCCTGACCACAACAGCAGGACTTGCACAGATGAGACAGTGTCCCAGACTTGCCTTGCTTCATTACCATGCTGGGATCTCTGCCCAAAGTGCAGACTTTAGCTTTTCTAGGCACAATTAGGTCATGTGCAAGGGAGCCCCAAGGACTGCTCATGCTCTGGCTGTTTCTGGAAATCTTCACCTCCTTCCTGAAATTCTGATGGCAGAATCCATCTCTTGCCCCTTAAATGTTGCCTGCTTCACTCCCTCAAGGGGAAGGGGCCTTTAGAACAGGAGCGCTCTTGTCCTCATTCCTTGATCAATGAATAAAATTTCTGTTCCGCCGAACTTGGGATCATTCAGTTGACCCAGTGGCACCTGGCAAGGATAGGATCCCGCTGGGGTCCACCCATGCAGCTGGGGCTCCATAACAGCTTTGACCCCATTCTTCCCAGGGTGGGAGGGAAGGCCTGAACACACATTTGGAGGGATGTAGGAAAACAAGACAAGCGCTCTGGGGCACGATCAGAAGGCAGGCGTCCTGTGGGTTAGGTAAAGGGTGTCGGGAACAAGCCTCCGGGCTGCGCTGGGAGGCCGCCTAGCATGGAGCTGGGGCCCGGGAGGCGGCGAGACGTCGGCCCTCCCAGCCTCCTAGAGAGACCCTTGGCGGCGATGCGCGTGCGCGACGTCAGGGGGGTGGTACAGTCAAGGGACACGTCGCGCGGCGCCTGGAGTCGGTGAGCGGCCCGGCGAGGAGGGCGGGCGTCGCGGGCTGCGGTGTGGGCGAGGGGTTCCCGGGTGTGGACTAGGGGCGGCGGGTGAGGCTCGGCCTGGAGGCTGTCCTGGGGTCGGGGTCTGGTCTGGGAGCTGTGGTGAGGGCGTATCTGCCAGCGTTTTGCTGCCCGGGCGCCCCGGGCTAGAATTTGGAGTAATAGTTTCTGTTTTATCACTTCTCCCAATTATGCAAACAAAGAGGACTCGTTACAGACAATTAGATGACGCGGTGAGCGTAAGAAAGATAAAAGTAACCGCTGTCCGTTAATGTTTACATCTGGAGGCTTCCTGACAATTTAAAATTTGTGCATAATTTGGCAAACTCTTATATGTATATGTTTATTTTTTATGACGAAATAGGATCGTACTATTGCTTTAAAAAACTTTTTTAGTATTGTAATAAAACAATACTGTGATAATATGTACATAATATTTACTATGATACCTAAAAATTAACCATTTTAACCATTCTAAAGTGCATAATTCAGTGGCACTAAATATATTCACACTATTGCTTTTTGAAAATTATATCATCAACTTGCAGAATGCATTTGTTCATATACTGGTTAAAATTGGTGCCAACATTATGACACCACCAAAACATATATTTGCAAGTATAAGTAGAAGAAGACGTTTTTTGTTTGCAGTTTATTTCATACAGTACACATTACATGAAGCTGTAAATGCTGAAGCAAGTGACGTTTGTGCATAAAAATAGCAAAATATTAGGGTAATTGTGTCTGTTTTCAAAATGAAAGAGTAGTATTTATAAAACGCAGTTTTTAAGCAAAGGTAACAGCACTAACCTAAAACCATTTTGCTGTCTTCTAACCTCCATAGACCTATGAAATCAGAAAATGTTCTTCATAAAGCTAAGGGTGGCAAGGAAAGAACACCGTCCTGTTTCAAAAGGTTGCCAATCTGACAACTGATTAATACTAGGTTGCTTATCTTGCAAGGAAGTGGTGGTTTAGGCTGTAATTTGCTTAAGGATTTCAGGGAATTTGTATCTCTTAAGCACGTGTGTATATGTGTGTGTATTCAGGGACTAACAAATGAGACTGCACTTACATATTATTCTTAATGCTGAAGGAAAGCAGACAAATGTTGGTTTAAAAAGTAAGCTGAAAAGATGAGAATGTTTTGAAGATAAATCTCAATATGTACTTAAAGGGAAACTGACAGAAGCATAAAAAATAGTAACCATGCCACCGTTGTTTTCTGTGGCTCCTGGTTTCCAGGAAATATTAGTGCATGAGCATTCTATGATGTCATGCTCCAGAGCAAAAATACAGATAGTGTAGTAAAATATAACTCATGTTACTTTGCAGTGTTCAGTATTTTTAATATGAGAAACAGTCTGAAAGAGTTCCCTCAGGTGAGTCATTATGTGCTCCACAGGACTGGGTGTTTGAGCTTATACTTTTCCTTCCCTGATCTTAGACCTCTTATCCTCCTTCCTTTTTTTATTACACTACATGGCACCTGTCCTTGTCTCTGTCTTGTAAGCTGCTCAAGGCAGTGCCTTTTGTCTGCTTAATTCACTGCAGAAACCTTAGTGCCTCAGACTTAGTAGGTGCTCAGTAAATATTTGTTAAATTAGTAAAAGGATGAGTCCAAATTGCAGATGATAGGAATCGACAGAATTCAAAACCATTATTGCCAAGTTAATCCTTAATACCTAGACATTAATATTTCTAGATAGATACAAAAAAAGAAACACATTAACAACTCAAACATCTTCAATTTTTAAAACTTTATTTTGAATAATTGTAGCCTCACAGAGGGTGTCAGAACTGTACAGAATTCTCTTATACTTGACCTGGTTTGCCTAAAGGTAATATATCTTGCACAGTCATAGTGCAGTCATCAAACTTAAAAAAGTTTACAGTGGTCCAGTACTATTAATTACACTGCTGATTTATCCAGGGTTCATCAGTGTCTTTTTTAAGAATTTCGTGCTTGTATTTTTAGAATGACCCTCAATTTGGTTTTGTCAGATGTTGTCCTGCTTAGGTTGAGGGTAATGTTGGTGTGTCTTCTTCCTGGTCATGTTAATCTTGATCCAGTATTTCTGCCAGGTTTGATCACTATAAAGTTACTGTCTTTCTTTTGTAATTAGCAATGATTTTGAGGAAGCTACCCTGAGACTTTGCATAGAAAAATCCTGTTTCTCCTCAACTTTCACCCACTAATTAGCATTTCTTGGTGCCTCTTGCCTGCAGCAGTTATTACAGTGATGCTCTTCCAGGCGACTTTCCCTTGTTTTTGTTCTCTTAACTAAAATTCTTAATGAGGAAGAGTTGTACCTTATTTCCCTTTTGTTGTTGTTATTATATCAGTTACATCAGGGTGTGATGTTGGGTGTTTACTTTTTGGGTATAATGTGGTATAACATTATTTATTTTGTTGGTTAAATTATTCTGGCTTTGGCTGTTGGGAGCTCTTTCAAGTTGACCCCGGTTTCGCTTTATTTCACGTCCCCCAGCCCTGAAGTCAACTATTTCTCCAAGAACCCCTGGTTCCATTTATTGGAGAATGGTATTTAGAAACCAGATTTGGGCCACTCGATTTGGCTCATATCTTGATTGCCAAGTTGATATAAATATTCTTTTAATATTTTAAATATGTGCTAGAAGCAATCTTCCTTTAGTGGTGATTATCTTAGAAACTTGTTTGTTTATTATCAGTGTATACAATAAACCTTATGTACCATCTCAGTGGGAGGAAAAACATGAGAACTAGAGACTCCTTAATGAGGAATTTAAAGGAAATTAAAATTACATTGCCTATGAGTTGATGAAGAAAATGTCCTGAAAAACGCCCACATGATTGCTTGGGATTTTCCCAGCATTTTCATTTGGGAATGAAACTGAGTGAAGGTATGAAGCTGTGGGGGACAAGAGGCCTGATCCATCTCAGGTTGCTCCCCAGGCCTGGGGCTCACATAATCTTAACAAGCTGATGAGTGTGAAGCTTTTCTTCTGTCCCTGAAAGCTAGCTGGGACATGGGAGGAACCCTGAGGCACTAGGATACCTGAATTTAACTGGGCAGTTTCAGCTCACTGGCCCCCATCTCTTTACTGTGCTGTGGGGCTTTCATTCTGAGTTTGAAAGGCCCAGGAGGTCATTAGCTTCTGTCTGTGTTCATGGTTGTGGAGGCTGGGCTAAAAGGGCTGGAATCTTCTGCTATATTCACAGGCATTTGGCCTCATTTTTGTGTTGGTCTGTCTTCTCATCACCTCTTTAGAAATACTTCACTGACCTCTTGGGACATTTCTGCAGCAGCTGCTTCAGGTCAGCTTGGAGGCTTATTTTTGGTGCTCGTTTTGCTGTGTGTCTCAACTGCCTGAGATAGGTCAGTGCCTTTTATGTTTCCCACTGGGTGTGTTTCTTCCAGATGCTTCTCTCTGGCCTCCATTTCATTCTCTTGAGCCTCGGTGCCTGTTTCTCTTTCCCCTGAGCAGGATTGTAGTTCTTTCATACTTGAGTTTCTTTCTCTTCTCCAGTGTGTTCTGCAGGTTTGCCTGGGCAAGTCTCTCCCTCTTCCTTGGACTCTCAGCTTGCTCCTGAGCAGCTGTCCCTGCTCCTGCTGGTGCTGCTGGAGCTCAGGAGGACGGAGCCTGCCCCTCCTGCCCCGGGAGCACCCTTTCCTCCAGCCTCCTTTGGTGGTTGTGTCCTCAAGTCTCTTTCTGCAGGCCTTCCCTTATGTACCTTATCACTTCTCTATTTTCCTTTGCCTTTGTTTCCTCTGTGTCCTTATTTTTCTTACCCTGCCCCCTTGTTTCACAGCAGAGTTTCATTTCTCTGCGAAAACTTCAGCAGCCTCCTCAGCACACAGGTCCCCAAGTAGTCCTTCAGTTGTCTCTCGACGGCCTTGTAGCAGTGCTGCACTTTCCTTATCTGAATGATGACATGCTTTCTGGTGTGGGCCTTCTTCCCATCTCAGTTTACAGTCATCTCTCTTTTGTCAGTCCAGCAGCACTTGCTGAGTCCAGGAGACCTTGAATTCGTATTCGTTTGTAGCAAATGTAAGAGATGCTAGCCTCTGTTTTAATCATGGGTGAAGTGAGTGATTTTTTAAAAAAATTTGCTTAAGAGTGACAGGAGATGGAGGGTTCCATGCTCTCAGGGGAAGCCTACCATCATGTAAGTTGGTACACAGAGCAATGGGGCCACTTTGCAAGAGGTGCCAAGGCCTGCTGTCCATAGAATTTTCATATGTAGTCTGAGGTGGAGGTCTAACTTCATTCTTTGCTTGTGTACATCCAGTTATCCCAGCACCATTTGTTGAAAAGTCTGGTCTTGGGACTTCCGTCAAAAATAAGATGACTATAAATGTATGGGTTTATTTCTGGGCTCTTGATCTATTTCACTGAAATATTCCTATCTTTATGCTAACATCACACTGTCTTGATGAGTGCCACTTTGTCAAGTAATTTTTGAAAATGTGAATTGTGAGTCCTTCAGCTTATTTTTATTTTTCAAGTTTCTTTTTCCTTGTGCTGAGATGCTTGAATTTTCAGTGAATTTTGATTATCAGCTCATCAATATCTGCAAATTGGTCAGCTGGTTTTCCGAAAGGGATCGTGTTGAATCTGAATATCTCAGGAATATTTATATTTTAGATGTGGGTTTAAAGACAAGAGGGAATGATTTAGAGATTTGGACCAATGTTTAGAATCATTAACAAAACTTGAGAAGATTGAAAATGATAAGGAGATACATTTTTTTTACACTGACTTTGTGCTAATGTGGAACGCCAGAGGAAATGTCTAATAGGCTATTAGAAGCTTGTGGTCGATGTGGAAGAGAGAACTAGGAGCTGTGAGGGTGGCATTAGAGACTGAGCCCTCTGACAGAGGGAAAGGGAGGCTCTGAGGCCTCAGCCCCTGCAGTGTCCATAACCAGGGGCGGGGCGGGGGTGGGAAGAGAAGCCAGGAATGCGGGGCAGAGAGGTGAGGGGCAGGCAGGAGGCCAGTGCTGGGGAAGCCATGGGAGAGCAAGTGGTCAGAAGTGTAGCTTCCTTCCAGAGTCGTGGAGAGACGGTGGAAAGGAGCGCCCCTTCTGTTTGACCAGGGACCTTCTGTGCCTCCAGGAAAAACTCACAGCTCACACAGGATGGTGCCTTTATGGAACAGGGATGAGGCTCAGTGTGTGTGCAGCTGCAGGGTTCTCCTGAATCCACTCACTGGATACAGAGCTCATTGGAGCCAAGAGCAGGGCTCGTCCCACTCAGAGCTTTCCTTCCTCCCTCAGCTCGGCGTGCTTCCCCAGTGCCTGCCCTTCCCCAAGCAGGGGACTCAGGAGACCACGCAGCGGCAGCCGTGCCTCGGACGGTCAGGCCCCAGGTGAGCTCCCTGAGTTCCCAAGTCTGTGGCCCAGGAGTAGGTTGAGCTCATCTGCGGGGCTGCGGCCAGTTCTGAGACGTCTCCTGTGGCTTCCCCGCCTGATTGCGCTCCGGGAGCTGGTCTACCTGCTGACTTGACCCTGCCCTGGACTTGTCCTTGTAGATGTGTCCTTCCAGCTTCCCTCCCTCTCCACCCCTGTTACCACCAGGGCCCCGACCCTGTGCTGTCGGCACCCCTGATGACTCTGCCCTTGAGGCTGCCAGTGTCCCTGAGCAGTAGCAGCTTGTCGTTCCAGGTGGCTGCAGAGTCTGAGCTCCTGTCCGTGGACTATACTCAGAAGAAGTGGAAAGGGCCGGCGCTCAGCCAGAGAGCCCCGTACCGGAAGAACACCATGCCGGAAAACTACCGCAGCCTGGCCTCCCTGGGTAATGATTCTGTTCCCCAGTAACTTAGAGCCTGCCTTCTTTACATGTTCTTTGCTGTATTTTTCTTTTTTGACTTTTTATTATGAAAACATAAGCAAACACAGAGAAAGTGGAGAGGAGAGTAAAGTGAACCTCCCTGCACCATCACCCACTTTAATGGTTATTAACATTCTCTTTACTTCATTATTAATTGACCTGGGAAAAGCGAGCCATTCAGTTGTTGTAAGTAATGAGCTAGGGTACTTAGGATAAAGCTAAAGGAATGGAAACCCTGAACAAACCGACCGCCTAGGTTAGACTTCCGGAAACAAAGCCTTGCAGGGACCGAGGAGCCTGGGAGCCTCAGCAGGAAAAGTGAAAGGGTTTTTCCGGCAATGTGGTTGAGACAGCTGCTCCCCGCATATCTGTTTTCTCTTCCAACTGACACCCACTCTCTTCACTCTGAATCTTTTGTCCCACTCAGAGCTCCTCTTAGTTAGCCTTTCTGTTCCTTCAGATGCTCTGCTTGCTGAGGCTCCTAATGGCTTGCCTTCTCTCTCTGCATCATTTCAGCTTTGATTCCTACTTGTCGTTTCCTTAATTTTGTCCTACTTTGAGTTCAGAATTTATATACAGAGAGACTCCAAGGGTGGCTTAGCCATTAAATATCATCTCTGTTTGGGCAGAACTTTGGCCCGGGCCGTGCAGAGGCCGATGACAGATAAACTGCCCTTGGGCCTCGTGCTGGGCCCTGGTCCAGTCACCTGTTGTCCATCGTGGGATGAGCTGGGTTGCTTGGCACAAAGCATGGTTGCCTTACCTTCCCCTTCAGGAAAGACTAGGGGAGGGCAACTTCCTGCCAGGGCAGGTTCTGGGATTGACAAGTCTAGGACAGTAGCCTTCTCTGGAGAGGGTGGGAGTATGAATCAAAGAGCCAGATATATTTAACTTTCTTTTTTTTTTTAATTAAAGTATAGTGATTTACAGTGTTTTGCTAGTTAACTTTCCGTGTGCTAAAATAGTATGATGGCTTGTGGCCTTGGTTAAGATGTGATTGAAAGGAACCAGTATTTTTGTGTTCAGGTATGACCATGATTTCTCTGCCTTCTCCCAACTTTTGTGTTAAAAAATTCCAGGATTCAAAAACATATACTTAGCTGTTCAGTCTCATTATGATTCCAGATGATCAAAATACAAAAAATGTATTTTGACTTTGATTCATATGTAATATTACTGTCTTTGTTAATTTTTATAGAAATGCAGTGCTGGCGCCTACCAATCCGGTGCTCCAGGGACTAGGTGATCCCCACCTTAGACCTCTGCTGTCTCCTGCAGTACTTCCCCCAGCATTTCTGAACCCATGGCTTCTCCAAATATTGTCACTATTCTGTCAAACTAGAAACACCTCTTTTTTTTACACTTTCTCCTAATTATACTTGCCCACACTATTTGGTTTGAGTTATTTGCTACCCCTGTGTCTCCCCAGCATCTTTGCTGAGAACTGTGGAACAATATGATGTCATGGTTGGAAGGGACCTTAAAGTTCATGATTTTACTAAGGTCACATCACAACTTCTGGAAGATTACACCATGCTTTACAATTTGGTCTCTTGCCTTCCAGTTGATCTGCTCACTTGGCCATGCTGGCTCAACATATGTCTGTCCTGATAGCTCTTCTGCCACCTCCTCTACTGACCAGCTTCCCCTCTTTGTCTTTCTGTGCATGAAGAGAAATTTGAGCTATTTCACATTTTCTCTTCTGTTCTCAATGTGTCTCCTCATTCCTTATTCATAATGTGAAAAATTTTTCAAATACATAGACTCCTAGAGATTACCTTTCCTCACTAGGACAAGAAATGAGTAAACGGTGTTTTCTCTTTTCTTTTGGCAGCAAGTGAGAAAAGGATGGAGAGTTCAGAGTTGCCTCCAAAGCAGGCGATTTCTAAAGGATCAGAGTCACCTGATAGGACCTCAGGAGTACTGTATGGAGTACTTCCTGGAGGACCAGGAGCTGGAGATGCCAGTGAAGAGGCTTTAGAGAAGTTAGGAGCACAACCCTCTGATGAAGAAGGGAGCAGACTGGAAAGTGGTTTCTTGGAAGTAACACAGCAGGATGAAAAAAAATCCACAAAAGATGGATGTGATGAATATAAGGATCTTGGGGAACATCCAGATCTGTCCTCCAGTCCTGCAGAGGATCAAGAAGTTCTGAAGGGACAGAAATTCTATCGATGTGATGAATGTGGCAAAGCTTTTAATTGGAGTTCACACCTCATCGGGCATCAGAGAATCCACACTGGAGAGAAACCCTATGAGTGTAATGAGTGTGGTAAGACCTTCAGGCAGACCTCTCAGCTCATAGTTCATCTGAGAATCCACACAGGGGAAAAGCCCTATGAATGTAGTGATTGTGGAAAGACCTATCGCCACAGCTCCCATCTCATTCAGCACCAGAGACTCCACACTGGGGAGAAACCATATAAATGTAACGAATGTGGAAAAGCTTTCAATGAGAGTTCTAAACTCTTTGACCATCAAAGAACCCATACTGGGGAGAAACCATATGGATGCAATGAGTGTGGAGCAGTCTTTAGTCGGAATAAAAGCCTTGTCCGACATCAGGTACTTCACACTGGTGAGAAACCTTTCAAGTGTAATGAGTGTGGGAAAGCTTTCTGTTCTAACAGAAATCTTATTGACCATCAGAGAATCCACACTGGGGAGAAGCCTTATGAGTGTAATGAATGTGGCAAGGCCTTTAGTCGGAGTAAATGTCTTATTCGACATCAGAGCCTCCACACTGGGGAAAAACCATACAAATGCAGTGAGTGTGGGAAAGCCTTCAATCAGATCTCTCAACTTGCTGACCATGAGCGAATTCATACTGGAGAAAAACCTTTTGAATGTAATGAGTGTGGTAAGGCATTCAGTCTGAGTAAATGTCTCATTCGACATCAGAGACTTCACACTGGTGAAAAGCCTTATAAATGCAATGAGTGTGGAAAATCCTTCAATCAAAACTCATACCTCATTATACACCAGAGAATTCACACTGGTGAGAAACCTTATGAATGTAATGAGTGTGGGAAGGTCTTCAGTCATAATTCTAGCCTTATGGTACATCAGAGAACCCATACTGGAGAGAAACCCTATAAATGCAAAGATTGTGGCAAAGCCTTTCGTGACAGCTCACAACTCACTGTGCATCAGAGAGTTCACACTGGAGAGAAACCCTATGAGTGTATTGAGTGTGGGAAAGCCTTCAGTCAGCGTTCCACTTTCAATCACCACCAGCGAATTCACACTGGAGAGAAGCACTCAGGTCTGGCTCGGTCCATTTCTTAAGGTGTGATTCTCCATGCAGCAAGGAACTTTAGTTAAGGTTCTATATAAGAAGCATGCTCACCTTGGTCTCCTCTTGCAAATGCTAATCAAAGTGGTCCGTCCCTAAATACTTCCTGCTAGGTCATGAAGGTGGGAGAGTGGGAGTAGCAGTGCAGTCCTGCCCCCCCCATAGGGGAAGTTAGGAACTACACATATCATCTGCTTGTAGGTTTCTTTCTTTCTTTCTTTCTTTAAACTGTTTAAAAATCTATCTCATTTCTCAGTTTTGTGTCCCATATTAGAATATGTACTTCTCAAGGACAGAGATTTCCTTACTCTATTCCACCTCCTCCATTTTACCATTGACATAAAGTCATTCTCCAACACTGTGATTCATTCTTTTCTGCTTCTTGGGTGTGGCCCATTTGAACCTACTCTAATCTAGACCCTTAACACTTGTGTTCTCTACACATAGAACCTTTTCTTCCATTTTGCTAATCTATGTCTTTTGAACCTTTAAGATCCAGACCATGTCTGAAAGACTTTCATCTTGAAATGTTTCTTTTTTCCAAAATGCTCCTTTAAATGCTCCTAACCTCTGTTTATTTGACCTCAGTGCTTTTAATTAGCCTGTGCTATAATTTGCAATTATTAGGAAATTGCCTTGTCAATTCACAACCTAATACATATGCGTGTGCTTTCATACTAACAGTGTAGGGTTTGAGATTGGGTATGGTATCTATTTCTTTTAGCATATAGATAATCCTTTGCATATGTTAGTCATTAAATAACTTTTAAAAACTTACCTCTCCAACTGAACCATGCTTAAAGTGGGCATAAACCCTTCTACCACCAGACCTAAAACTTCCAAAGACGGGTATCATTGGATATCACATACAAAGGCCTCATTCGTATCTTCTACATGTGTCCTTGAGAGTCTTAACCATTATTACTTCAGCCTCCAAGAGATAATGGATTTGTGTTTGAGCATGTGCAAGTGTGTGTGTGCGTATCTAGGTATTGGGGGCGGCAGTCATGTTCCACTGATAAGTACTTTGCCCTGAACGCTGACTCTGGTTCTGATCTAGCTTTCTCCACCTTGCTGCCTAACTAAACAAGTTAAGAACAGCATCACAATTTACTGCAGAGACGACTCGACTTTCATGGCTGTGGGACCATTCTTGTGTGATTGGAATCAACAGTAATGAAGTTTGTGACAAGATTAATAGAGTCTCTTCTGATTTCCTTACCAACTAGTTCTGTCTGCCTGCAACTGTCATCTGGTTTCAAGGTGAGAGGTGTACCCCTAATTACTGTCATTATCTTCTAGGCCAACCTTCATACCTCAAAGGCGTAAGAAACAAAATCTTTTCAGGGGTTTCCTCTTCTACAGTCATATAAATATCAGACATCAGTTTTTTCTTTCCACCTTTGCAGTAGGGCGTCAGTGCTCAGGGGTTGGCCTCTGGTATCCTCCCCTTCCTGCTGGGCAGTGTGGAGGGGTGGAGGAGGAGGCTAGAGGGGCAGAGTCAGGTAACCTGGAGGGGAGAGATTTCTGGGTTCTGATTTATGTCTCTGAGACAGTGGAGAAGAAAGGGAAGAGAGTTGAGGCTCGAGAAAATAAGAATTAGATTAGATGAGATATCTCAGACAAGGTTAGAAAGAACATTTATTGGGGGCCTAAAAAATTACTGAACCAAGGACAGGACTGGAAATTTGCCATTTTTGTGTATTTTAAAATTTAAATACTGCTGTGGCTGTATTTTTGGTGTTCATTTTCACTTTTTAAAAAACAAGATATCCAGATAGGACTTCCTTTTTTTTATGTGTTTTACTTTGGGAGCTCTTGGATTCCAGGGAAGAGCCTAACCCCATGTGAGCACACGGGTCCATCCCTCTACCCTGATGTGAATGAACATGACTGGTCCTGCCTTCAGAGGAAGCCCCTGCCTGTTGAATGTTGTAATCTTTTCTTCTGGTTCTGCTCATACCCACCACACTAGGTCTCTGAAAGGAGAGATCCAGCACTATTCACAACTCTGGTACCTGACCACCACCAGCCTGGGATGGGTGCTCGGTAGCAATGTCCTCACTTCCTAGAAAAGCACTCAGGCTCTTGGTTGGAAGAAAAAGGACTACATTTGAAAGCCACATCTTAATTTCTGTTGGTTATTGCTAGTATTTAAAAAATTACCGATTTAAAATTTTTTTATCTGGATCCAATTTAATTACCTTGCTACATTATTTTTTAAGAGTTTTTTTTTAGTTTCATTTCCTAGATTTTCTAGGTATACAATAAATAATGACTAGAGTGCTCTTAATTTCCAATCTGTGTGTCACTTATGTCATGCATTAGCTCAGATATTTAAAAAAAAAAGTTAAATAGTGGTTAACATGCATTCTATGTCTTGTTCCTAACTTTCAAGAGAAATGCGTTTAGCATTTCAGTTTATATGGGGTTCACCCTCATTGTTTCTGATAAATATTCTACTGTGTTTAGGAAGTTTTCTTCTATTCCTATTTTAGAAGAAGCAACATGTTACAGTGGTTAAGAGCACAGATTTTTTGCCTGATACCCTTGGTTCAAATCCTGCCTCCACCACTTCCTTTAGGTGTTTGATCCTGGGAAAGTCACTTAGCTTCCTTTTGTCTTCCAAGTGTAAAATGGAGCTAGCTACCTCATAGGGCCATGAGGGTAAAATTAATTCATAAGTGTGAGGCACTCGAAACAGTGCTTGGCATAGTATATACTATAGCAGATTATTATTATACTTAAGTTTATATTAGGAATGGATGCTAAGTTCTATCCAAATTTTAAAAAAAAAATCTGTTGGTGTGATTTTATGGGTCACATCCTTTATTCTTTTTGTGATCGATTTTGTTGGCAAATTTCCAAATAATTGACTTTTTTTTCCTTCCGTTCCTAAAATAAAATCTCTTTGTTCATGGCAATTTTATTTTTAAAGTACAGGACTAGATTCAGTTTGCTTTGCCAAATGAATTTGGAAGTTTTCTTTCTCTTTTATTACCTGGAAGAGTTTGCATAATGTGGGAATTTTTCTTTGAAGCATAAACATAACTGGGCCTGATCCCTTTTTGGGAGGAAGGGGATTGAGAGGGACATATCTTTAGCAACTGTCTTCATTTGGTTTGCTCTAACAAAATATAGGCTGGGTGGCTTAAATGACATGTTTATTCCTCACAATTCTGTAGGCTGAGACAGCTGCTTTCTTGCTTTATTCTCATATTGTGAAGAAAGAGAGCAGCTGTCTGTCTCTTCCTTTTCTAATAGGACATTGATTCTATCATGAGTGCCCTACCCACATGAACTCATCTCACCCCGGTTACTTCCCAGAGGCCCAGCTCTGCATACCATCACCCTAGGGATTAGGGCTTTAACACATCAATTTCAAGGAGGCAAACATTCAGTCCATAAATTCTGCCTCTGGTTCCCTCAAATTCATGGCCTTCTTATTTTCAAAATAAGTTAATTCCATCCCAACAGCCCCAGAATCTTAACCTCGGTTCAGCATTAACTAAAATCTGAAGTCCAAAATCTCATCTAAATATCACCTAAGTCACATAGGGGTGAGACTGGAACTACATTTCATCCTGAAGCAAAGTTCTCCAGCTGTGAACCTATGAAACCAGAGGAATTGTGTGCTTCCAAAATACAATACTGGGACAGTTACAGGATAGACATTCTATGTTGGAAAAAACCTACATTTCTTCCCTCCTGTCTTTCTCTCCTGTGTCTCCTTTACTACTCACACAGAACATTTAACTTCTGAAGCTTTTGGTCACCAAATATGTGGGTTCTTCCCCCCACACCAATTCTCTGCAACACCAGCCAGGTGTCCTATAGTTTAACTCAATTCTGACATTACGTGGAGATAGTGTCAGATTGCACAGGTTAAGGGCTTAGACTCACAAGCTTCACACACGCACCTCACCCCACTACCCCCTGCCAACTTTAGGCACCAGTTCCAAGCCCAGGTTATCACTTGTGCTACTGACCAACCAGCTATAGATCAGAGGTTCCAACAACCCCCTCTTTGGGTTTAATTTGCTAGAGTGGCTCACAGAACTCAGGAAAACGGTTCACTTCTATTTACCAGTTAATTATAAAGGGATGTGATAAAGGATATAAATGAACAACCAGATGAAGAGATACATAGGGCAAGGTCTGGGAGCGTCCTGAGCACAGGAGCTCCTGTCCCTGTGGAGATGGGATGTGTCACCCTCTGGGGAGCTCTCAAAACCCCATACTATTGGGATTTCTATGGAGGCTTCATCATGTAGGCATGGTCAGTCATTCCCAGCCCTTCTTTATCAAGAGATGCTCCTATCACCTGGGCCATTACAAAGGTTTCAGGAGCCCTTTGTCAAGAACCAAGGTCAAAGACCAAATATTAGAACAAAAGATGCTTGTGGTGCTCTTATCACTTAGGAAATTACAAGGATTTCAGAGGCTCTGTGCCAGAGACCAGTATATATTATCTCCCATTCCAATTCTGAAAAGGATAAATCAGAAGGAAGAAAGGATACTAGGTCCTGAGCAAGTCCAAAACTTGGCAAGGCAAATTACATGAGATCTTAAGGCTCAAGAATAATTCTTTTTGGTTTAGTCCTCTGCCCTCCAGGATCACTGGGGTGATGGTCCCACCTTCTGGACCCACTGGCTTATCAGAACTCTGAGGGAGACTTTCTCCCAAGGTTCTGGGTGGCTCAGCCCCCATGGCTTGTGTGGAATCTGTTTGGTCTATCTGAAACCAGTGATCTCTGAATCACCTTTGGGGTTATTGTTCCCCTGTCCTGAAGAACAAGCACACTTTCACACCCTGTCTTCATTTCTCATTTCAGAACTTGAGATGCAGTCATATTGGAGGTGAAGGCTTCATTGAACATGTTAATTGTGGGGGTAGGGTGCGATTCAGTCCGTAGCAACCCCTCAGCTCCCCTGCAGTGTACCACCAGTGGTAGGACTAGGTCTGCAGCAAGCCCAGGCACTCCCAGCCTTGCTTGTCATGCACCGTGTTGATAACATCCTCATTGCTGGCCTGACCAACAAACTAGTTGACCAGTCCCTACATAAGGTCACCGATGCTATGGCACACAGGAAGGGCTGACAACCCTGGTGAAATGCAGGGACCTGCTCAAAAGTACAGTTCCTGGGGGACACCTGGGCCAGTAATCAGAGGAGGATTCCCAGTACAGTCGAACAAAAACCGCTGTCCTTGGCAGTCCCCTCCAACAAGAAAGAACTTCCATAGCTGGTAGGCCTGTTTGGCTGTTGGAGGCAACATGTGCCAAATCTGGGTGTTCTCTTGGTCCCTTATGTCAAGGTTACCTGCGAGACAGAGTCACCTCTGCATGGGGCCCCCAACAGCAGTGGACTCAGAGATTGTGCTAGGTGTGTTGGCGTGGGCCCCGTCGTTGGAGGTACACATTTTGGCAACTGACCTATGAGGATCGGAGCCTGTGGCAACAAGAGACTGCTCCCAGTGTGCATAAGCCCCTTGGGTTTTGGACCTGTGAATGCCTAAGATACACCCCCTTCAGATGGTAGCCCTGCCTGACTTTTGCCCCTAGTGGAGCACTGTATGTGACCAAGCACTCCAAGCACTCCAAACACTGTGACCCTAAGACCAGAGCTACCCATCCTCACGTGAGTACTCACTTACCCTACTAATAAGATAGGAGCCTCTCAGCAGAGTGCTGTCACTGAGTGGAAATATTATATCCAGGATCAAGGAATCCCTGAGAGGGATTCCAGGGGGTCAGCCAACTCCAAGAGGTAGCTGTCTTGCCAGAGGGGGCTGAACAGCCCGTTGGGGACACTCTCGCCACTCCCTCGTCGAAGTGCAGCCCACGGCTCAAAGATGTTCCAGCTGATGGTACAGTATGTGCGTTGTATTTTTTTGAGTTGTCCGGTCAGATGCAGTCAGAAGGGCAGACAGAGGAGAGGCACAGAGGAAAAAAAGACCCAAACTTGATTATACTCTAGAGACAGGAGATGTGGCACTCCACGCAGGACCACATGACAAAGCCACCAGAGTGGGGAGGAGGCAGGAGTGACGGGAAGGTTTAGGTCATGGCCTTTATAGCAGGTTTCAAGAGAAGGGCCGAGGAAGGTTTTATAGGTTTGGGGTTGTAGGGGTGATCCCTAGTTGCCTAGTACCTGGAGCAAGGATGATTAAGGCAGAGGAATATTGTCTCCTGGGGTGTATGAGCCCATAGAGGAAGTAAGCCCTGGACTGGTTAAATTGCATATCAAAGACATGCCTCTGACCACGCCCTTTGCTATCTCTAAGAATTGGCTGGCCCTAGGAAGAGCCGTCTCTCCCAGCCACAGTGGTTTTTTTAGGGTGTCAGACAGCATACAGAAAATTTTAACATATTTAAATACAATCAGCTCTCTGGTGTTTGGCATCATGTTAAGGAAACTTTGGGGTGATGATAATGGAGATGTTTAGAGAGTAGGGCATAAGTAGCCCTAAACAGCATAGAAAAGATTTTATTCTGAGAGTAGAATAGAGAAACACAGAATTACAAGGAATCTCTGTAGGCCAGCCCATAACTAAGTTTCCCATTTTTATGGCATTAGCCAAGAAAAATCTATCCAAAATTTTGGGGGTCTCTAACAATATCTTGGTGGAATTGAAAAGTGTGTTAGAAACGTGCTCATGTCAAGGTGGCAGGTCCAGCAGGTATGTTGCTGGAGGGTATGAAATCATAAGCTGGTAAAATGTGTGTGAGGATGACTGGTATAGTAATGTAACCAAGTGGAAGGAGTGGCTGTGGTGGCCCGGGTCAGGGACGCATAACAGAAGGTCGGGAAGGAAAACCGGAGGAGAGTAGTAGGGGAAGGCACCGGGGAGTGAGTGAGCCTCCTCCCAAGGGTCAAAGGGTCATCGATACAAAGCAGGCATCTCCCAGGGAAAGCAGTCATCTCCATTAATTTTTAGAATGGCACAGATAGTATTAACCTCTATCCGGTATCCCTTTATGCATGGGAGTGGAGGGGTGTACATTCTAGCAGGGTTCCAGGAATAAACCAAGACCCTGGGCTAAGCAGACAGCAGGCACACAAATATAATAGAATCCCTGATATCAAAGGAAGAAAAGCAAAAAATGTCCTGTATCCAATTTGTGCTTTAGGAGAAGCAGTCCATGGGCATTGGTCAGGTAGAGCTCTTACTGTCCAGGGTCAAGTTGCCTGTGGTGCAGGGGGCAAAGTCAACCTTCAGTGGCCATGTCTTGAGCTGGAGTGATGTCATCTGAGGTGATGTCATCCCCAGTGGTGAGTTCCCCTGGTTGGACAGTGTCATCTAGGATATGGGACTGGGGTTCCTTTGCAACTGAATACCCACTCGAGTTGACGCAGGTCTTGGCATTTGCCATGTCTGACTGGATCCCCACTATAACTAATTTGAACCCTAGTGTTGATGAAGCCCATAAAGTTTTGCCAGTCGGTGCATTTCAGTCTATGTTAAAGTTAATTTAGAACCTATGAGGTACAGTGCAAAAGCCAATCAGTACCCTTTTTATTTTTTGTTATACAGATTTTTTTTTTAGTATGTAAGTATTGGATTTTCAGTTGGGTTAAATATGGAATTTTGTTTTAATTCGTTTCTATTGTATATACATACACACAATTTGTCTATTATATATTTATATTAAAATATATGTCTACATAATTAATTTGTTAGAAATTTTTGATATTTTTGACAACTCCCCCAAATCAAATTTTAAATGGAGTGTTTTACCCTCAAACTAACTTTGAGATTTCCCAAAGGGCCCCTAAAAAATCATCATCAATATTGTCTTGTATGATACAAAACACAACAGGTGTTATATGTATTACTAACACTAGACAACAAAAAGGAAAACAGTGTGAAAAGGAAATTCATATTTATTTACAGGTAATTATACCTGTAAATTCACTTATAACAAAGAAGCAACCATATGATTGCTTTGTGGTAGCCTAACCTATACACTAATGAATGAATCATTATAAAATTTTTATGGCATACAGTATTATAGTCATATTCATAATGCAGTATTGGAAACATTGTTACTTAAAAAAAACACTTACCTATGGTAATTGGCTGATTCTCATTTTCTCCAGTTATGAGAGAGAGAGTGGGGGGCATATGTAATTCTTTGAAAGTGAAGTAATAAAACAAGAAAACTAACACATTATTAATTTTGTATTAAATATCACTCACCTTATGCCTATGTAAGGTTAAGCTGTCCACTTCAATACAAGTCTTGCAAATGATATTCTGCACAATGAATACTTAGATGATGATGATGATGATGATGACACAAAAATGCCTCACACAGTCCTTGCCATACAGTTATTAGACTTTCACATGAAGACACACACATACAACCTGATAAGCTGATTAACCATGTGGCATGATTACTTACTATTCACTAAGTGGAAGCAGATCATCATAAAGGTCTTCATTCATTCCTCACCCTAAGGTGCACGTTGAGTAGGCTGAGGAGGAGGTGGCGGTGGAGGAGGGTTTGGTCTTGCTGTCTCGGAGATGACAGTGGCGGAAGTTTGAGGGGGTGGAAGGAGAGGCAAGAGGGGCAGGCACACTTGGTGTAACTTTACAGAAATATATGTAATTCCTGTCTGACTTTTTTGCTTTTTCATTTCCCAAAAAGTGTTTCTAGACGGAACCAATTCTTCTCCCACTGTTTTCTTTAGTTTCAGTGCCCGTATCACAGAAGGGTCCATGTTATAAAGGAAGTCAAAAGCAGTCTTGGATAATCAGAATCTGCTGCCAGATTGTCTAATGTCAATTTGTTTTCTGGTACTGCTTTTTTTGTCTCCCTCCTCATCATCTGGCACTGGTTTGGAAGCACTCATATCATCAAGTCTTCTGTTAATTCCTCTGGTGTGGTGTCCATTAGCTCTTGAATTTCTCCCAGACCCTTATCTTGAAACTCTTCACCCACACCCTACTTTGTGTGTGTGTGTGTGCGCGTGCCATATCCACAATCTCTTTCATGATTTCCTTGATTGGCTTTGTTATAGATCCTGGGAAATCATGCATGACATCCTGACACAGTTTTCTCCAGCAGGAATTTTTTTTTTAAAGGCATGATGGCTTTCACAGTTTTTTCTGCCTTAATAACAATGACATCTTCATTGGTGTAGTCCTCCCAGACTTTCATGATGTTCTTTTGGGGTTCTCTTCCATAGCATTGACAATCCTTTCCATAGAGTATTGTGTGTGATGAGACTTAAAGGTTCTTTTGACCTCCTGATTTGGGGCTGAATTAGAGACATTGTGTATGGGGGCAAAAATGTCATTTTGATGCCTGCAATGTTGAACTCATGGGGTTCTGGGTGGCCAGGGGCATTGCCTGATATCAAAAGAACTTTTTTTAAAAAAAAGAACCTTACTGGCAGGGTACTTCCTGCCTTTAGGAACAAAGCATCGATGGAACCAATCCAAAAATAGATTGGAAGCTGTTTATTTTTTCCCTTGAAGGCTCAGCAGTTAGCAGATTTACAGTTAACGGAAATCCTGATCATAAACCTGACTGCATTTGTACAAAACGGTAGAATTAGCCTATCTCTTCCTGCCTTAAAGCCTGGTGTTTGCTTCTCTATCTTACCAATAAATGTCATTTGTAGCACCCCCCCCCCCGCCAGAATAGGGCACTTTCATTTACATTAAAAACCTGTTCAGGCAGATATCTTTTCTCCTCAGTGATTTTCATAACGGCACCTGGGAACTTGTCTGCTATCTCTTGGTTGCCAGAAGCTGCTTCTCTTGTTACCTTGACAGTTTTAAAGCCAAACTTCTTTCTAAAATTATCAAACCATCCTTTGCTGACATTAAATTCTCTAGCTTTAGATTTTTCACCTTCCTTTCACTTTAAGTGGTTACGTAATGGCTACACATTTTCTTGAATCACATTAGAATCTATAGTTACACCTTTCTTAAAGCAGTCCTGCACCCACATAAAAGCTGCAGTTTCAAGATAAAAAGGTTATTTCACCAAAAAAAAGTGCAAGGTTTTCATGCTTGTGGTCATAGCTGCTGTAATGGCTTCTTGAATTTCCTTTTCTTTCTTTCTTCCTTCCTTCCTTTTTTCTTTCCTTTTTTTTTTTTTTAAACAATGGTCCTTATGCTGGATTCATTTATCTTGAAATAGTGGGCAACCACAGCTGCAGACCTCAATCTGTGGGGCATATCAAGCAATTCAACTTTTCCTTGTAATGTCATGACTTTTCTCTGCTTTCTGGGAGCACCTCCGGCTTCAACAGTGGCACTTCATATGGGTCTCATGGTGTTGTTCAAGATTTTATGGTATTGCACTAAACACAGTGAAAAATATGCAAGAACCATGAGAGATCTCCTTTTACCATAATATGAAATTTCCTGGAGAGAGGAACTGCTTACTGGAGATAATTAGCATCACGGGGTGTTTTAAGCAGATACTTGAAACACTTGAGCTTGCCGAAGCAACAACAGGAGGTGGCTATGAAATGATAGTAGTACGGTATGTACTATGGTTATATTTGTGAAGTGATTTAATACTGCATCTTTGTATTTGTCTGCATTTCTCTCAACTACAGTTGGTGGCATGTTGGTCTATAAGTGTTTGTGTGCTTGTTTTGATAAATTTTAGCTTTTTATAGTAGATTTGTGTATATTTTATGGTAGTAAATGATAAAATAGACTAGAATCTACATATATTTTTAGTTTGTGATGTTCTTCAAATTATCGCAAATCTCCAAAATATTTTCCAATATGGTTACTGGAAAAAATTGCATATTAGTGGACCAGCAGAGTTCATACCTGTGTTGTTCAAGGGTCAACTGTACATCAAATGGTCTCACTGTGCTTGGAGAAAGAGACACTAAATGAAAAAATGAAATAAACAGCAAAAACAGTTTTTTCATTAACCTGATATCATAACCTTCAAGTTTCACAATGAGTTTCACAATGAGACAGAACAGCTTAAACCTGATAGTGACTAATAGTGGTGCTAATACCAAAACGAGAGAATTGTTAAAGTAATCAAACAGAGAGGGCATTGGATTGAGATGGCTCTCAAGCCTTGGACTATGATGACAAATTGAAATTATAATGGACTATAATTATATAGTTCAGGCACAAAAATGGAATTGGGTGGCAACTGAGGATCTGGTCTCAGACACTTCCCTGCATCACTGAGAACCTGAACCAAACCCAAGACACTGATGTCTGCAAGCTGCAACCTTATGCTCTCCAGGTTCCCCCTTGTAGCTATGCAACCATTTCAGACCCCAACCAACCCTTACTTAACAAGCTCCCTTACTTCTTGCCAGCTCCAATTATTATTCAAGACAAATGGTGGCCTTGCTGTTTTTGCTTTTATAAGCCTCCCCCATTTTGTAGTCCAGTGAAACACAATTCAAGTGCTTCTTGAGTCTGTCTCCCAGGCTGTAGTCCTAACAAACTCCAAATAAACACCTCTGTATTTCAATCAGCTCTCCATTTCTGGAATTTTGGTTGACACCTATATAAGCAAACGAATTGAAACCAGAGTTAGTCCTTCAAAGTTAAGAAAAACCACCAATCACAAACAACCCGCTGGACTTTACCAGATAAATGCTACCACTTCAGCTACAGCCGATCAAGCAATTTCCTTGCTTTTCTTCCTTGTCATCTATAAAAATCTTGCACCTAGCTTCTGTTGGTGGAGTGTTCCTAACTACTTCCATGTTAGTGCTGCCTGATTTGAATTGACATTTGCTCAAATAAACTCTAAAAACTTCTTCTTCTTTTTTTTTTTTTTTTAGTTTTTTTTGGGGGGGGGGAGGTAATTAAGTTTATTTATTTATTTACTTTTTAGAGGAGGTACTGGTGGTTGAACCCATGACCTTGTGCATGCTAAGCATGTGCTCTACTACTTTGAGCTATACCCTCCCCTCTAAAAACTTTTAATATCTCAATTTATCTTTTAACAGTACCAAGTGTTAGTGATATTAAAGGGACATGGAAATGGTCGTGCACTATTAGTGGAAATAGGCTGAGTATTCTAGTGAGAAATCTGGCATTGCTTGGAGAATGGCCTGAACACTCAAGTTGAACATGTGAAGATAAAAATCAGAATTGGTCCCTTTCATCCAGGAGCCTTCAAGCCAGCAAGGGGCTAAGATCTATAAAAACATAAATAACTCTGGTCTAGGCTGAATGTAAAAAGTGTCACAAGAGAAAAGACCTATAACCTGGCTTAGATTCAGAGAATATTCATTTATTTATTCAACAAGTATTTATTGAGCATCTGCTATGTACCAAGTGCTGTTCTAAGTACGTGGTGTGCGGCTGAAGCACAGACTCCATCTTGTCAGCTCCATCTAAGTTCCACAGTCTCCTTCCTGCACGACTGAATTGTAGCCTACTCTCAAGAAATGGGCCCAAACCAGGTAACTTTCCTATCAACTCTTACCCTTGCCTTCATCTGATATGAGAACTGGAAGAATGCCTTTTGCTGACACAGGTGGTTAATGATCTGTGAGGAATAATGTTCATGAGACATTCCTGTTCTGTTGGTATGGATGTGCTTCTCCCTTGTAGTTCAGATCCCTTCTCTAGCTTTGGCCCGATTTGTTACCAAGGTTGCTGCTCCAGAATCATACCCCTGCCCATTGCCCCCACCCCCACCTCAAATAGAAACCAATTACACTTATCTAAGTTTCAGGAGGAAGCTGCAAAGAGAAAAAAAACAAAAACTGGTTAGAACCATCTAGGCTCAAGATGGTGGAAGATTTGACCTCCGGTAGACCTTGAGCCTTGTTACACGCTCATTGTAATGCATTAGCTGCTAAATGACACACCCACCAGCGCCATGACAGTTGACAAATGCCATGACAACAACTGGAAAAGCCCATAGAAAGACTGAAAAGGAGTGTTGAGTCAGTTCCAGCTCCAAACCACACCCCTGTTCTCAGGTAAGGGATAAATATTCCTCTCACTCTTTTCAGTTCCCTCCCTTTTACCTTGATCCTCCTATATATTTGGTGTCTATACCCAAATTGGGCTGAGAAGTTGATTTGTGAAGTAGGTTCCTGCTCCACTCTTGGGCCGTTGGATAAAGCTTGTGCTGTTCCAGTCTCAGCATTGGTTTCATTGTTGGCTGCATGAATGTGATCACAAAAAGAACCTCCCTGGTCAAGACAAAAGGTCTCAGCCCAGTATAGGGGACCTAGGCTTGAGTCCACCCCACCAATTTGGTAACACTTTGAATCCCACTGTACCCCTTTTGGTGCTGAGTGCAGCTGCTAATGTCTCTGGATCTCCATCTGCCGGATCTTCCTGTGTGCTAGTTACTCACAATATGCTTCATAATTGCACTTTATATAGAGAGTTGTGTCGACTGAAATAAATGTGCAGCCTAAAAGTTGAGTTATGTTTTATTTGGCAGGAGGACTCAAGCCTAGATGACAGCCTCTCAGATCTCTCTGAGGGACTGCTCCAAAGAGGTAGGGGAGGAGCTAGGATATATGGGAGCGTTACAGCAAAGACCAGGTAGTTGGAACAATAAAAAATTACTTGTTATCTAAAGAAAACCAGGCATCTCAAGTTAAAGAATCTAGTGCTTTTCTGTGCATGGGAGGAAGCAAACATTTGGGCTCATTGAACTCATTCCTTTGACAAGCATCTAGCTATCTAGGGCCAGTATCTTGTCCTTTCTTATTCTGAGTCCCCTCAGAGTGCACCATTGTGAGTGGCTGCAGAGGCTGGGCTGCAGGCTTGTCTTCACTGGGGGGTGGTGACAGCTGCTGATGTCTTGATGGTTTCAGCATTCTTTGTTTACTGAAATGGTTTGCAGTATTTTTTGTTCACAGTTACCTGTTTCATTTTTTGGTCTCAAAGTTCCTTCTCAGTTCAGACATTATCATTCTATATCTCTGCTGTCTAACATTTGGGTAGAGCAATAAACAAACAAACAAACAAAGATTTCATAATTTCTATGCCTATGGCCTGACCCAAAGATAGACAGATCCCCCACCCAATACCAATAGATTTTCAACTTCCAATGAGAGCCTTCCTGATCCTGTCTCTACACCTGCAAGTGGAGGCATACAATTCTCTCTTTGGAGGAAGATGGGGAAGGGCTTAAAGGGGTAAGGGATGGGGGAGCGGTGTGTGTGAATTCCCAGCAAGGGAAGGGGGTGCTTAATTCCATTTTAAGTCCTTTTTAGTACTACTTAAAGTATCAGTATTTTTAAAATATAAATTAGAAAGTAATTTAGAAATGTATTTATAAGCATCACCTTGTAAAACAGCAAACACATTTTTGATTTCCTGTTCCCCCGACTCCCCCGAAAGAGGGACTCAGAGTTTGTGGCCAGAAGAGAAAATCCCATCAGGACAGTTTTCTCTCTGTCACTCGGTCACAGCTGGTTCTCAGTTTTACATTCTTATCTTTCGTCACTAGTCACAGTCCAGATCCCCACCACAACTTGCCATACCCAAATTTATCTCTTCATATTTCAAAATAGGAGGAAAAAAAACTAGGGGGAACTTTTCCCTTTGTTTTTCAAAGTCAGAAAGCTGATGCATTTTAAATTCAATAACAAGCAAATGAACAAAAACCTTCAGCAGGTAGCTTTGCAAGCAGCAAGGAATCAGGGTAAGAGGAAGGATCCTGTACTCCCAGGTTCTCAACATTGGGCTGCACATAGGAGCCATCTAGGGAGTTAAAGAAATAGGAAACCTGGGTCCCCCCCACAAGGATTTGCATTTAATTGACATAGGTCGTGGACTCATCAAAAGATCTCCAGGAGATTATAGTGTGCAGCAAAAATTAAGAGTCAGTGATTTACAGTCACAGTCCTTTGCTACTTAAAGCCTGACACAGGAACACAACATGGGCAAACCTGTGAGTTTGTCAGGAACAGTCTTTGCCCCTTCTCAGGCCTCCTGAATTAGAATCTGCAGTTTAACCAGTTAAACCAGTTTAACCCCAAGTAATTTGTATTTACATGCACATTAAAGTTGGAGAAGCTCTGTGTAGGGCTCCTGCCAAGCAAAGCGGCCTGGTTTGAAAGGAGGTAACACACTCAGGAAACGGAGCTCACGAGAACAGTCCTCCTAACCAGAGGAAGGAAGAGATCTCCTTACTACAGGCTCTGTGCTGTGGGTCTCAGAGAAATCAGGTCCTAGCAGGCGTAGGCTGAGCTTCAGGAAGCTAGGCATAACAGAGAAGAGCAAAGAGGCTGCTCCTGCAGCTTTGCAAACCCTGGGAGGGACAGATCTGATGGATCTGTCTGACCACACCGCTCTAGGAGCTGTCATGTTGCATAAGCACACCCCAAACACAGCCTGCTCAAGCTTCTCTGTGACGGGAATTGTTTTCCTCTCAAACAGACAAAACTCACAACTCATTCCTGTGGGTGGTTATGAATGTTCAGTCGCCCCCAGCCCCATCCCTATGGAGACAAGTTACCAGGAACATTATTTGTCAAACAATAATTAGTACTGTTGACTGAAATAAATGCACAGCCCTAAAGTTGAGAGTTATGTTTTGTTTGGCAGGAGCCGGGTTGACAGCCTCTCAGATCACTCTGAGGGACTGCTCCAAAGAGGTAGGGGAGGAGCTAGGATATATATAGGAGCTTTACAACAAAGACCAGGTAGTTGGAACAATAAAAGATTACTTGTTATCTAAAGAAAACCAGGCATCTCAAGTTAAAGAATCTAGTGCTTTTCTGTGCATGGGAGGAAGCAAACATTTGGGCTCATTGAACTCATTCCTTTGACAAGCATCTAGCTATCTAGGGCCAGTATCTTGTCCTTTCTTATTCTGAGTCCCCTCAGAGTGCACCATTGTGAGTGGCTGCAGAGGCTGGGCTGCAGGCTTGTCTTCACTGGGGGGTGGTGACAGCTGCTGATGACTTGATGGTTTCAGCATTCTTTGTTTACTGATATGGTTTGCAGTATTTTTCATTCATAGTACCAAGGCTGCAAAGAACTGTTGACTTAAAGCAAGACACACAGCAAGAGAGTTGTGAGCTTAAGTTTTATTCAGGGTCTTGCTGAGGACTAAAGCCTAGGAGAGAGCCACTCAGTTAGCTCTGAGGATCTGCTCTGAAGAGGTAGGGGAGAAGCCAGTTTACATATGATTTTTAGTTAGGAAGTGCTTGCAGTCAAGCATACATCTTGGTACATAGTTTCAGATGCATGTGTCAAAAGAAAAAGATACTGCTAATGATAAAGAACAGATGTCTCAATTTAATAGTTTTAGTGCTTTTCTATATACGGGGAGATTCAAATATCCAGAGCCATTAAAATTCTTTCTGAGATATACATCTAACTCTGTGGGTCCTGCCTATTCATGTGCATCCAAAGCACATAGCGTCTCATCCTGTTTTTGTCTTTAAATTCCTCTCAGAGTGCAACTGAAAGGGAGCAGGACCCTGTGCCTTCCCTCCCCTGCCTCTAGTTTATAAAAAAGCTGAAGTCTCCCAGCCTCCCGGAGTCACAGAAGAGCAGGCTCAAGCAGTTGATTAGGACAAGCCTGCAGGCACTGGGAGATGGCGAGGGCTCTGACCACCTATCTCAACGATTAAGATGACTGCTTTATTTCCCTACAACACTTTCATGGATAAACAATCTTTGGAGATTTGGGGGGGGGGGGCGGGGGGAGGATGCTGGGTGCACTAGATTGCAGCCATTCTGATTGAAAGCAACTTTCCTTTTTGTTACCAAGGCTATTTCCCCCAGGATCATACCCCTGCCCCTCCCTCAAATAGAAAACAATTACTCTTATCTAAGTCTCAGGAGGCAGCTGCAGAGAAGAAACAAGAACTGCTTAGAACCCTATGGAGTCCAAGATGGTGGAGGAGTTGACTTCCAGTGGACCTTGAGCCTCATTATACACTCATTGTAATATATTAGCATGCTAAGTGACACACTCATCAGCACCATGACAGTTGATGATTGCAATGACAACAACCAGAATAGCCCATACAAGGACTCATTGGCTCCATCACACTCAGAATGAGGACATGATGGTGGAAGCCTCTCATCAAAGTCCATGAGGCCCTATTCCTGGGCCAGAGCTGTCTTTGCTGGCCATCTTGGCTGACTGCTTCTCATTCGAGCACCTCTTCCTCACTCAAGTGCTTTTTTTCCTTCCCTTCTCTTCTGCTTGAGCACTTTCCTTCAATTTCCCCTTCTGAGCAATAAAGCAGCTGTTCACTTTGTCCCTCTGCCTCTGCTGTGTGAATTCTTTCACAGCAGGCAGCAAGAACCCACACTTTGGTGGGCTTCCTAATTTAGGGGTCCCTCCATCTGCTAACACAACTGTTGGTCAGCAACTGCAGTGGGTTACAACTTAACCCTGTAGAATCGGGTGGTTAGCAGCGCTCTTTGTCTTAGTGATCCTAATTTTTCTGTGTCTGCAGAACAAAGAGCTCTATTTGGGGTCTTGGGAACTGCAATTTGAGAGACAGATTTGAGTAAAACTGAAAGAGCATTCTAGGGAAGAGAAAGAATCAAGGGTAGAAGCTACAAGGTTGTTAAGTTGTCTTGCAAGAATTATGATTGGCTCTAATGCAGAAAGGAAATATTTGCCCTTAAGGGATAGGCTATGATGAGTTATTTAGGGTAAGGGTTCGATAAGTATCTTGGGTTTCTGGAATATTGTGCAGATGTACTGGATGCTTGCCTCAAATCAGTAAGTGGTCAAAAGTTCAGATTCCATCCTGGCAGAGACAAGCATAAGTCTCACTCCTTCAATGGCCTCCTGGCTCCATTTGAGAGCGCTCTCTCAGCAATACCGACTCCATTTTTATTTTCCTTTCACATATTTCAAAACGAAATTAATGGACACATTACTCATAGATGAGCAAGCAGTCTCTATTTTCCATTTAGGGTGTGTTGGATATTTTCCAGCCCTTCCCCTCCTCCGTATTGACTCTTGGTTCTTCTCAATCCTGCCTTAAGACTTGGGAAATTGACCTTCAACTGCCCTCTAGCTTCCAGTTGTGTTGGGCCAGTGGTGGGTCCTGGCGGGAGATCAGATGGAGAGTCAACTTCAGGATACTTATTCCCCCAGCTTACTCTGTGCTGGACCATGGGGTTCGGGGTGTCCTTAAACTGAAGGCCACAGCTTTGGTCAGGTAGCCTGAATCTAGAGGTGGTAGTAGCTTCCTGTTAAAAAACAAAATTCAACTGAGTAAATTTTTAAAATCTTGTTGGCTTTATTCAACAATTCATGAATCAGGCAGTCTCCAACCCAGCAGATGGAAAGGAGCTCTGAGGAGCTGTACAAAATGAAAGACTTTTATAGGCAGAAAGGAAGAACAAGGAAATTATACAAGGCAAAGAAGTGGGTTGGTTATAAGTTTACATTTCTGTAGGGAGGGAATGGCAGGGGTCTAGCAGGCAGATTACCTTACTAATCAGGTGATTCCTGATCAATTGGCTTAAGAGTCCATTTCTGGGAGAGGCAAAACTGTCATTAAGTCTCAGTTTGGTGAAATGGAGCCTGGCATAAGGGACCCCATTTTGAGCCTGTTGCTTTGTTTTTAACATTTCAAATATTGCTAGGTTTGGGGTTTCATACCACCTCATGTCCCATTTCCTTAGCAATTATGCTTTTTATATATGAGCCTTTGACATCTCCTCAGTTATGCTGCTTTAATGTGCTGTTGGTTTCTATTCCACCTCAGCAAAAGCTCTCTGGTGCCAGGGCTCATTCTCTGTTTCTATCCTTGGTGACTGTGGCATTGAAAAACAATGTGGAGTGGTTCAGATGGGTGCAGCAGAGCCTCAGGATGCAGACAAGCATCCTTCCTATTTAGAGATCAGTTGGCAACATGCTGAGGCCAGCCACTAGGTAGCATGTACCAGAGGGCAACCAGGACAGCTGCCTGGCCCTTTGGCACCGCAGCTTGTAGCATGTCCTCCAATGGCAGCAGATGGGCTCACACCCTCCAGGTTCCCTGGTTCTGTTGATAGAAGTCATTTGCTCCTATGGAGACTGGGAGTCTCCTCATGCAGCCTCAGCTCTTCTTCAACAGCCTCTCTGCCCCCAAACCTACTCCTCCCAGATTCTACATATTGGCAAATATCACCATTTTTCACCCACTAGGTGAGCCTTGTTAGAACTTTTAAAGTTTTAAAGATAAGACAACAGACCCAAAATAGAGTCACTCATGCTAAGCCCCAAATCAACAAAATAAACCTTAACTTAAAGTTTTGGCTCTGCCAGAAATAGAATTTAAAACAGTCCATCAGAAGTTTCCCGATCAGCATTTGTTAGGTAATCTGTCTGATAAACCTCTGCCCTCCTTTATAAGGAAAGTAATTTGCAACAACCAATCTTTTTGCCTATGAAATCTCTTGCCTTGTAGTATAACTCTTCGGCGCTCATTTCTATCTCCTGGATTGGATGTTGACTGATGCATGAATTGCTGAATTAAAGTCAATGAGAGCTTTAAAATTTACTTCATTGAATTTTGCAGTTTTGGTGATGAGGATGGGACCCAAGGACATCTATTAACATCCTCAAGGACGATGGGAAACACAGGCATTAGCACCCACTGAACACTTTAGTCCTCTGTCTTTCTCGCTGCTTCCAAAGGCCATGGGTGAGTTTCTCTCAGATCTGAGTTCTGCTTCCTTTGCATCTGAGCTTGCTGCTCTCATTGGTTTTCTAGTCCAGGGTTAACAGGGCAGTCTGGACTGACAGGAGGCTTTAAGAGAATGCCAGTCCTTAACTCTTGGTCAGTCCACAGTACCATATATTTCTTTCTTTTTAAAGTCCTATTTATTTATTTATTTATTTATTTATTTATTTATTTATTTATTTAGGTACTGAAAATTGAACCCAGGATCTCATGCATGCTAAGCACGTGCTGTACCACTGAGCTATTCCCACCACCACCACCACCGCAGTACCATTTCTGTGGTTATTGCTGACATCCACAGTTCTATTTTCTCCTCAGTTATTGTTGGTTTTGGCTAATGTGCATATAGGGTAAAATAATGATAGATCTATTGTTAATGGGAGTCTTGGAAGGCAAAGATGCAAAAGATGGTAAAAGCTGTTTGAGTTTGCTATTTAAATTGAAGAATCCCACGCTAGGATACATTGGTTAAGAAAGATCAGCACTAGGACACCCACCAACCTCAAGAAAATGTTTGTGCAATGAGATGCCCTGTAAAACATAAAACACCACAAAATCCCCAACCCAGTGGCACATCTTTGTTAGGTATTAATTTGATTCCAAGAGACCCAGGGCTTCACTAAAGAAAAAAGGCCCTCAAATTCACCACCTAACCTGCAACATTCTTAATCCCGCAACGTTGCTACCCTCGCCTGATGATGGCAAACCCCGTGACCGAGAGACAAGAAGGTCCAATTTCGTGACACTACATCTGGAGTTACAAGATGCTCCTTTGACTAATCCTGACTTAATTTTGTTTGTTGATAGGTCATACCATAAAAATGAGAAAGGGAATTTCTAAGAGGGCTATTCTGTTACTACCCAATATGAACTACTTCAGGGGGGAAACCTCCTGCAAACCAGTTACCAGGATAAATTGTTAATATTTATACTGACAGCTAGTATGCCTTGATTTTTGGATGTTATGGAATAAAGGAGTTTTCTCACACCCACTGGGGCTCCAATAAAAAATGGACAGCAAGTAAATGATCTTCTTGCTGCTACTCTATTACTCTCTGAAATTGCTGTTATCAAAATTGAAGCTCATACCAAGAGGACTGAAACTGAGTATCAGGGAAATACCCTAGCTGACTTTCATGCAAAGGCAGCAGCAACAGAAGCTGTAAAGGTTGTGGCAGATGTGGTTGAAGTCCATTCTCCTTCTGCAAAAATGACCCATCATTGCCAGACTTTGCGTTTTATCATCCTGAGGTCCTTGCCACTCGGCAACACTCTGTTCCTGAATCAGAGAAATCCCAATGGACAAACAATGGTTGTAAATTCAATGAAGTCAGAGCTATGGGAGACCCACTTGATTCTGGCCACTCGATTCTCCCCAATTCCTTGGAAAACCCATCTTGCATTTATCCACACACCATTGTACAGCTAAGATGACTCAAATTACCAAAAAAAAAAATTGATGTGGAAACTTCTATAAAATTGCAAAAGGCATTAACCACCAACATCTGACCTGTTAGGTCCATAATCCTGTAAAAACAATTTTTACTTCTGGAGTCCTCAAACCTCCTCTCTCTGGACCATTTGAGCACCTGCAACTGAACTTCATTCAGCTGACACCTAGCATGGGTTACCAATATGTTCTTGTAATTTTATGTATGTTTTCTAGATGGGTTAAAGCTTCCCCTTGCTGCAAGGTTCATGACCTCACAGTGACAAAGAAACTGTTGGAAAATGCGTTTTCTTCCACACCCAGCACTCACTTCACTGGGAAAATCATATGAGCTTTAACTAAAGCCTTGCAAACTTCTCAGAATTTTCAGTGTCCCAATCACCCTCAACCATCAGGCAAGGTTAAAAGAATGAATAGAATTGTCAAACTCAAAACCTCTAAACTTGCTGAAACTACCGGACTCCCTTGGCCTAAGGTATTGCCTCTGGCCTTGCTGACTGCTTGCAGTACCCTCTCTGGAAGCATAAACTCACTCTGTATGAAATAATCACCAGTAGACCAGTGTCTCTTGGTAAAGAACTTTCTGCCGACACCTTGTTATTTCACACTAATGTGACCAACTGCTGTAAGTCTTTAGTGTCTTTGGCTAAAGTCTATCATCAACAGCTTAAAGAACATCTTCTAGACCCCAATTTAAAAAAAAATCCCGTTGGTCATGGCTTGGAGTACGGCAACTGTGTATTTTGGAAAAGCCATCAGAAGCAGATGGCCCTGAAACCGTTGGAAGGGATCTTACCAAGTGTTCCTAACCACTGACACTGCTGTGAAACTCGAAGGCGTTGAACCTTGGTTACACCTCTCTCAGATGAAAAGGGATTCTCCTGACACTTGGTCCTCCTCTTGCACTGGTGACCTTGAAAGTAAGTTGACCAGGAAGCTGGTGACTTCATGTGGTAGACAGCCTCTACCCCAGATGCTAGATTGAGGCTTCACACTTAAACTAACCTCACATGTGAAACTCTTTCTTTTTCTCTTTCTTTCACATTGACATTGGCCTGGAAAGATAATGCCATCATCCGTATCTCCCAGGCCATTGCTAAGCGGGATAATCTTTCAGACCATGTCAGGGCTGGATATCTGTGCCGGGCTGTGGGTGATCAGGCCTTGCCCAGGTTCCGAGCATCTCCAGTCCCAACAAATCCAGGGGAATCCCAAAAAGCGAGTCAGGTACTGACTTACCTGAAGACCACCACGTGGATTCCTGAACATTGAGTACCTTGGACGTTAAGTCCCCTGTTGCTTGAGTGTGGCACGAAGAAAGGGGCAGGAGGTGAGAATTCAGGTGCAAGCCAGACAGGCTCGGGATGGGAGGATATGGGCAAATGGCTCAACTAGCCGAGTAGGATGGTGCTCAAGGCTAGGAGTTCTTGGACCCGAGTCTCCTCCTGATCCCCGACAGCCCTGGCATTTTATTGAATTATAGAACACACAGGTAGGAGTTGGGGCAGGGCTGCTTGGGGATTAAAGGAATGGGGTAGTGGTGAGTTTTGATTGGTGACCTTTAAGGTGTTAGGGGTGTTTAGCACTCTAAAGGTGTGGGGCAACTGTCCATCGGCTATTTTACCTAAACTCTACTTGCTCTGGTTTTGGTGGTTAGCTAGGTGTTGCTTTTTGCAAGCAGTCTCCTTTGCTGGCCCTTTCCTAGAGCAATGCTGTACTTTTGGTTTTGCCTTGTGAGTCTAGTTTAGTTTTGGAGCAAGCTAGCCTGCTTAAGCCTTACAAGATCATGGGATTTTTTTTCATTTAAAACTTCAATCTGTCCATGATGCCAGAGACCCCTGGTCCTCCCTGTGACAAATTTTTCTTCCATTCCCAATGTCACCATAGCCACTCCCCACCCCCCACCCCCGCTTAAAAGTCACTTATAGAGTCTGATTTTTCTAGCCATAACATCCAGGTTCCTTTCTGTCACCTTTCTCCTGTCATAACTGTATGAATTCAGACAGACAGGACTACCTTTAAAAACATCAGTGTGTTTTCACCACCCCATTCTTAAGATTATTTAAACATAAACTGCTCCTGGCCTGGAATTGCACATTTTTTTTTCCCACAAGCACTCACCTCTGCAAAGAGTTTACAACTACCTTTTACTTTAGAATAAGAAATTATTTTCCCAAATGTGATGAAAACCTAACTGATCCATGGCTTAACTGGGCAACATGAAAAATCCTGGTCACTGAATCCATTGTAAATAGTATTTTAATGGGAGTACTGTGTGTGTCCTGCAGGGTGTATTTTTGTCTGTTGTGGCTTTAAGGAAAAATATACTTTTGGGGCCTATGGTATGCTTTGATGGTTGGCCCTTAACATGATAGTGACTTTTGAGTTATCTAACTGTACCCGCATCTGCCCAGAACAAAACTGAGACATCTCACTAGTCAATTCCCGTTGTTTGCATTATTGAACCAAATTAAACTACCAGGAGCTATTCATGATTCAAAATTTGCTTCTTTTGGTAGATCCCTATTCCCTTGCATAGGACTAAGTGCAAGGCAGGTTATGATTAGGAATGGTCTTAACTGTTGAAGATATTGCAGAATCTAATGCTAATACAGTAACTGCCCAACAGGAATCCCTAAACTCTCTGGCCAGTGTTGTTCTTGATAATAGGATAGTCCTTGATTATCTTTTCACTGGACAAGGTGTCTGTGCTGTGGCCAACACCACTTGTTGCACTTGGATTAACACTTCAGGGTAAGTTGAGACTCAGCTATATGAGGTCACTGAACTAGCAACTTTGCTTAAGAAAGTGACTCTTTCAATGAATATACTTATGTTCATGTATAACTGAAAAATTGTGCTCTACACTAATTTGACACAACATTGTAAAATGACTATAACTCAATAAAAAATGTTAAAAAAAAAATAAAGAAAGTGACTCCTTCAACAGGGTCTTTGAGTTATTTGATTCTGATCGGTTTGGGTCTTGGGGACCATGGTTCCCAAGCACACTCCAGGCATGGGGAACTATCCTGCTTATAATAATCATAGTCGCCTCTCTGCTGTGCTGTAGTCTCTCAAAAGCTTTAAATGCATGTTTGCATCCACTAACCACCAAGCAAATGATCTCCCTAAGGTTAGAATGTCAGAAAAATAAGAGTATAAAGAGAAAAAAAATACCATATGATATCACTCATAAAAAAAAAAAAGAAAAAAAGAAGACACTAATGAACTCATCTGCAAAACAGAAACAGACTCACAGACATTGTAAATAATCTTATGGTAACCTGGGGAAAAGGGGTAGGAAGGGATAAATTGGGAGTTCAAGATTTGCAAATAATAACTACTGTATATAAAAATCGATAAAAAACAAATTTCTTCTGTATGGTACAGGGGATTATATTCAATATCTTGTAGTAACCTATAATGAAAAAGAATACAAAAACGAATATATGTAAGTATATATATGACTGAAACATTTCACTGTGAGGAGGAAAAATCAGACAAGTTACCCCTCCCTGCAGCCCCTGTAACTGCTTACTTCTGCTTTTATAAACCGCTGCTGCTTGCAACAGTTGAGTGGAAACTTACTGCACCCAAGCTGAAAAGTCCCAAATACCCAGAAGTGTTACGAGTATAAGAGACAATCAGACCCCAAGCCCGGGGCTCAGCCTTTGGAGGTGACTCCGCTGGTCTAGCACTGGTCCGGAATAAAACAGTCTTTTCTGATCCTCCAAGTGTGTGTCATCTGTCACTTCCCACCAGGCGTAATTCTTCTGTAACATTTCTGGTGCAACTGTACACCAGAAATCAACAGATTGTAACTGAGTATACTTCAGTTAAAAAAAAAAGTAAAAGAAAAAGTAACATATAATTACCAACTTAAAGAATATGAATCTGATATCCTGACCTGTGATTACCACACAGACAACCAGGAAAAACTATGAGAACATTAGAGTCGTAGCTGGGCGAAGCACTAAAGCCTTAAAATTTTGCTCAGTCTCTCAGGCTGAGAGTCTGACCAAAGAGGGAGAATTGTTAAAGACAAGACAATAGGCCCCAGACAATGTAGCTCACGCTAAACCCCAAGTCTCCAAAGCAAAATTTAAGTTACTTACAGTTTCAGCTCTGTCAGAAAAGAAATCTTTGGTCCAGTCAATCAGGAATCACCTGATCAGCATTTGTTAGTAATTTGCTTGATAAACCTCTGCCATCCCCTATAAGGAAAGTAACCTTGCAATAACCAATCTGCCTTTTTGCCTAGTATAACCTTCATTTCTGCTCCCTTCTGCCTATAAAATCTTTTGCTATGTAGCTCTTCAGAGCTCCTTTTTAACTGTTAAATAGGATGTTGTCTGACTTGTGAATTGATGATTAAAGCCAGTAAGATATTTAAAATTTACTCGGTTGAATTTTGTTAACAGGAGAAAACAGCTGGAAGCTGTAGTGGGAAGTTTTGGGCGTCTGCGGCTTGGGAATGAGCAAGTACCCTCTGATCATGGTGGTGATGGAGGAAGAGACTGTCCTGGAACACAGCCTACTTCAGGATCTGGTTCCCCTCGTTGAAGGGGACCCCAGGGAGTAATGAGTGGCCTCTTTAACAGCTCCTTCTGGCCAGCCTGGTCAGCTAGATCTTGCTGGTCCCTAGGTTTGATCCCATTCTTCCCTGGGAGGAGGGAACCCTAAAGGGAAGCCCTGTACACACATTTGGAGGAAGGCAGGAAAACAGGACAAGGTTGATAGAGCTCTGTGGTACGAAAAGAAGGCCTGCGTCCAGTGGGTTAGGTCGGGCCGAAGACCGTGGGCTGGGAGGCCTCCGAGCCCGGCAGTCGGGCCCGGGAGAAGTCGAGAGATTGGCCTCCCAGAGTCCTAGAGAGGCCGAGAGGCCCGGGGCGGCGACGCGCGTGCGCGATAGGGACGGAGAGCCGGGCGCGGGGCAACTGGCGTGGGGTGGGCCTTGCGGTCAGGGGACCGAGCGTCGCGCGGCCGCGGGAGTCGGTGAGCTGCCCCGCGGGGCTGGTGGGCGTGGAGGGTTGCTGTGCGGGCGCGGGGTTCCCGGCGTGTGGGGCGGGGGGGAGGCTCGGCGTGGAGGCTGCGCCCGGGGCGGGGATCTGGCCTGGGAGCCCGACCCGCCGCTGTGAGGGCGTATCTATCTGCCTGCGCTACGCCGCCCGGGTCGAGAATTTGGAGTAATGGTTTCTGTGTTTTATTACTTCTCCCAATTATGAAAACAAAGGGGACTCCTTACAGATAGTTGAATAACGCGGGTGAACGTAAGAAAAGTGAAAGTAACCGCTGTCCGTTACTGTTTTCATCTGGAGGCTTCCTGACCATTTAAAATGTGTGCATGATGATGCAAACTGTTATACATGTACATTTTTTTTTAAGAAATGGGATTATTTTTACTGCTTTAAAAAAGTATATAATCCATATATTTTAAAATTTTTAACATTTTAAAAAACTGAGGTGTAATCCACATATAACGTATTAGTTTCAGGCATACAACATCATGATTACATATCTGTGTACTGTTGCTTTCAAAATGCTTTTTTAGTATTATGATAAAATAAAATACACATACTGTTTAGCACACGGCACATAAAAATTGATCATTTAAGCCATTTTAAAGTGTATAATTCAGTATCAGTAAGCACTGTCATACAGTTGCTTTTTGAAAATTGTATCTTCAACTTGTCGAATGCATTTGTTCATATATTGGTTAAAATGGGTGCCAACTTGATGACACCGCTGACATTTTTGTAAGTATAATTAAAAGAAGACATTTATTTGCAGTTTATTTTCCAAGGTACACATTACATGCAGCTGTGAATGCTCAACAGGTGATATTTGTACCAAAAAGCTCATGTATTAGAGTGATTATCTCCTTTCAAAATGGAACAGTAGTATATAAAATGCAATATTAAACACTAGGTACAGCTGTGACTTAAAACCGCTCTACTGTCTTCTCACTTACATTGGTCTAAGAAATTAGAATGTTCACCTTCCTAAGTTAAAAGTGGTGACCGGGAAAGAACACCATTCTGTTTCAAACTGTTGGTATTTCAGAGTTGAAAACTCATTAATATTAGGTGGGTTATTTTGCAAGGAAGTGTCAGAAAGTGGTTTTAGACATAACTGGATTTCAGGGAATTTCCAGCTGTTGTACACGTGTATATTGTGTGTGTACTCGGAGACTGACAAAAGAGGCTGCACTTACATGTTCTTAATACTGAAGAGAAATAGACAAATGCTGGTTAAGAAGTAGGCTGAAAAGATGAGAATCATTTGAAGATAGATCTCAGTATGTACTTAAAGAGAAACTGACAGAAGCATAAAAAATAGTAACCATGCCACCGTTAAGTTTCTGTGGCTCCTGGTTTCCAGAAATATTAGTGCATGAGCATTCTATGATGTCATGTTCCAGACCGAAAATACAGATAGTGTAGTAAGATATAACTCATGTTACTTTGCAGTGTTCAGTATTTTTAATATGAGAAACAGTCTGAAAGAGTTCCCTAAGGTGAGTCATTATGTGCTCCACAGGACTGGGTTTTTGAGCTTATACTTTTCCTTCCCTGATCTTAGACCTCTTATCCTGCTTCCTTTTTTTATTACACTACATGGCACCTGTCCTTGACTATCTTGTAAGCTGCTCAGGGCAGTGCCTTTTGTCTGCTTAATTCACTGCAGAAACCTTAGTGCCTCAGACTTAGTAGGTGCTCAGTAAATATTTGTTAAATTAGTAAAAGGATGAGTCCAAACTGCAGATGATAGGAATCGACAGTATTCAATACCCTTATTGCCAAGTTAATCCTTAATACCTAGACATTAATATTTCTAGATAGATACAAAAAAAGAAACACATTAGCAGCTCAAATGTCTTCAATTTTAGAAACTGTATTTTGAATAATTGTAGCCTTACAGATGGTGTCAGAACTGTACAGAATTCTCTTATACTTGACCTGGTTTGCCTAAAGGTAATATCTTGCATAATCATAGTACAGTCATCAAACTTAAGAAGTTTACAGTGGTCCAGTACTATTAATTAAACTGCTGATTTATTCAAGGTTCTTCAGTGTCTTTTGTAAGGTTTTTTTTTCTGTTCCAAGATCCAGTATAGTATCCCTCATTCCATTTAGTTGTCATGTCTTCTTGTTCTTCGAGAACTCTGGGACAGTTCCTCAGTTTTACTTGTTCTGCATGATCTTGACACTTGCAGTATTTCGTGTTTGTGTTTTTAGAATGACCCTTGATTTGGTTTGTCAGATATTGTCCTGCTTAGATTGAGGGTGATGCCGGTGTGTCTTCTTCCTGGTCATATTAACCTTGCTCCAGTATTTCTGCCAGGTTTCATCACTGTAAAGTTACTGTCTCTCCTTTGTAATTAGCAGTGATTTTGAGGAAGCTACCTTGAGACTTTGCATAGAAAAGTCTCTCCTCAACTCTCTGTTTCTCCTCAACTTTCACCCACTAATTAGCATTTCTTGGTGGCTCTTGCCTGCAGCAGTTATTACAGTGATGCTCTTCCAGGTGCCTTTCCTTTTTGTTTTTTCTCTTCCATTTCTTAACTGGAATTCTCCGTTAGGAAGAGTTATGCCTTCTCTTCCTTTTGTTGTTGTTATTATATTAGTTACATCAGGGTGTGATGTTGGGTGTTCCCTTTTTTAGTATAATGTGGTGTCACGTTATTTATTTTGTTGCTTAATTATTCCAGCTTTGGCCACTGGGAGCTCTTTCAGGTTGGCCCTGGTTTCCCTGTACATGCTCCCATCATTTTTATGTCTTTCCCTGATTTTTAGGCAACATAAGATACTCATCTTGTATTTTTCATGTCCTGCAGCCCTGGAATCAACCTTTGGATAACCATTCTTATCCAAGAATTCCCTGGTTCCATTTATAGGAGAATGATATTTAGAAACCAGATTTGGGCCACTCGATTTGACTCATCTTAATTGGTAAAGTGGGATAAATATTATTTTAACATTTTAAATATGTCCTGGAAACAATCTTCCTTTAGTGGTGATTATGTTAGAAACTTGTTTGCTTGCTACCAGTATATAAAATAACCTTATGTACCTTATCTCACTGGGAGGAAAAACATGAGAATTAGAGACTACTTAATGAGGAATTCAAAGGAAATTAAAATTACATTGCCTATGAGTTGATGAAGAAAGTGTC
This sequence comes from Camelus bactrianus, assembly GCF_048773025.1. Lineage (NCBI taxonomy): Eukaryota > Metazoa > Chordata > Mammalia > Artiodactyla > Camelidae > Camelus > Camelus bactrianus. Next base: position 37,632,720 of record NC_133555.1, read on the forward strand.
CTGAAAAACGCCCATGGGATTGCTTGGGATTTTCCCAGCATTTTCATTTGGGAATGAAACTGAGTGAAGGTATGAAGCTGTGGGGGACAAGAGGCCTGATCCATCTCAGGTTGCTCCCCAGGCCTGGGGCTCACATAATCTTAACAAGCTGATGAGTGTGAAGCTTTTCTTCTGTCCCTGAAAGCTAGCTGGGACATGGGAGGAACCCTGAGGCACTAGGATACCTGAATTTAATTGGGCAGTTTCAGCTCACTGGCCCCCATCTCTTTACTGTGCTATGGGGCTTTCATTCTGAGTTTGAAAGGCCTGGGAGGTCATTAGCTTCTGTCTGTGTTCATGGTTGTGGAGGCTGGGCTAAAAGGGCTGGAATCTTCTGCTATATTCACAGGCATTTGGCCTCATTTTTGTGTTGGTCTGTCTTCTCATCACCTCTTTAGAAATACTTCACTGACCTCTTGGGACATTTCTGCAGCAGCTGCTTCAGGTCAGCTTGAAGGCTTATTTTTGGTGTTCGTTTCGCGGTGTGTCTCAACTGCCCAAGATAGGTCAGTGCCCTTTATGTTTCCCACTGGGTGTGTTTCTTCCAGATGCTTCTCTTTGGCCTCCATTTCATTCTCTTGAGCCTCGGTGCCTGTTTCTCTTTCCCCTGAGCAGGAGATGTTTGTAGGTCATGTAGGGGATGATGGTTTCTTGGTAAAGTAATAATTCCTTTAAGTTTGCTTAACTGTGGGAGATGGAGGGTTCCACTCTTCAGGGGACGATGACCATCATGTGTGACTTGGTGCACTGAGTAATGGGGCCACTTTGCATCAGGGGCCAAGACCTACTGTCTATTTCATACCTCTCTTGGAGGAGGGGCAGAATGAACAGTGCCCTCTTAACTGAGAAAGTATGCTAAGACTGAAGAATGAGGCAGGCAGCTCCATATAATCAATGGATCCATTTATTTTAGGATAATTTACTCACACAGTGGGATCAGGTGGACATTCTGGGAGCACTGGCAGCTGCACTCTGCGCTGCTGAGGGGCTAGTGGGACAATTTTATAGTTGAATATGGGGGTGTGTGCTTGGAAACAAGTGCATTCCTAAGTCAGGGTTTCTGAATGGGTAACTAGTCTCATGGGCAATGGGAATATGTTACTGAAAGTCTTCGTCATTGTTTGGAGACTAGCAGAGCATAGAGTCTACCTGGAACTAACGATCATGAAACAATGTTTATTAAGTATAAAGCCCTTGAGACAGAAAAGTGATTTACCACATTGTATGGTCATAGGTAGGGTCAATGGAAGGACTGAAGGAGTTGAACGGGTCTAAAATGGCATCAGTTATGCTAACAGCCATACATATGTCTTTGTAGACTCTTTTTTGGTTTAGTTTTGTTTTAGGTATTCTGTGAGAATTGTTCTACATGTAGATTGTATTTTTGATGTATTTGTGGGAGAGAGTGAGCTCCGTGTCCTTCTATTCTATCTTGAAGCACCTCCCCTGGTTTGGTTTGGTTTTAACATGCTCTGTCTTTCTTTGTTTCTTTTTCTTTTGCATGTTGTGGTTTTTGGCAGCATTTTACTCTCTTACTCTCTTTTGTTCTCTACCTCAGTTGTCAGTTTTTGTCTTACCTTGTTCTCTTAGTTCCACCAGCCGCCTTTGGTTTGGTTGTTGACTCAGTGGCTAAAGTAGAACTAAGGTCACCTCGATTTCTTTTTCCTTTTACAGCTACTTGAGCTGCAGCCACCGTATTCATACATGTCCTCTTCAAGGGTGTACAAGCCTCTTCTGCTCCATGCCCACCTCCTTGAGTCCTGGAAGCTGATACTTGGTTGCTTTATTTTTTAAGCAGAATTATTTACCACCTTGCTGATTATGAAAATAATGTTCTACAATTCAGGGTACGTAGAAAAATAGGAAGGGAAAACCCTCTAATCCCACTGCTGGAGGAGATAATTGGCTGAAAACACTGGTGGCAAGCTGTAGGAACTTTTTTTGTACATATGCAAACTGTGCTTTATTTTTATTTTGTTTAAGACATATTTGAGTTCATAACTGTAATTTCTAAAATTTGCTTCTTAATTTACTTTTTATTTTGGGAAATTGGGAAAAGACAAAAAGTAAAAAGAAGAAAATAACAGGCAGGCGTATTTCCAACACACAGGAGTAACCAATTCTCAAATTTTGGCATATTCACATTCATCTTTTTTTGATGTACACTCTTAAAAAAAAAGAAAAAGCAAAGAGAGAGACCTTCTACATAGATGTCGTGTGAAAAACTTCAGATCAGTACAAATAAACTGAAATTTTCTTTATTCCCAATCTCTCCACCCCCATAATCAGTAAGAGTTTTTGTGAATCCTCCTAGATCATTTTTAAATCTTTTGGGTACTTACGTGCATCTCACACATACATACACATATATATGATTATAGCTTTTTTCTCCAGGTATATCTAGGATGTTCTTTTTAACTTAGCATATGGTTTTAATGTTGTTGGGAAAGGCAGGCAGGCTCAGCTTCTCCTCTCTCGCATAGCACCGAGTATCCTTGGGCTGACGACATTTTCTTGCACAGAAGTGAAGAGCCCTCACCGCCTATGCTGGACTTGCAGCTTTGTGAGGGACTGTCTCTCCCTGTCCAGTGCTTAATGTATATACCCCTTTATCTGCTTAAGTGCCTTTGTTACTGACCCCCAGGCTCACCCCTGCTTTCTGTATTTCAGACCCTGCGGGCAAAGGGCCACAGTCCTACTGTACCATGAAGTGTGGTGCTTGTATCTGTTCCACCTGCACGGTGTTGGCTGTGAAGTGGGTCCGTTGGTCATGGGGGACCAATGGCTTGCAAGGGGTTGAATCTCCTACACTCTTTATTTTCTTCTCTTGCTCTAAATAAACACTATACCACTGGAACCTAGTAGGCATTATCTCTTCTCAGCAACTTAGAATTCTGCTGTGATCTCTTCTGTGAGTGGCAGTTAACTGCTTTTTAACCTCGACTGTACAGCCTGACCACCCAGTGAACAGTGAAACAATTGCCTTGGTGCTTAAGGGTTTAGTATAGTCTTTTAAACTGTTGTGTGGTATTTCATCCTCTAATGTGCTATACTCCTACTTAGCCTAACTGATGGACAAATAAGTCATTTCCATTATTGCATTAGTACAAAGAGGGCTCTAAAGAACACCTGTGAAAATGCCTGAATACCTGTGTAAATGTTTTTCCAGGGAGCTTCCAAGAAGTGAAGTTCCAGGGGCATTAAGTAATGTGACTTTTTAATTGTACTGCTGGCTTTCAAACTACTCTTCCTGGTGGCTGTATACATTTACACTTCTATCCAGTGGTTCGTGCTTTTGTTTCTTTTTGTTTGTTTTTTTCAGACAAGAGGTTTTTACATAGTTCCCTTTCATTTTCTTAAGAAATCCTTGCTTACCCCAGGGTTCTTACTCTCTTTTTTTGTTTTTGAAGTTTAGGCTTTAGCTAGAATACATTTTATGTGTAATATCCTGTGGGTACTGAAGGATGACTGTATCTATCTAGGAATGGAATTCCAAGTAGTACCTGTATGTTTAACTCCATGAAGACCTGCCTGACTGTTTTCCAGTGTGGCTACACAATTTACATTCCCACCAGCAGTGTATGAGTGTTCCAATATATCCATGTGCTTATCTACACATGTTATTTTCTGACTTTTTGATTCTAGCCATCCTAGTGGTTGTGAAGTAGTATTGTATTGTGGTGTTGATCTGCTTTTCCTTGATGACTAATGTTGTTCTGTATCCTATGTGTTTTTCATCCATCTTTATATTTTCTTTGAAGGAATGTCTGTTCAAATGCTTTGTCCAATTTTAATTATGTTGTCTTTTTATTATTGAATTGTAGGTTATTTATATTTTCTAGCCACAAGTCCCTTATGAGGTAATGTGATTTGCAAATTTTTTTTCCCACTCTATGGGTTGCCTTTTCACTTTCTTCATGTGACCTTGGAAGCACAACAGTTTTAAGTTTAGGTGAAGTCCAGATTATCTATTTTATCTTTTTTTGCATGTGCTTTTGGTGTGCATTTGGTAGAATCCATTGACTAATCCATTGTCACAAAGTATCACACCTACATTTTATGATAAGAATTTTATAGTTTCAGCTCCTTACGTTTAGGTCTTTGATCCATTTTGAATTAATTTTTGTATATTGTATTATGGAGAGGTTCAGCTTCACTATTCTTCATGTAGACATACAGTTGTCCCAGCACCATTTGTTGAAAAGACTCTTCTTCCCCACTTTGAGTGATCTTTGCACACTTGTTGAAAATAAGTTGACCATAGATGTATGGGTTCTTTTTTGGACTCTTAAATTCTATTTCATTGATCTATGTGTATATCCTTACGCCAGCACCATGTCTTATAAAATAAGCTTTGAAATTAATATGAATCTTTCAACTTACTCTTTTTATTTTTAGTGAGTTAATTTATTAATGTATTATACTCATTCGAAGTTATTGTAAAGTATTGGTATTATAAAATATTGTAAAATAATGTAAAATACTCATTCGAAGTCCTTGTGCTGTATAGTATATCCTTGTAGCTTACTTATTGTATACATTGTATTTTGTACCTCTTAATCCCCTACCTTTGTCTTGCCCCTCCCACTTCCCTTTCCCCATTGGTAACCACTAGCTTGTTCTCTGTATGTCTGTTTCTGTGTTGTTATATTCATTCCTTGGTTTCATTTTTTAGATTCCACATATAAGTGATAACATACAGTATTTGTTTTTCTTTGTCTGATGTATTTCACCAAGCATAATACTCTCCAGATCCAACTACATTGTTGCAAATGGCAAAATTTCATTCTTTTTATGGCTGAGTAATATTCCATTTTATATGTGTGTGTGTGTGTATATATATATGTATGTATGTATGTGTATGTATATATATGTGTTTGTGTTTATGTTATATCTTCTTTATCTGTTCATCTGTTGATGGACCCTTAGATTGCTTCCATATCTTGGCTATTGTAAATTATGTGCTATGAATATTGGGGTACGTGTATCTTTTCAAATTAGTGTTTTTGGGGTTTTTTGGATATATACCCAGGAGTGGAATTGCTGGATCATATGATAGTTCTATTTTTTTTTTTTTTTTGAGGAAACTCCATACTGTTTTCCATAGTGTCTGCACCAACTTACATTCCCACCAACAGTGTACTAGGGTTCCCTTTTCTCCACATCATCACTAACATTTGCTATTTGTGGTCTTCTTGATATTAGCCATTCTGGCAGATGTGAAGTGATATCTCATTGTGGTTTTGATTTGCATTTCACTGATGAATAGTGAGGTTGAGCATTTTTTCATATGCCTGTTGGCTGTCTGTATGTCTTCTTTGGAAAAATGCCTATTCATGTCTTTTGCCCATTTTTAAATTAGGTTGTTTGTTTGTTTGTTTGTTTTGTTATTGAGTTGTGTGAGATGTTTATAGATTTTGGATATTAACACCTTACTGGTCATATCATTTTCAATTATGCTCTCCCATTCAGTAAGTTGTCTTTTCATTTTGTCAGTGGTTTTCTTTGCTGTGCAAAAGCTTGTTAAGTTTAATTAGGTCCTGTTTGTGTATTTTCGCTTTTGTTTCCTTTGCCTTAGGAGACAGAGCCAAAGAAAATATTGTTGTGCTTTATGTCAGAGAGTGTTTTTCCTATATTTTCTTCTAGGTGTTTTATGGCTTCTGGTCTTAGATTTAGGTCTTTAATCCATTTTGAGTTTATTACTGTATTTGGTGTGAGAAAATGTTCCAATTTCATTCTTTTACATGTAGCTGTCCAGTTTTCTCAGCGCCACTTAATGAAGAGACTGTCTTTTTTACATTGTGTATTCTTGCCTCCATTATCATAGATTAATTGACCATAAGCATGTGGATTTATTTGGGGGCTTTCTATTCTGTTCCACTGACCATACTTTTTTGATTATTGTAACTTTGTAGTATAGTCTGAAGTCAAGGAGCATGATAGGTCCAGCTTTGTTCTTTTTTCTCAGCTTCATTTTAGCTATTTGGAATCATCTGTGGCTCTAAATTAATTTTAGGATTATTTGTTCTAGTTCTGTGAGAAATGTCATGGGTATTTTGATAGCACTACATTAAACCTGTAGATTGCTTTGGGTAGTATGGATATTTTAACAATGTTAATTCTTCCAGTCCATGAACATGGGATAGCTTTCCATTTATTTGTATCATCTTCAATTTCCTTCATCAGTGTTTTGTATTTTTTGAAGTATAGATCTTTCACTTTCTTAGTTAAGTTTATTCCTAGGTATTTTATTCTTTTTGATATGACTTTAAACAGATTGTTTTCTTGCTTTCTCTTTCTGGTATAGAGAAATGGTTCACTACTAGTGTATAGAAAGCAATCGATTTCTGTGTATTAATCTTGTATCCTGCAACTTTCCTGAATTCATTTACTCTAACAGTTTTTTGGTAGAGGCTTTGGAGACTTTAGGGTTTTCTGCAAATAGTATTCATCTGCAAATAGTGATAGTTTTACTTCTTCTCTTTCAATGTGAATGCCTTTTATTTCTTTTTCTTGTCTGATTACTGTGAGTATGACTTCCACTACTATGTTAAGTCAAGAGTTGGCATCCTTGTAATGTTCATGATTTTAGAGGAAAAACTTGGCTTTTCACCACTGAGTATGATGTTAGCTGTGGGTTTGTTATAAATGACCTTTATTATGTTATGTTCCCTCTAAACCAACTTTGATGAGAATTTTTTGGGAGGAGGGGAGGTAATTAGGTTTATTTATTTACTCATTTTAACAGAGGTACGGGGGATTGAACCCAGGACCTTGTCTATGCTAAGCATGGACTCCACCACTGAGCTATACCCTCCCCTGAGAATTTTTATCATGAATGGATGTTAAATTTTGTCAAATGTTTCTGTGTCTCTTGAGATGATCATGTGATTTTTATTTTCATTTTGATAAGTTGGTTTATCACATTGATTTGCATGTATTGAACCATCTTTGTATCCCTGGAATTAAATCCTGCTCGATCATGGTGTATAATTTCTTTTTATATGTTGTTGAATAGGGTTTGCTGATAGTATTTTGAGAATTTTTGCATCTGTGTTCATCAGAGATACTGGTCTGTGGTTTTCTTTTTTAAATAGTGTCTTTATCTGGTTTTGGTGTCAGAGTAATGGTGGCTTTGTAGAATGAATTAGAGAGTGTTCCCTCCTCTTCAAATTTTGAGGATAGTTATTAGCTCTTCTTTATATATTTGGTAGAATTCTCCTGTGAGCCATCCAGTCCTGGACTATTGTTTGCTGGGAGTTTTTTGATTACTAATTTAATTTCATTATTACTGGTTGGTTTGTTCAGATTGTCAGATTGAAGGAATCAGTCTTTGTGATTCAGTCTTGGATGATTGTATGTTTCTAGAAAGTTACCCATTTCTTCTGGGTTGTTCAGTTTATTGGCATATAACTTTTTGCAGTATCCTCTCTCTCTCTTTTGTTTTTTTCTGGTATCTCTGTGGTATTGGTTGTAATTTCTCCTCTTTCATTTCTTATTTTGCTTGAGTCCTTTCTCTTTTTTTCTTAATGAGCCTGACTACAGGCTAATCAATTTTGTTTACCTTTTTGAAAAAGCAGTTCTTGGTTTTATTGCTCTTTTCTGTTTTTTAATCTGTATTTTATTTATTTCATCTCTGATCTTTATTATTTCCTTCCTTCTGCTGACTTTGGGCTTTGTTTATTTTTCTTTTTCTAATTTCTTTAGATGGTAAGTTTCGTTATTTGAGATTTTTCTTGTTTCTTGAGGTAGGCCTATATTACTATGAACTTCTCTCTTAGAAATGCTTTTTCCACACCCCCCATAGATTTTGGAAAGTTGTTTTTATTTTCATTTGTCTCAAGGTACTTTCAGACTTCCTCTCCAATTTCTTCTTTGACCCATTGGTTTTTTAGTAGCATGTTTATTACTCTCTAGATGTTTGTATTTTTCCCATTTTTCTTCTTGTAATTTATTTCTAGTTTCATATCATTGTGGTTGGAAAAAAATGCTTGATAGAATTTCTATCCTCTTAAATTTGTTAAGACTATTTTGTGACTTAGTAATGATCTGTCCTGGAGAATGTTCCATGTGTACTTGAAAAGAATGTGTATTCTGCTGGCTTTTGATGAAATGTTTCATAGATAGATGTCAAATCCATCTGGTTTTATGTGTCATTTAAAAGCACTGTTTCTTTATTGGTTTTCTGTCTGGATGATCTTTCCATTGATGTAAGTGGGGTGTCAAAGTCCCCTCCTATTATTGTATTATTGTCAATTTCTCCTTTTATGTCTCTTTTAATATTTGCTTTTTATATTTAGGTGCTTATATATTAGCTGCATATATGTTAATGAATGTTATATCCTCTTCTCATAGTGATCCTTTTATTATTATATAATGTCCTTTTTTATATTTCATTATAGACTTTGCTTTAGAGTCTACTTTGTCTGATAAGAGTATTGCTGTCCCAGCTTTCTTGTCATCTTCATTTGTGTAAAATATGTTTTTTCATCCCTTCACGTTCAGTCTGTGTGTCTCTTTAGCTCTGAAGTGAGTCTCTTTTAGGCAGCATATAGATGGATCTTGTTTTTTAATTCAATTCGCCACCCTTTGTCTTTTGATTGGAGCATTTAGTCCATTGACATTTAAACTGATTATTGATAGGTATGTACTTATTTCTACTTTGTTACTTGTTTCTTGTTGTTTTTGTAGTTCTTTGTTCTTTTTCTCTACTGTTTATTTATATTCTTATGGTTTGATTTTCTTTAGAAAAGAATATTTCTTTAGAAAAGAATATTTATATTATGGTTTGATGTTCTTTTCTCTCCAGGTTTTGTATATCTATTATAGGTTTTTGATTTGTGGTTACTATGGGGTTCATTTATGTTGACCTATTACTATGTCTGTTTGTTTTAAACTGTTGGTAATTTACGTTTGAAACACATTCCAGAAGATTTACATTTTTCATCCCCTCCCCATTTCATGTTTTCGATTTCATATTTTACATTTTCGTGTTTCTCCCGTAAGTATTTACTGTACAGTTGATTTTACAACTTTTGTCTTAATTTTTCTATAAGCTTATTTAAATGGTTGATCCACAGCCTTTACTAGTGGCATTTTTTTCCCTTTCGTATAAATTCTTACTTCTTGTTGTAGCCTATTCTTTTCCACTTAGAGAAGACCCTTTAATACTTTTTTTGTAATGGTCTGTTTAGTATCGATGGACTCTCTTAGTTTTTGCTTCTCTGATAAATTCTTTATCTTTCCTCCAATTCTGAATGATAACCTTGTTGGCTAGAGTATCTTAGGTTGTAGGTTTTTTTCCCCTCGACACTTTCAGTATATCATACCACTCCCTTCTGGCCTGCAAAGTTTCTGCAGAAAAATTCACTGATAGCCTTATGGGGTTCCCATGTATGTGATTCTTTGTTTTTCTCTTGCTCTTTTTAGAATTTTCTCTTAATCTTTAATTTTTGCCCTTTTAATTATAATATTTCTTGTTGTGCGACTCTGGGTTCATCTTGTTTGGGACTCTCTGTGCTTCCTATACCTGGATATCTTCCCTTCTTCAGGTTCAGGAAATTTTCAGCCATAATTTCATCAAATAATTTTTTAACCCTTCTCCCCCTTCTTCAGGGACCCCTATAATGCAAATATTGATATACTTGATATTGTTTCAGAGATCTTTTAGACTGTTCTCATTTTTTAATGAGGTTGTGATATCTCCCTCTTCTGTGTCATCTCCTGTGGACTTAGGTTCCAACCTAATGGCTTCTCCTCCCTTCCTGCCTGACTCCTTGTGGATCTTTCTTTATAGCTTTGGTTGTAGAAGAGTCTTCTGCCAGTCTCCAGTTTGTTTCTAGTGAGAATTGCTCCACGTGTATTTTTGATGTGTTCATGCAGGAATGTGAGGTCAGCATCCTCATACTCTGCCATCTTGATGTCCTCTCTTCCAGCATATTCTTTTTCAAGATTGTGTTGTATGTTGTATGGGTCTCTTGAGTTTCCATGTGTTAGGATCAGCTTTTCAGTTTCTACAAAGAAGCAAGCTGGGATTCTGATAGGGATTTTTTTTTTTTAATCTATAGATAATTTTGAATAGTATTATCATCTTAACAATATATCGTCTTCTGATCCATGAACACAGAATGTCTTTTCACTTATTGAAACCTTTAATTTCTTCTAATGATGTTTTGTAGTTTTTAGGGTATAAGTTTTGCTCTTTAATTAAATTCTTTTCTAAGTGTTTTATTCTTTTTCATGTGATTGTGAATGAAATTTTTTTCTTAATATTATCTTTGGTTTGTTCATTTCTACTATGTAGAAATGCCATTGATTTTTTTTTTAAAGTAAAAGAATTTTTTTCTTCCAGTTTTATTGAGATTTAATTGACATATAGCATTGTATAAGTTTAATGTGGATAGTGATTTGACTTATATACATTATGAAATGATTATCACAATAAGCTTAGTGAGTGTCCATTAGCTCATTTAGATACAAAATAAATAGAAAATATATTTTTTTCTTATGATGAAAATTCTTAGATTTTACTCTCAACAACTTTTGTATAAAATACACAGCAAGTTAATTATATTTGTCATATTATACATTACATCCCTAGTACTTATTTATCTTATAACTGGAAGTTTGTACCTTTGACTGCCTTAATCCAATCCCCTACCCTCACCGTTGCCTCTGGTAAGCACAGATCTGATTTTTTCCTCTGGTCTGCTTGATCCTGGCAGGCACTACTATGCAAATGTTTATGTGCCCTTTTTCTCTTAAATCCAAAGATAATCCCAAGTAACAGCATCTAGTTGCACCATCCTTCTCCCATCCATCCCAAATAATAACATTGGTTATTTCAGTCTCTTGCCAGTGACTTCTGATGTCCCAGCAAATGGCATTGTCCACATCCGTGCTGAAAAGATACTCCCGAGGCCCCAACAGTGATATATATATAGCTAACGCAGACTTGATTGCACTCTGCTGGGTAGACCTTGAACAGAAGTGATGCCTCCAGGCAGGTGGTATGCTGTCCATCCAGCTCAGGCCAAGGCTTCAAGGGAGCGAGGACATCTTCAGATGATAAAGAAGGAAGAAGAGGATGAAGGCTACACTTCAGTGCAGGCTCCCAGGCCGCAGACACTCAATCGTCCTGGCCAGGAGCTGTTCCGCCAGCTCTTCAGGCAGCTTCGCTACCATGAGTCTTCTGGGCCCCTAGAGACTCTGAGCCGGCTCCAGGAGCTCTGCCGCTGGTGGCTGAGGCCTGATGTTCTCTCAAAGGCCCAGATCCTGGAGCTCCTGGTGCTGGAGCAGTTCCTGAGCATCCTGCCCGGGGAGCTTCGGACCTGGGTGCAGCTGCATCACCCTGAGAGTGGTGAGGAGGCTGTGGCCTTGCTGGAAGAGCTGCAGGGGGACTTCAGTGGGACACCATGGAGGGTGAGTGTGAGCGAGTGTCAGTGCCCAGTGAACCCTGCCTGCCAGCCAGCTGGCTTAGCTTATCTGGGGATGGGGTGCCCTCAACATGGAGGAATTCAGGGGATGTCTTCCCTTCTCATTCCCATGGCCCCTGAGCAGCTGAGAACTGGACGCTAAGCCAGGGACCTTTTGGCAGGTAGCCCTCTCTTCCTTCCTAGAGGAGTAACAGCTCCAGGAAGAAGAGGGTCCACAAGTATCCATAAATAATAGTAATAAATTTTTGGACACAGTGACTTACAGTACACAGAGTACATCTTCACATGTCTAACTTGACTTGCTTCTGACCTGTAAAATGGGGGTGATATCTCTTGCTCATAAGCCAGGGGGCAGTTAGTGTCAGGCTCCTTGGCTTCTGAGTACATGCTGAAACCTACAAGAGCAGTCTACACATACCGTACTACTTCTTTCTCAGTAAACTTCAATCTCTCAGGGGCTCAATCTATTGAAAAAAAAAAAAAAAACAAAACCGGAAAACTGATCTAACAATGAGAATTTGCTCAGTATGTGTTTGACTGCCTACCATGTGTCCAGCCCTGGCCTTGGTGCCGAGAAGCAGCTGACAGTCCCACTGCAGGCAGTAGAGCCGTGGGTCAGTTACAGTGCACTCTGCCTGCCCCTATGCCCTACATAGGCTAGCCTCTCAATGCTCACGTCTTTGGAGGTTTTTTTTGTTTTAAGAGCATTTATCATTTTTTAAATGGCTTTTTAAAAAATTCTACTTCTGTAAAAGTATGTGTAATTCTACGTATGATTCACAAATAAAGGTTTCAGAAATATATTTGATGTATTTCTCTCCTAAATTTAATATAAAAATTAAACCAGTCAAGTAAAACATCTGAATATGTCCTATCAGCAATAAATGGTAACAAATCAACATAAGATATGACTGTTAAAAAAAAAAAACCTTTGTTTAACATTGGGTGCTATTTTCTAAAACTAAAAAGAATATTTATCATTATCCTGTTGAATAAAAATATTCAATAGGATCCAAAAATAACTTACTTAAAGCAAATAAGATACCAGAAGATACAAAATTGTAGCTTGATTATATTCACATCAGTCAGAGCTAGATGTTTGGTTTAAAAAATCCATGAAAACATTGCCAAATGAGCAGAAATGGCCTACCTTGTTGACAGCTAGTTAGAAATTAGAAAACAAAAAGCAAAAGCTGGAAAAAAGCCCCCCAAATTCCAAAAAAATGAATAGAAATGCCCAGGATGCATATAAAATTGCAGAATCACCCTATAGTTTATCAAAATTATAAAAATGTGAGAAACGGGGGCCTGAGAAATTTGTCCTTAAACTCACTTGGCTATGCTTCCATATTCTTGTTTCTTTATTCTCCCTGTGGTAGGATTTGAGAGGAACTGGAGATAAATTACTGTGATGACTTTTATTGGCTTTAGTCTACAGCTATAGAGTATGGATATTTAATGGCCTCAGGCTAAGATTTGTCCATATCAGTGTAGAGAATGTCTTTGCCACAGGACCAGAAAAACCTGAAGTTCATTGGCTGTAGCTTCCTATACTCCTTTCTGCATCAGGGTAGACATGCCTCAAGATCAGGACTGTTTGAAGCCCCAGGACAAAGGCTGCCTCTTTCCAGGTCTTCTTGGATGGGTGCTGCTGGTTTTTGCACCTGAAACGTTTTTCTGTGATGCCATAGCTGACACTCACTGTTAGCATTGCTTTTCTAGTGGTGTTGCTAGTTCAGTCTGGTTTACCGTCTGGGAGCCTTCCTGCCTCTTTGAGGTCACTTTGCCTGTTGTTACATAGAGCTGTGCCTGAGACTTGGTAGACATCATCCAACTGCACCTCTGCTGTGAACCATTATCAGTTTAACTCTCAGGGATAAATTTCTTCTTTCATTTCTACGTTCCAGGCTGAGGGTGTGGACTGAGGGCAAGTGGGGAGGTCTCACTGCAGCACCTGAGTCCTGACAACAATGCTGTCACTGACTTGCCAGGTGCTTTCCTATGTCAAGTGGAAATCTGGTGCCACCTGTCTCCCTGTGGCCCGAGTTAGAGCCCAGGGGGCGGAGGTGAGGGGGTCCTCCCTGGGATTTCGCCTCCTCCTTTCCCCTCTGCCTATAGGTAATGAAGGGCCCAGCTCACCATTCCCTGGGCTCTGCCTTTTAGGGATTGGCCATATGTGGCCTGTTCTTTGTTTGCTTTCTGATTCCCACAGGGATCCTCTCACATTTTCTTCTTGCCAGGACCCAGCCCCTGCCCAGAGCCCAGATGTGCATTGGATGGGCACAGGAGCCCTGCGAGCCGCACAGATATGGCTCCCTGCTTCACCTCTCAGGAGCAGCTCTGCCCTGGGAGACCACCTGCAGCCTCCCTATGAAATAGGAGTGCGTGACCTGGCTGGGCAATCCGGTACTTGCCGCCTGGCTCTAAGACCCCAGCCCGTGCCACACTTCCTGAATTTCCTGTGATGTCATCTTTGCACTCTCTGTCTTCTCACGAGAATCCCTTCCTGTCCTGGCCTTTAGCTCTGTGTCCTTTTTGTCCTTCTGTGACCCATGTCTGCCTCACTCCTCCTCCCATTGCACACCCCACCCTCCCCGGCCCCCAGCAGACACTGGGAAGATGTGAAATGGGTGTTTAACAACAGTCCGTACCTGCTTATGGGCCCAGGAGTCCTCTCTGTGGGGGGAGAGTGGGCTTCTCACTGGGATGCCTAGAGCTGGGCTGCCCTCTCATGGCTCTTTCTCCTTCAGATCCTCCTGCTGCGCAGGTGCCTGCCCCTTCCCAGAGAGAGGGATGCCCAGGAGACCCGGTGACAGCCCAGCCTCAGGTGAGCACAGGACCTTCAGTCCTTCCTGATGTCCCAGCACTGCAGCCTAATGGCGTAGTGGCAGCTCCCCCTCGTCCTGGGTCTCTCTCTGTCCAGTGACCTCACATCCCAAGACCCACGTAGGATACCAGCTTATCCCCCTTGAGCCCAGAGCTCTTGTGCTGGGTGATGACCTTCTCTTTCAGTCTTAACAGATCCATCCTGTACTCACTCAGAGCCAGCCCTATTCCCCTGCCCGCTCCTAAAAGCTCGGAGCTGTGGACCAGATTCAAGTCATAGGACCGTGATTTTTCAGGAGGCTTTGACTTTCAAGGACGTGGAGGTGACCTTCTCCCAGGATGAGTGGGGATGGCTGGACGCTTCTCAGAGGAACCTGTACAGGGATGTGATGCTAGAGAATTATGGGAACATGGCTTCTCTGGGTAAGGCTTCTACCTGCCTCTGCTTCTGCCTTCTTAGTTCTCATTGTGTGAACTATAGAAAGGGGCCTGACCTAGGTTTATGTCCTGTCTCTCTAACTACCAACCAGATCACTTAATCTTTTATCTCAGCTCCTCTCTTAAAGATAATAATGCCAGTCATGCTGGGTTATTGTAAAGGTTGAAGGTCATTTGTGTCAAATTCATGGTCCATTTAGGCATCCAAAAAAGAGTTGGCTGATTTAATGGATTGAGTTATCATGTGGTTCTGGAAAATCCAAGTGATCCTTTTGTCTTTGGCTTCTTTTAGCCTTTTTTGTCTGTACTCAGAGCTATCAGAAATTCCTGTCTGGGCCTCCTTCCCTAACTCCCTCCACCTGCCTCCCTGGCTTTCCCTGCTTCCTGCCAGGAGCTCAGTCCTGAGAGGGCCCTGGAGAGTGGTTCTGATTGACTCACCTCCCTTCCAGTCACACCCCGTTCTCTTCTCTTCTGCAGTGGGGCCATTCACCAAGCCTGCTGTGATCTCCTGGTTGGAGGCAAGGGAGCCATGGGGTTTGAATGTCCAGGGGGCTCAGCCTAAGGGGAATCCAGGTGCTGCCCCTGCAGGTGAGTTCCAGAGAACTGACCAAGTCTTGCTCCTCCCGCACCTCCTCTTCTCTTTCTTAAGGTCTTTTACACCAGATAAATCCTGGGAAACTTACTCCATTGTTTGCTGGAAGGAAGATTGTTAGCAGTGCTGCTCAGGAGCGCTGGGCCCCGGGCTTCTCCCTTCAGGCCAGCCTACTAGACCTTCATATCTGGCCCTGCCCTTCCCCCAGCAGCCTTCTCAGACACAATTCTTGCCCACTGGACGGCTTCACTGTCCATCTCTTTTCCATTCGCTGATGCTCCTCCTCAGCCCTGTGCTGCCCCTGCCCACCCCCCTCCCCCCGGTCCTTGGAACCCCCGTCCTGTTCCTGCTGCTCTTCTCTGCTTAGTCTTCCCTGTGAGATGCTGGATCTGCAGTCCCGGTAGGAGCCTCACCTCTCAGCTCCGGAGACCTTCCTGTCATGCACTTGTGTGGTGACTCCTCTGCCCTCTCGTGCTGTTTAACACTCCCTTCTTAACCCTTTTTGTTTTTCACCTGGGTGTGATTTCTGCATGTGTCTAGCTGCTGGGCCCATCCTTCTCCTCCTCCCTTTTCTGTCACTCAGACACTTCCATGTTTTGCCTTATCCCTTTTGTAAAGGTGTTGGCAGTCAGGCAAAAGCCTCACCACCGAAGTTCATGACATTTTTTTGGTCCCTTGGTGCTTTCTGCAGTTCCACGTGTGGGAAGAGAGTACATTCTTGTATGTTTTATTTGTGTCAGGAGGAGAGCTCCATATGAAAACAAACAAGTTAGTCTTAAAACACGAACCTTTGGAAGAAGCAGCAGCCTTAGCCCTGCCATCAGGATGTCGTGGTGCAGCCAACGTTTCTGAAGGAACAGAGCTCAGAGAATCTTCTGAGCAGAAAAGCAGGTTAAAGGAGCAAGGGGGAAACCCCGTACAAGTGAAAGTGAAGAAAGAAGAGACCAATTCCAGCCACGGGACAGAAAAACACTGTGAAGAATCAGGAAAAAGTAACAGTCTTCATCTAAAACATATTATGTATTTGAGAGGTCCCAGAAGAAAGCAGTCCCTTAAACATGGCTGTGGTAGACACTTCAGAGGGAGCTCCTACCACTATGACTACAAGGAGTACGGGAAAGGGCTCAGACGCGTGATTGGCGGGTTTAACCTACACCCGAGAATTCACGCCGGACTGAAGGGGAAGGCAAAGGATGCGCACGGGAAGGACTTCAGCCTCAGTGCTCATCACCAACGCAGGCCGAATCGTCACATGGTGGGGACGTCGTATAAGTGCAGCGACTGTGGGAGGACCTTCAGCCACAGCTCCCACCTTGCAGGTCATCAGAGACTTCACACTCAAGAGAAACCGTTTAAATGTAGGGCATGTGGGAAAGCCTTCAGGTGGAGTTCGAATCGTGTGCGGCATGAGAAAATTCACACTGGATTGAAACCGTATAAATGCAGTTTATGTGACAAAGCTTTCCGACGCATGTCTGCATACCGCCTGCACCAGGAAACCCATGCTAAGAGGAAATTCCTTGAATCTAATCAGGTTGAAGAAGCTCTCACCTGTGGCTCAGGTTTTGATCATCACTTGAGAGAACAAAGTGGGGAGAAACTCTTTGACTGCAGCCAGTGTAGGAAATCCTTCCACTGTAAATCATACATTCTCGAACATCAAAGGATTCATACCCAGGAGAAACCCTATAAATGCACCAAATGTAGGAAGACATTTAGGTGGAGGTCAAACTTCACCCGTCATATGAGAGTGCATCAGGAAGAGAAGCTCGACGAGCAGGAAGAGTATGAAGAAGACTTCACGCAGCCCTCCAGCGTCCCTCCGCCCCAGAGTGCCCCTCCTGTGGAGAAAACTTTTTTGTGTCAGCAGTGTGGGAAGACTTTTACTCGAAAGAAGTCTCTCATTGATCATCAGAGAATTCACACAGGCGAGAGACCGTACCAATGCAGCGAATGTGGAAAAGCGTTTACCCACAGGTCGGCCTTTATCGTTCATAAGAAGCAGCACACCGTCAAAAGAAAGCCGGAGGAAGCGCCGTCCGTTAGTCAGGATGGAGCGTCCCAAGTTCCCCAGAGCAGCCACAGCACAGAGGAGCCCTACAAGTGTAGCCAGTGTGGCAAAGCCTTCCGGAATCACTCCTTTCTCCTCATCCATCAGAGAGTTCACACCAGAGAGAAGCCTTATAAGTGCAGGGAGTGTGGGAAATCCTTCCGGTGGAGTTCTAACCTCTCCCGACATCAGAGGATTCACTCCTTGGGAAGACAGTATGAGTGCCACGAAAGTGAAGACAGTCCAAGTCTGCAGTCACAGCTCCTCACTGGTGAGAAACCCTTTTGGTGCCAAGAATGTGGGAAAACCTTTACACGTAAGAGAAGTCTTTTAGATCACAAGGGGATACACAGTGGGGAGAAGCGTTATAAGTGCCATCTGTGCGGGAAGTCCTACGACAGGAATTACCGCCTTGTTAACCACCAGAGAATCCACACGAAGGAGAGACCTTTTAAGTGTCAGTGGTGTGGGAAAGACTTCATCGGGAGACACACCCTCTGCATTCATCAGAGAAAACACACCAGGGTGGCCCAGGCTGAATGCAGCGCTGCGGGGTCGTCTTCCCACCAGGAAACAGAGGTGAGTTTGCAGCAGTTAAAGGCAAGTGGGGAGAAACCCCTTGAAGACTGTAAGGCAGCTTGTGGCCAGAGCTCTGGGCTCACTGGACTCCAGGACATACCCGTTAGGGGAAAGTGCCACAAATGTAGCACATGTGGGAAAACCTTTAACAAGAGCTCACAGCTCATTAGCCACAAGAGATTTCATACTCGAGAGAGGCCCTTCAAGTGCAGAGAGTGTGGGAAGACCTTCAGGTGGTCATCCAATTTGGCTCGGCATATGAAAAACCACATTAGAGATTAGCGTGGGGGCTCACAGTGGGGGAGACGGGTTCCGAGCTACCCTGCCGGAGAACCCTTGATTGTAGGCAGCGTGAGGCAAACTTGTACACAGGCCCAGTCCTTCCTATTTTGAAAGCTAGTGGAAGAGAATCCTGAGGATTCAAAAACTCTGGGCATCCCCGTCCTACTGTTGGGCCCCGAGGAGCGGCGTTTGGTTGTGGCCCGGAGAAGCCCCAGCCAGATCTCCTTCTATAACTCTAAAGGGAGAGACCGTTGCCCTTCACGGTTTGACAAAAAGTCTGTGGCATGGTGGGCTGCGGCTGCTGGGAAGGGGCCGGCTGTATCCTAAGTTTTCCTTTGACTTTAGTCTGTGATGGTGCCTGTTCTGCTTGACCTTAAAAGCAACAGCAGCAGCAGCAGCAGCAGCAGCAAGAACTCCTAGCCTTCCCTGGGGAGTTCTGGCTGAGGCTTCGGCCTTCACAGCTGGCTTTGGATACTTGCCATGGGCGTAGGGTTGTCTCGGCTGCGCATGGAGGAGAGCACGGTCCTGGCCTTGATCACCTGGAGCATGGAGCTCTGCCGGTGCCCCTTCGCCATCTCCATCCCACAGGTCTGCAGGGGCGGCAGCCATCCAGCACCTCCCACATGCCAGGCACTGTTGTGTGTGCCAGAGACCCCGCAGTGACTGGAACAAACAAAAACATCTGCCATCTTGGATCTTTACAGACGATAAACAAATGAGATTTTATATATAGTATTTTGGGTGGTGATATGTGTTGTGGACAGAATGAATCAACACAGAGTGAGAGGAAGCGCTGGATTGGGAGGTGGGTTGAGATTTTAAAGCGGCTGTTCAGAGGGGCCTCAAATGAGAAAGTGAGATGTGAACAAAGACCTGAGGAGATCATGGAGTGAGTGAGCCCTGTAGTTCTCTAGATCCTACATGGGACACTTCTCAGGAGGTAGGGTCTTGTCTGGTCTCCTTAGGGAATGGCAGGTAGGCCCCTGAGCTAGAGTGGAGTGAGCCAGCTGGAGGCGAGGGCCCAGAGCTGTGTGAGCATCGTGAGTCTTCACTGGAGCTTGGCTGCCTCAGAGGGAGGTGGGAGCTTTTGGACAGTTTTCAGTTGTGGAGTGTTATTGTCTGAATCTGAACCCTTATAACATGTAATTCAAATTCAGAGTCCCACGTGTCGAGGGCCGAAGGTCACGGAAAGGGCCTCAGAGTCATCAGATCTGCGTTCTAGGCTTGGTGTGCCTTTTCTTGGCAGGATGATCTTGGGCGAGTCACTGGAAATTGGCATCTATTTCCTTGTGTATAAAATGAGAGTAACTGGCTATGCTACCTGACTCTTGGGACTGGTGAAAAGGCTTGGTTAACTATGGTTATGGGTCTGATCTCTAGGACCAGAGCCCTCACAGAGCTGCAGCTCCCAAGCCAGTTGACACAGAAACACCCCTTTTCTGTCCATATTTTCATCCCTGACTCCTTGTGCCACTAAGTACCTCATAGAGTTCCCACCCCAATATGGGTGTTGTTAACCACCTTTTTTAATAAAATGATATATATTTATTTTTAACATTCAAATCAAAATTTAAAATGTATAAAGAATGAAGTAAAAATCAACAGAAATCCCTCTATACTGAGGTGAACCTTTAATATTTGGGATTATACTGATGCAGTCCGTTCAGTAACCTGAGTTTTAAAAAATAATTATATGAGTATTATGTAATTATTATAGAAATATTAGTAAATACAGATTAGCTGAAAGGAAAAGTCTGACTACTTGGAGCCAGCCTCTGAACATTTTGGTGTAATTAGTGTTGGATTTAACTTCTTGCCCTTCTCTGAACATCCCTGGACTGGCCTGCCTTCTGCTTTCTCCCTTCACTCGGAGTGCCACACCCCTGTCCCAGCCCGCCCCGGTCCTCACTCTAAAGGGCCTTCCCTGAGCCTTGTCCCCCTAAGCCCTCTCCCCCGGCCCCACCTGTCCTGGTGCCTGTATGTTGCTCTGTTAGGTGTTGTCTGGGTTTCCAAGTTACATCCACTACTGCAGCCAGACTGAGTCCTCCGGAAGCCAGGTTTGGGTGCTTATAACCTTTTGCTGGGCAGAGTAGATTTTGCACGAAGTTGCCTCTATTAAGGAATGTAGAACTGAATTTAGTTCAGCTAAGTCAGGATTGGAGTTTTTTGAAGGGATCCCTGAGTGAAATGTCGCCTGGAGGCCACCCACGAGCGCGCCTGCTGTGAGGCAGCCCAGCCGTGGGTGGTTCCGAGCCATGAAGCACCCAGACAGCTCCTGACCGCCCAGCCAGCAGTTCTCATCTCATACCCCAACCTGGTCCGGAGAGAGCACACTCCTTCCAACCCTGCCCCGCCTTCTCTCCGCCCCCTGCTGGGGAACTGAGGTTAGGACTGGCTGGAGCCAGACGGGCTGGGACCCCACAGAGCGGAGCGGGCACCAGGAGGTCTTTCAGTCAGCTCGCCCCGGCTGACAGAGCCTGTCAGCCCCAACAGAGGCATGTGCAGAGAAGACAGCCCAGGAAATGTAAATTAACACGGACTACTCACGAGGTGGGCAGATTTTGTAAAATCCCTCGCGTGGGTAAGTGTATGGAACGTGGGAACTCAGTGCTGTGGGTGTGGAAATTGTGACAACTACTGTGCCAAGCAGTTTGCACAGTCTTGTGAAGCTCTGCGTGCTCCACCACCCAGTGATTCTACTTCCGGATAAACTTTAGAACAACTCCACGTGAAGAAGGAAATGTGTATATGACTGTTCGCTGCAGTGCTGTTCAGCTCTAACAAGGCGGGGAAAAGCCTAAATTTCCATCAACAGAAGAAATGGTAAATAAATGGTTGTTTTTTTGTACTTTGGGAAGTGAATGCGAAAGAGCTAGAGTTAACATCTTTCAGCATAGATGAGTCACAGAGACGCTGAGAAAGTTGCCGAAGCTACATATGATAGACTGCTTATGTAAAGTTAAACATACTGTGTATCTGTGGGCACATTATTTAAACTTATTTGTGTTTCACTTTTTCTGTAAAATAAGATAGTAGTGTCAACCTCACAGGGTGATGGGGGTGGGGGGACAGTTAATGAATTAATGCATGTGAAATGCTTAGAATAGTGGCTGGCATGTAAACATTGTTGGCATAGAGTGAACAGTGTTACTGTTTTACACAGTGTGTTTCCTGTGGATTCAAATCATGTGAAATGAGGAGTGTAAAGTCATGTGTCGGAATGATGTGTGAAAGTCATGCTCTGCCTTCCCAGAACAGGAGCTGTGGGGTGGAGTCAGGAAGGGCACGTGGAGGCATCAGTTGTGTTTTATTTCTTTTAAAACGTTGATGTAGATGGGTCAGCATGTTGATTTGATGGGCTATGTGGTGGGTGGTTCTTTTATAACGATTTGCTTAAATACTTCAAAATAAAAATATTTTTAAGCATGGGCTCTGCCATTTTATGATTCTGTAGAAATCCTGGCTCTGCCATTTATGTGCTGTTTCTTAGACTGAGCCGCTCCGTCTCTCAGGACTTCAGATTCCTCCCCTGCACAAATCGGAAGCAACACAAATGGCTATTAGTAAAGGCGTGGTTAAGTCTGATACACCTATGATGGAAAACCAGGCAACAGTTTAAAAGAATGGATATGTTCTCCACGTATTGACACATGATCTCCAAGAAGTGCAGTTTATACGAAATTATAAGCTCTATTTCCTTTAGTTCCTCCTTGCCTAAAAAATGACAAATGATGCCAGAAGCTGTAGACTTGTAAGTTTAATGAAGAAATGGGATCCTGGGGATGGAGCTGCTTCGTCATCCAGTCTGCTTTTTTAGGTAGGTGAGTAAATGTTTATACCAACTACACCTTTTAAGTTAATGCTAACCCGGCTGAGAAGAGCAAAGAGGTTTTGTATCAGCCAGGTTCTAGTCAGGAGCCAGAAACCATACTAGTGTGATTTCCACAAGAAGCTTACAAACAATCGTTCACTAGATTTGCTCTAAGTAACTGAAAAGGCAAAAAGAGAATGCTGAGGTGTCACGGAGGTAGTTACTGCGAGAAGCAGCTCCCACTCAGGACTGGAGGAGCTGTAGGAGAATCTGGCCTCATTTTTGATGTTGCCCACTGACAGCTCTCAAGCCTTGTCCCTCTCCTTTGTGTCTCACATCTAGGCAAGCTGGTAAGAAATCCCAGGTACTCTGTCTTAGCTCCGAAGGGGAAGTTCATGCAAACCTTGGGTGTGGTGGTGGTGTTGCACTGTAATCTTTTCCCCTAACTGTGATAAAACTCAGAGCCACTCACCCCGCCTTTATCAAGGCAGACCAGCTGGCTTTGGTACCTGTCCTCCTCTCCCCAGAGAGCCTCATTATGTGAATAAAATTTTTCATAACCTCTTGATGTGTGTGATGTCATTTATTTCAACATCTGAACCAATTTAGGGTAGTGGCATTGAATTGATCCCACCTCCATAGGGCATGCTACAAAGCAGGAACAAAGAGAAGTGGTTTGAATTGTTAAAAGGTTAGACACTGGAAGAGAGTCCCTGTGGAACCGATCTCGGACCCGAGGAGAAGAGAGTACTGCTGGGCCGGTGCTAGCGTCTGAACTCAGAGGAGATGCCCCACGTTGGCAAAACTGCAAGCTCGAACTGCTGCCACCAGAAGGAATTGCCACACTGGAGTGAAGAAGCCCTGAGCAGGAAGCAGAGCCCATGAAACCCAGGAAGGAGCAAGTCTCCTCTTCCTCCTTGTATTGGGTTTATCCAGAGAATCAGAGCCAAGGGGATTGGTCGGTCGGTCGGTCTGTGTCTGTCTGTCTGTCTGTCTGTCTGTCTGTCTGTCTATCTATCTATCTATCTATCTATCTATCTATCTATCTATCTATCTATCTACATAGAAAGAGAAGAAAGGAATTGGCTCAAGTGATTATAGAGACTGGTAATTCCAAAATCTGTAGAGTGGGCCAGCAAATTGGAGACCCAGGAGAGCCTGTGTTCCAGTTCCAGTCCAAAGGCTGTTTGCTTTAGAACCTGGAAGAGCTGATGTGCCGATGAAGTCCAAAGGCAGTCTGCTGGAGAATTCTTTCTTGCCTGAAGGAGGCCAGTCTTTTTATTCTATTCAGGCATTCAACTGATTAGATGAGGCTTGCCCACATTATGGAAAGTAATTTGCTTTACGCATAATCCACCAATTTTAACGTTTATCTCATCCAAGAAACACCCAAAATAACGTTTGACCAAATGTTTGCATACCCTGTGATCCAGACAAGTTGACACACAAAATTAATCATCACCCTTCTCCAACATTGCAGCTTCCCTCGTATTCCTTGATTGTAGAGCCAGCTGACCAAGCAGAGATGTGAAATGCAGAATTCCAACCCCATCATCACAAAGCATCTATAGAAGGGTGTGTTTGAAGCAGAGACAATAAGCGAGTAAATGACATTTCTTTCCTGAATTATTTTAGTTTTTTAAAATTCCTAGGGTGTTGGACTTATAACTGAGAGCAATATTTCTTGAGAAAATTATGTGTGATAAATTGTAGACAACTGGTAATTTAAAGGTGTAAATTATGTTATAAGCAGTTGATTTTACTTACTGACTTTGTAATAATTAGCAGTTTTCTGTGACCTTACTCATCTTGCTGTAATGAGCTCAAAACTTAATAAAAGCTTCAAGAAGAGTCTTAAGATTAAGAACACAGTTAAAGGTATTCTTTCTAAACATTTGTTTGACAAGGTTAAATGAATTAATAAATTTAACAAAGCAAATTTGTGACTTTAGCAAAACAGCATGGAATCCTGATTTGCCTCAAGTGGAGCAGCCCCCAATTGAATAAGCCCCCAGCAGAGCCCAGAGGAAACCAGACACCAGAGTCCTATAACCCCGAATGTTAAAAGACTCTTCCCATGGTTGAGCTGTCTTTGTTGCCCAAATGACCCAGGAGCACATCAATTCATGCCTTTCACTATTAAATCTGTTTAAGCTAGGTAAGGCAAGGAGAACATATGCATCTAGGTGTATTGGTTAAGCTTCATAGGATGTTAACATGGTTTCAACAGGTGGTTACTATTGGTGTGAATTGGAGTCTGATAAATGTATTGGATAGAGGTAGAAAAAATTGGTCTAAGTATGGATGTTTTCCCTCTGTAACTTAAGGTTTGAATGAGAGCAGAAAATAGGCTGCCCTCAGATACATCATTGAGGTTTATTTAAAATGGCCATGGAAGATTCTCCTTTTGTGAGAAAGAGTCCAAAGGGTCATTATGTACATAAACCAATACTAAATATTGAAGTCAGGAACGCAAGAGAAGTGTACTTTTAGATTCATGAAAATATTTCCATGTTCTTGTACACATGGATCTTATTCACATAGAAACAAAATATAAAGTTTTTGGGAAAATCCACAAGTTTTCCTTCTTTTTGGTCCATTTACAATTAAATAATTATACATATATAAGGTTCTATCATCAGATCCACAGCAGACAAGCCCGTTCCACCAAGGTGCAATCTAATGTGAACACAAGCAGAAACTTTTATATGTTAAAAAAGAGAAACAAGTAGCAGTTATACATAAGAAGGAAGGCTGTTATCATATGATTCAGTAATCCTACTCCTGAGGAAGCTCTAATTCAAAAAGATAATGCACCCTGATGTTCATAGCAGCACTATACACAATAGCCAAGGCATGGAAACAACCTAAATGTCCATCAACAGATGACTGGATAAAGAAGTTGTGGTATATTTATACAATGGAATACTACTCAGCCATAAAAAGAATAAAATAATGCCACTTGCAGCAATATGGGTGGACCTGGAGATCATCATACTAAGTGAAGTAAGCCAGAAAGTAAGAAAAATGCCTTATGATATCACTTATATGTGGAATTTAAAAAAATTTATTTACAAAACAGAAAGAGACTCACAGACAGAAAACAAACCTGGTTACCAGTGGGGAGGGTGGGGGAAGAAATAAATTGGACGTTTGAGATTTGCAAATACTAACTACCACATATAAAATAGATAAACAAGTTTTTACTGTATAGCCCAGGGAACTGTATTCAATACCTTGTAGTAACCTATAATGAAAAAATATGAAAAGAAATATATATATATGTACATGCATGAGTGAAAGAAGCTGTACACCAGAAATTGGCACAACATTGTAAACTGACTATACTTCAATTAAAAAAAAAAAAAAGAAGAAGGAATTCTGGTTGGAGTCCTGAGATCAAGCTTGGTGGCTGCATTGTCATCGGAAGGAGCTATGTTAGGTAAGTAGAAAGGCTTGCTACTATGATTTTAATTGTATAAGGTGGATTGTAGAAGAATGTTGTTCCATGTGCTAAGCCTTGGTCACTAGTACTAGAGTAATCCAATGTCCGATAGCAGTTGATGTTTTCTTGTCCTCAAATGTGTCATTCACGGACTATGACGCTTCAACCCTAGGATGACTTTTCACTGAAAATTGGTCACATTAGTTGGAGCTGGCAATCATTTTTTGTTTTCTTTTCTTTTTGGCCATCACTTTTTCATTGTTTTGTTCATGGGAGATTTTTTTTTGAAATTGAGGCAACATTGGTTTATAACATGAGTTTGATGTGTACATGTAAGTTTCATGTGTACAACACTTTAATTCTACCTCTGTATACACTACAGCGTGCTCACCACCAAAAGTCCAGTTTCCACCTATCACCATACAATTGACCCTTTTCACCCTCCCCCACCAGCCCCCTTACCCTTATTTTTGCTTTTGTCTTCCCTTGCCTGAGAAGACATCCAAAAAGATATTGCTAAGACTAATGTCAAAGAACATATTGCCTATGGTTTTATGGTTTCAGGTCTTACATTCAAGTATTTAATCCTTTTTCAGTTACTTTTTGTGTATGGTGTTAGATAGTGGTCTAGTTCTGTTCTTTTGCATGTAACTGTCCAGTTTTTCCAACACCATTTATTGAAGAGACTTTCTCTTTTCCATTGTGCGTTCTTGGCTCCTTTGTCATAAATTGGTTGTCCACATATGTGTGGGTTTATCTCTGGGCTCTCAGTTCTGTTCCATTGATCTGTGCCTGTTTTTCTGCCAATACCATGCTGTTTTGATTACTAGCTTTGTAGTATAATTTGACATCAGGGAGTGATACCTCCATCTTTGTTCTTTTTTTTAACTCGAGATAGCTTTGGCTGTCTACTATTTTGTGGTTCCATACAAATTACAGGATTTTTTTTTTTTTGGTTCTATTTCTATGAAAAAGGTTGAGATTTTGATAGGGATTGCATTGAATCTCTAGATTGCTTTAGGTAATATGGATATTTAAACAATGTTAATTCTTCCAATCTATGAGCATGGAATATCTTTCCATTTCTTTGTGTCTTCTTCAATTTCTTTCAACAATATCTTATAGTTTTCAGTGTACAGATCTTTTCACTCCTTGGTTAAATTTTATTCCTAGGTATTTTATTCCTTTGGCTGTGTAAATGGGATTGTTTTCTTAATTTCCCTTTATGCTAATTCATTGTTAGTGTATGGAAATGCGACAGATAATTGTATATTGATTTTGTATCCTGGAACTTTACTGTATTTATCTTTAATAGTTTTTGAAAATAAAATATATCTTTATTATTTCAATGTTTTTGCATGATACAGATACCTAGTCATATAAACATTGTCTTTTCATGTTAAATATAAATTGAACACAAAACTAATAGTTTTGTGGGTTTTTTTGGTGGTGTCTTTAGGGTTTTTGGTATATAAAATCATGTCATCTGCAAATAGTGAAAGTTTTACTTCTTTCCAATTTGGGTGCCTTTTATTTCTTTTTCTTGCCTAATTGTTCTGGCTAGGACTTCTGATGCCATGTTGAACATGGGTGGTGAGGGTGGACCCTTGTGATGTTCCTATCTTAGAGGTAAAACTTTCAGTTTTTCACCATTGAGTATGATGTTAGCTGTGGATTTGTGATATATGTCCTTTATTATGTTAAGGTATATTCCTTCTATACCCATTTTATTGAGATTGAATCACAAATGAATACTGAATCTTGTCAAATGCTTTTTCTACGTCTGTTGAGATAATCATATGATTTTTGTCCTTCATTTTGCTAATGTGGTATATGATGGTGGTTGATTTGCAGTTGTTGAACCATCCTTGTATCCTTGGAATAAATCCCACTTGGTCATGGTGTATCATCTTTTTAATGTGTTGTTGTATTCAGTTTGTTAATATTTTGTTGAGGATTTTTGCATCTATATTCATCACAGGTTCTTGTCTGTAATTGTGTATCTGTGTATTGTCTTTATCTGGTTTTGGTATCAGGGTTCCATTGGCTTCATAAAATGAGTTAGGAAGTGCTCCCTTCTCCAGTTTTTTGGAAGAGTTTGTGAAGGATAAATATTAAATCTTTTTTTTTTTTTTTTTTAATGTTTAGTAATTCACCAATGAGGCCATCTGGTCCTGGACTTTTGTTTTTTGGGAGGTTTCTGATTACTGTTTCAAATCTCCTTACTAGTGATCAGTCTATTCAGATTTTCTCTTTTTTTCATGATTAGTCTTAGAATGTTGTATGGTTTAAGAATTTATCCATTTCTTCTAGGTTGTCTAATTTGTTGTTGTATAGCTGTTCAAAATAGTCTCATAATCCTTTATATTTCTGTGGTGTCCATTGTACTTCTCCTCTTTCATTTCTGATTTTATTTATTTGAGACTTCTCTTTTCCTGTGAGTCTAGCTAAATGTTTGTCAATTATGTTTATCTTTTCAAAGAACCAGCTCTTAGTGTCATTGATCTTTTAATTCTCTTTTAAATTCTGTTTCATTTATTCCCACCCTGATTTTTAATATTTCCTTCTTACTTTGGCTTCATTTCTTTCTTTTCTAGTCCTTTTAGGTGAAGGTTAGATTATTTGAGATTTTTCTTGTTTCTTAAAGTAGGCCTGTATCACTATAAACTCCCCTCTTAGTACCACTTTTGCTGCATCCCATAGATTTTTGGTATGTCGTATTTTACTTTTCATTTGTCTTGGATTTTTTGATTTATCCTTTCTTTGTTGACCCAATAGTTGTTCAGTAGCATATTGTTTAGTCTTTGCATATCTGTGATTTTTCTAGCTTTCTTCAGTAGTTGATTTCTGTTTTCATACTGTTCTGGTAAGAAAAAGATGCTTAATATGATTTCCATTTTCTTAAATTTATTGAGATTTGTTTTGTGTCTCCTCTAGTTTTGGAGGGCCCACTCAAAGGAAAATCACAAGGCTTAAACGCTCAGGGTGTAATCAACTCTACAAGTACAGTGTAAGTAAGAATATTTCAAAAATATATTTATCATGAAATGTAATAGTATACTAAATAAAAATTTTACAACTCAGTGAAGTTTTGTAAGGTGAGCTCCCCTGGATTCACCAGCCAGATTGAGAATTAGATCTTTGTGGGAAGCTCAGAATTCCCCTCCTGCCCTTCTTGATGAATGTCTTTTCCTTCTCTTTCCTATAAATTAAACCATATTCTGATGTGTGGCAATTATTTCCCTGCATTTCCTTACCTTTTTACCACCTAAGCACACTCCCCTAAACATGATAGTTTTGCTGTTCTTTGTTCTGGATGTTTTTTTACTTTAAATAGATGGGATCACACCGTGTGTATTCCTTTGTGTCTGGTTCCTTTTCATACAGACTTCTGTTTGTGGGATTCATCTCTGCTGTGTGTACCTCTGGCAGTTCATTTTCTCATGAAAGTGTGGGTAGCACAAGTGATCACAGAAAATCTCAGCAGGTTAGCTTTTCAAAGTTCTGACCAGAAGACTGGAAAATAAAGTGCCATTCCTCACCATTCTAAAATATCTTAGAAGTTAAGCCTTATCATTGTTTCCAACTTTCCAGCTGAGAGAGAAGAAAAGTTTTGGATGTGGAGATTTTGCTGAAGAAAGGAAATCGGACAGATAATGCAGTGGAGTCTTGGGAGCTATTCCGAGAACCCATGTCAGGCCCACATCTGTGTGGTCAGGTGGTGATATAAAGGTAACTGCCCAAGGAGGGAGCATGGGGGGAAGTTCAGGGGTTCAGGGAAGAAGTGCTGGATCCTGATCTTAAAGGGGCCAGACCTGGGGAGAGAAGGCTGGAAAGTCAAGAATCATCAGCTCATCTTCCTCCTCACAACAGCAAATGCGTCTGCCTCAGGTCCAGTGCTGGCTCCAGGGGTATGCAGCTTGTGCAGCTCATGGGGCCCCGCATGTAGGAGAGCCACACACTTGCTTTAGGGCTCTGCTGCCATGGTTTTGAAATCCAGAATAATTTTGAACATTTTGAACTCTACGTGGCAAATTGGGTAGCTGGTCCTGATCAGATTTCAAGGCAGCCCCCAGTTAATACTTAGAAGGCCAGCACGGCCCACTGAGGGGGTGAGTGGCCTTTGTAAGCTAAGAATTATCTGAAGCTCAAGGCAGCCCCCTTGGAAAACATTTAAGTGGTTTCCTAAAATGTTAAACATAGACTTACCATATGACCCAGAAAATGTCATGTAAAATCATTTCTTGTGGCCCCTTGAATTATACAGGACATACATACGCACATAAAGAGCAAAGAATGGAATTTTGGCAAACATTCGCCCTAGCCAGGTTGAGCAAGTTTCTTTCCCATGCTCTGGCATGTTATACATGTCTCACCAACGTGTTTCAGTAGTTGCTACTTCTTACACAGCAACTACACTACACACTATTACCATAATATCATTAGTATAATGGACCTGTGTGATACTCAGTGAGTAGAAAGGTGATCCAAGTAACTGCAAACTAGATGGGTGACTCGGGTTGTACAGTTGATAGAGTGCTGAAATAGGATAGTGAAGGTGTATCCAGCTGAAAGCAAACTAACTAAGTAGTGGTCTTTATTAACGAGTACAGAGAAAAAAAGCTTTTGCCAGATTAGTAACTGCAGATAAGGGGCCAAAAGTGTTACTTTGCTTGGCACCAAAACCATATGTGGAAATAGCAGCTGCACTTGGAGTCACTACCTGATTAAGTTTATGATCATCTACTGTCATTCTCCTCAAGATCCATCTGTGTTCTGCACAGAGCTTGTAGGGTTGTGGTTTCACGTCTTTGATGGTGGCACTAACCCAGGTAGTGGCTCCAGGAACGCAGCATTGCTTTGGTTTACTACTCTTGTAGGTAGGGGTAGTTCTACAGTTTTCCACTGGGCCTTGCCTACCATAATAGCTTTCCCTCCATGGGTCAGGGAGCCCATGTTGGGATTCTGCCAGTTGCTGAGTGTGTCTATTCTAAATATGTATTCCAGACAGGGGAAATAATCACAGGATGGGTTCAGGAACACACTATGCCTACTGTGAGATGGATCTGAGCCCAAACTCCGTTGATCACTTGACCTCCATATGCTTCTACTCTGACCAGGGGACCAGAGTAGTATTCTGGGTCTCCTGTAATTAGTGTCAGTTCAGAACCAGGCTCTGGAATCTCAGAAAAGTCTGATTATTTGCCCTTTCCAAAGCACAGTTACTCTGGTAAACATTCTTAGGTACCTTTGGAGAAGAGGAAGAAGATCAAGAGTATAAAATTTTCTCATTCGTAGTAGGGGGTCCTTCTTTAAGGGGACCTGCCTACCCTTGATTCAAGCAGATCTAGGTCTGTGAACTAGCTTAAGTCTGGGAATTGAGTGATGGATTGTAACTGTTTTCATGATTCAAGTCAGACTTCTATTGACTAGACTTAGAGATTTACCTCTTACTCAGATCAAGTAAAATTTTAGTAGGCTGTCCATCCATTTCAGTTCTAGGGACACCATGATCAACTAGGTAACATCAAAGGTCTCTGTGGGTCAGACATTCAGATTACTGCTTTGACTCCACTCTTCATACAGTAACCATACCCGCCGTGTCTTCGGTGAGTGTTACCATGGGTCACTGTCTCCTCAGGATTCCATCAGCCCCATTGTGTTTAGGAATCTCAGTTCAATGGTCTGTAGATTTCCTTGGTTTTCTATGTAGATAGTCTGAGCAACTCTGACTAATGGCAGTTGTGTTTCTTCCTGCCCAGTCTTGATGCTTTTATTTTTTTGACACGTGTTAATGAACTGGCTAGTTTTACAACGTTGAAGCCTCATATGATTCCTGATTTTAAAGAGAACCATTCTAAGGTTTCACAATTATTAGGTATGATGTTTGTTCAAAGATTTAAAATACTAGCCTTATTGTGTTAAGGAAGCTCCCCTATAGTTTTAGTTTGCCAATATTTTTAAAATTATGAGTAGGTGTCTTGTTTAGTCATAAGCTCAGTCTGCTTCTGTTGCATTGTGGTGACTTAAATGGATTTCCTAATGTCAAACCATTTTGAATTCTTAAGATAAATCCAAAGAGATATTTTTAAAGCATCTATATACATTGTTAGATTCTATTTGCTAATATTTATAATTATGCATCTCTGTTCATAAATGAGATTGGCTTATATTTTTACTTTCCTTATCTAAATTTGGTATCAAGTTTATAGTAGCTATATAAAATAATTTGAAATATCTTCTGTTTCTGACTCTCTGGAAGATTCTGTTTACAACTGGTGTGGCAGAGACCACTAAATGTCCCCCATGTTTTGGCCTCCCTTCTTTTTCAATAATAGAATGCTTAGCTGTTTATAGGACCACTGAAATTAAAGATTCTAGATCCCAGCTTGTTTTGAAGCTAGGCATGGCCATGAGATGTAAACATAGTATTACAGGGGTTTTCTGGGATTTTCCTTAAGAATTAGCAGAAGTAAAATTGTGGCTCCTACTTGATCTCTTCCTCTACCCTGTAGCTTACAATGCAGATGTCACCTTCTTATACCAGAAGGACTAGGTCCAGTCCCCTAGGATTGGCTGGGGGTGAGCTGGGGGGATCATGAATGCCCAAGGATTTCACACAGCACACAAGATGTGAACTGCACATTTCTGGACTTTATATGAGCATGAAATAGACTTGTATCTTTGTTAGCATACTGTTCCTCATAGGCCAACCTGATCTTAATGTGACTGGAATTTTCTGTGTCTTGAATATTTGCTAGATTTTTCCTATAAAGTTCTTAGGACTTTACTTTGTGTATGTATGTGTATATGTCATTTTTAACTTCTCATTAAACTTCAGTGATGAGAGAACTGATTAGGTTTTATGTTTTTCTTTGTATGGATTTTTAGAAAATGAGATTCTTTTAGGAAATTGACCATTTTTGTCTAAGTTTTAAATGTAGTATCTAAAAGTTATTTGTGCAGTTATTTTCATTTCTGCTCTATCTTCATTTACGTCCTTTAAAAAATTTCCGTGATTGTGCTTTTTCTCACTTTTTAAAATTAAGTAATCTTGCCAGTTTTCTCATTTTCATTATTTTGCTCAGAGAACTGAAATCTGCTTTTGTTGATTCCTTAGATAATATCTTTGTTTTTACTATATTTCTGTTATCCTTTACCCCTTCTTTGAATTTACTATTACTTTAAAATCTTAAGTCAGATATTTAGCCTATTAATTTCCAGTCTTTCTTAATAAATAGAAAGCATTTAAGGCTATAATTTTCCTTTAAGTACCATTTGAGGTGTGTTCTACAAATTTCAATTTGAAGTATTTTCATTATAATTTAATTTTGATTTTATTATTTCCATTTTGTTTTCCCGTTGCCCCTTGAGAATGAAAGCCTTTCTAGCTTTCAAGATCAAAGTTTTCTAAATTGGGTCAGAGTTAGGAACTGTGTTATTCACGTGATGAATAGCCTTACTAATTATTTTCTGCCTCAGCTGTCAATTACTGAGAAATATGTTTTTTAAAGTCCTCAACCTGATGTTAGGATTACCATCCTCTCCATGTAAATATATCTTTCTTTGTGTTGTCATGTATCTTTAGGATAACATTGATTAGCTGAATTCACATTTAGGATTGTTAAACATTCCTGAAGAGCTGTATCTTTTATCATTACGTGGCAAACATCTGTACCCCTGGTAATGCTTTCTGCCTTAAAGCAGGGGTTGGCAAACTATGGTCTGTTGGTAAGTCTGACTGCCACCTGTTTTTGAATAGGTTGCAAGTTAAGGATGGTTTTTACATTTTTAAATGGTTTTTAAAAATCGAAGGAAGAATATTTTGTGACACATGAAGATTATATTAAATTCAAATTTCAGTGTCCATTGAAGCTTCATTGGAACACATCTACACTCATTCACTCCTGTATTGTCTGTGGTTACGTTCACCCTTCAGATCAGAGATAGCCCACAACTTGCACAGAAAATTTACTAACCTTTGCTTTAAAGTCTTTCTGTTCTGTCTTGTTATGGAAGTTCCACCAGCATTTTTTTCGGTTAGTATTTGCATTGTAGACCTTTTACTTTCAGCCTGTGTGTCCTTATGGTTTTGGTAGATATCTTGAAGACATCTTTTAGCTGCATTTTTTCTCGTCTGTCCATATCTGCTTTCACCTGGCAAATTTACTCCCCTTACAATGATCACTTCCACTGATATTCTTGTAATCTCTGTAATCTTATTGTAAGATTACTCTCTCTAATTTTATTGCTTTTTAATTTGTCCTGCTTTATCTAAGATGTTCTTTTTCTACTTTTGCTTTGGATTCATTGAAGCCTTTAAATTCAGTTTTTCCCTCTATGCCATATTAGAAATTATATGCTCTATTATTTAAAAGATCATGCATTTTTATACTACATAAACATACTTTTATTGTACTTGTATTAACTTATAAAGTTAATACCTCTACCTCAATTGCTTCGAAACACTATCTTTACTCACTTTCCATCTTGTAATTTTTTTAATTTTTGAAGTTATTTTTATCCAATTAATAAATTAAAATGAGCAAATATTTCTTATATAAGGTAAAGTTTTATGGAGCAAAAATTGAGATACTCAACCAGAACTCTTTGATTCTCTCTCAGTTCCTTTTTTCATTCAACAATATTTCATGGACTTCCTTCCAGGTCAGTATATATAGACACTCTCCATCTTATTGCCTACTGTTTTTATTTTGTTTAGTTTTTATCCCATAAACTGGACATTTTAATTTTTGCTTTATACAATGTTTACTACCAGTGTAGACATCTTTAAATATAGCTTACTTTTGCCTGTTTTAAAAAACTTTTTATATAAATGGAATCATAAACTATTTTCTTTCATCTTGCTCAAAATTGTCACTTTTATGCATGTTACTACTGCATGTCATTGTGCTTTATTTTCATTGTTTTATGGTGTTCTTTGTGATAACACCACAATTGATATGCAGGCCACTCTTGATGGACATTGGGCTCTTTCCAGTTTTTGTCCTGGCTGCAAATGCCTGTGTCCAGTGCTGTGAAATCATGCCAAATCGGAGCAGCTCTTGACAATGCTTGATTTTGCCAGATGTCTTCACATTTGCCAATACAATAGAAGTTATGAAAAGCAACATACCTAAACTCATCTTTGCTAGCAGCACCAGTGTTATCGCCTGCAAAGGCTGCCTCTCCGTATCCACAGCTCATAACTGCCTTGGCTGAGTGTATAGAAGTGGTTAGTTCTTTCAGACTTGCAAGGAACCAGATTATTCCACTGTCCACGTATGGCGGCCCACAGTTGGGGGTTACCTCATGAGCAACACTCCAGATCCTTCCAGCTCTCTTTGCATACTGGCTAACTCTAGCCAGAGACCACCTTTCTTACAGGACTTTGCTAAAAGCAGTCAAGGAGCAGCCAACAAAACCACCATTCTGGGTTCTTATTACCATTTTCCTAATGCCACAAATCCAGTCAAATTGTGGTCTACCCTTCAAACTAAGACTGCAACCTGACCAAACATTTTACTTAAGGCACCAGCCTTCCTGTCTCTGCCCAACTAAAGATCGGGTTTCTGTTACTAGGGAGAAGCAGAGAATGGACATCAGTGAATCCTCACTTTGTCTCCCTCCCAGCTTCCTCTAGTATCATATTCTTTCTTCCTGAATGACACCTGTTAGACCAGTGGTTTTCAACCCGGGGACATTTGGCAACGTCTGAAGACAGTTTTGATTGGCACAACTAGGAAGGATGACATTGAGTGGACAGAGGACAAGGTTATTGCTGAATACCGTACAATACACAGCACTGCCCCCACAGGAAGTAACCATAGCTGACCCTTGAACACTACAGGTTTAAACTACAGATCCACATGTACATGGATTTTTTTTTCAATAGTAAATACTACAGTAGTACACGACCCCGGGTTGGTTGAATCCCAGGATGTGGAAGAACGGTGGATACAGATACTAGGATTTTCCACTGCATAGGTGGTCGGCAGCCATAATCCTCAAGTTGTGTCTGACCCAAAATGTCGAGAGTGCTGAGGTTAAGGCACCCAGTTTGAGGCGTTCCTTTAGTCTAGGTCTGATTGTGATAAACCGTGTATCTTGGAAGTCTTTATATTTCCCACTTCTTGAATAACTACCTGAGCACACAAATCTGGGGTGACTACTTTTTTTCAGTGTGTTGAAGATACTATTTGACTAAATTCCATTGTTGTTGTCGTAGGTTATTTTCTTCAGCTGCTTTCAGGATGTCTTCAGGCTTCCATGGTTTTGCTACAGTGTAAGTGTGAATGTTTTATTTATTTAATTAAAAAAATTTAGGGGAGTAATTTGGTTTATTTAACACCTTTATTGTGGTATGATTCCTGTACAGTAAATACATATTTCAGATATACAATTTGATGAATTTCGATAGAGGTATTATTTATTTAAAGGGGGTCCTGGGGATTGAACCCAGGACCTTCTGCATGCTAAGCATGTGCTCTACCACTGAGCTATCCCCTCCCCCCACTAAATGTGGATGTTTTAAATTATCCCACTTGGGATTCAGTGGGATTGCTAATTCTGAGAATTCCTGTCTTGCATCAATTTCAGAGAATTCTCAGCCTTCTCTCTCATGTGGCCTCCCTGCTTTGCCCTGTTCTGTCCTCCTAGAGCTTTCTTCCTGTGGTTTGTATGTTGTCACTTTGAATTTCCTCATTTCTGTCCTCCTTAAGAAACATGGCCCTTCAGATCTGGTTCAAGGTCGCTTAGCCCTTCTTCCATCTGTATCCTAGCTTATGTTTAACCTGTCCATTGAGTTCTTACTCCTAATCATATTTTTTTCATTTTTTAAAATGGAAAATACATCTTGGTGTAAAGAATAAAACAGATATTATTTTAAAAATAATTTATCTAATATAATTATATATATATAAAGATTAAAAAATTCAAGAAAGCCTTCAATATTAGATTTTGAAAAATTTTACAGGTCAAACCAGGTCATGATTTGTGTGAGGCCGGAGACCTCTGAGGACCCTATGCAGGGTCCTGTGAGTAACGCTGACAGCCAGGAAGATGATTTTCTGAGGGCTGAAGGATATCGCCTTCATGGACAAATCATAAAAATAGGAAAGCCCTCGAGCAGGGAGAGTGCCCTGGGGGGAAGGAAACATAGAGGGCATTGGCTGAGGGGGTGGTGGCAGTGGCCTACACCGTGGGGGAGGGCCTGGGCGTGGAGGGTGCGGGATGCCGGTGTCCGGCAGTGATGGAGGGCTGTGGACAGCAGCAGGCACCCAGCCAGCGCCTGCTGGAGAGTAGCCAGGGCTCCATGGGCCACTTTCTCTCAGGGGGGCAGCAGTAGGGGGTGCCAGTGGATTCCATGTCTGTGCAGG
Organism: Camelus bactrianus; assembly: GCF_048773025.1. NCBI lineage: Eukaryota > Metazoa > Chordata > Mammalia > Artiodactyla > Camelidae > Camelus > Camelus bactrianus. The sequence continues at coordinate 37,669,595 of NC_133555.1, forward strand.
GACAGTAACTGAGCCTCTGGGACAGGAGGGAGTCACATCCCCAGCCCCACCTCCAGGCAGGGGTTCACATCTGTGGCTCAGGAGAGAAGCAGGAGATGGTGACGGAGGATCTGTCCTCCACGTGGGGTAGGTAATTTGTGCTGTGACTTCATTTACCCACATCAGTGTAGGTAGAGACTTGTCCTTTGACCCCACCTGACTTCTGGACATCTGAAGGAGAGGAGAGAAAGCCACGGTGAGTTCTCCATCAGCGGGCAATGGAGGGCGTTGCCCTCACAGCGTGGGTTCTTTCTTACAAGGCAAGAAACCCCATGGTCCATGGGCTTCAATGAACTAACCCCACACCCCTTGGGGGTACAGCTTTCCTCAGACATTTCAGCAGCTTTTCCAGGAAAGAGAGGTCTCAAACTGTCCCAAGTTAATTTTTCGGTTTGATCAGACCTTCAGTAAGATGTCTCCAAGTCCACTCCCGCTCTAAATAACTGACCCATGTGCTTGCCAAAGGCCATTTCCGATGCATTTGTAAGTTCTGTTTCTTTTTTTGTTTTTGGAGGAAGGTAACTGAGTTTAATTAATTTAAATGGAGGTACTGCTAAGCACGTAGTCCACTATTGAGCTATACGCTGCCCCCCATTTCTTTTCTAAGCTGTGAGTGATGATCCTTCCTGGTGAAATCTGAAAGCCCTTACCTTCTAGATTAGAGTAAGTTTTTAGGTCTGAGCAGCTTTTCAGCTGTTAGATGCTGGGTGGAAATGCTGGTTCCAACTGAGGAGCAGTGAGAAGTCTCTGGGCCTGGGACTGGAATGCTATGTGGGTTCCAAGGCCATGTTCAGTGGGTTTGGGGGCCGGAAGGCTGCAAAGGAAAGGACCGCGAGGAGGACTGGCTGAAGACTGGCAGTCCCCTTTCCACCCAGGGCCCTCTCCTTTTATTCTCTGTCCCCAGCATCTGGGCCTTTATGACATCAAAGTCTCTGGCCAATCACAGCACTCACCCTTCACTGTCACAATGGGCCCTTCAAGGCAATTTGTGGAGGACAAATTTACTACCAGAGTAAATATATACTTTTTTTTTGCTTTTGCCAGTTGGCATGCCTGAGCAATGGCAATTATTGAAGTCATAGGAACTTTAATTTCTGGGAGATTTAGTTTTGGGGAGTGGTCTATATTTTAAGGATGAACTTATTTTAAGGGTGATATTTAGAAATATGAACAAACAAAATTAGGTTAAAGCTATTCAAGGGCATCACTAACAAGATGATTAAGAGCATGCCAAAAGCACTGAGAGTTAACAGAATAGTTTGGTGACAAAAAAGGAATCTGTACTAATTGGGCATTTAAAAAAGTAGTCACCTTACATGAGAGACTGTATTAGGGTTATCCAGAGAAACAGTGCCAGTAAGATGTGTGTGTGTGTGTGTGTAGAGAGATTTATTGTAAGGAATTGGCTCATGTGATTATGAAGGCTGAAAAGTCCAGACCCAAGAGAGCTGATGGTGTATTTCTAGTCTAAATTGGATGCCAAAGGCAGGAGAGGACTGATGTCCCATGAAGAAGACAGTCATGCAGAGCTTTTTCCCCAATCAACCTTCAGTGGACTGAATGAGGCACACTTTCCACTAAGTTATGGAAATAGTGGAAACATACTTAACTTATAAAACCAGTGTAGGAAATTTAGGAAGTTTGAATCACGAGAAATTTAATCTTGGTCTTAGACAAAACCAAAATACTGGGCTAACATTTTTTTTAAATGATAGAATAAAGCCTGAATCATGCTGAAGTTTTTTTTTTTTTTTTTTTAATTGATGCCTTACTATCTCATAAGGAGTCACAAAGGCTACTAGGTAAATATACTTTTAATTTTTACTAGATTCCCAGTTTATCATAAAAGGATATAACCCAGGAACAGCCAGATTGAAGAGGTGCGCGGGGCAAGGTATGGGGAAAGGGCACGGAGCATCCAGGCCCCGGCTGAGCACACCTCCCTCCCAGCACCTCCACGTGTTCACCAGCCCGGACGCTCTTAAGTATACTTGCTAGTGTCCATAAAGAGAAACAGCTTAATAACATTTTTCTTTTTTCTTATTTTGACAAGCTTAGCTTTATCCAAACTAAATGTTCATAGAGTATACTTTAGCAACTGAATGCATTTTTTGATGAATAACTCCTTCACATTTTCAAGAGAGGGAAAAGAGAAGAAGTGTGATAGAAAAAATAAGAGGGAATTGGATTTAGATAGCTAATCACTTTTCTCTGTAGGGAGAGAGGAGAAAGTGTAGACATGCACACACACACGAGAGTGTCCTACCTGGTTCTGACATCATTTGGGTCCTTGACAATTATATCAAGTCATAAGATATTTAAAGCCAGCACTTGCCGATTCCTGAGGTACAGAAAGAATGTGATGCCTCCTGTGTGAAACAAAATGACCTGTTGCTTAGGCAAACAAGATAATTTCCTCATGAGATTTTTGTATTTTGGTGTCTAAAGCCTCCATAAAATAATGGCTAAATGTTGATGCTTGTTGACAAAAACCCCATTACCAATCAAGAAGAAAAAAGAATTTTATTCAAGCCAAACTGAGAATTATAACATGGCAGACAGACTCTCAGAGCTCTGAGAAGTATGCTGCCTCTTAGAAGTGGAAGGCACATTTATCACATACTTTTAGGAGACAAAGGATCAAAGATCAAAATGACACATTGACATTTTATATAAAGTTCAACAAAGATACATAGTCTAGGTAACACATACAAAGAGTGCAGCAAGTCACCATGACCACTTATGCAGTTGGAAAAGAACGCTAATCTTTTAAGAAGTTACAGTGTTAACATCAGAAGAAAAGGGAGGAAAAAATATCTTTACAGTCGCGCAGGCACTCCCACCTTTGAGGAGGTCTGGTTAATGTGTGGTGCTGAGGCACACCACACGTTAGGGAGGGAGGGAGGAGGCCCAGACAGAGAATTTTATGTTTAAAATTTCCTGGCTTGCCTTAAGATGCACATTTTATTTCATCACATTTATGCCAGCTGACACTTTTGTTTACCTAACATGTACACGATTTCTGACTTTAAGCCATTAACCAGTTGTGGAAAGAGCACTGGAAATAACACCAAAGTGGTCCTGAGCACTAGGGGTGCTGATGAGGGAGGAGATTCTCACATTTTACGTGAGTTTTTGCCAAAGAACGTTTTAGGGAGGCAGTTTTTGAGTTCAAATTGTGTTTAGAACCTTCTCATATCAATTAAAGAAAACAGACCATTGGACAGTCAGAAATTTGTTTTTGTTTTTTGTTCTAAGACATCTCTCAAATGAGTAATTTTGTCCATATCAAAATTCCTCAAAAGTGGCCACTATAATTCCAAGTTATTTTTGGTGAAATTGAGCCTGTGAGAAAGATATACGCACAGGCATTAGCAACATAGTGAGAAAACATCCAGGAAGCAGGTATTTCAGAGTTTTAAGTGGATATGACCCCAGAGAACTGGGTGTGCGACCAGAGGTGCGTAACTTTTCATCTGGGAGCTTGTCAAAGGCCAGTCATCGCCAGTCAAGAGTTTTCAAGCGCGTAGAAGACAAAACTCTTAGAGCACGATTTTCAAGAGCTGGACACTGTGGTGAGAGCAAGGGAAATCTTAAACCTGGTAATATTCTCAGTAAGCTGAGTTTCCAAGACCAGTGAAATGAGGTAACAGAATGAATTAACATTTCCGGGGAAACCTGCCCTTGTGTAGACCTGTTACTGAGTCCAAGCTCATACTCCTCACTGCAGGCCAGGCTGATAAACTGAGAGACGAGTTTTTGGGGCAAGGAATAGTGACTTTATTTGGAAAGCCAGCAGAAGATGGTGGACCAATGTTCCAAAGAACCATCTTCCCTGAGTTAGAATTCAGGTTTCTTTCATAGTAAAACAGAAGGGGGTAAAATCCTGGCTCGGCCAGACTCTGGAGGGGAGGTGTTATGTCTTTCTTCCTGTAGCCATTCACAAGTGGGCCTGGTCAGGTTTAGTTTAATGCTTATTACCTGGGAGGCAGGGTTCCCAGCAATGGGCCATTATGTGTAATTAAAGCTTATAGGCAAGATCCCTTTAGCGATTAACTTGTCATAGAATACAAAGGTTCTTCTCTAGTACAGAGATGGGGTGCTGGGGAAAGAAGTGGGCGGCTCACTTGGGCCTAGACAAGTGGCAGGAGTGGGTGAGCAGAGCCAGGGAAGGAAGAGCCAGAGGGCTTTTCTCTCACCTTATCAATGACCTCATGCAAGGGACAGGCTCACAGCAGTCCCTGGGAAGAGTCAAGGGCACAAATGCCCATTGGAGGAAGTTGCCAGTGGCAGGCTGCTGGGTGGGGAACACCTGTGGAGTGGGGTGTAGTGGAGATTAACTCTTAGATTCAGTGGTGCCTATGGACTGCTTCACATCAGGTGGGCAGCACCAGGCAGATGAGGAGAAAAGCCTAGTTGGATGACCTGGGGTCAGTCTAAGAGGTTGGCCATCCCATCTCCCGTCCGCACGGTGGGCCAGCACTCTGTGACACTTGGCAGCTGCTGGGTCCACAGTGTGGGGAGGCCCCAAGGTCAGAGGCGGCTTGGGGAGGATTTAAGGTGGCCCTGGGCTGGGGGCTGAATCTCAGCAGATGGTAACCAGGGAACAGGTCTAATTCTCAGGGAGGTGAGGCTGTCAAGAGGGTATGAAGCCTAAGGTGAGCCAAACCCAGCTGAGTAGGGAGTGGACCTATGAGAAATTCCTAACCCAAGAACCCCTGGCTTCCACTGTGCTAAAAATGAACTGACCCTGACAGAGAAGGACACCCTCCCTTGTCTATTCTAGAAAAAAACAGATGCCACTGTGGACCCACGTGGTGGGACTGGTGGAAGTCAGGAACTATGGGAAGGGAAAGGGTGGGTGCCAGGGACACCTCTAGGTTGGGGATATTGGGCACTCCAACAGAGAGGACTGGAGGAAGGATGAGGAATGTGTGTGGGGCTGCGCTGCAGAGGTCTTAGGTCACCAGGCAGAATCTAGGCTGATAGGATGGGAAACGGTTTACACAATAAAGATCAGGTTGCTAGGAGACCCCAGTCTTCTACTGCTCCTTTTCCTGTCTGAAGCTCCCTCCACACACTCCTCCCCTGCAGCCCCTTCTGACAGGTGAGTGTCAAACCTTCATACCTTTTTGGTCCCCTAGCTCCTAGTCAGCCCCGATCTGTTCAACTTGCTGTGCTCTTGCCACCAGCTACCCTGATTCTGGGAATCCCTGTGGGATGTGCTGACTTCCTCATGGCCTTGTGGACCATCAAGGGACAGTGGGGAGGTCCTCTCTGCCTGAGGGCAAATCAGAGCATCACGTAGGATGCAGGTGTCAGGACCTTGAAAGCTAGTTGTCTTGGTTGACATTCTAGGTAGTGTACCTTAATGTTTCTCAGGGATGATGGTCACTGTGCATTCTAAAAAATGTGAAGCGACTATCAAGCTTGACAGAAAGAAAGCAGGAAGAGTCCCCAGACTGGCTAATAGACCCACACCAATAGCGGATTTACCCTGAGCCCAGGAAGCTTCAGCTTTGCAGCCCCTCTCCAGGACTGGTCCTGGAAAATGTTCCCGTGGTGTATGAGTTCCCCTTTGCTGCTGTAGCAAATCGCCACAAACTTAGCTGCTTGGAACAAGAGCCATTTATGATCTCACAGAGCTGTAGGTCCTGAGCCTGGCAAGTGTGGCTTCATCCTCTGCTTAGGGTCTCACAAGACCACCTTAAGGTTTTGTCTACCCTTAGCTCTTACCTGGAGGCTCTGGGGAAAATCTACTTCTAGGCTCATTCATTTTGTTGACAGACTTTCTTTCCTTCTCACAGTCTTCACTTAGCCTCTGCCATCATCAGGCCAGCACTGTTGGGAGGGTCCTTTTCATGCTTAGCTTCTCTTCCATTTCTTCTGCTCCATCTCTCTGAGCCCAGCCAGAGAAAGCGCTCTCCTTTTCAGAGCCCAAATCATCAGATTGGGGCACCCAGGTGATACAGGATAATGTCCCCCTAGTTCAAGGTCCATAATTTTAATTACACCTGCACAGTCCCTTTTTGACATAATAAAACATATCCACAAGTTCTGAGCGTTCAGGCATGGACATCTTTGGGGGACCAATACACTGACTACATGTGGTCATGTTTTTGTAAAGTTTGCAAGAGTGATTTTTTTTGTCTTGTATAAGATCCAGCATTCTCCATTCTTCTCTTCATCTAAGACAGTGTTTTTGAACCTCTAGCTCATTAATCATTGCTGCTTCCTTTATGAAATGAGCTTAAGCAATGGCATTAACGAGCATTTTCTTAAGGAGTACAGAAGTGAATTGCATAGAAAATATTAGACTGTTGTACGTGACCATTTGAAATGAAAATGTTCGTATTCACACACACACATATCTGGACTAGATCAAGATGTAAAGTATACTTTTTAGTATACTTTGTTAAATTAAAATGTTAAAATTTGAAAAGATAATTAAGAAAAAAAAAACCACCCTAGAATTCATCAGAGCCTCCAGGTAGGCCTGCTCCTGGTCCTGGGTAGATTTCTGGAGCAACTGGGACAACAGAGTCCGGGCACAGTTTGTTTATAGAAGCTCA